>NW_024366480.1:4974714-5574714 GCF_014805655.1 Passer montanus
CCCGGCGGTGCCGCGGTTCCGGGGGCTCGGCCGGGCCTCGGGGCCGCCGCGGGGCTGCTTACCGGGGGAGGGCGAAGGGCCAGCGCGGCCCGGAGCCCGAGCCGCGGTGCCGGGCTGTGGGAGCTGAGATCGCATCCCCGGGATCCGGGTGGGCGGCTCCGGCGGAGCGAGGGCAGCGCCCCCCGCTCCCGCTGCCGGCCCCGGGTCGCCTCCGCGCGGGCAAAGCCTCCCCGGCTGCCTCGCTGTGGCCGCTTCTGCTCAGGGAACGTGGAGGCCAAGCACCATTAGTGACTGCTGGAAAGGAGCTGGCAGAAGTGACACTGTAGGGACTTAGTGCTGAGCCGCGTCAGCAAACGGAGGTTTCCCACTGAGACAAACAGAAGCAGTTGTCCCCTGCTCCTTGCTCTATTTGTTTTTTGAAAAATGCAGCACTGTAGTTAAGATTCTGTTTTGACATCGCTGTATGTTTTTCTGGGTACGGCACTGAAAACAGTTCATAAGTTTTATTTTAGATTGTAGTATGCTGCATGAAAGATTTTTCTTTGGAAATCCATTTTCATAGGGATGAAGCAGTGTACATTACAAAAAAGTCCTGGTCATAGAGGTGTGAATAAGTGATCATTCTTACTGCTTATTCAAGGTTTCATTTTGAACACTTGGTATTTCCTGCTTTATCCTGTGGTTTTTCCTTTAATTTGCTTGGCTTTCATTTTACAGTCAGTCTGTATGTACTTTTTCTCTGACCAGCATTTGTATCTGTTTTTCAAACCATTCTGTAGCACTTCTCCTTTCTTCACTTCTTGTTTGGTATTATTCTTCATTGTTCTGTTTTCAAGGCCCCTCATGTAAAAAACACTTAAAACTCTTTTACCAAGCTTGTTGTTCCCTTGTGTGTATTTGATAATACCTCCATTTTACCTGAAATGGGAAATCATCTTCCTTCCCATGCTATTAGAAATGGAGCAGAGCTTCAGGAAAACCAATCACACAGACAAGAAATGGTGAGGGAGAAAGGGAAGTCCAGTGACTTAATGATTCCTGGCAGCTACAACTGTTTCTTCTGTGCCACTTCTGGAAATTTTATAAATATTCTTTGGAGTGTATTGATATTTGTGGAAAACATGAGAATGCAATGTTCCCTATGTCTTCCCTGAGCAGGATCCTGGATTTCTGTGTTACTGCTTTTCTGTTTTTTACTTGGATATTTGCAAGTTGCTGCTGCCACCACTTAGTTTATCCAGCATTTATTCCCCAACTTTTTCTGGTCCTAGTCTAGTGAAATCCAGACAAAAACAATTTAAAGCTTCAACGCTTTGAGAGTGTGTGTCAGCTGTAGTGGTCTCTCCCTGAACAAGTGAAGTTTACTGTAACCTTGGCTGTGCTTTTATAGGGCCAGAGTTCAGTGGAGTGCAGGAAAACCTCTCTTGTGCCAAGTCTGGCATGCATTAAGGAAGATAATGCATCACAGTAGTCTGAATAAGAGGAAAATTTGTTTTGTTCCAAATCATCAGTAATTAATAGGCCTCCTGTGGAGACCTGTTGTGTGAGATACTGCAGCTGGTGCTAGACAAAGAAGCCCTGTAGCATGTTGAAAGCTGATGTTGTGTCTGGTTTTGTAAATATTGTGATTTCTCAGCTACCTGTACCTGCCTTGGCATTGTCTGCATTTGGGGTTGTGGCACTGCTGTGCAGTGCCAGATGTCACAGAGTGTGTGCTGTCCAGGGCCTCAGGAACTGGGTGTCATCTCCTGCTGGAAATGAGGGCCCTTAAGTCCAAGGGGATGGATGGCTGCCGTGCCAGGCTGTGCTTCATGCTGGTGATTTAATGGCTGGTAAACTTCAGCTTTAGGCTTCCAGAGTAGCTGAGCAAAAGAATCAGCAACCAGGCCTATATCTTACCTGGAATTTCAACACCCTGGATAACTTCCTACCCCTAGAATGGATACACAGGTGAAGCACCTATGTGTGTTGTTTTGGGCAAAGTTTGCTACCACATACTAGTCTAGCAAATACAACATTTGGTTTGTTCTCCCTCAAAAACACTGAGTGCTGTAGTCTGTGCTCATGAAATATAGGTTAGACTCTACTCATTCAAAGCTGCTGCAGAAGACATTGCAGATATCAAAATTTGACATCTAGATTCTGTCAAGGTACCCTTTGATTTTGTTCTTCATTCTCTTATTAAAAATATCCAGTAACTCTCAGCCAGCTGTTTCTGCTTCTTAGTGACAAAAGAACATATATACTCTTAACTTCCTGAGCTTGTCTGCAAAGTAAACCAACATCATTTGTGTTTTGTACCAGCACTTTCTTGACTAATGTATGTGTAATCTTATTGATGGTTTGCAGTTGTAACACAGATACCAAGACTAGAAAGTGTTCTCCTTTTTGTTGAGATTTTTAGCTGCCAGGAGAAGCTTCTTTACTTGAAAAATTTATTGCATTTAAATAATTTCAGGCATTTATTGACTTCAAAACACTGTCCTAATCTGAAAAGTGATTGGAAAAGAGATGTCAGAGTTGAAATTTGTCTGATCTTTCTAGTTTTTTCTGATGTTTTCAGAAAAAGTTGTCTGTTGTACAGATGCTGAAAAATGTATATAGCTGTGAAAATATAATGTGGGTTTATTTGATTTCTTTTCATTTAGATTGTTTGCTTGTTGTCTTTCTATGAAATTGCAGTTGAAAGGTGCTAATATTGCAAACTCAGCCCACTTTAACATACAGGATAGGCAGTTTAAAAAATTTTTCCGACTGTGTAAATATGATTTGAAAGATAAGAAAAAATGAATTTGAAACCACCTGATACTTCTGGTAAAATCTCTTACAGTGACTGGAACTGCACTTTAGTAATATGGAATGAGATGGTTTTTTTTCAGGCAAAGCTGTGACTGCTGTATTAATGGCAGATATTTTTTCTTCTTTCTCTTGCTTCCCTTCTGCTAGCATCTTGCCTTTATCCTCAGAATCAACAACTATCAAGATAAAGGCACAAAAATGACAGAGTTCTGGTTGATTTCTGCTCCTGGGGAAAAGACATGTCAACAGACATGGGAGAAGCTCCATGCAGCAACTACAAAACATAACAACCTTTCCACTAATTCAAAGTTCAATATCCCGGACTTGAAGGTATGTAAACCCTGTGTCATGTCCTAAGAAGGGTGTTTGTTTTGCACCATCTTTATTTCTCTAGATTAAAACCTGCAGATGTTTTAGGGAGAACAGCTGACTTCTCTTGATGTTTATGTGTGGATCTAAAAAAATCATTCAGACAATGGTTATCTTTTTTTCTGAAGTTCCAAGTTAGTTGTTCACTCTGTAAGTTTTCAAGATTCAGCAACCTGTGTTCTTTCAGCAAATAAAGCATTTTTTTCTGACAGTGGTAGTCTTGATCTCATGATGGTAGGAGTTACTTGGAGAAGAAAAATAGGAACTCGTGATCTGATTATTGAGAGTTTCCTTTGACTGTTTTGTTTTGCCTTTTTAATAAATTATTTTAATTTTTTCCCCTCTGAATTGTCTGCTCATTTTCTCTGTCTGAGATACAGTGAAAAGGTTCAAATCAAAATACAGGAGTTGATCAAAGAGCTGCACTGCCTTTTCTCTGTCCAGAAGTAGCATTCTTCTATTAGAGAAGTGGTTTATCTCTGGCTGAGCATTCCAATGTGACCTGCCAATGTGTTGTGGAAAATGGAAAAAAAACTGTTTGAAAAAAACTGTGAGAAGCGAATGGTAACAAAATCTGAAAGTAGTTAATCTTGGTTTAATACAATCATCAGGGTGTGGAAAAATTATGACCCAGTGTATTCACTTAGAAAAGGTCTTTCCTGATGCCTGAAGGTTTCTTGAACAAGAATTTGGAGCTCAGTTTAATGTAGCGAGAGGCCATCAAAGCCTACAAAATTGAGGAGAAAAATGCCATCAGTCTTGGTCTACAGAGTGGATCAAGTTCAGGTGGCATAATGCCTTTTTCCTGTCTCTGCTGAGGAATGAGCCCAGGGCACAGAGTACTTCAGTGTGCCTTTTAAGATCTTCAAACTCCCTTAACTTGTATTCACATTTGGACTGTCCTGAGTTAGAATAGGGACTAGAACAAATGTCTGTCTCCTCCCAGGATATCCTTGGACATGAGTCAGGATGGCTTTCAAACTGTAGGGTGCCTGCTGTAGCATTTAGAGGAGTTATTGCTGAAAACTGTTGAGGCCCATCAGGGTTAGAAGAAATTTGTTTTGCTTCTACTGTGCTTCCTAAAAGGGGCAGAAGCTGAATATACCTTATATACAGTGGGAAATAGTCTGGTTTCTGTGGACCTGGTAAAACTGTTTAAGCAGTGAGATCCTTTAGTTAAAACTAATTTAAACAGTGGTTTAGTCTCCACTGAACAGCAGTCTTATTGCTTAAGGACTTGCTTGCCCTGAGGCTTTTAAGTGTCTAGTTAAAATGAGCTTCCTTATTGTGCTTGTGGCCCACAAGAAGGTGAGGCATGGAAAGTCATTTTGTGTGATGTTTCTTAAGTAATTCTGCTCCTTTCTGCTTCAGAGCTAAACAGAAAAAGACTAATGTGAATTTGAGTGGTCAGATATATAGAAAGTAGATGCTAGGTTACAAATATATTAAATGTTAATGACATTTTGGGTATACAGAAGATTCATTTATGCCCTGTAATATTTCAGTAAGAAATGTGTACTCTAGATACATGAAATTAGGGAAGAAAGTGTTTTTCTGGAGGAGAAGGGAAGAAAGAGTGAAAGCTTGTAGACAAGCTAGATATTTTATTACCCAAGATGCAAAAAGTCCAGACTCTTGTTGGTCTTACTGCTGCAGTACTCTTGTATTGTCAAAGTTTTTGATGTCCAGGTTGCCTCCAGGGCTGAGACTCCTGATCAGTGAAATTTCACATTTGTTCTGAAGTAGTGAATTAAGTGCTGAAGCAACTGCTTTGTGAAAAATACAATCAGTTCATAGCATAGACATTGTTTTAACATGTTTTGGATGGCTGGGTTGCAGAACTGAAACTGAGCCCCAAACTAGTGAGTTAGATCTGATCCTGTGGTGCTTTGAGCGGGGGTGGTATCTAACAAGTGAAACAGAGTGTGACTTTGGGAAATCAGGATGTCTGGAATCTTAGAGTCCAGCATTTTATGTAGTTCTGGAGAGATGTAGCTTTTACTGTTAGCTGGTTTTGTCTTTCTGTGTTTATATACATCTGCTAATGCATTTTGATCTTTGCTTCTAGGTTGGCACACTGGATGTTTTGGTTGGTTTGTCAGATGAGCTGGCTAAACTGGATGCGTTTGTGGAGAGGTAACAGTTCATTTTTAGTAGGATGCAAAGTGTTAGAATAATGATGTGATGGTTTGCTGAGTCCTCATAATACACAGGTTATTTTCAGCATTTTTTGTATCACAGTGATCCTCTGCAGGCAGTCAGCAAGCTCAGATTTAAGAAAGCTAAGATGCTGATTTTCACAGTATCTGTTCTTGAAAAAAGAAAAATAATCTGAATTTCTTATGAAATAGTTGAACATTATGCATTGATGGTTTTCACAGTATCTGTTCTTGAAAAAAAAAAAATCTGAATTTCTTATGAAATAGTTGAACATTATGCATTGATGAATTATGATTCTCTCTACAGTACTGCTGTGTGGTGCTGGGTCCTGGAGAACTGTTAAAAATTTTAAAAATTGAGCCTGACAGGTGCAGGAAGTGTTGAGGAAATGAAGTAAAAGCTTGTAATTCTAGCAGGAATACTGTTTACACACTTTGAGAAAGTAATCATGTAATTCCTAATCCATAGAAATACTTAAAAGTATTAATATTAAAATGCAAGAACTATTAATTTTGAAACAACTAATGACCTTTTGAAAGTGATTTTAAGCAAAAGTAGCAAAATTTCACATAACCAGAACTCATGGAGCCATCTTCTGTTTCAAGGAGAGCAATCTTAAATAGACATTTTTAAATAGAAACTATTGGGCCTGGCACATGTGAATAATATTTTACACAGCTTTTCAGTTAGGAAGGCAGGTCTTGAATGTCAGATTGCATTGTCAGGGTTACCCTGTGTTTAGTTTGTATTACTGTTGACTTCTGCCTCTCTACCTGTTTCTAAAAAGGGTGTTAGAATTTTGGAAGTACAACAGAACTTTTTAAAAAAACTGCAATATAGTGACATTACACTTAAATTCAACACCAGTGTGAGGGAGCTAGCCTCACCTTGTTGAGAACTGGTGAGTAGCAACAGTACAGATTTTAAATAAAGTTATGGAGTACTGAGAAATTGGTCTCCTTCAGATACTGAGCCCAGCTTGTGCTCTCAGAAAGTTTGGATGTAGAGAAGTCATCATCCTTGTTTGATCCAGTCACTTTTGAGCCAATCTCAGGCAATTTAAAATTAGTTTTATGAATGGTATTTCTCAAATGGCAGGTATGGGGTTTTGTTGGTTTTTAAAAAAATATATTTTTATCTTTATCTTCCAATTTTCAGTGTTGTGAAGAAGGTGGCCCAATATATGGCTGATGTTCTAGAAGACAGTAAAGATAAAGTTCAGGAGAATCTTCTGGCCAATGGAGGTAAAGTTTTAACCATGATATCCTAATGTATTCTAAAACTGTAGAAGGGGAGGCAACGATCCTGAAACTCACTGAGGTACAAGGAAGCCAAGAGCAAGGGGCTGCACCTGGGTCAGGGCAGCCCTCAGTGCCAGTACAGGTGGGGCATGAACAGATGAAGAGCAGCCCTGCTGAGAAGCACTTGGGAGTGCCAGTGTGCATTTTATTTCAGTAAAGAGCTGCACTGTTCTCTGAACCAATATTTTATTTTCAGAGCTGTTTAATAGAATTATCACAGCTTGTGTTGATGCAAGAGAGGCTAGTATTGAGTGAATAAGGGCTTGGAGTAATGTCTTTTGTAGACAGCTGTACAAACCTGTCACTTCAGGAGAGCCACATGGTCATTGCTGCCTTTTTTGCCATCATAACCTTCCCTTCTCCCACTCATTTTTCACACAAAGCAAAAAGTAGTTGCTCTTGTCTGTAGTTCTCCAACCATCCTTGACTTGGTAGTAAATGTCATTTACGGCCTACAGAGGTGGTGAAACCAATATCTGAAGGCAGAGGTCATGGACAATTTGCAGCTTGTTTATTTTCAAATTTCTTAAGCAACACATGGGAAGGTCCAGTCTGTTACACTTCTCTTCTGTTAGAGCAGTTCTACAGAATATAATACAGTGGTCTTTTTATTGTCAATCTTAACAAAGTTCTTTAAAATTTTAGTTGACTTGGTCACCTATATAACAAGGTTCCAGTGGGATATGGCCAAATACCCAATCAAGCAATCCTTGAAGAATATTTCAGAAATTATTGCAAAGGTAAGGTAACTCGTTTAGTAAAACTTCTGTATTTGAACTTGAGATACTTATGCACAAAACTTGCTCTCAAAGCTATTTGTCTGTTTTAATCAGCTAACAATATGGTTAGTAACCAAAGAAATACATTAGGATGTGGCTAGGGTTTGGAGAGTGCTCCCTGAAGGCCATCATGCTGTCTTTGCTGATTTTTGTTTCCTAGGATCACTGAACTAACAAATAAATAGCCAGGAAATGATGCTTACATTTCAGTTTTGCTGTACTAGCATATTGTTTGTCTGATGTTGTCAAACCTTGTGGGCTGTTAGCAGTGAACCAGGGGCTTATTAACATTCTAAAAGCTGTGGCACTCAGTTGTGAGGGGAGAAATAAGCCTTCATTGTTAGATGTAAAGAAAGCTCATTTGAGAGTTACCATGCATTTTCCTTATCTTTACTTTGGCAAAGTGTTTCATACTTGGTGGGTTTTATTTTTTTGCTTGCTTGTGAGCCTATACAGGGTCCTCAGCAGTGACTGGCTGATTTAGACAGTGAGAGAGTTCCCTGTAGACAGTCCTTGCTTTAAGATCTTCCCAGCCTCTTCAGGTTGTTTTTTTCCCTTCCCTGTTTTCTGTAGTCTGCAGACTGGCTCTTGGAACTGCCTGTGTTATTAACTGGAAATACATAACTTGCAAAAAAGAAGAGATTTTTCTGGTGTAGAGAGAGTCTTAGGTGATGGATGTGTAGGGACTATAATGGAGTTGGGATGGGGGTAAGTGCTGGCAGACTTGTGCTTTGCTGTAACTGCAGATTCCTGAAACTATTACACTGTTTTTTTGCAGAGATTGCAAAATCTTAATATGTGCTGCAAAACTGACTGAGAATGCAATTAGTACTTCAATTTTTGATATTTTCTTTGGGACTATCCCTGTATCTTGAATTTATTTCACAAATCACATTTAGTAAGTATTCCTGGAAAACACCTGCAGTGTGGCCTTTTGTTAAAGGATGACTGGCTGTCTTATGGCTCTGAAGATTTGCACATTAAAAATATCTCAAAGATATAAAATAATAATCTTAATATCTGATGCTAGCATATAGTATTTGCTTCTTCAGAAGAAGGTACCAAAATGAAGCACTGAACTTTTTACAGCACTTTTTTTTGCAGAAATTAAATTTGTTGGAAAAGAAACATAGGACATGAAGAGATATGCCCTTTATTGATAATCAAATATTCAGTGCATGTTATTCTGTGTCCCAGAGTCAGCTAGATAAATAATCTGCTTCAACGAAGCTGTAGAACCTGAACTTCAACTGTCTTACATTCTTCATCTACTTTAGGGTCCTCTCTGACCAGTTGTATTGGATAGTAAATGTAGAGAAACAAGTCTGCTGGAGTTCAGCCTGAGTCATCCTGTTGGGGGTTTCCATTTTGCTTCATGTTTAGCTGTGCTTGTATTCTATAGAGACAGCTTTAGTGTGTCATAAATCTGATTTCAAACAGTTTATAGAATATTTTTAACTGTGAGCCACAGATGTGTGTCGATAAAGTAGAGAAGGAAGATGACTGAAGATGCCTTATGTTCATATAGAAATGACCCCAAGGAGATCATATCACAGGACTTGAAACAGTTTTGTCCCAAGGCAGAAAGAGTCCTGACAGAGATGAAGTCTTCATGTAATCACATGCCAAAGTGAAGATATAGGAAAATTGATAGAGCAACATTAATTAAAATCTGGGAAGCCTCTTGACAGGTGGATGTTAAATAATTTGAAAAGTTTGGCAAATAATGAATTACTACTTTTCCTGTGTGGTTTTATATCATCCTCAGTCAGGCAGCAAATTCTGATGTCTGTCAAAATGAGTAATGGCAATTGCAGTGGGGGGTTTGTCAGCTGAGAAGAAATTACAGCAGTGTCAGAAACATTTAAAATAAAATGGTATCTGCTGAAACTATCCACCAGGTTTTTTCAGCTTTTAACTTCCAGAAGTTTTGTGAATCCCAGTGTCAATACGGAAGACTTTTGAGATGGCATCTGTGCTATGTGAGAGCTGTCACTTAATTGAGTTATTCTTTGAATTTGAAATTAGTGACACTTCCTTGTATAAGATACACGCTGATATGAGTGTGGTTGGCACGTTAACATGTACTAAAGTGCTTCATTTGTTTTGTGTTCTTCCACTTGCTGCCAAGTTATCTAAGCTGGGAATGCATAATTTTTGGTAATCATGCTAATTAAACCATCCTTCTCAAATCCATCCTCCAGGATTACTCGACCAGCAGTGGCAAACTGAACATAAGTTCTGTTCTAGTTCTTTAGACACAGTTCCTTTTGTTTTCGTTTTTAAGGGAGTAAACCAGATTGACAATGATCTAAAAGCAAGAGCCTCGGCATACAATAATCTGAAAGGGAATCTTCAGAATCTGGAAAGAAAGAATGCGTAAGTTGTATTATTTTTTTCTAATGTAGTGCAGGAACATTATCTAATCATGAAAACTTAAGAAAATGTTAACTCTAAGCTTAATGTATTTTTGAGGTGTTTATCAGTCTTGAAGAGCAGCTGTCATGAAGGAACATTTATTACCAGCTGTCTGGTTGGTGTTAACTTACCTGGGACTGAAAAGCAATTAAGAAATCATAAAAGCATGTAAAAATAGCATAAATTGCTGGAACTTCTGAGAGGAGCTTGCTGTTAGTGGTAACACTGCTACTTAGGTGTCTTGTCTAAATAAGAAAGTCTTTCCTTCACACCATCTTAACTGGTTTTCTTCCCTCAGAATTTACCAGCAGAGACAGCTGCTGGGTACACACAGACATTAAATTAAACGAGGACTGTGTGCTGTCTCGTCACGTACGTGTGATGATTATCTGAAGTACAGTTGAGGTACAGTAGTTCTGTGCACATGGGGTTGATTAATGTGCCTGAACCCTGCCATTACCGTGAGTGGCACAAGCCTGCTGGCTGATTCAGAGCCACGATCATGCCAATGACAGTACGTGACAAGCTGCTTTAGGAGTGAGACGTAAGTTCTGTGCTAAGCCATGGCAGTTTGCCAGCTGAACGCCATTAAACCTATGTGTGCTCTTGGTCTGTTATGAATACGAGGAAATACACTGCTGTAAGTTTGTATTGAAGTTCTGTACCATGTTAGTTATAACTGAGGGTCCGTGTGCTAGAATCCACAGTTAATGGTTTTTTTGCAATTTTAAATCACTTTTAAAAAGACAAGTTGGCCACTTAAGCCTGTGACGTATTTGGAATATGGAAGTGACGCACAGCAGTGGAGCCACTGATAAAAATGTCAGTGACTTTGGACAGTGAGATATAAAATGCATATAAGGACATTTTGTTTGCTCTGCTAGTAGCAGCTGTGTAGGTAAAATGTATTTTTGAGAATGCTATATTATCAAGCACTGGAAACTGTTATGCAGACAAATTCAATGCTTAAACATGTTATTGTTCTGGCTGTCTTTGTTTCTCTGCAGGGGAAGCTTGCTAACCAGAAGTCTTGCTGATATTGTAAAGAAAGAGGACTTTGTACTTGATTCAGAATATTTGGTCACATTATTAGTGATTGTGCCGAAGTAAGTTTGTTCATCCTAAGAGTAGAATACAATAAGAAATATAAATCAAATAATAGATCTCACAACTCTATAATACTGTCAGAATGACATCTGAATTTACTTGGGGCTTTCCTGGATGAGCAAACACAACTGTTGAGATGCTCAGGAGAGATAAGTGAATGTCTGTGCCAACGTTCCTTTGTTAACAAAAACTTCTCATAAGGACTGCTGAGTGCTCATGAATTTCTTAAAGAAAATGGAAATTAGATTTATGTCTCTTATCCAGTGTTTGCTATGACTAGTCATGTTCCAGATGGTGTCCTTATGAAACTAAGTGCTGAGCAAAAACATGACTTGTTTTACATTAAAAGGCTTAATCATTAAATTATCCTGGTTAGGACTATGCCAACTTGCACACTTAGTGAGTGAACTCTTTACTTCTTTGCTCTGCACATTTTTAGATTGCCTGGACACTGTTTTTTTTGAGTTTTTTTTTTCCTTAACTAAGTCTGTGCCATTGGAACCCTGCTTATGTCCTGTCAAAGGCTTACTAGGGGAGCAGGCTGTTCTTATTTGAAATGTTTGAACAACAGAAACCTCATAATTTCCCCTGGCCAAGGAAAGTGGTAATACAGATGCCCTCAAAACTGTTGTAAAATGAAAAAATGGCCCTTGGCTGGAGCTGCAAGCAAAGAAAGATTCTAATTTATGAACACCCCACTGGCTCTCTTTGCCACAGGAGCCACTAGAGTCTGTCAAATGTCAAACGCTAGTGAAGGAAAACCAGTTTTGCAGTGGCTTTAGCAGAAAGCAGGTGGTTAGACTATCTCAGCTGTTATTTTTCTTTGTCTTGTTTTTGCTGTTGAAAGGATAGAACCTTTTCACAACTAACTACAGAAAGGCAGGGCTTCCAAAATTCCCAGTCCTTCAGGCAAGTGCAGGACTCTAGGGAACCTGTTTATAATTGTGGAAGAAGTATTCCTCTGCTCAAAAGAGCAGAGTTGCGTGAGGAGGTTCTGATTAACCTTGACAGTTAATTCCATTTGGTCCCCTGAGATCTCTACTTAATGATGATTTAATTTCATAGTTCTTGCTTTTAAACTGACATGAAAACTGAAAATGTTACTTTTGCAATTATTATAGTTTATTTATCAATAATTATAAAAATGGCACGAGGAGAACTGAGTATTTCTTGAGTCTTGCATATTTCTGACAACCTACACCTGAGATGGAAGATGTGATGATGAAATGTTTTTACCTTTAAAAATAATAAAAAACTTGATCCATTAATCTCAGATTAAAAATCTAACAATAACCTGTATATTCTCTAGGTTAAATTACAATGACTGGGTTAAGCAGTATGAAACACTAGCAGAGATGGTTGTACCACGTTCCAGCAAGTAAGTTGTGAAATGCTAAGTCTTATATTTGCATGTGCTGTGTTTCAGGGGTGATCTTTATCTAGAAAGACTTGCAATTTTAAAGATTGGTCAAAAACTTGTTAATATGTCCAGCTTTATCTGACCAAATCTGATTAAATAATTGAGGAAATATTCAAATGAATTCTAGGGTTAACAAAGTTATCAGCTTATGTGAGAAGAGTAAGAGGGTTGAAAAGTTAATCTAGTTCTGGTCAGATATATTCAGCCTCTAGCTGGAGTGTGGTGGAGATAAGCAGCAAATGCTGGCTGCTGGCCTGAAAGCTTTAGGTCTGTATTCACAGGACTTGAAACAAGTTGTATGAACTCTTTGAAGACTTCCAAAGAATGGACAGCTGGAAGTGTAAATGGTTTTGTTGTGTACAAAGAAAGGTAGCCTGTCTCTTTGGGTCCCTGGTATCAAGCTGGTGTTAGGTGCTGTGGTGGGCAAAATTAAACCACTTTAACAACCTCATAACCACATTGAAGAAAAAGCCCTTGTGTAGCACAAAGCATCGGTTTGTGGTTAATTTTAACAGACAGGCTGAGGTTTTGATCAGGAATGTCTGATATTGCCAGTTCTGTGCCACTTAAAAAAACCTGAACTTGCTCTGGATAGCTTCACATTTTGAAGACCTGCTAGTGCTTCTTATTTAATTATTGGGAAATCATGGCCTAGGGCCAGCTTAAGAAAAGGCAACTTGTTAAACTGTTGGATAATGCTTGTGTTGAAGACATGTGACATTGAGGAGCAGTCTTAATCTGTTCAAGCTTTTTTTTTCCCCTAAGGTAAAGCCTCAAAATAAGCAATATTGTTTTAAATTATAAAATAGTAAATCTAAGGATCATCTTTGCAGCCTAAGAAACATTTTGTTTTGCCAACCTGTATATTTTTAATTTGTGTATTTTTCTATTTCATATCCATTTCATTTTTCTTTGTAATACACATTTCTAATAAATCTGTAGTCCAAACGTTTCTGTACTAAACCAGCCTCAATTGCCCTTTTTGTTAAAAATGTTTTAATTTGAACAAATATTGTATGAAGTGGTTTTGCGTGATGAAGTCTCTGAATGTGAACTGTAAGCTGCCATCATTTATGAAGGGAGCAATTAAGAGCAGTCAGTTACATTCTGTGTGAGGTGCTTAATTTGGGAACTAACTCTTGTATAATTATCTACATTTATGTCTTGCCTTGTAGCAATAAATGTGGTACTGTGTGACTGATCTGTGCTGACTTGAACCTGGGTAATTCTGACACTTGGTTTGTTTCCTTTCTGTGTAGTGTACTCTTTGAGGACCAAGACAGCTACCTTTGTAATGTCACCTTGTTCAGGAAGGCAGTGGATGACTTCAAGCACAAAGCCAGAGAATATAAGTAAGGTTTATTTTGTGTGCATTCTGTCTCTCATACTTTGAAGGATCTCTAGATAGGCACTTTTGATTTTATTCACTTCCAAATGCAGATTTATGGTCCGTGACTTCCAGTACAATGAAGAAGAGATGAAAGCTGATAAAGAAGAAATGAATAGACTGTCAACTGACAAGAAGAAACAGTTTGTAAGTCTTAATAAAGTGGTCATTACACTTTAGTGAGACATCTAAGACTTGTTATTGCTACATAAAATTTTCATGAAGTTGTGATTCAGAGAAAGCATTGTAGGGATGACATGATGTAGCCAGCCTGCCACCCAGCTAATCTACTCCAGGATAATTGAGTTTCATGCAGCACAAGTGCTCCTCACTGCATTGAATCAAGGGCTGGTATTGCAGCTGAAAATGTTTGAAGTTTGAAAATGGACAAGTGTTTGAATTACATAATCAGATATTACTAAAAGGATCTTTAATATAGTTAGATCATGACAACTGAGATGGGGAACTGAAAGGACAAAGGGAAGCCTCATTAAATGTCTCTTTACTTTGTATCAAAACACTCTCGAGCCATTATGTCCATAGTGAACTCTGTCTTTAGCTTGTCTTTTTTATGGTACAGATATTGAGTAGCTGCTCAAACATGCATAAATGGGCTGAGTCTTTTTCTGATGTTTGAATAAAAGCTTATTTTTTTTCCCTCTTTCACAGGGGCCTCTGGTTCGGTGGCTGAAAGTTAATTTCAGTGAAGCTTTCATTGCGTGGATTCATGTGAAAGCATTACGTGTTTTTGTTGAATCTGTTTTAAGGTAATGAGGCAGATTTGAATAGTGATATTTTTCCTAGATTTGGTAAGAATATAAATCTAGCTTGGGTTTACCAAACTGAAGCATGTGAATGCTGTTCTTCTGGGAAGGAGGAAGCAAAAAGTAGGGCAGTAAGAATAGCTGATGGCAATAGCTCTTGTTGGCAGTTGTGAAATATTTGGGGTAGATAATTGTGTATCTTCCCCTTGGATAGTCTTTTCACTATTGCTTTAGGAGTTACAGGTACTCTGTACATAGCAGGGAGACATTTGCTGATTTTTAGATTACTTTATGAGCTGCTTGTAACAAAAGCTAACTACATCTTATATTTAAATGGCAAATTTGAATAGTTCAGAATAACAACTATTTGGACTTGCAGTATCACAGCTTGGCATCGTGAAATCTATGCTTTTTCTTTGAGACATGCCTTTTATAGTCTAAATTTTTCAATTCAATATTCTAACTAGAAAATTTATCTGCTCTTTTTCTTCATACTATCCACAAGTGTTGTTACTAGTCAGGAACAGCTGTAGTTGTTCTGCAAAGACCTTTATTTTTTATAGTTGAAGACGTTCCTACCGTGGTCAGTAAAGGGCAAGGTGTTTTTAGCCTTTTTGATCAGTTGTCATAATGGAGAAAAGCAGAGGAGAAAAAGAAAACAAATCACATGAACTTGCATTCTTGCTGCTGTGGCCTTATTGTGAAAACAAAACTTGAGTAAAGAAGAAAACTGAAGCTGACTGGAATGGTGGCAGCTGTTTCCACACTCCTAGAAAGGAGGATTAAGTACACTGTCCAGCCAAGTGTCATAACCAAAGTAAACTAATGGAGTGTTCAAAATTTAGTCTATGTTCAGGTAACATTGAGAATTATGCTAAATACTCAAGGATTTAAAATTATTTTAAAAATATTTAGGCTTCTGATTTGTTATTTTAAGCTTGATGTTCTACTTTTTTGATGCCTTATGAATTGTGTGGTTTTGCAGAAATGGAAATTATCAGAATTTCATCTTCAGCAATAGGACTCTTTCTCAAAATAAAATTCTGCTTTGAATTATGAAAGAAGGTTTATTTCAGCATTTCCGTGGTTTTCTACTTGACTTCCTCAGGTATGGTTTGCCAGTTAACTTCCAGGCAATGCTGCTTCAGCCTAATAAGAAAACAATGAAGAAACTGAGGGAAGTTCTGTATGACTTATACAAACACCTTGACAGCAGTGCAGCAGCTATCATTGATGTAAGTATTTTTTAACTGCTACTAGCATGTTTAAACAAAGTCCGTTGGCATCATTAAAAAGCTATACCTCTCCATATTCTTCATTTTCTCACAGTACAGAGAATTTTGTCTCCTTAAAAAAATGCTGCTTCTTGTTTTACACTTTTGCAAGGCAGATGGTGTTTAAGTTGCAACCAGTATATTTGAAGAGCTGTCTGGTTTAAAAGTCACATGTAATTTCTTCTTACTGCATAGTGGTCCTCTGCTGAAGAAGGCTGAATCATTGTCAAAATGGAATCGGCCTTTCCATCTGTAGAGGTCTCATTTTCTTGTGTAAAAATTGGTTTGTTGGGAGGCTTATTCTACTAATTTGCTTTGTATTGAAAAGTGATGTTTGTAGTTAAAGGTTAACTGAAGATACCATGAGTTTAGCTGAATTAAAAAAGATTCTTAATGTTATATTGAATGTAATGTATTTCCAGGCCTTTTTGTGGAAAGAGGATGTGAGACAGTTTAGGTGAAAACTAAAGATGCTGAACTTACATAACGTCCTGGATCATTCAGCACCCTATAACAGTCTCATCAGAAACTGACAGTGTTTAGATGTAGTAGGGATGATGTGTTTACTATAGCAATGGATGTGAATTATCGATACAGAACTGCTTAGATTTTGAAGAAGCACTTTGTATTTACTTTCGAAAAATACTGTTTGTCATTTGTAAAAGTTTTAACTTTACCTGTTATTTAAACAGTCACTTGAATGTGAAAATTTAAGCTTAAAGTCTTACCTGGTCTCTTTGCTTCTAAAACTTTAATATTTCATCTACTTCTTAATAGAGTCTGAATTGTAAGAGTATAACTGGTTTCAAAACTTTATTTGCAGGCAACTATGGATATTCCAGGTTTAAACCTCAGCCAACAGGAGTACTACCCATATGTGTACTACAAGATCGATTGTAATTTGCTGGAATTCAAGTAAAAGTTCCCTAACATGACAATCCTCTCAGTGTTGGTGTAAACAAACAGAAGTGAGGTTGAAGTATAGTAATACTTTTAACATTCTACTAATCATATGCTTGCTTCTTATGTTAGGTGAATTGAACACACTGTGGTCCATCTCTAGACATTTTCTTTATAAAGAGCAGTGTAGGTAACCAGCTTTTAATCGACTATGTCTGTAAATGTATATTGAGAGAATTGAAGTATTTATAAACAGAGTGATTTATTTAAGGAAAAGCTTATCCCTCTTTCCTATGGTGGTCTGTGTTAATTCCATTTACTGTTGTTTATAAAAAAAACTTGTTTACAGAAGACTAGTGTAAATGTTCATGGCCATTTTGTTCATTTGATTTAGTAGATACAACTGTGTTAACGTTGTTGAACTGTGATGTAAAGTATGTAAAATTGGTATGAAATCGTGCTTTCTGAATGGTTTAAAATTACAATTGATGCACTGTAAACACAGGGAAAATAAACTTACCTGTGCAAATGTGTCACTTTCTTCTACCACATAAAATTGCAGATACTTGTGTCTAAACTGAAGCAATTATGTTAAGTCTCTAATAGTGCTGCATCGTGCATGCACTGGTACAGAAATGCAATTGGCTTCAGCACAAGTACTTTTAGGTGATGCAGGAACTAATTTTGTTTTGTGCAGAAAGTCTCAAGTATGTTGTTTGGCCACCACACATATGTATGAATGTTTTTCATGTTTATATCTTTTTGACACTAAAGAAAAGATGTGAGACAATTACTGGGAAGATGATGGCAAGCTGGGATAATAACAAGCTATGCTGAGTTGGGATTTTGATAATTCTTCTTTCTTTTCAGTCAGTTGAAGCTTGAGACAATTTTATAGCTTTGAATACTGTACTATTAGATGCTTGTTTTTTTTTTGCCACATCTATTCTCCACACAGAGAATATGATGGCTTCCTTCTAATGTGGATAGAGAGGAGTTGTTTATTTCAGTAGCAGCTATTACAAGTATTCTACCTGAGTAGCTAAATATGCAGTAAAAGCTGCAGTATCGTTTAAAATTGACTTGAATCAAGAGTGAGACTGCAGGAGTGCTGATTTATCAAAATTAGTATTTGAAGTACTGTAACCACTGTATTGTTTTCTCATTCAGTCCCTAACTGAAAATATCAGAGCTCCACAAGCACTATATTTCAGTGCTACTTTTAGTGGGATCTCTAATCATAACCCAGTAGCACCTTTGAGGAATTGGCTAACTTGGTAAGCCTACATTGATATCTCTAATTATTAAAAGGGAAGTCTAGGTTTTGAGTGCAAGAGTTGCATCTAGCTATTGATTTTGACAGGGTTTGACATCTATGAAAATATTTGCTGTGTAAATTTATGTTTGCTTTTCTTCCTATTTTTGTAGGCAAAAAGGGAAATAGTGAGATCAGGTGTCCTGTTGTGGTCACATTTCTGCTTCTCCCACTTCTCAGTCCCTTACAGAAGATAACAGCTGTTTAGTCTGCTGTCCAGGTTGTTAAAAGTGTGCCCAAGTGGAAGAGGTTTTCCCTTTTATCACCCAGCTCTGCCTCTTTCACTTTTGTTACTGCTGCTCACAAAGGTTGTCATCTTGGTTCTGAGCCCACTGTAACATGTACACTGCTTAAAGGTAAAGAGGGTTTTTTGTCCTGCCTCTCTAATCACAGGAGGAATCAGGCTAAACTGTTGTCTCTGTTCTTCACCTCAGTTCTCTTTTGATTTTGTTTTGAAAGCTGTTCTACAAACAAGTGCAGGTAAGGGCTTAGGTTTCCAGTAAGTGCTGTATAAAATGCTTTGCTGTCGATTTCACCCTGTTCAAGATACCAGTCCCTGCTCAACCAGCCTTAGATCCTTTTGGGATGAATGGAAGCAAAGGGCAGGTGGACAATAGAATGACACCACCATCCAAAGTGAGGGAAGCAGTCAATATGCTGAAAAACAGAGATGTGGAAATGCTGGAGAAATGGGCTGACAGGCCCTGCATGGACTGCAGCAAAGGGAATTGCCAAGTCCAGTGCTGGGGGATGAATAACTTATGCCCCAGTCTGGGCTGGTCATGGATAGCCAGGAAGCAAAACTGCAGAGAAGGAGCTGGGATTGCTCATGGGAAGCTAGTTTTGCTTGTGGCCAGCCATCTCCTGGGATGGCTGCTAGCAAGAGGGTGCCATCCTTCCCCACTATTTGGTACTTGTAAAGTCCTGTCTGGGCTCTATAATGCCAGGAAATGGAGTACCACAATAGAGAAAGTCCAGTGGAAGCTGCCCAACCCTGTCAGGGAGGTGGAGCATGTGACACTGACTGGGAGAATCGTTCTCTCCATGCTGGGGAAGAGATGGGAAAAGCAAAGAGTAGATTTTACTGATATTTCCAACTGCCTGAACAGAGGATACAGAGATGTGCCTGAGCACTTCTCAGAGGTACATGACAACAAGGAGAAGCAAAGGATGCAAGTTTGAATGTGGGAAATGCTCACTGGAGGCTGTGGTGGGTTGACCTTAGCTGGTGCCAGTTACCCACCAGCTGCTCTCTCACTACTCCTGCTTGATGGGACGGGGGAGAAAACAGGGTGCTAAAGCTCCTGAGTTGAGATAAAGATGTAGAGATTGCTTACCAGTTACTGTCACAGGCAAAACAGGCTAGCTAGGCTTTGGGAAGATGGGAGAGCTGGAGTTGCAGAAGTTTATTGGCAGTTCAAGAAGATTTTGTCTGTGAGAAGCAGACAAAAAGTGAAACACCTTATCCCCTTTTTTTTTATTCCTGAGGCTCAGCTTAACTCCTTTACTTCTAACCTCTGTCCTTCTGTCCAGCAGCTTAGAGAGATGGGGAATAAAAGTTATGATCACATGTTCATAATAATTCCTCTCTGCTTTATCTTCCCCCTCACATGTTCCCCTGCTCCAGCATGGCTCCTTCCACAGGCTGCAGTCCCTCAGAGTAAACCTAGTCTAGCACAGATCCTCCTGAGTCGCATTTCCTTCAGGGCTTGTCCCCCTGGTCTGGTTTGGGTCCTCCAGAGGTGCAGTGTGGATATGTGCTCTGGCACAGACCTCTAATTAGGCTGCAGGACTGTTCCTGCTCCACTGTGGTCCCCTCTGTGGGCTATAGGGAAATAAATAACCTGCAGGGTATTTCCTTTCAATGATGGATCTAGTCTGGCATTACCTCTGGCTGAGTAGATTCAAAATTGCTGTTTAAAAGAAAGGAATATTGCAGGGTATTAAATATTAGTAACCAGCCTGGAATAGCTGATGTCTGGATATTGTTGGGCCTTTCTAGTGATGAAGAGAGATTCTTTGGATACAGGAGCTGGGAGTGAGTTAGATTAGTTAGTCAGTCAGATTTGATTTATAGGGGAGAGCTAGAACCAGACCCACAGAATTCTACAGTTTATTTTATTTCTGTGGTTCTTCAAAGACTTCTGGCAACTGAAACAAAGTTAAAACTGCAGAAATGCGAATTTTTCATTTTGTTTCCAAGAAGCATGGCAAGTGATTAGGTTAGAGAGTAATTTGTGGAAGAAATTAAAAACATAGTATCCTCTGGAATGTGAGGAGTATGGGAATGTTGTTTTTCTTATAATTAAGTAACAACAGATGATTTATGTCTTAATAGGAAAAGCAGACACAACTGGATTGTTACAATTTACATGTCTGTAATGAAAGTCTGAGAAGGGGAGATAGCTGCTGCACAGCAGAAGTATCTAAAATAGCAATACACTAGTCTTTGAGTAAATTTAACATAGATCTTGAAATGCTGATGGATGCCATTTGAAAGCTCACAAATAAAATTTAGTAATGAAATTGTGTGACAAAGCAATACCTGCAGTGAGTTCCAGGATCACCAGGACTGGGAAGAAGGAGCAGAGAACTGGGGAAAGGCAGTAGGAATGTGGCAGCCAGGAGCTTGTAGGAGGGGCAGTTAAGCAGACCTAGTAACTCCTTACTGAACAGGAAAGGGTATGGCAGAGCATCACAGAAGCTGAGGTCAGAGCAGGAGAGGATTTCAGTGAACTTTAAGGAAAATGAACCACGACAAACTTGTTGGAAGAAAGCAGGCATCACCCTGTCTTGAAGGAACTACTGACCCAGATCTACTGATGAGGTCTGGGCAGCCTGACCTCCATCTCTGAGAAGGATGAAGGAGCAAACTGTGCCAAGGACAGGAAAGTGATTAAGGGTAGTCAGCCTGGATTTGTGCCTTAGTGAGCTGATGGACTTCAGCAATGGGATTATTGGATCAGTGGATGAGAACACAGCAGTAGCTGTTTGTGTATCTTGGCCCTTGGTGCTGTCTCCTGTAGCATCATTGGCAATCTGATGGAGTACAGACTAGGTGAAATGCATGGTGAGGTGGACTGAAAAGTAGGTGAATTTGTGGGGCCAAAGGTTCATAATCAGTGACACAAAGTCCATGCAGAAGCCACTGGCTACTACTGGTATATCCCAGGGTTCAATACTGGGGCCAGTATTTTTGAACATTTTTATTAGTGACCTGAATGATGGGACAGTGCACCTTCACCAAGTTTGCTGGTGACACGAAACTGGGAGGAGAGGCTCATATGCCAAATGGTCCAGGTTCAGGGGCACTCAATACACTGCAGAAGTTGGAACATGGGAACTTTATGAAGTTCAACAGAGGGAAAAGTCAAGTCCCACAACTGAGGAAGAATACCAGATTGGCCACATACCAGCACACACTGGTAGCCAGCTGGCTGGGAAGCATTTTTGCAAAAAAAGGACCCAGGGCTCCATTTGGAAAAGCTGAGCATGAAGCAGCGATGTGTTTTGTAGTGGAGAAGGCCAACAGCACACCTTAGGAAGGGCACTGCCAGTGGGTAGAGGAGGGTGGTTAGTCCCTTCACCTCAGCACTAAGGAGACACACCTCAGCTTGGCAGTGGCTGAGCTTGGCAGGCACCACTGAACACCATCATCTAGTCCTCCCTCCTCAAGCAAGGTCAGGGAGAACAGATTGCTCAGTACTGTGTCCAGGAAGGGGTTGAAAATGTCCAAGACTGGATCCTCCACAACCCTCGCAGTGCAATCTCCCCTGGTGTTCAAACATCCAGGTAGTAAAACTGTGTTCTGTTTAGACAGAATATCTAAATCTTTAGATAAGATGTGTCTCTGTGCCCATTGTCTCTGTTTGGGCACACTGAGAAGTCAGGCTCCCTCTTTACACCCTCCCATCAGTATAAATAAACATTGATAAGGTGTTCTTGAGACTAATTATTTTCTTGAGCAGAGGGTACTGGAGGTCTCTGCATTGTTCAAGCATTTGTGTTCTGGGGCTATTTCTGTTGTAAGTAGTATAGCTCTTGGATATAGCAATGCACAGTGACAAGTAGATGTGGGATCTTTGTTTCAGTTTCATTTTGATATATTATAGTCTGAAATGCCTAGCATTTAAACCTCTGTATTAATTCAGTTTTCGCTGCTGAACTATATATTAGATATAGTCCAGGCAGTGACTGGTTTCTGAGAAGTGTTCAGAAAGTAACTTCTTCCCAGATATCTTTGTACTTTAATTGTGGTTTTCTGGCAGAATTCCCACTGCAGAAGGAGTGTTTGAATTGTGCTCCATCACTTGTGTCAACAATTGCAGTGTTTGTCTTCCGCCCAACCAGGACTGGATTCTTAGAGTGAAAGACTCCAGTATTTGGCAGTAGCTTAGTATTTGTTTCCAGGCAGACAGTGTGTAGTTTATCTTATACTGACTTAAATATCTTTAAGAACACAATTGGTGAGATGAGTCAGAAGCAAATGATATCACGCTTCACTTCATGGGGATAGAATCCCTGCCTGGATCATTTAATGGTTCTTCAGTATAAACAAATGAACTTTGTCACTCTCTGTACTGTGACATTAATGGCAAGAACCATGGATAGACTAAATCATGAATGTTTCCTCTTGCAGAGGTCTGGGGTTTGTGTTTCACTAAGAAGCTCACATTTTGTAGGCTCTGGGGAAATCCCAGTGTAATGTTTGTATTCCTGCAGCTTCACTGAGTGGAATGTGGTTTTCCTGAGGTTCTTTGGAGTCTGTAAGTAGGTTGTTGCAATGCCGTATTTCCCTGGAACACTGGCTGAGATGGTGGTGGTGGGACCTGGGAAGCTGTGGCTGTGTAGACACTTCTGGACAGTCCTACATTGGACAGAGCCAATGAGAAAACTACAGGGGAAACTGCGTTAGGCAAAAGGAGGTGGTGGAGAGCCAGCTTTGAGCAGATGACAGCACTGTCATGCTGAAGAGTTACTAAGAGCAGTGTGTGCACACCATCACAGGACTGATCGCTGGGTTTGGCCTCACTATCACTTTTCTGAAAATGTAATGGGTTTAGCTTTTGTCTGTGGTCTCATCAAGGGCCTCTCCTGTCTAACTCTGTCCGGGTGCGTGCTGTCTCGTGTCCTTGATGAATTTGGTTACATCATCTGCAGAAGTGAAATCTGTATTTTCCACCTCTAGAGAGCAACCTCGAGCTGCTCTCAAATAACTGCCAGGGTAAAGCTCTCACAAAGCCTTTGCTGAATGATTTGAGTTTGAGCTGAAATGTTTGGTCTTTGAATGGCCTCGTGGTCTCATAGTACCAAGGAAGTTTTTAATATTGTCCATAATTCCTATGTTTTACTTCCCCGTACTCCCTAAAGGTTCATGTGGTGCCATGCACATATCCAGCTCCTCTCTGAAGAGCCTGAAGCAATTGGCATGTCCCAATGGTGGAAGAGAATTCTGGTGGACTCAGAATTGCTACTTAAAATGGTGTATGTCTAATTTTAGGTACATTATAAGATTTCAATATTTTAAAAGTAGTTTCTTTTACTACACTGTTTATTAGTACTCTTTATTTTACCGAATATTAAATGAAGGAATTTGAGGCATGACATGTATTTTCTATCAAAGCAAAAGTCTTCAGCTTCCAACCTTCTGGTTTTTCCGTCTCCTTTTGCAATGTTCAACTCTGCTCCACACCCATAGCAACGGGAGAGATCCTGCAGCTGAAGGCTGTAGAACTCTAATGCAGGTCTTTTTTTAAAAAACAGATTTGTGAGGGTTTTGGTGTGAAAATAATTTTGTGTGAAAATATTCCTGTAGTTCCTGAACTACTAAGTTTTATTTTCACAACAAACTTAGATTTTTAAAATCAAATACTCAAAATGGAGGACTTTGATAATTTCTAGTAGAGCTTGGCCTTTTCCTTTCAGACTCTTCAGGAGGAATTCCTGGTCTCTGGGGACATGTGGGAATCATGACACCGTTATTTTATCTTGCACCTGTTTGTTTTGCTATTCTCTGCCTTGTGTGAGCAGCAGCATCAGTCCAAAGCAGATCTGCCAGCTGGTCCAGCTGAACCCCTCATGTTTTCCCATGTCCTGGTTACCTCCTTTGGCTAAGAGAAAACAGAGAAGCTGTTTTCAACCACACTTTACCTGTAAGCACAATGGAGAAAGCAGCTGTAAGACGTGTCACTCTGGCTTACATGGGACAGTCTCATGTGGTAAGGCCCTGCTTTCCCAGAGCAGAGCAGCCAGGAGCAGGGCCCCAGCCCTGCTAGCTTCTCAGTCCCCTTCTGCTGTCACATCACTGTGGTTACATTACTCTGTCACTCCTTGCATGTTCCTTACTGACTCTCTTAATTCTCTGTCCTCCTGCAACTACAACTCCAATTTTCCCCTTTTCCCTGCTTCTTTACACTGTTCTACTTCTCACTTTCCTTGTTCCTCTTGTATTTATAAACTGCCACGCTACCAGAGGCTGCATTTTGAATGTTTTCATGTTGCTAAGTGATATTTTTCCTCTCTTCTCAACAGCCTGGTTTTCTTAGAAGTGTTTAGTACCTGCAGTTCTGACTTAGCTGCCCTAAATTCAGATGCATTTTTGTCTTTATCTCCCATAGCTAAACAACTTGCCTTGTTTACCTTACTTTGCCACACTCACCTTGGTGAAAGCTTGTAGTCATTACTACAACTGTTTTCTTGGACAATACTGCTTCAGAATGGGTTAT
Source organism: Passer montanus (assembly GCF_014805655.1). Lineage (NCBI taxonomy): Eukaryota > Metazoa > Chordata > Aves > Passeriformes > Passeridae > Passer > Passer montanus. The sequence continues at coordinate 4,999,433 of NW_024366480.1, forward strand.
AATTCACAATGTATTTGTTGACTGTATTGTGTGTTGTTACAAGAGACTTGCAACCTGCTCATAAGGGCTTATCCAACCTGGACCAGGCTCTGGAGCACGTGGCTTGAAGCCCATCATGCTGCAGCCATCATCAATGCCCCAAAGTAGGGGCATTTGTGAAGCACAGGACAGGCTGATTGTTTGGCCAATCTGCTCATTATGCTCCGCTGATTAAGGGTCTGGAAATACTAAATTACATATGGATTTTTTGCTACTAATGGTACAGCAAGTATTCAAGATGAAAATACACTGTTTTCACCAGCAATTGGAGTCAAACTCTCCATAAAACATTCCACTTACTGCTTGTGAAACTGTGGATCAGAGTTACCTATGTCAGTGTTCTTGCAACTTAATTCAAAGTTGAATAGGTGTCAGAAAAAACCCAAGCAAACAAGCATCATGAGCTTAGATGAATGCAATAGGAATACACAGCAGGTGCAGCCAGAGAGAGTTCATCCCCAGCTGGCAGGCCTGTACTGCTTCTGGGACTGTGGGAGGGGTGTTAGTGCCACTGTGGCACCAGGGAGGCTTTGCTAGCCTGTCACTGGTACACTGGGCATTCAGATGGCTTAGAAGTGCTCAGCACCTTTAGAGACACTGTAAGGACAGATTGAAATGTACTTTTTCAGACCATGATGAGTAATCTGTGCACAGAGAGGAATATGTGCCATGCAGTGCCCCAGCCTGTGGGAATTTCTTACTGACATTTGCTCTAAACTAATAAGTATTTTTCGTTTCTTTCTTCCCCCAGCAGATAATTTTCCATTTAAAATAGTGTTGAACCAGTGGGATGCTGTTATTCTGCCCCTGCTGTTACCTGCACACAGCCTGGTGTGAAGTGGCAGGGTCTGCCTTAACATGCCATTGTAGCACTTGCTGAGTGCATTTCCCCATCTGAAAAGGATTATTCTGACACCATTGCTGTGCTGCTGGAGCCTGGCTCTACACCAGTGAAGCTATTGTGTCAGCAGAGGGTTGTAAGGGTCCCTGTGTCTGCACTTCCAGAGAAGCTGTAAAATATCAGGTTTTAATTCCAGGTGGCAACAAAATCTGAAATTAACAATGATGAACAATTTCGTGCTAAATAGTAAATCAATTATATTTTTAACTGGAGTACATAACTTTGAAGAATAAAGCTTATATCAATTTTACTTCATTGGAATGAAATAGAAATAGCAAGTTTCTTGCCAAATACCAAACTGGTGTAATATATTCACTTAAACTGTCCAAAAGGGTTAGTTTCTAAAAATGTGTGACACACCTGTAGTGGCTAAATTTTCATAAGAATGTAGAAAAATGCTTGTAAGTACATATCCATGGGCATCTTTATTGCCAGCTAGAGGTGCTTTTAATCCAGTTTCCCTCTGGTCTTCACCTGGCATTGTCACCCTGTGGAAATGCTGTGGTTCAGAAAAACATCTTTGCCCAGCTTTGGCAGAGAGAGCTTTGGCTGACTCTTTGGCAAAGGACTTTTTCCTCCTCTGAAGATTTGAGGTGTTCCAATGGCACTGTAGAGGAAAGAAGATGGATGAAAGAACCAAACCTTTTGGAATTGTGTCTCTGAAGGGAGAGCACTAAAGCCAGCTTGAAACACCAACACACCTCATGGGCTTGGGTGTATTTTTTGTAGATTCTAAGTAGGCATTTACTGACACCATGTTCAACACTGTGACTGCTGTGGCAGTCATTAGTACTACAAATAACAGTATCAAGCCTAATACTCAGTGTTTTTCAGTGGGACCAAACTCAGTGGAAAATGGATAATTAAACTATTTAGGAAGAATGTGCCCAGCCGATACCAGACTGGATTATGGTACCTGCATCTTGGTATTTTTCTAAAAAGTACTGTGGTTAGTGCTGTAAAGTAGTGGTTTAAAATTCTTTTAGTACATTTCCTAATGGAAAACATATTAATGCAGTAATTAGGTAAAATAACTTTACATTATTTTAAAAAAACCCACTTCTAATTCTTAAAATCAGGTTTAGAGTTATTAAATATTTCAGCTGGCCTTAATAAAAGGTATTACTTAAGACAGGGATTCTCTTTTGTTTCTGTGAAAAAACCTGTTGTAATTAAAAAATACATTTTTCATTCAAGCACTTCAAACTTCAGAGCTTCAAAACTTGGAGCTAAAATGAGCAGGTTACATGCCATCCCCATTTCAGTTAATGATCTCTTGCCACTTGTTCTGTCAGACTTGGACTGCTCTCAAAATGCTATAATTTTCCTGTTGTTCTGCTTTGCTGGATGACAATTCAGGCTCCTAATTCAGGCCTTTGCATCTCTCATTCGCTCTCACACAGCTGACCCCAAGAAATGCAATAGTCAAATGAGAATAATAACACAAAATCCATTTTTGTTTAAAATAACTATGTGGATACATTGTTCCTCTTGAACTATTTTCTAATTAAAATTAAAAAAACCCAAAACCAAACAACAAAAAATCCAAAAATCAAACCCACAAAAACTCTCTCCACAAAAAACCCCAAAACCCACAAACAAAATAATAACAACCAAAAAACAACAAAGCAAAACCAACAAACCCACAACAAGTGGTCCTCCACAACAATGAAATTCAACTTTCAGAAGATAGTTGTGAATTTCACAACACCCTCTGGAAGTGGATCAGCTGCTTTACAGAACTATTTTTTTAATGTAATTACTAACACCTTGTCTTATCTTAAGCTAATACTGGCAAAGGACAATATCTAAAAGCAATACATTCTGAAGCAGCCAACCTTTTTGCATAACATGGCAAGGGAACCAGGATGTGAAACATTTCCTGGAAAAGAGCAAACAGAAGGCAGCTTAACCAAAGTGTGAAATTCATCTCTAAACAGCAAAAATGGTGATGTCTGCATGTAAGCTGGCTGGCTCAGCTCTCAGCACAGAAAACCTGAGCAGCAGTTTGTCAGTGCTGTGTGAGCAGGGGTGGCCAGTGCTGTTTCAAACACCACAAGGCAGCTGAGATCTGCTGGGAGAATCACAGAATTGTTTAGGTTGGAAAAGATCTTTAAGATCATCAAGGGCAGGATGATAGGTAAGACATGGGGCCAGTGGGAAGCCCATATCCATCTGGATCCTACCTGGATCATGAAATGCTTTGCTTGTCTGCCTGAATCCCCTCTGGCTGAGGAGCTGAACTCTGCTCCTTAGATCCCCATGGACTGTAGTGGGCCACAGATAGGGTTACACGTCTTCATCTCTAACTGAATCCCAAGGGCTTCATTTCCACATTGTGATGTCTCCAACCTCCTCAAGCTGCAGTTCTTAACTGGAACTCTCTGCAAATCACTCTTTTGCTAAGCTGCTATTTTTTTGTTTGTTTGTTTGCTTTTTGTTTTGTTTTATTTGTTTTTGGTTTGTTTGTTTGTTTTTTTCCCCTGTTGCTTTTAACCTTTCTTGAAGCTGTTTAAATTTGTGGGGGTTTTCCCTATCTTTATGGTGAATCACACACAGAACATGAAACAAAGGTGCTGCCAAGTGTGAACCCAGCCAAGCACTGAGTGCACTGGGATTGTATCAGTGATCCAGCTGTGGTCAGACACAGCAGCTTCAGGCTCATGGCTTGGTCTCAGCCATCAGGTGTGCACTTGGCACCCACCCAGCTGCTGGTCTCCTCTGGGGCCCGCTGACTTGGGCTGCTCTGCTTGCACAAGTGTAGCACAATGCAGCCATAACACACAGCAGGGACAGAGTGAAGCTGAATGAATACCTGGGCACTGAAAGGATGTCATGGGCAGACCTAATGGACAAAGAGGTGATACCCTCCAGCAGTGTTTTGGTCCACAGAACAGCTCCTTCTGAAAAGAGCTGCTGGGTGAATCAAAAATTCAGAGAATGTTCTGAGCCTGAATGAGCCCATGCCTCCTCAAAAGCCGCTGGGATACTCCTCAGGGTAGATCTTCCTGAGAGACCTCTTTGCTTTTTTAAATATCCTAGCTTTTACACATATGTTCTAGTTGGTGTACTGGCATGGTATACCATACAATGTATTTATTTATTTTGCCAGCAAACAAGGGCTGGAATATTCCCTTTTTGCAGGTTTGTAAATGAGGGAGAGAGCTAAACTTCCAAATTTCCAAATATGTTCAGGTTTGCAAATCCATCCAATCTCAATTAAATTTAAGGCCAAATATTCAATGACACTTAAATGTTACTCTGAGACATTGTCCTGGTTCAGGGCAACTTTGGGAGGTAACCCCCAAAGGGGCTCCTTCAGAAAAGCGGATTCCATTGGCCCCTCCCCTCAACCGGTTCAGGAGAAAATACCTCCTTGGAGAAAAGTGGAAAAAAAACCCTGTTTATTAAAAAATGGAACCCAAACAATATTAAACAATAAAACCTCTTGCTGCTCCAAAAGAGATGACAAGCTCAGAACAGTCCCTCCCAGTCTCTGGCCGGTCCCTCCGGGCTGGAAATGCCGCGGCCCAGGCCCGGCCCGGCGGAGCTGCCGGGGCTCTGCTGGTGCTCAGTCCAGGGCAGGTTTGAACAGGTCCGAGAAAAAGGAAAAACACAGTCCAGGGAGCTTCTTTGCCTCAAGCTGGCTAAAACTAACTAAAAGCAAAGGAGAGCTCTGTCCTGCTGGCTGTCCATCCGCAGACAACACAGTCCAGGAGGAGGAACGTGGAGGAGTGAGTGCAGGGTCTGAAAACAAACTGCGCGCTTCTTCCCTCCCCCCTTCACTCTCTGGAACAAGTCGAAAAGGTGCAAAACTTATTATTCAGCATAAACAGAACAAGACGACTGGGGATAAAAGCATCATATAATCAACCCAGGACAGACACAAAACATGCCAGACAGAGAACCATGAAATTCATAATTTAATAGAATTTCTCAAATAAATAAGAATGCATTTAGTTATTTACTATCATCATCAGGTGCTTCCACAAGACTGAGGTAGTGTCTTACAACAGGAGAAAAACTAACATTTCTAAAAGAAGATTATCTTCGTTTTCCTTTCCTGAATCAACGGACTTCCCACTGCAGTTTATTTGACTACGGAGTTAAAAAGTGTAACAATTTTAGACTGAGGCAAATGAATCTGTTTAAGTCAAGCAGCCCTTCAACTGTCACCATTTTCAGACACCATTTACAGACTGTCACATCACAGCAAGCTGAGATCAGTGCTACCTCACGTTAATTCACAGATGAATCAACTCTTTAAGATACAAATTAATGGAACTGATCTTAAGAGAGCAGGAAAAAATCTCAGCTGGAAAGGCAAACCTGCATCATAGGTAAAGGGTTTGGTCATTCGATGGAGAGGCAGCCCTTGCCAGCATTTCTGCTCCATCTGTAAGTGAAACCTTCTGGCAAACTGAGCTCAACCAGGCAGGAGCAGCCTCGGGCCCTGCTCTGCTTCTGAGAGGAAAACGCAGCCGCGTTGTCGTCATTCAGAGAAGGAGTGGAAGGAAGAAATAAGTAATCTGCTGAGGTGGGAATGGGAATGAAGATATATTTTGAAACTGATGTAAATCCTGTTTGGTGACGTGCTGGTGAGTCACCAGGGTGGGTGGAAGTGATTTTGCATAATAACAGTATCATCTGCTTTCTGCAAGAGCAAACACAGGCTCTGTGCAGCAGCCAGTGAGTCATATGCTGTGTACCAACCTAAAAGGGGGGAAACCTCAAAATATTTACAGTTGCATTTCACATCTCAGTGCTAAAAGGTATTGGGAGTGGGCACGGGTGGTGCACAGTGTTTCTGGTTTCCCCTGGACTGACCACATCCAACCCAGGAGTCAGAACTTTGGAGGAATCTTAGGAAGATGCTGCTCTAGGCTCCACAGTGTTTCAACAGAATAAAAGAGGACAGACACGGACAGGAGGACAGGAATTTCAGAATTAGCATTTATAAAGAGTGGGGCTGAATTCAGAATAATTGTACTGTGGTAAATTTTCAGTGACACTTTCAAATAAGCTCAGTAGAAGCAGTGGAGCTCAAAGGAAGACACATGTACAAAAGGTTGTGCTGAAACTTAGAAATATTCACAAGTACTTATTGAATGGAGATGTTTTTCTCCTTTTTTTGAACATTTTATTTTTTAGATTACAAAATATGGTTTAAAATTCAGCATGATTGCTCTTAATTGGACTCTTACACACTTATAACACAAATGTAATTAATTCCAGCCAGTTTCCATCTCCTTTTTCCTGTCCTCCTGGCACTGTGGGGAACAGAAAAAAAGCCTAGGAAAAGAAGACAGCAAAATACTGTATTTGCAAGGTTTATGGTTGACTGAGTAGACCCTGTATATGTAGAATTAGAAATTCCTCAACTTACAGAGCTTTCCTCATATAGAACACAACTAATGGAGTGTCTGACTACTTCCTTTTAAATTGCATTTAGGTTTTCCTGCACTGTTGCACTAGGCTGATAGAGCATCTAGTCTCTTTCAAAACAAATGAATTACCTGTAAACAATTAAAATGTGGCAGTACATGCTTACATGCTTAATTTTGTAATACCCACAGAGAGAAAAATGCATCCAAAGGAAAGACTCAAAGATATTTTAATTAAGACTTGGGTATTAGAGCCATAAAATTTCAGGCTCGCTCTGCCAGGAACAACTGAAGTGCTAAATGTTTACCCAGTATGATACTTAGTTATATAAAATACTGGTTTCATAACTAGGTTTTATGATTTACCTTCTTAATTAGGAACAAAGTGTAGTCTTGGAACAGAGCACAAGGTAAACAGATTTTATGTGGAGGAGCTCTGCAGAGACTTGGATAAATGAGAATAAATCCATCACTGCTCTGTGCTTCAGCTCTGTTAGCAGTCTGAGTTTTCCAGGGACGTCACAGTTAGTGCCCATGTCAGCTTCTGCAAGGCAGCAGTGACTGATTTGCAGCCTTTTAGGGACAAACTCAATGGCTCTTTCTGCTGGGGAGCACCACCGAGGTACTTTGAGCTTCTCTGCGCATTATCCTTTCTTACTTACACTTAATATCCTTGCTGGATATTACACTTGATGTCCTTTATTCAGGCACCTTAATCAATAGATATTTAAACACTCTCAAATGAGGCCTGATGCACAGCTGACAATCGTTTTTTCCCAGAAAATAATTTTATTTCACTACCTACCTGTTTATCTGAACAAGCCTGGGACGCCCAAAGGGACTGGAGGAAGACCTCAGACCTTCTTTAAGAAAGAGACCTCATCTGGGCTATCACAGCCTAGCAATACTTTGTAGGATGTGTTTCCATTGGTGGTTTTTGCACCCTCTAAATAGTCTGGTGAAGGGAAGGACTGTTTAGAACAACCAGCAGCTTCTCTGTTATGACCTTTTTCCTACCTCCTTTCCTTTGATCCCTTTGAACTATTTGAACTCACAGGAAAGTAGGTGATATTTTACATGAGGACAAACACAGCTAGCCATTAGCAAGCACGCTATCCCCCAAGCATCCCACTTTCCTGACAACCCAGGCTCCACCATCAGCCAGTCTCTGCTTCTGTGCAGTGGTTGCAATCTGCTTTCTATCCTTGACTGCAAATGGGGTAACTGCATTCCAAGAGCAGCAAAGGGCACTGCTGCTCAAGTCACAAATGCAGCAAATATCCTCATGGACTTTGGAATGTTTGAACTTCCAGTGTGTCAGATGAGGCAAACCTAAGGTTTTGTCTTTCCACATACTGATTTTGGAGATTTCTGTTCACGAAGCTCACAGAAAAGGCATGATGCACCCTGTACAGACATGCACATCTGCCCCAATTTTCAGTCGTAAGGTATCAGTGAGATGCCATGCAGTGAGGACACTTTGATGCCTGCTATGTATTGGTTTTTCACTACTTGCTGGGAAAATGAGTATGATCCTAAAGTGAGTACTGATCCTAAACTTCCCACTTATGCAAAGCTTATGGTTTGTTCCCTGGGAAGCATTCACTATTCACAAGGGAAGGAGACTGGACCATGGCAAGTTCAGGTCAGCATTGAAGTCCAGCTGTGGTTCAAAGGCTGAGAAAGCTGAAAAGGAATGACCACAAAATTTCTTTGGTGATACTCCATCACAGGAAACTTCTGTGCTGCCAGACTACAGTTATTCACAACTGAGAATCTAGTAAATTATTATTTTGAGACTAAATTGAAAGTTTCAGATGGGGGAATTCACAGCCTTGCTCTCTGACTCTGTGAAATTGGAATTTGAAGTTCTGTTTCAAATGAATCATTTTCAAATGTGAAATAGATGCAGTGGAAGAGTGAGTTAATTTACTTCTCTCTTTTTATGAGCTGTTTGGAGATATCTTACCAAACCTTCACATGTAGCTAATATTGAGTATCACCCACACATGTCCAGGAAGCTGTGAATACTAAACTGAAAACTTTCCTTGTTTGAATGGCTATATCAGATAAATGAAGGCTATTATTTCCTTGTTGAAAGAAATGCATAATTAATGCAATTTGGAAATTATATGGTATAAATTAAAAAACTTTTAAAGACAGTTATTTGAGAAATCAAGGCAAGCAAATGATAGTTTTCAAGTGTTCACAGCAGTAAAGAGGAATGCTTAATCATTTAGTCATACAAACAGTGTGAAAGCTGCAGAGGCAATCTTGCTTCCAGGCATATTGCAAGCTTGGAGTGATGATGTCAAAGGGGTATAACACAGCTAAATATTTCTATTTCTCCTCACATACACAGAATACATTACTAGAAAGAAAAAGTTTTAAATTCAAATTCTTCTCCCCCTCTAACAATGTCTTGAACCACAGGGATCCTGGGTAGGTCAGTAAACTGATCTCCTGTCTACTTACTGGGGTGAAGAAAACAGATTTGTGAGAAAAGCTGGGGTCTGAAACCAGATTTAATACCATCTAATGAAACAAGCAGAGATGCCACACAAAAAAAATGAAGAGAGGCAGGACATTTCCTAAACCTCCTGTTGCTTCTTCTGCACCTAACACTGAAATAGTTATTGGGATGCAAAAAATTAACTGACCCAGTACCACCAAAGGGAAAATTAATAATGGGTCCTACAACAATTACACATAGATTTTATGAGTAAGAGTTTCTTTTTACTATTTTAAACCTATTTTAGAGGTAAATGTAAATGTAAATTTCCTGAAATCCCCCTCCCTTTTTCATTCCTGCCCACCCTGTCCTTTTACTTCCTACTCCCATTATTTCAAGTAGCATATTTTGAAACCAGGGCAAACATCATTGACAGTATGAGGAGGAAAAGCATCACTGCAGTGTGCACCAGGCAGCACAAAACCAGAGCAGCTAAAACACAGTCCAAGCTCCACTAATAGGATCTGTGGGAGACCACCCTTTTTTAGCAATTAATGAAGAGAGGTCAGATTTTAATGCCTTAATCATCTCCCAGCGTGAGGGTAGCAGCATGACAAATTTAACTTGATCCTAAAAATTGCATTTTAAATCCCTTTCCTGCTAGGCTACACCACCTCAGGTGATGAAGTAAAGGAAGAAAAACAAATTGTAACATTTTTCCCCTCAAGTGCTCTGCGCATTTTAATTCTTCACTTGCACATTGCCATCAACCTCTTCCTGCTCTGAATCAATTGCTCTCCACCCAGCTTCACAGGCTGAGTAGTTCCCATATGATTACTCTTGTGGAGGAGATGGAATCAAGCCAAGGATTCAACTGATCCTGGGGATTTTCTGTTTCTGGAGGTAGATTTCCTTGTCTGGCCACTTTCTTTCCCAATACAATTCTCAGTACAAAACTAACATTATCAAATTCATACCCTTGTACTGTTCCCTTGCTGTATGAAAGGTACATCACTGTTTCATGCCAGCCAACATGCACTTCCCTGCCATAGGCTGTGGTATTTCATAGCTACAGCACACGCCCTCTGCACAATGGCTGTGTTCCTCTGTGCCTCAGAGTTTGCTCTTTAGCTCAGGAGGGGATCAGAATGGTGCAGATCCATCAACATTGTGCCCTGCACACTTGGCAGTGAGGAGTAATTTCCAATAATTCAGAATTAATTATGATAAAAGAGTACCCACAATTGTATATGGCACTTTTAATAAAACAATGTAAATGTCTTTTTTTCTCCTAGTCTCTTAAATTTATTTTTAACACACCAAAGAATGAAACTTCCTTTAGCTATGGAAAAAAAATTCCAGCTTCAAAAAATTGGTTCTCAATTCCTCTAGGAGCTGATGAAAATAAAACAAAATAATTTACTTACTAGAGCTAACAAACATTTTATTTTAGTCATACAAGAAAATCTTATTTGAAAGCATGTTTTTAAATTCAAAATCAAAATGACACTAGAAGTTTAAACATGAAATCTGTAATGATTACTTTATTATTTTTCTGCAGCAATTTTCTCAATGTTCCAGCAAAAGTGGAAATTTGAAAGGCGATGTGAAATACTAGTGCAAGGAAAATGAACATGGTTCAATATAATGCTTTAAGACCCCACTTCACATTTATGGTCTAATTCCTCTCTAGTGGTGGTGGTAATAACAACAAAGAAAGAGAAGCCTTTTGTTGCTCTCTTGCCGTTGGTTTTTCAAGGATTTGAAAACTGTTAGGAAAAATAAGTGTCAGAAGACAAAGTTCCTGCAAATAGAGCTAGAACTGAAATCAAAGTGATATGAGAGCACACAAGTCAGCAGGGAGCAGCCTGCCAGAGCCCCTTAAACTTTTAAGTTAAAATGAAACAAAATACAAAGGCTCCCTCAAGGTTCTCCTCCAGTGTGTTCTTCATTTAGAGCTCTCGGCCTAGGAAGTTTTGCACAATTGCAGTGTGAGCCACTGATGTGTTGGTCATGTTTTCATTTCAAGACTCAGGGATGTCTGGCAGTTTTTCCTGTGCCATGCCCTATGCTCACCGTGGGCACACACAACTCCTGGGAAGGGGGATGTGTGTCAGGCTTCTTTATTGCCTTCAGACACCATTATATCCCATTGCCCTGGGGACTATTTGCTGGGGAGCAGTTCGATTGAAGTACAATCTCTTTTGAAACTCTCTTTTTATAAAAGTAAAGTATTTTTAATCTACCAAAACATTACCACAGCAATGAAAAAGTAGCTCAGACCACTGCCCCAGTCACCCTGGGACCTTGGTAGAATGGGGATCAGAGCTGCTGGCAGCACCCACGTGGGTAAGGGATCTCAGCAGACCTCAGTCAGAAAGTAACACTGCTGGGAGTCAGTATTTGGCTGGAAGCTGCTTAGAAACACCTCAGTGGTCATTTGTTTAGGGAAGCACAATGGGTGATTTGGCCACTTGTTGAACAGTATCTGACCTGGATCCCTTCAGAACAAGAGCACGGGACCTACTGCCTGGGGTGCAAAGCTAAGGCCTATGGGATCCTGGTAAAAATCTTGAGCCAGCCTTAGGGACCAGAGCTTTTACTCCAGAGACTTTGTGTTCCTACTTGCGGCTCCCATAATGCTGGACATCTTGATTTTGGATTTCAGAGGATGAATCCTTTATAGCCAACAGACATGCTGGGTAATGGCATGAAGTGCAGAACATCTGCATTGCTGTGTAAGTTCTTATAGAGGAAAGAGTCATTCCTGCTGCTCTACTGAAAAATTACTCCAGGAGAGAAACATTTATCTGGGATAAAGTCTCCCCCTCAGGATATGATCCACAGTGTCTAGTGTTCATGGGGTTGGTTCCAAACCTGCAGGGACCTTATGAAGCAGCTTTTGCAATGCAAACTGCAACCAACATCAATACGACTCAGTACAGAATCTCTGTCTGTCACTTAGATTACCCAAGCATCACTTTAAATTATAATCTGTTTTGCAGGAGTCTCATGTTTTTAGTTGTTTCCCAAAGTGAGTATTCAAGAAGAAAGAGTGGAAGTATTTCTGGAGTTGAGCACTCAGTATTGCACGTTCAGTTCCCAATTATACAGCAGTAAACTGCAGCACTGAAGCGGGAGCAAGGCTCTGTCGGCTGAAACAGGGAAGGGACAGAGGGTTTAGTGAAACAGAGTACAAGACCCAGTCAGGGCACAAGAGCTTGGTACAGGCCGGGAGGCTGCTGTGCATGTACGTGTAAATCCTGCCCGTCCAGACCCTAACCCGGGGCGGAGGGAGCTGCTGCCCGCCCGCGGTGTGTGTCTGCCCGCGGCAGCGGGCAGCCGGAGGGGCTCGGCAGGGCAGAGCCAGGGTCGCGGCGGCGGCAGCGTCCCCCCTTCTGGGAGACACCGGCGGATGGGGAAAGATCGGGGACGAGCCGGGAGGCGGTGGGATGGGAGAGAGAAGAGAAGCGGGAGGGGAGGGAAGAAGGTTGCGGGAGGAGAAGGGGAGGGGACAGGAGTCGGGGTGGGCTGCGGGGCGGGGGGGACAGCGAAGATAATAAAGCCGGGGAGAAGGGGGAGAAGGAAGAGGGGAGCCGGGGAGAGCTGGACGAGCGGCGATGGTGCTGAGGGTGTGAGCGGGGCCGGCGGGGCGGCCGTGCCCGGCGGGGCGATGGTGCCTGGGCGGCGGCGGCGGCGGCGGCTGTGAGCGGGGCGTCGCCATGGGCTGCGGGGGCAGCCGGGCCGACGCTATCGAGCCGCGCTACTACGAGAGCTGGACGCGGGAGACCGAGTCCACCTGGCTGACCAACACGGACTCCGAGAGCCCGCCGCAGGACGGCGGCAGCGCCGAGGGCCCCGGCCGGGAGCAGGGCGGCCCGCGCCCCGGTGAGTGCGGGAGACGCGAGCGGGCACCGCGGGGAGGGGAGCGGCGGCGACACCCTGTGTGTGCTCCTACACACCGTGTGTGTGCGCCTACATATCCTGTGTGTGCATCCACACACGCTGTGCGTTCACATACACACCCTGTGTGTGTACCTACAGATCCCGTGTGTGCACCGACACCCGCTGCATGTACACGTACACACACACCCTGTGCGTGCACCGACACCCGCTGCATGTACACGTACACACACACCCTGTGTGTGCACCGACACCCGCTGCATGTACACGTACACACACACGCTGTGTGTGCATGGAGGGGGTGTGCGCCGATCCCCCCGTGTTCCTGCTGCGAGAAAACGCACTCCGCCGCTCCAGCCCCCCCGCCAAGAAATGCAGGCGCCCGAGTCTGCTCTGATGCCGCGGCGGCTCGGAACGCTCTGAGCGTCTGCCCTGCCCGGCCAGCCCCGCCGAGAGCCGCCCCGGCACGGGGCAATGCCAGGAGTGGCCCTCGGGACCGGGCAATGCCTGGAGCGGCCCCGCCGCGCTCCGCGCTCTGGGCTACCAGAGCCGGTTCGGGCTCTAGAGACCCTCTCACGGCGGTGCTCGGCTACCAGCGAGAGCGCACAGACGCCGTCCACTGTGAAACAGTGTTATCAGAAGGGAAAAGAACTCGGTCCTTGAACTCTTGCTGTGGAATACGTGGCTTTTTCTTTTGCATGGCAAGTAGTTTAGGAAATGAATTGAAATTAGGGAAGAGGTAGCTTTCTTCCACACTACCTCTGATGCCTTCTGTTATACAGAAAGTTGACCAGACGGTGGGTTGGACAAGAACAGACCTGCAAGTCTGAATTTCCCAGTTCTTGCCAGTATGCTGCCTCCCCAGCTGTGCACCTGAGGTGTTACAGAAGTAACAGATATGGGAAAGGGATTGAGGAGCTCTGATCTGATGTGCAGTTTAAATTGATTTAAGAATTACTGTGTATTGCAGCAGTATCTAGAAAGCTCAGCTTAAGTCCAAAAATTCATTGTGCTAGATATTGTACAAATGGTTGCTGCACAGAATAATAACAATTTCCATGTAAAGCAGTAAATGCCTGTAGGCAGGTTCAGATGTAAATAAGTAGCTTTACAGATTTTGTAGAAAGTAACAAAGCACCAGGAAGAAATTATGAAAGTGCAGGAGTGAAAATTCACAAAGGTGGGCATTACAGGCCAGCTGGAACAGGATACCACAACTCTCTGCTGACCAAAATAGGGAGGGAGAAGTCACAAAGGGTCCATGTTATACTCCTAAAAGCTCAAGAAAGACTCTGTAGTGGTCACATGGGAAACTATGAGCATTTGAAGGTGAATGGGTCTATGAAATACCATATTAAAGAAGATTAGATAAGGAATTTAACTTTGAAAGTGAATGGGTCTATATTAAAGAAGATTAGATAAGGAATTTAAAGAGGATCAAGATGATGCTGACCAGTAAGTTCAAATTATAGGTAACAGTGTTGTCTCCAGCAGTGAAAGCTAAACAGAGTGTTAGCTTTTTACCCACACTTGCCATTATCTTAGCCATGTTTACTTTGAGTTGGTACCTAATCATAAACAGAAGCTAGACAGTCCAAGATCTGACTCTGAATAGGAGGTAATAAAGAGGTAGATCAGTAATTATTCTTCCTAGAAACATGTGGTAATTGACTTTGTGTTTGGAGATGAGAATACCAGAGATAAGGAGAGGAGAAAAACACTCAAGACAATAAAGACTGAGGGACATGAAAAGCTTTACAAGACAACCTTGCAGAAGAAATTAGAAGGAAGATGATGAGGAAAGGACAGAGTAGAAGCAAAAACGATGAGTAGGACTTCAGTTAGGGCAAGATTCACTCTTCAACAGAGCTGTGGTGGCAGCAGTTTAAGGAGCCTGAGGAACACACACTGCTCCCAATTAGTGCCTCAAGAGTCATAAAGTACTTCAGGGAGAGCTTTTGTAGGGTAAGGTTTGAGGTAGGGAAGGAATAGGGATAAGGAGAGGCACTCCAGGGACTATAACGCTACTTTAAGTGAATTTACAGATGAAAGGGAGAGGAAGGAGCAATTGAAGGGGCAAATGAGGTCAAATATGGGTTTAAGACATGAAGAGGAATTACATGACTTTATTGTGAGAGCTGAAAACTACCTCAGAGTGAGAGACAAAAAGGAAGGGTAAGGGAGGGGACAAGAGCAGGATGGGAGAGATGGGAAAATGGGAGATGACATTGGCACAAGGCAAGGTGGGAAGGAGCTGTAACTGGGACACAGAAAGGGAGGACGCAGCCAGGGAAGGGGGCACCAGCCAAAGGAGGTTGGGGAAAAAGGATGAAGTTCTTCTCTGTCATTTTTCTTTTGGAATAAATTGGTGAAATTCTGTGAAGAGAGAGAAATAGAGATAGGATGAAAGAAATATTTTGGGAAAAAAATTGTTTGGGAAAAGACAAAAGCAGTAAGATGTGGTTGTGATTGCCAACATGTTTCAGTCATAGAAAAAACAGAAGAATTTGACATCCAAATATAAAGAGGAGTAAATCACTTAGGGACAAAAGAATGTCATGTATACAGAATCAGAGTGTGTGCCAGTGAGGAAAGGGTTAGTAACTACCATACATTAATCTTAGTAATTTCATACCACCACAAATTTCATCATATGCTTCTATTTTTTCAGCCAGTACATTCAGCTATCTATGCCTGCTTTCAGGCACAAATACATATTTCTGTAGCCAAATGTTTGTACATTTACCAAAGCATTTTGAAAGCTTAAATATTATTAAATTAATGGGAAAGTATTGAGGTTTTTTAATTTTCTAATTTGCATTTCTATTTTTCCAATTTCAATTGATCCCTTATTAAAATATTTGTTAATTTCCCTACTTGATTTTTTATATCCATTTTTATAAAGTGTATTGTAATCTCCCAGTGTTTACAGGAAGACATAGAGGCTGGTATTAGTTGCTATAACATACCTACAATAAGAGAGATGGTCTTAGGTTCATGAGAAGTGACTTAGGTGATGAGAAGTCACTGACAGATACAAATATAGTTGGTTGTAACTTGATGGTGTTGCAGTACACTGCTGAGGCTTTGGCAAGGAGGAACAGGGCAACCAGGTATGGGTGAAGAGGGATAGAAAAGTAATAACTTCATGAAGCACTGCAGGTGCTGGAATTGAAATAACAAGTAATAACTTCATGAAGTACTGCAGGTGCTGGAATTGAAATAATAAGTAATAACTTCATGAAGTACTGCAGGTGCTGGAATTGAAAGGCATTTTCTGGAAAATAAGTGTATGTACTGTTCATAGGATGAGTGGCTTCTGTGAGGGAGAAAAAAAGGAAAGAATCACAATGAGCCCTTACAATAAAGCAATTTCTTGGAAGAACATCCATTGCTATGTGAGCAAAGAACTTTTCACAGGACTGAGCTACTGCGTAGGCTATAGCTGGGGGAAATAATGGACTACATTTCTGCTTAGTAACCGTTCCTTGATCCTTGCAACTCTTTGCACAAATTGCTTTCTCTTTAGAGGGTCTGATTCAGCTAAGTAGAACTGTTAGCAAAGTAATGACTTTTGGAGGAAGCAATAATCTGTGGGTACAGATGAGTCCCCAGGGCAGTCACCATGGGTTGCACGCAAACCACGGGGAAAAGGTTGGATTCACAAAAAGCACAAAAAACTGTCAAGTATTTTGGAACATGTTTGCACAACTTGTTGTGTTATACTGGGACAATTTGCTGAAGTGTATATGTATATGTATATGTATATGTATATGTATATGTATATGTATATGTATATGTATATGTATATGTATATGTATATCCTAGAAATTTAAGATGTACAATTTACTGCCTGAAACCAGAATCATAAATGTACTCTATAAACACATCCAATATAAACCAACAAAAATTTATTTTGTTTGTTTTAAAGCAGGTTTAAAGCCATCTTATTTCTACTTCTTTCTATTTTCACTGACAAGGTTAGCTGCTGTTTTCAATTATTCTTTCTTTATTATACCTGACTGTGCCTCAGAGTGGATATGGCTTGTTGTCTTGTGGCTAGAGAGACTTTACAATCAATTTAACCTGTGGGCTGCAAATAATTTAGGACAGGATCTCTCCTTACTGTTTTCCCACAGCAACCAGTGCAGTAAGACCCCAGTCTCCAATAGGGATTGTTATGAAATGCAAATAAAAGTAATTAATTTTTTTATGATGTAGCAACCAAGTAAACAATAATTCTCTTGTCTCAGAATGGAAAAGTTGAATACTGATTGCCTCAGGGCTGACTTGTTCCTCAGCTATGAAATTATTTGTTGATTTTTTTTTTATCATGATGTGACTCACAGTATCAGCTAAAAAAATTGCTTTTTAGTCTTTGAACTTTACACTTTTTCCTTAGTAAAGTAATTTTTTTCTGAAGCATATTAAAGAAAACATTGTCTGTATATCACACAGACACACCTGATCTACTCAGAAGGAAAACTTGCCCATGGCATCAGCAAACAGAACTGCAGTAAGTGGTCTGCCAGGAATGAAACCTGCAATTTAGGATCAGTGAAGACATTTGCAAAATAGCTATGAAATGGGAGGGCAAACGAGTCCTTTGTAAAATAAATAGAGATAATCAGAGGAATACAGGAGAAATTTTATCACTGTCTAGCAATCTGGCTGGATGACAGTTTATCTTGCATAATTGTCCTAATATGCTCGTGTGTTTATGAGTGATTCCTGCCCTGCTCTCCGGGGCTCAGTGCCTGGCTCATGCTGCTGCTCCACTGGCTCCTGAATGACAGTTTATCTTGCATAATTGCCCTAATATGCTCGTTTATGAGTGATTCCTTCCCTGCTCTCCGGGGCTCAGTGCCTGGCTCATGCTGCTGCTCCACTGGCTCCTGGTCGCTGACAGCTCCGGGACGTTTTAAGGACCAGGCTCATCATTTGCAGCTAGGCTTTGGTCAAGCCTCAGTAAGCCAAATGCGGCGTTTCAGAGGTAACCTTCCACGGGGAAGTTTGGACAGTCGGTTTTGCACCGTGTGTGGCAGTGGCTGTGAGCTGTGAGGGCTGTGAGGGCTCTGAGGACTGTGACGGCTGTGAGGGTTATGAGGGGTGTGAAGGCTCTGAAGACTGTGAGGGCTGAGGGCTGAGCGCTGTGAAGGCTGTGAGCTGTGAGGGTTATTAGGGCTGCGAGCTGTGAGGGCTGTGAAGGCTGTGAGGACTGTGAGCTGTGAGTGCTATGAGGGCTGTGGAGGCTGTGGAGGCTGTGAGGGCTGTGAGCAGTGAGGGCTATGATGGCTTTGAGGGCTTTGTGAAGGCTCTGAAGGCTGTGAGGGCTGAGGGCTGAGGGCTGTGAAGGCTGTGAGCTGTGAGGGCTGTGAGGGTTATTAGGGCTGCGAGCTGTGAGGGCTGTGAAGGCTGTGAGGACTGTGAGCTGTGAGTGCTATGAGGGCTGTGGAGGCTGTGAGGGCTGTGAGCAGTGAGGGCTATGATGGCTTTGAGGGCTGAGGGCTGTGAAGGCTATAAGGGCTGTGAGGGCTGTGAAGGCTGTGAGCAGTAAGGGCTATGAGGTCTGTGAGGGCTGAGGGCTGTGAGGGCTGTGAGGGCTGTGAGGGCTATGAGGGCTGTGAGGGCTGTGAGGACTGTGAGCTATGAGGGCTGTGAGGGCTATGAGGGCTGTGAGGGCTGTGAGGGCTGTGAGCTATGAGGACTATGAGGGCTGTGAGGGCTATGAGGGCTGTGAGGGCTGTGAGCTATGAGGACTATGAGGGCTGGGAGGGCTGGGAGGGCTGGGAGGACTGTGAGCAGCCGCAGCCGAGGGCCGCGCTGAGCGGGCTCCGGTTTCCGTGACAACACGGACCGGGTCTGGCTCGGACCGCGCTGCCGTCACCGCTCCGTCCTTCACCTGGTGTACGCAAAGTCAAGAGCTTCACAGACATAAATAAGCAAGCATCAGGTTGTAAACTGAGAACAGGGCTGTGAAGGCTGTGGGGGCTGTGAGGACTGTGAGCTGTGAGGGCTGTGAGGGCTATGAGGGCTATGAGGGCTGTGAGGGCTGTGAGCTATGAGGGCTATGAGGGCTGTGAGGGCTATGAGGGCTGTGAGGGCTGTGAGCTATGAGGGCTATGAGGGCTGTGAGGGCTGGGAGGGCTGGGAGGACTGTGAGCAGCCGCAGCCGAGGGCCGCGCTGAGCGGGCTCCGGTTTCCGTGACAACACGGACCGGGTCTGGCTCGGACCGCGCTGCCGTCACCGCTCCGTCCTTCACCTGGTGTACGCAAAGTCAAGAGCTTCACAGACATAAATAAGCAAGCATCAGGTTGTAAACTGAGAACCCGGTGCAGCAAAGTGTTTTTCGTGAATTGGGCTGCAGAGAAATGTTTAATAAACCATCTCTTTTAGGTCAAGAGGTAAAGATGGATCAGCGCCTTACATTTGTACATCAGGATCTCTTTGTGCTGTAATGTCCTTATGTTCTTTTATTAATGAATTGTTTCAAAATCTGGTATGTTTAATAAACAACTATAACACTGATTCTGATGTCATATTTTCAGGAGATAGCCTTATTACAGTTCAGAATTACAGTAAAAGTGAATAAATGCAGCTCTTCTGGACTGTAGACATATTGTAGCAATTTTCTTTCCATCTTAGTCCAGACCTTGGGTATAATAATGTATTGTGTTTGCATGGCAATATTTTGTAGTGGGGAGCAGGGTACAGGGTTGGTTTCTGTGAGAAGCTGATGGAAGCTTTCCCCATGTCCCAAGGAGCCAGGCAGCTCCAAGATGGACCCACCACTGGCTCATCAGCAATAGCTGTGACATCTTTGGGATAACATATTTAAGAAGTAAGGGGGGGAAGAGCCTGCAGAAGATCAGCTGGAGAGAGGAGTGAGAATATGTGACAGCAGTGCCTTTGCCATTTCCCACTCAACACTCTGTTGTGGGTTGACCTGGGCCAGACGTCAGGCCCCTACCAAAGCACTCACTCACTCCCCTCCACAGCTGGACAGAGGAGAGAAAACTCAATAAAAGGTTCATGGGTTGAGATAAGGACTGTAAAGAAATCACTCGTTAAATACTGTCACTAGCAAAACAGGCTCAACTTAGCAATACAAAGTGAATTTACTGCACTAACAAAACCACAGCAGGATAATGGAAGGAAAATAAGCCCTCCTTCCCAGCTCTACCTCCTCCCCCAGTGGCTCAAGGAGGCAGGGAGTGGGGGTTATGGTCAGTTCATCATCCAAGGCTTCTCCTGCTGCTCAGAGAGAGGAGTCCTTCCCCTGCTGCACCATGGGGTCCTCTCACAGGAGACAGTTCTCCATTGAACTTCTCCAGTGTGAGTCCATCTCACTAGCAACAGCTCTCTGTGAACTGCTGCAGTGTGAGTCCATCCCATGGGCCACAGTCCTCCCACAGCTGCTGCAGTGTGAGTCCATCCCATGGGCCCCAGTCCTCCCACAGCTGCTGCAGTGTGGGTCACCCTTCCATGGGTGCAGTGCTCCAAGGACAGGCTGCTCCAGCCTGGGGGCAGGACCCTCTCTCCACTGGCTCTTCCACAGGGCCACAGCCTCCTCCAGGCATCCACCTGCTCCAGTGTGGGTCTCATCTACAGGTGTGGGTGGATCCCTGCATCCCTTTGCACCTCAGTGGGCTGCAGGGCACAGCTGCCTCACCAAGGGCTGCAGAGGAATCTCAGCTCCAGTGCCTGGAGCATGCCTTCCCCTCCATCTTCGCTGACCTTGGTGTCTGCAGGATTGTTCCTCTCACATATCCTCACTCTGCTCTTCTCTGGCAGGAAAATTACCACTGCACTACAACCTTTGTTTGGATTTTCTTGTACAGTGCAGTACTTGGGGTTTGCTGGGCATAGAAGCAGATCAAGGATTACAGTATTGGCCTAAACGAACATGTATTGCTCCACAAGAGAGCATTGAAATTATTGGAAAAAATCAGACTCAGATGATAAATACAACATTTTGTAATGACTTTATTTTTCAGCCAAACCCTAGCTGTTAATTCTTCCATTCCATACATTTTCACCTTTGCTGTCATTTGATAGTGCAATAATAGTTTAATTTCACATTTCAGTTAAAAATTGGCATCAATACTTATTTAGCCAATCAGATCATGCTAAGCAATCTACCCCACCACCTCTGGAAGTATTTTTAAATTAACTGGTTTTTAATAAATATCCACTGCCATTAAAAAAAAAATAAAAAGGATGCATCCATACATAGCAGAACTTAAGTAAAAGTGTCAAAGGTAATTGAGAGATGAGATTTTTTTTTTCTATTATGACCCTTCAGCTTGCTGTTCTGTGAGATGTATCAGACCCAGTTTCTGGGAAAACTTCAGTCTTGTTTGAGAGTAAGTGGTTCAGGTAGTGCATGGAGCCTCCTGACCGGTCCTCCTGCCTCAGGTGGGAGCAGCCACCTCTCGGTCCTGTGACAGGAAGGGAGGGCAGGGGCTGGACAGGGTTCTCCAGGTTCTCCCTCCTTCCCCAGCAACCTCTTCATTGCCTCTGGGATTTTCTCAAAACACTGCAAGAGTTGTGATGCCAATCAACCCAAACTGTGATGATCTTACCACAAAACCTCTCAGGCTTTGATTAGTATCCATTTAGTTAGTGGCCAACAGCCTTGATAAACCCTCCCTACAGTTTAAAGCAGATCTGCTAGGACTGATCACCCAGAGTTGAGCCCACTGACAATAATTTACCCTCTGATAAATTTGCTAAAAATGTCACACACAGGAGCACTTGAAAGGCTTTCCCAGCTGTCACAGTAGCAGAAAGCCAAAGGGCTGTTGAGCATCAATAGAGATGATTTGCAGGAAGATGAACGGGAACCATTGCTCTAAATGACTTCCCCATGGAAAAAACCTCTTTTTTGCAGCACTGAAATCTTTAAAGGTAAAAATATTCCTAGTTATTTAGAGCCAATGGTCTGCCATTAACTAAAGGAAGAGGTTTTATACTGTCTCTGCAGCAGGTGGTGGGGAGGAGGGATGGTGAGAGAGGGAGAGTGTCTGAAAGGGTTTGAGCAGGAAACCTGAGTCGTGGTTTTGTCAATGGCAGATCCTGCCTGCAAAAAGCTGAGAAGGAAATTGCTCTGCAAAATTACTCTTTTTGTGGAAATAGCACTCTTTGCCCCATCCTAGCCTTTATATCCTGATTCAGAACATTTTAATTTTTTTTTTTCCTTGGGAATGTATTTACACTTTCCAGCCAATTCTAATTCTGCATTTTCCAGTTTAGGAATGTAGAATTCACAGCAAGCAATTAAAAATTTAAGTAGATTTAAACAAAGATTCCTGCCAATCTCAAAGCAGAAGAGCAATGTATTGCATACAGGAAACACAGTTAAGAGTGCAGTTTACCTTCTTGCTCAGTGATTAAAATTTCCAAAATTTCCACATAAAGCACATATTGCAGTAATTCAGCACTGACGTGGCCAAAATCTCTCTTTTCTTTAACTGTAATCAGTTCTAGAAATATATGTCTTCATAGAAGCAGAAATGATATTGCTAGTTCCAACATTTTTCCCTCAGATGTTCCTGCAGTTTAAAACAGATTGCAGTTATAAGAAATCTAGGGTTGAAAGTTGGGTTTGATCTTCAATTGAATCTGTAATACTTAAGACTCAGGAACAGAATGATCAAAGCTGGCAGGTTATTGAAAGGCTTTCTCTCTGACCTGCACCCAGCACCCCTCTTTTCTGGGGTACAGGACCAGATCTCTGGCTGGGTGGTGAGTGGATACATTTTTCAGCAGCTGTCTCACATGAACCAAGTGCTTTGGTCCTTTGCTGTGCACAAAGAAATAATGCAATAAGGCAATTTTATCTTCTGATGAATACATTAGAAAATAAATCACCAGTCTGCTTCCCTAGACTGCCACAATGGCTTTTCTGTTCTGTTTAGGAAAAATACAGGTTAAAAGTAAGTCAAAGAGGTAGATGCAGGAGTGGTGTTTTACCCATTAACATGGGCAGCTGGAGCCTGTGAGGCAGGACTTTACATTTTAAGTTTTTCCTGAATTCACTGAGCCCCTCTGCATTGCTGTTTGCTTAACTGAGCCTAACATTTTAAGCAGCTGATTGAAACAAAGCAATGTTGAGTCTCATTCTTCCTGGGAGATGGAAGGTTTATGCTAGCTGGTTCAGGTGCATGCTAGCTACTGAAGAGAAAAATAACCAGCCCATTCTTTATTGACTGACTAAAATATTTTGATTGTGGGTTTTTTTACCAGTTTCTAAACAGTGTATATAGTTGAGTTTCTGTCTCCATACATTTTGTCTGGATATCGTCCTCATGTTGCAATTTTCAATTTTGTAAACTGCTAGCATTTCCCAAGTGGGCCACCAGAGTTGTTTCAAGCATTTGCAGTACTAAAAGCATGAATATCTGACATTTGCACAATGCTGATGCCTGAGTGCTTTCTGAGTGTTTACACCATGTGTGGAAAATACGGAAAAAATGCAATGGATTTATCTAGAAGATAGTTGATAGCTGACAGCCTTAAGTTTTAATGTAGTTACTGCCTTCATTTTAGGATGAACACTGAATGTGGGTGATGACTTTTTCACATGCATACAGACACCTTAAAGCCAAAGGACTTTATGATTATAGTTACAGTGGTTAAGTCAGCAGTATCCTTCTGTATACTCATACTGTAAGGCTGGGAATGCCACAGGCCATACAGCCCCCTGGAGTTTCCTGAGTTAATTCCCACAAGGGACATGCCTTTGGGACATTGGGAATGAATTTACAGCTTTCTAGGGGTTGACATTTTGCCTAAGCCTTTGTAAATGATCCCAGTAGTCAAGTACTATTTTTAAAAAATAAATGTGCAATGTACTATTTGGAATGTTTAACTTCAATTCCAGCTGTTGAACCTTGGTAAGGAAAAATAAGGAGTCATTTCAGCTCACATTTCCATGTACCTTTAAATGCGTTTCATGAAGATTTATATTTAGTCTGCCTAAATATTTTTGCTGCTCCTCAGTGTGATTAAGTGAAATGATTCATTTTGCTCATCTTAAAACTCCATGTGTGACTGGCTAAGTAATAAGACTAATAATAATGCTTTCCATATCTATGTTGGAAATTAGCCTAGATCATAATGAGAGATGTTTTATTACCACATCCCAAAGGAGAAGGAAAGCCCAGGTAAAGGGGAAGGAGGGAAAAAGCATGTGAACACCTACAGCCGTAAGGCACTGCTCAGAACAGGGTGGGCACTGCTGTGGGAGGGATGACTGAGAGAGGGCCAGAAGCCTGCTGCTTGTTTTTCATCTCACACAGTGCTCTCCTGCAAGGAAAACTTCTTTCTTGGCATTTTAAGGACAGGTTTAGACAGGAACTGAGCCAAAAGCCAGCACTTTGGGAAAACAGGCTGAATTGCCATAATTTGGACCCATGATATAACGTATTACGCATGGAGTGTATAATTTTTAACATGTATTTTTCATGGGCTTTACTGAAACACAGCCAGTATATTTGCATGTGGAAAAGCAAATCAATCCCCCAGTCTCTATCCTTCTAAAATCCAGTACCATGAAAAGCACTTCAGAGCTTTGCTATTTGTGTGTTAGGTTTTCAGGTTGGAGGAAGGAGTGATCTGTTTTTTGGCACACCATGTGGCACTTGTTAGTTGCTTAATCCATTCTATGGCATTTTCCCAGGCAAAAGATGTACTCAGCTGTCAAGGTCTCCTAAAATGTTGCTGATGCTTTTTCCAAAATATAGTGAAAATTTGGTTCTTCTATCTTGTTCCAGTTATCAAAATTCATATTGTCATGCATTAAACTCTGTTGTCTTTCTGGTGTTAAGTCCTTGCCTAGCACCATGATTACAATTCTTTCAAGTTTACCTTTTGTATCTTCCCTTGATAGTCAGTCCAATGCCCTTGAATTCATCTTCTGGACTCTATTTGCCATGAAGAACCCTTTGTCTGGAGCTTTGAAATGATCATACATTTGTTAAAAAGTGTTGCAGCATGCTTTTCTTATTTGGGATAAATATAAATTTTATATTCGCTTTTATTTCACAGACATGGTTGCAACACTATTAAATTTGTTTACAAGATAGTTATTCTGTGATCGTGTATCCCCATTTGAAATTGGAATATACCAATACGCAAAGATTTAGCACGTACTTGTGAATTTAGGCCATGCAAGTGATATCAAGCTTTGCAGCTTGAGAGTTTGTTTGTGCTTTAGGAGGAGCTCCCTTCAAATAAGCATCCCCCTTGTAAGTGTGGAGGAAGGCACAGAGCTCCTGGCTGCCTCCCCACACCAGTGGTGTGCCTGGGCATGGCTCAGCCCTTCCTGCCTGGAGGCAGTTTTGGAGAGACCTCCAAAATGTGTGGGAAGTGAAAATGTGTTTGTTGTATTTTGCTGCATTGTCTAAAATTCATATCACATTAGAGTTCAGAGAAATCATTCTGGATTCTCTGAAGGTCTGGGAAGCAGATTTATTGCATTATTGTATTTACAGGTACAAAACGTTGTTTCTGATAATATTTTCCTGCTGCAGCAGGTTATCCCTCTGTAAATCTGGATCCTTCATCCTAGCTCACAAACCCGCTCTCTGCTTTTCCTCAAAGTTTCTAAATTGTTTCTTGTTAGGTAAAAGAGCTATTGCATATTTCCTGAGCAGCTGGTCTCATCCCTGAGGCTACTGCTTTGGAGGAAATGACTTAAACCTGACTTTTGCCACAGCTCCCACTCCATTTTTTATTGGATCCTTGCTATGTCTGGCTTTTGCAGCCAAAGTGCACACCAGCCCTCAGGCCTGCAGATGCCTGGCTTTCCCAAAAATATATAGTTTCAAATTAGGAAAATAGATAGAGAAAACAGATGTTTCAGTGCTTTCTGTACTTATTATCACTCTAGCATTAAATACAAGAAACTCAGTGATGATTGCAAACATATATTTCCTCTGGAAGCACCTGTATGTGGTGATAACACTTTCCATTTGTCTTCCCTATGAGCTTTCTCAGAGGAGTCCATCTTACAGTGCAGCATCTTTTTAGGCAGGCATTTTCTAAACCAGCATCTTATGCATTATACATGAGATAACAGCCATGATAAATAAAAAAGGGTGTTGCTGAGCTAGAAAATGGAACCCTACTGGTTTGTTCATTGTCAGTTCCAAAGGTATAAATTTAGCTAATCAACAGCTACCTGCTTTAAAAAAATGTATGCTTGTTACTCCATAACAGAACATCTGGCAGCACAGGGTCTCATGGGTACTGGGTCAGATCTAGAGCATGTTTGGGTCAGAATTCATGTCCTACTTTGGTCACTACCTGTTGCTTTAAAATGAATTAGGAGAATGCCGTGGCAAACACACATGGAATAATTTTTTCTACAAATGGTTAAATCTTTTGGCTAAGATTAACTTTGTCTCCTTACTACAAGGTTTCATACCCTTCCCAAACTTTTTGACAGCATTAGCTACTGCAGCATTAATGATTATCTTAGTCACAGAAATTTTCAGCTTTTTTTTTTGGTAAGGTTCGAGATTTACTCTTTTGATTAAGCCTGTGCAGGAGATCCAGGCAGACCCACCTATGTGTTATTTGTGGTTTGAGATGATTATCTTAGTCACAGAAATTTTCAGGTCATCTCGAACCTTACCAAGATTTACTCTTTTGATTAAGCCTGTGCAGGAGATCCAGGCAGACCCACCTATGTGTTATTTGTGGTTTGAGAAGTTTCCTGTGGTTCTGATAGTTAAGGGCTACGGAATTGTCTCTCATTGATCTCTTTTCTGTCTCTCTGTGCCAGATGTCAATCCATGACACAACTTTGCTTTTTAAACTAGTTTTACATTCACAAACTGAAAAAAATTAGTTTATTTCCCCCCTTTTCACATCATCTTTATACAAAGGTGATACAAAAATCTGGTTAGAAAGAGTTAAGAGTAAAAATTTCCTCTCCTCTTTATGAAATACTGTTATTAAGAATAATTTTAATTCTTAGTGTAACCAGGCTATATGAAGAACTAGAGCAGTATGCAATGTTTATCTTTGTTTACATTAGTGTTGTCTTTATAATAAAAGAAACCAGAAAAAAAAAGAAATACAGGTCTAATGTCTTAAGTTTTCATTCTGTATTTTACATTTTCACTGACTTCTTGAACACCCTATTTACTAAAATAAATATTTTTAAAGCTTTCTTAGGCAGCTCCCTCTCCAGGTAAATGTTGGGGAGGGGGGAAGTTTAGAGCTATATGATTTAAGCATTTTGAATGGACATAAGCTTGCAAGTCTGTGAGCAATTTTTCAGACTGCAATTTTAAATATCTGTCTCTTAAACTAAAAAACTGGGATGATGCTGTCTGACAATTTATGAAAACCCATTCAAAAATTTAAAATTATTGTGTTTGTTTTGTTTTACTGGAGAGCACACCAAGCTAAGCTGCTTTCAGCTGCTTGTTCTGATTCCTGTGCTACGTCCCAAGTTGTGCCAGTCTGACTGCTTGCGTCACTGGGGGAAGAATAAAGTCTAGGATTGATTTCAGTTTAAAATAACCCTTTTTTCCCCCGATGCTGCTGGAAAAAAGCATTTGTCAAGCTCCAGCCTAAGGGATTTCTATTGGCATGGTAAGAAAGGCAAGACTTAGTGTGCCTGTGCAGCCCAGCAAGCAAAGAGGAAGGTGGTAAACGCTGCCACGGGAGACAAGGTTTTTTAAGCACACTTTGTGCTGGAAAAGTAGACTTGGATTTATGAATTTATGAGCAGTGGGGCTGCTGCAGGGGTATTCTCCCTGTGGCCATTGAGAGAGAACTCGTGCGTGTTCCTTACAAATAAACCTGATTACATGCAGTGAAATCACTGCCACTTGTCATCCATTCCTCCCTACAGAGGGAGCAGCCTGGCAGTCCCCAAACCCAGATCAGCCATTCCTGAGGGAAGGGTCCCCATCACATTCATGGGCATTTAGTAATCACCCAGAAACCCAGGTTTTGGGAATGGAGCCTTGAGAATATTGGAGCCTTGCCAGTTCATTTGAAAGTGAAATGTGTATTTGACAGAGCATTGAGGTGGGGTCTGTTGTTTCCCCCTGGCCTAGAGAGGCCCACAGACTCTTGGCAGGGGTGCCATGAATGAGAAGATGAGAATGAAACCAACATCACTGAACCCATTCATTTAAATGTCTACAGTGATTTAACAACACTGATGTAAACTGAAGCTCTACCATGAAAGACCAAGGAGATTGTTTACCAAACCCCTGTCGTGAGGATGGCATAAATACCTCAACAGTTTTCTTGTTTTAAACCACACTGAGGCAAGACCCTCAGTATTGTCACCCTGCTGGCTTTTGAACTCCAATAGTACATAAGAGAGTTAACTCTTCATTATTGTGTACCATGGCAAATCCCAAATAGCAATGCAAAAATATTTGCTATTTAAAAAGCAACCCCGTGTTCCTAATCCTTCTTAAACATCATCTCTGTTTTGTAATCATCATTTTGTGTCATGTATCTAGTCTATAAAATAGGTGTTGCTTTATGGATTGCCAACAAATCTCGTGCTCTGAACACCACTGCTTATGTATTCTCACTGTGATTTCTTCTTGGTGTTCATACATAAAGGGCAAGTCACTGAAGCCATTAAACTGTTGCCCACTGTCTAAATCATCTATTTGCTAATGAAAATGAATTCTAAAGTAGTTTCTTAATTTCAGAATAGCAAACATATTACAGGATAAAATAAAAAATCTTTTTGTCTAGGTTTGGTGACCACTAGGTCATCCATATAAAAATATAATAGTGATACTGGAAGGCTCAAATACTGACACCTGGTTTATATTTGACAAGTATTGCAAAAAAAGGCACACCCCTGCAACGCAGGATGCAGCAGGTATGCTTAGGCTGCAAACTAACAGAGACAAAAAATGATCCAGATATACCAATTTCAGGATTGAGATTTTCCATCTGCGTCCATCTGGAAATGGATTAATGTAAGAAAAAGTTTTCTGTGCAAGACCAAAAGATGCAACACAATCTGATAAATGAACAATTGGACTTAATAACAAAATGGCTTTTTAGCTGACAGATGCTTTACCAGACAATTTAGTCAGAGGCCAGATGGCCAAAGAGATACATGGTAGAAAGTAATTTCATAGGATGACTCCACAGAAGGAAAAACTCATCATTTGGATGTTTGAAATGTCAAAGACTCAATTAATGGAATTAGTGTGTAATTCCTGCAGTTTGCCTGTTGAAAGCTGTGCTCAAGCCCGTTCTCAGGGCTCCACTGCAAGGTGAAGCAGTGGACTCCTGGCTGAGAGCTCTGACTCACACGTGGCTCGTTGCCTCTCCATCTCCCTTCCTGACAGCTGCTTTTGTCTACAACATCAGCCTGTGCCACTTACTGCTCTGCACCAGGCATTGTTTGCCTCTCCTCTGGTCCTGTGGAGTGACAGGGAGAGGTAAGACCTAAAACATAACTAGGTGAGGAATTCTGGGAGATGCAGGAGAGGTGAAGTTTGCTGTTGCCTTACTGAAGTTGCATC
Organism: Passer montanus; assembly: GCF_014805655.1. NCBI lineage: Eukaryota > Metazoa > Chordata > Aves > Passeriformes > Passeridae > Passer > Passer montanus. The sequence goes on from NW_024366480.1 coordinate 5,028,639, forward strand.
CAAACTTAGACACAAGAACAACATCCGGTTTTATATCTAGCAGAAAAAGCAGTTTCCAAAGACAGAAGTATTTTTAAAAAATAAATTATAATATAATATTTTCAAGTTTCAGCTCAATTTTTTTCTATACAAACTAAACGACAGCATTATTAGTAACCACCACTACAAGTTAAAGCGTCTTTGGAATACTCTGCCTCCATCTTCTGACTGCTCAGGGAAATGCAGTGACTCGTTTGTATTCAGACTTCTTAAATCCCAGGATCACAGAATGGTTTGAGTCAGAAGAGACCTTAAAGACCTTGTAATTTCACAAAATTTTATATATTTTCAAGACCAAGGCTTTGAATATTTGGGTGAAACTTTATTGAGTCCAGTCATTGCCTTTGCTAGCTAATACTGACAAATGTTGCTTTCTACTGACAAATCATCTTTTCTGACACATTTCTGAAAAAGAATTCAGGACTTTGCTTCCTTGTAAATATCTTTAACACAGCCCTTGAATTCCTACCTGATTAATGTAGAAGATTTTGATGACAAAATGTCACTTCATACAGCAATGGCTTTTCATTGGTTTTCCACATACTTTTTTTTTCCTTTGGTGTCTGTGACTCCTTAATTTTTCTAGGTTTGATACCTGCATTACCAGTTAGTAAATTTGCCTTCTTTGTTTCTCTTTTCAACATAAAGGCCTTCATAAATAAGCTTTGATAAAAACTAAATTGAGAGCAACAGTCATGCATCCCCCTTACTCCTTATATTTGGATTTCAGACCCATTGTTGCAACCAGATGTTGAGTGCTCTGCACCCACCATAAATGTAAACTGATTTTTGTTAATGCAGTAAGATGGGAAAATTCATCTATGCTGTCCAATATCATATTGTACAGTTCATGTATATCCATACAGGTAGACCAAAAAGCAAATTACTCATTTATTTGATTGCTGATAGACAAAACAGCATGAAATATATTTTTTTAAAAATTTCTCAACTTCAAATGAAAAAAATATTCAAGGCAAGGCCATGCATAGAGCACCCTTCCCATCCATATTGGTCTCATCTGTTATGCTCACATCTAACCCCTTCATTTCCCAGAACTGGAACAGATTTAAAGGGTCTTTTCTGGATCCTAAGTTCAACTCTTGGTCACACAAGGAGCCGTGTGTGTAGAGAAGTCAGTGGAGACATGCAGGTGACAAAAATCTACTGACATACTGCACTCACTGCCTTTTTCCCAAGATTTCCTGAGCCAATGTTTCTCAGAGCAGTGGACCATAGGAAAAAGGCCAAATGATGTCAAATGTGAGGATGAAGAAGCCACAGGGAGGTAGACTGCTCTCACTGTGGCACTGTACCACACCTTGCATCACTGACACAATCACAAAATGAGGCAAAATAGAGGGACACTGGAGCCAGCTGCAAATTGCTGCTCAGTATTAACTGCCCAATTCCATGTGTCCCTACTAGGTCTTCTGGAGGATGGGAAATTGGCTCACACAGGTGTATCTACAGCATCAGCCACAGCTGGAATGCTGAACCCTGAGAAGAGGAGCAACTGTGGCTCTCAGTGTGCAAACCCCATAGTCCACAGCACTGGGACTGCAACACAGAGACAGAATGGCTTCAGGACTACTGAGGTATGAGTATAATTACGTTCCCTAATGGCAAGAACTAGCTTCAACCAGGTCTAAATTACTTTTGTGACAGCCTTTCTCTTTGCAGTGAAACTGTATTCATTGTCTTGAGATATGAGAAATTGGTGCCAGGCTGCATTACAGACATGGCATGACTGAGCTGAGCACCTCTGGAAATGCTTCATGCCTGAACAGCCACAGAATTGATGTTTTATTTGTCAATCAGAGTAACACACACACTTGTTACAGTAAAAAAACAGCCCCCACACTCATTTGTTTTCAACTCAGTCCAGCTGTGGCACATATTGTGCAAACTACTTAGATTAACTATCCAAAAAGGAACATGTTTTCCCTTAATTGCTGTTCTGCTTAAAATATGTGCACTGCATGAACCCTGGTTCATTCAAAGCTGGACATGAAGCTTGAAAAAGTCACTGGGTGTCTTTGCAATAAGTTCAGTAGGCTTTGGATTGGATCCTCCCCGCTTTTCCCCCTCACTTTGTGTTGTGTACATTGTACACATTGTAAGAACAAGGCTTTGGGGCTATACCAAAGACCAGCCTTCTCCTGTCACAGCTGCCTGCCCACTCACCTGCCTCCTACAGCCTTCCACTTGCTGCCCTGTTTGCATAGCTGCTGCTGAGCTGCTGCAGATTAAAGGAAGCCAAAATCCCTGCCTGGTTTACTGCTTCCTTGGTTTCTTGGTGTTTTGAGAAGGTGTTAGGTAATAATTTGGAGACGGGAGACTTCCTTGTCTTCTGGGTTATCTGCAGATGTAGCAGATAAAGTCCTTTACATGGTCCTTGGTGTTTCTGGGGGAATCTCAATTTCTACTTTGAGAAGTGCTTGTCATGCTGTTGTTGCTGCTTCTACTTTTTCAGGGGAGTCTCCTCTTACTACAATATCGTCTAATTTCACATCTGGGGAGAGTGAGACTGTAAAAGTTTGGCAATCACAAAATGTGCAATCATGGGTGAATGTTTATATCCCTGTGGCAATCTGTCAAAAGGGACACTGCACTTCTTTCTGGATGAGCATGAATTGAGCCTTGAGGTATTCCCAGAGTGGAATCATAAATAACAACTTTTATATCTAGTTTTGCCCTCTGTGAATAGGATGCTCCCTGAATTTGCATTACAGTTCCACAAAATTTGGCACAGCAGTAGTTAAAGGTGTAATATTGGTATTCAGTCTCCTGCAGATAATGGTGAATGGCCACTGTCCCCTCAGCTTCTTCACCATTCTCCAAAGGCTACAATTGGCTTTCTTATCTGTACAATGCTGGCTGGATTGGCAGCCCTCTTAAGCATAATTTTTACCTTTTCTTCCAGTTTTTGCTTTATCGCCTTTTCTTTCTGTAACCATTTGTGCAGCTGCTCAGTTTCCAAAGATAGTAACAATTCAGTTGTTTTCCTGCCCTCTATTTCCTCTCACAGATTTAGTTTCACATTGCTATGTTTTTTTCCTACCTAATTTCTACAATAATTGTCTTTTCCTATGCTCTGTTGAAGCGTGTAGAATCTTAAAATTATCTTTCTCAGTAATAAGCTTGTTTTTGGGTTTCCAATCTTTCTTTTATTTCCCTCTCAAAAGCCAATGATGACTTTAATACTTCATTTTCTGATTTCAAAGCAGCATGTTCTATATATTTGAGGGAAGAAGGACTCTGATTACTTTTTGTGTATAAGATAAGTGAGTCTCCAATACTGCACAAATAATTGCTTTGTCTTTCCAGAATTTTCTAGCCCATTCCTTGCCTGCCTGGGAAGGAGCACATTCATACTTCTGTAACTGTTTATCCATGGCAATCCTGCTGACTACACCATTTCTTCTGTCACATAAAAAATTAGGGAAGGGAGACCTGCCCCTTGCTTTCTGTGTTGTCTGCAGATGTAGTGGGCCTGGGGTCTTCCCTTTCTCACTCAGTATTGTCTGCCTGTCTGAGATCCTGGGAGAGCTTCACAGACAACATTTCAGAGTAACCAGTCTAGCACTCTGAGTCTGGTGAGGTGCCAGAGGCGCAGTAATCCTGGTCAGGACCACAATCCCTGATGCAGAACAGACATGCATTGCACTGAAAGTCTGGGCAAATTCAGTGAGACTCGTATATTTGAGGGAAGAAGGATTCTGATTATTTTGTGTATAAGTGAGTCTCCAATACTGCACAAATAATTGCTTTGTCTTTCCAGAATTTTCTAGCCCATTCCTTGCCTGCCTGGGAAGGAGCACATTCATACTTCTGTAACTGTTTATCCATGGCAATCCTGCTGACTACACCATTTCTTCTGTCACATAAAAAATTAGGGAAGGGAGACCTGCCCCTTGCTTTCTGTGTTGTCTGCAGATGTAGTGGGCCTGGGGTCTTCCCTTTCTCACTCAGTATTGTCTGCCTGTCTGAGATCCTGGGAGAGCTTCACAGACAACATTTCAGAGTAACCAGTCTAGCACTCTGAGTCTGGTGAGGTGCCAGAGGCGCAGTAATCCTGGTCAGGACCACAATCCCTGATGCAGAACAGACATGCATTGCACTGAAAGTCTGGGCAAATTCAGTGAGACTCCACTTTCACAAACTGAAATTTCTTGCCTCTTGGACAGACTAAAGTCCACAAACTGCTGTTGATAAATGCAGTGGTGTCAGAATGCATAAGCAATAGTATTACTGTGGAACAAAGCTTACCTGACAAGTGTCTCCATGGGGGAGGAGAGAGAACAGCCTGTTGAGCATCCCAGGGCACAAAGGAAGAGTCTCCTCTGACCTCCCTCCCCTGTTAAGTCATATTTATATTGTTCTCTTCGAGAATGGGGGGAAAAAAGTTTCAGTTGGCATAATTTCACACTTTGAGTGACTTTATATACATGTAAAGATTGTACAGGTTTTACTTTGTTAGCATGCTACTTGGTGCATGAAAAGGAATATGTGTTTCCAAGTTCAAGCAAATTTCAGCTTTTGGTCAATATTTGGGTCATTTTTTCAGCTCAGTTCCTGTTAGCTGCATTGTTTTAGACAGAGAATGACTGCAACACCTCTGTGCAATTCCAGCCTTTGATTCTTGCCTCTCTCAGACATGAAACAAGCTCCCATGGTGTCCCTGCTGCTCAGGCATGCATAGTTTGTCCCTGCTGAGTTACTGCCAGTGTGGGCACTCCTCCTTGCTGAGCTTTGTCTTTTGACATTTTTCCACAGAAAGTGCCTCAGCACAGCATGTGGCAGAACAGCTACACCCACCCCATCAGAAGATGTCCCATCTTGACAGTCACATCCTTAAACCAAGGGGTCTGAGCAAATGAAAAAGGGAATTTGGTTTGAACTTCATCTTGAATTTGCCAACACACAGCACATCAGTTTATATCTCCATCATATTATTTTTGTTTGTATTGCTATAGTACAAAGATATTCCCAGGTGACATAAAAGATACTGCTCTATCTTTTCATGAGATACTGCACCTCCAGGTGGACTGGGACACATTCCACAGCAGCATGACATCTAAAGCCATGGGATTTCTGTAAAAGAAAAGCCCAAATGCTTGTCATAGCCACTAGCCCACAGAAAAAATTTAATTAGTGAGGTTGGATATGGTCAAATAGAACGACATAATTATTAATCCAATTTGAAAAAGACTTGGTCACAATTTATAATTACAGTGTGTACCTGTCCTACTGTTAGAGAAAATTGTCTAATTTTGCAATTGAATGGAAAATTACTTTTGTATTGCACTTAGTAGGAAGTATGGGCAAATTCCCACAACATATTTATCATGTGGGTGTTGACTGCAATGGTACTACTCAGTGAAGTGTGGGTTCCTGCCCTGAGCCCCCATAACTGAAGATACCCTCCTGCATTTTCTAGCTGATATACATTCAGTAACATGTATCTGTGCTGTTGCAGCTCAGTGCAAAAAAAATTCTGATGATAAAGCCTTTACAATATTCTCCACATCCAATGCTGGTACATAAGAAGCTGTCTAAACTTCTTATAGTCAGAAAAGAAATATATATGCCTAGAGAAAAAGTGTAGTATCCCACGTAGGCTCCAGCTCTGGTCTGCTATTCTGCATCTCTGTTTTTCCACTGTTTAAGGAACCATAAGGTGAGCAGATAATGTGAACACCTTAAGTTTAGATGCCTAGAGTTGAAAAGATGATTATTGCAGGCAGCTCAAAATGTACCCATTTTATTTACCTGAACATTCACATTGATACAGTTTTTATTTTTTCTCAACATGCTGTAGAATGCAGCACATGGTGCTCTTGCAGGGCTTGGGTTGTGCCATCACCCTGTGGGCTAGCAGGGGATAAATCATGTCACCTCTCTGTTTCTCACTTTCTCCTGCATCAAGCTCTAAAGCAGCCATCTGCCTTATCCCTTGATACTTGCTTATGACAGGGTACAGCTTGTGCTGTACAAAGGGAAAAGGTTTGACATTGTGTCTGGGAAATTTTATTATCCTCTCATGACCATAATGTCAAAACAGTTTAGAAGTAAAAGATGATGATGGTGATGATGATGATGAAGACGGTAATAAAGAAAGGAGTCCTAGTACCAGTGAAGGTAACAGGTTAGTCAGGTACCTCTCCTAAGAAAAGGTGGTATCCAGATAATGACCCTGACTGACAATAATCTGGTTGGATTCTCATTTTAGTCTTTGGCAAGTAGTTGCATGAGCAGTAGCACTGGGGGAGTAAATAGGAAAGGAGCTGGTGTATTCAGGCTGCAGAAATGTGAAATAATACACAGCAAAAAATTAATTCCAGGTGTTTCTCTGTGATACATATGAACCTTCCAGTATGTCAGTGTCTGAACTTTATCAGACATTATTTTACCAGGCACTCTTCCCATGTAATAATGCCTAATTTACCTGGCATTCCTCACGCTGACAAATAGTCTCATGGAACACTGGCAATGCAATAATCAAACCCAACTAACCCAGCTATGTGCCTCTATCAGCCCAGATCTGGGTACACTTTATTAGACCTATCCAGCTTCCTGTGCATTATGGTGTGTTGCTTATGGCAACAAGCAGACAGTCTGGGAGATGGAAAAGTATAAATTTAAATTAGGGATGCACTTGTATGCCTCAGACAGACTGACTTTTTTGAATATTGAAAATAAACTGATGAATCTCTGAAAGGTATATATCGTGCTTGGATCTTGTATGCAGGCAGAAGTGTTACTTTAAAACTATATTTTCACATCAGAAACAAAAAATCCAGTACAGAAAATTCCAGCTCAGGCTAGTGATGTACAATTCACAGTAACATCAAAAGGAACCTCTAATTTTCACTTCTGGACTGAAACCAGATTTATTTGCTCTGCCTTTACAGTACACACCTGCAGAGTTGATAATTATAGGCAAGAAGGTTGATCCAAAGCCTACTGACATCCGCTGCCTTTGCCTTTGCAGCAGATAAAAGCTTGTGTCCATGCTGAATGAGACAGTTGCTCTGCATCACAGTGCTGTGTGAAGGATGCTGGAGATGTTCTGTTTATTACATAGAACTGTTTGTGTAAATTAGGGGTTAATCATCAGTGACTCTTTCTGTTGTCATCATGGAACTCACTGTACTCTTTAAAACCCTCACAGAGTAAATGGGACACACAGAAAACGACCACACAAGAAGTTGCCATTAATGTTACAAAAGGCATCAGGCAAAGTGACAGAAGAAAAGCAAAGAATTGTGCCAATTAATGAAGAAAATTGCAGGTGAGGATGGACTTAACAAAGCTTCACTGCAATTTAAATGTCAGTCACTGAAGACATGAAGATCTCTAGGTGTTCCAGGTTGAATACAGCAGGCAGCTGCTACTGAGTGCCTCCAGAATCAGGTCTTGTGGAAAGCAGCTGCAAGCCCGTAGACATCGTTCGTCTAAAGCAGTGGCACTACACAGACATACACAGAAATTCATGATGTTTGTTTTTTACTGACTTCCATGTTATCCCATGTGTATGTCCTGTTCCACATTGCCATTAAGATGAGGCTGAATAATAAGGGGTACAGCTCATCACAATTAAAACCAGGAAATGAACACATGAATCTGCATTTTTAGTCATAAAGGGGTTTTGAGTGTGCACATTCAAACCCACAGAGTTAATTTAAAGCAGTCACACATTTTAAAACACAAACCCAGACAACTCAAGAAGGTGAGACTAAAGTCTAGTCTTCCACTAAATCTCTTTTCAACTAGATGTATAGGTTATATATAGTTAAGTCACACAGTAATGTTTTTATATATTAAATGTTCAATTACTTAGTTTTAATTTATTGTTCATATTGACACAATTTTGACCTTAAAAATAGTAGCTTTCATATTGGTCAGCCTTACTTGAAGGTCCTAGTCTCAACTAGTAAGCAGAGTTGTGGCTACTTTGTTGTTTTATAAATGCCCCTTCGATTATGTTCAAGCCCAGTCTGACCAGGAAAAATGTTACCATTAACATAGAAGAAAATAACCGTAATTTTAAAGTCATATTCTAATGTCAGTTCAAAAAGTTAACTTTCTTTGATAAGACATAAGTAATTCACTGTGCAGAACTTATTTAATACATTGTGAGCATCCTGTATCACAGTACTCAATGATTATAGTAAATACATATCTAAAAGGAATATAAATGTTTAGTATAGTGAAGTCCAGGAATTAATTCAACATATTACTTCTTAATATGGAAGTAATAATATATATTCTCTGTGAGTTTGCATGTTTATAAAGATAAAAGAGGTAAATTTATTTGCCTCCCCTATCAGATATATATCCATAATATACATCCATATATATATATGGATGCATATTAGTATCCTTAAAGGGCCATTTAAAAGAACTGTTCAAAACAGGCATACAAGAATAGGATTGTGAACTGAACCCTAGTTTATTCTGTATTAGGATCATTTTAATAGCTTGCTGTTACTTGTACAACAAGTCTCTGCAATAGGAATTGTTTATTAATTGCTCCAACAAAAAGGCAAACTGGAATCCAGAGTTACTTAGGTGTGTGAGTTACTTTCCTTGTTGTACAACAAGTCTCTGCAATAGGAATTGTTTATTAATTGCTCCAACAAAAAGGCAAACTGGAATCCAGAGTTAGAGACAGAATTTTGCATACCATAGCATATTCTAAAAGGATTTACTGGCAGAGAGAGTGCAGTATAAACTGATACAAGAATGCTACAGAAAGTGATTAATGATCCTGATGTGTTTAAGGGTAAACAGGATTTTGAAGGAAGGCAAAAGGGAAGGTTTGTTGTGTAAGAAGCTGTTGCAGAGATTTGTGGCCTTGGGTGGATACCACATTAGAGTGAGTAGATGCAAGAACTAAGGAGTCCTGGCATTAAGATTATTTATTAGCTAAGAAATTATTTAGTGGTGATGTGCTGACCAGATGTGTCAGATGGCTTGGGTCACACCACAGAAGGAAGTCCATGAGCTGCATGGCACATGAAGCAGCCCTGGCTCATGCCAGCAGCCGTCAGGGAGGCAGCTCTTGAGTTTGTATTCCAGGCATGAGATGTGACAGGATGGTTTGCAGGAGATGGCCTTGGTACACAATTATCTGGGCAACAGCACAGACCTTGCTCATGCTGAGCACATCCCATGTCAGGGTGGCAGCTGGAGAGTGCTGGATGCTGCCTGCCCTGGACTGCTCATGATAATGTTCCTGAGCTACTCCAAGATCCCCTAAACCTGCTTATATCCTGAAACTTAACTTTATGACATTCGAAGATTGGATCCAACTTCTGTGGTAAAAGCCATGTTTAGTAACAAGCAATTTTATACACACTCTTCATGTAGTACATTACTGTTCTTATTCATTAGGCATTAGTAAATGCAAAGAAATTACATTATGTCCTAGGTGGCTTCTTAGTGTTTGATGTGCAAACTTCCAATGACCTTAATAAAGCTAAGAGCATGTTGTGGAGATGTAGATCTTGTCTCTGTACACAGATTGGGATATACTTATGTTTACTTTCCTTCTACTAGAGATAACCACAAGTAGAAACAACCAATTTATAAAATAATACCCCACTCTGTATAATTAGAGTGATAGAATCTAGTCTATACCACTTTAGACAATTTAAAGTCCTCATAATAGATTCCCGTGTTGGTTTTAGTGGAAGAAGCAAGCCCAAAGAATCACCTGGACATTTTCACACCAGGTGGCCTCCCTAGAAATGAGGAGTCTTATTTACAGGGTCTGTTCTTTGAGCATCATCTTTCAAATACAAATGGCTCAAAGACATGTGAAAAGACATGGACTTTCAGATGAAGGACCTGTGGGCATCTCTGTCTTGTATGCTAGGATTTTTAAAATGTAATTTTCCCCAAATAGACATAATTTTTTTGATGTCCCTTGGCTGCACCTGAAGATTTCTACAGGCACACTGAAACAACACACTTTCTGCTGGAATGATTTGCCAACAGATGGTGAGTTCTTATGATTTATCTAAGTCCAGATTTTAAACAGAAAGGAACTTTGTCACGTTTCCACAATTCCAACACAATATATACATAGGATTGTCCTATATATCTTGATATATCTTCTTCCACCATATGACAAATGGAATCATTCAAAAGAAAGAGGATATTGTCTAAAGAAGAGAGAGGATTTACAGTTACCAATTCATCATGAGGCAAATTAATCTTTTCAGAGACTCAGTACACCTTTATTTTGCACTATTCCTTCATCTTCTCCCATATGATTCCTTAATGTATTTCATCGTTTCAGCATCGCTGTAGGATATTGACTGGAAGACACACAATTTTAATGTGTGACTGAAATGATTTTGTACTGACATAAATAGGAAACTCTAATTATTGCATAAGCAATATATGAGTACTACATTAAACATGCATTCTTGTTAGTTGAATTACTGAGATTTCATAAAAACCAGGACACAGGTATTTTTGATCTTTGTAGTATGTTCATATACAGAGATATTTATTTGTGCATGTCTCTGCATGTGTATATTGTAATGTCTTTAGTGTGTACTTCTACAGTTCAGGCACTTTTTTTTGAGAACCTTTAATTTCTGTTTGTAATTCTGACACCCAAGTATAAAATATTTTAATATTTGAACTGAAATTTGTTTTACATGCTTCATTAAAAGAATGAGACATATAATTTGTGCACAGAAATGGTATTTGAAAAAACAGGCTTAGTTTTATTTACAAATACACCTTAATTCAAACTAGACTAATAGGAACATTTTTGTACTTTCTGCAAATTAATGAGGATTGACCTTAAATTTGACAATAAAAATAAAGAACATTTTTAAAGTGTCTGTTTATTACTCCATTTATTTCACATATTTGTGGTTGGGTTAGCTTTTAAAGCTGAGTTTAAAGAGGGCAAAGGTGTAATGAATGGTTCCTACATCTGCTATTCACGGAATCAGAATATTTCTGTATCTGATGTCCTCAGGTTGTGGCTCATGGACTGTTTGGTCACATGAAAGAAGGTAAAATATATATATTCCTATAAGAAATTGGTGTATTTGCCAAAGAGGGATTATGAGGTCAGAATACAGTCATACCTCTGTAATTATAAATGGGAGAGTTTGTGGTTGCTGTCATGGCTAAAGTGGGAGACACTGGGAATCTGAGACACTTTCTCTACTAAGATGCCATGAGGCAGCTATGAGGCAGCTAGAATACATAGATAATAACAGCTCTTATTCCTGACTGGAGAGCACAGGATGGAAAAGTAGCTGTGGTGTTGTTTGACCTCTGCCATAGAAATAAACTCATAACTTTTATGGATAATGCTTCTTATTTTTTCCAGAATTGCATTAAATTTTCATTATATTTTTCCTGGCTACCAGAAAGGCTCTCACTGAAATATCATCCCCATCCCAATTGTCTGTGCCCTGGGTGTTGCCTGACAAGTTGCTTGTTCTCTTTGATTCCTGGCCAGGATGCTGACACAACAACTGGCTTGTTTCCTGTGGAAAAGGAAGAATAGTATCAAAGGAATGGCTTTCAGATGTGCCAAAAAAGAAGAAGGGTTTAGGGACACAAGGAAGCCACAGTCCAGCAGTCAGACGTGTAACAGCCCAAGGGAACCCTACAAACAGGATGCTTCAAAATCTGGGATCACACAGTACCTTGCAAGTGGAGCCTTTGAACTTAATACACTGTTTAGTTTTGAAACACTAAACCTTCATCATCGTCCTCAGGCCAAGCATCCCTCATTGCACCAGCGCCTTCTCAGGTGCCTCCTTTCCAGACTGGCTCAGTGAAGCATGTGGAAAAGGTGCTAGCAAGAAATAAGATATACTCTAAGATATATGAAATCTTGCAGGGATGCAAGATTTCATTCTGTCCTGTTACCACCCTCCAGTTTTCAAATCTTTAATTCTGATTTTCAATTTTTTTTCAGGTAGCCTGTGCATACTATCCATAGTTAAAAGCCATTCTCTCCCCTTTGGTAAACTAATGGCAAAGTTGGATCATTAATATAAGATAAAAAGTGAGCTGGTCCACCAGAAATTACATTTGTTGACATATGCCACTTAATCAAGATAAAGTCCAAGTTTGTTTGTTACATCTCCTTGCACAGAAAAAACACTAAAATCTAGGAAATACTGTAATCCTAATGGTAGAACTGGGATGCTCATAAGCAAGGAGGAAAAAGGAAGAATATAATAGCTTTTCACATCTTTCCAGAGGATAGAATATAATTTAAGTCCTGAGTGCAAATGTGGGATGCTGATGTATATCTATCCATTCAAGACTGTATAAAACAAGTAGCTTTGGGTCCATGCTTATGAAAAAAAATGGGATTGAAGGAGAAAGAGAGAGAGAGTGTGTCACAGGGCAAGATTGAGCTACACTGCCAGTTGTATTAATTAGCTTTGCTTGCACACTCTTGCATTATAATCAGTATTATTCAGCTTTAATTTAATTTCCATTAACCTCTGCAGAACACCCACATGTTTGGATACAGGGAAATACGTCTGGGGTATTACTGCATGGATTGAAAAAACAGTTTGCTCACAGTCAAAAAGCAGCTTAAGAAAAGGCACCATAGCCAAGCAGCAGGCTATTCTTTATCAGCTATGAAGAGCTGTCAAATACAAAAGGCATGAAATTACTCATGTTCATCTGTATTTGGTTTTACCAGGAAATTAAATATTGGGCTTGTTCATGCAAGGCAGGTAGAACTTTCTAGGTCACGTTTAATAAGTGGCTTAATGTTCAGTTTGCCTGACCCAAAGACTGATTTGAACCTAAAACATTGGATTTGTGGCCTGTCCAAGTCCCTAAACCAGCCCTTCTGCAATGCAGTAGCATCTCCTTTGCCCTCAAATTAGTTCCCTCCTAGAAAATTTTTTCCACTTTATTATTTTCCACTTTACTATTAATATGACATATTTTTGTAGCACATTATTAGATACATTATTGTATTATTGAGAGTGTAATTTTACCAATTCAGATATGGGCTAGAAAACTAAAGGTCATGATCACAACTGCCAAGAATGGGCAAAATTAATTCTCATTAACTCACTGAACAGCTACAACCCCACCCAAGCAGTATCATAATCTCTGGGAACTGTTGGGATGTAGGGAGTTCAATATTAATGTACATGTATAGTGTCCTATGCAAATGATGTTCATTATTCATATTTCTGATTCCAAACATCTTTCAGATGAACTAACATGTTTAAAATCATTGTGGAAGCCAATACTCTACACCCATTCCTGCTCTAGCTGGGATTTCATATCTGATAAGGATTTTCTGTCCCTGGTCTGTGCTTGACATCTTTTGACAATTTAGAAGAATAATTAACAAGTATAACAGAATAACATCCAGAATATATAGTAGTATATATATATATATTTTCCAGCACAAAATTGCTGCTATCACTGCTGCACATCTGTCTGCATGCTGTATTTTCTTACAATGTATTGATTACTTGCATCCATGGTGAGAAATAATTTCTTATGTCTTCACCATATATGTATTTTTAATTTCTGTCTAATAAGCTCTTGCTGGTATTTCATGTTACAGATGAATTTTTATGACAGGGTGAATTTATGCTGCCAAATGTCTTAGCTCCAATACCTGCTTCTGGGTCCTAGTCCCAGACCATCTGTTTTGCACATATGGTACATGTGCAAATTCACCTCTGGTGAACACACAGGAACAAAACAACCAGTTCCCTCTTGCAATAAAACTGTGCTGGTCCAGGACATCTTCAGATGCAAATTTATGATCTTATTAGCTCAGGGTATCCTCACTTATGTCTGCTCAGTTCTTTGGACTGTTTCTTTTCAAATTCATTTCGGGTTTATCCCACATACTTGAGCAGTCAGTGCCACTCAGATATATTTCTGTGCTCTCAAGAACCTGTTGGAGATTTGCTTGAGCAAGTCCAGGTGACCACTTCTTTGACATGTGTATTGTAATAAAATATATCTTGACAATGCTCTCATACTGCCTGCTGTACTCTTAGAAAAGTAATAGCACCTTCCACCTCTGCTGGGTGTTTGGGATGTCTTTGAGGTCAAAAGAAAAAATGATTTGTGTCTTCACATGACAGACAAGTTTAAGCTTTGCTTACACTTTAGTACTATTTAGTATAAATTTTTCCTGCTCTATGATTTTCTTCCATATATCTAAATCTCTGTGGCAATAGGTCTACATAACTTCTTTCTCCTTCCACTAACTGACCATTCTGGTTGCATTTAGCAAAGGTAAGTTCTGATTCAAGAGACACTGATTTTCACTACTACTAAGACCATTGCATACAACATTGTCTATTTTGTTAGCATAAAAACTTTAAAGTGAGTATGGCTTGCACACTCTATACACTTTATATTGGTATTGTCATATAAAGTGACTTAACTGTGGGCTCAAATCAGTGCATTTGTAGTTTTTCCTATGGTTTTGCTTATATAATTTTATACAACATGAAAATAACTTTTCTATCATTTTATACAATACTTTATAAACATTTTTAATACCAAAAAAATTACTTTCCTGTATACATTAGTGAGCCTCTGGGTTTATTCATTCAACATGGATTATGCTGCTGCTGTTCTCCCACAATAGTCCACAATAGAAGAAACCATGTTATTTTACCACAAATTAGTATGAAAGTAGAAAGCTCTAGTAGTGCAGGTTTGATTTTCTTTCCTTTTTATTGCTTTCAAATTCAGACACAGATTAAAACCAGCACTTCAACTGACACAGCTAGAGCTTCTGAATATAAAGCAACTTTAGATTTTTCCAAATTGGTAGAGATTTGAGAACTTGTTTCTGGCATTCAAGAGTTTCACTTACACAGTTCTTGTAGAGCTCAAACAAAAGCTTAGCTAAATTATTCACTTTATTCACAGGTGTGTAGAAACCTTGTATTTGCCAGTGGCTGAGGAAAGACACAATGCAATTGGCAGAGATGCATAAACAAGTATATCTTGCCAGAAAAGGCACAGAGAGGGGAATGGAACAAGGGAAATGATGAAATTATGGTAATGTCAGTCCATTGGATAAAATCATTGTTCTAGTTATATCTGTATAAATTAGTGAATACATTAATATTTATATGATAACAGAACTTGATATTCTATTAAAATTGTTTCTGTTTTTAGAATCAATTACTCCACAACATTTCATTAAACAGCTTCATCTGAGTTTTTCTAAGGAAGTTGAATTAATTTGGTGCAAAATATAATGAGGCATGTGTTCATATAATGCAAGTACAAAGAGGAGAATAGAAAAAACCGCTGTCTTTGTTGTTTAATTTCAGTCCCTTTTATCAAGAGCAAATAACTGATTGAGTGGTGAAGAATGAAGTTTCTAAGTACTTATGCTAGCCGTTGTGACATGCACAAAGAAGACACGGGACAAATGAATTTATGAAAGATTTATGAATCCAAGGGCCAAACTGACAAATTCTAGTAACATTATTCCAATTGCATTTCCATCAGAAATTGAATTAGGTGAGTTAAACTGATTCTTTTCTTGTCTATTGATTTTGCTCTACTGACATTTTGAAAGGGTCCCAGGAGGTGTATTACAATACCTTTGGTATGGAATATCTTTCTCTTTCTGACCTCTGTAAACAGGGTTGCCATCTCTGAATGTCCGTGCTCCTCTTTACATGGATTGCTTGGCCTATTCCCTTAAGTGTTGTCAGTATCCTTAGGTCTGGAGGGGCTCCCAGCCATGATCAACCTTTCCATCTTCCTGCTCAGCAGACCTATGGCCTCTGCTACTACACTGGGATTGTTTTGCCTTTCTTCACTTTCCACCATGAAAGTGTCAGCTCTACAGAATGATACCACTCTGAAATTAGACCAGACATAGAATGTAGTTCCAAGCTTATCCCTAAATGCAACCATGAAAAACAGTGTTCCAGAAGAATGTGTACTTCCAGCATATCATGATCCAAACTGGACCTTTTGGATGGTTCTTAAACTGCCTGAAAGTTTGAGCAAAGGATCATCAGTGCATGAGGTGACAATTGGTGGCACAGGATGACTCACTGTGGTCTTTTGTGCCCATATGGCTCAGCACAGGTAGAAATGCAACTTTTTGCAGTGCAGGACTAACATTAAAGCCCTGAGTTGGACTTGGAAAACAGTTAAATACAACAATGAGCAGTTATCCATTGCTAAGTCATTGTCCTCTGCTACTGGAAGGCTCCGAAATTGTGTTCTGTTGCAGGACAAGGGCATCACCTCATGCTCCAGGGAAGAGAACATGGACATCTCTATAATTCAAGGGCAGTTTGGATCCTCTGAGGACAAAGATAGTGATGGTGATTAGGCTGCTGTCAGCCAGGAAGGCCTGAGAACTTTCCCATGAATCCTAAGTGTCTCTTTTTCTCAGAAGGTCTCTAGGATCCAGGAGCTGATGGCATGAGTGTCTTTCACTTTCTGTTTATAATAGTGAATGTTTTATGGATATTTCTCTGCCATATACCCTGTTTGGAAAAAAGAGGGTATAGGCCTTTATGACCCAGTGCTCTGAGAAGGGTGGGTTAGGATTCCTGTGTCACAGAGAGGCATAAATCCCACCTGGTATCTCAGGCCTCCCTTTTCTTCTTGCTTATATGCCACATTTCTGGTTTGCTTTGCCATTTTGGATGCTTTGTAAGATCCTGAGCAATTGCCCACGGCTGAGCTTTATAATTTCCATCCCCATACAGCAAGTAAACTCTCACCCAGCATCCCATACACTCCTCTCAGAGAAGCAAAGAACCTTCTGACCTTTCTCCTCTGCTTCTCATATTTATACTTTGGAGAATCCTGCCCCTCTGTCCCCATTGGCTCCTGGCCTTCCTTCTCTATCTGAAGCTTTAATTTCTGACTTTTGGCCTCTTCTTTCGCCTTCAAGTTGAACACACTCAGCTATATGTCAGAAAGTCCGAGAAAGGAAATAAAGGCACAAACATGAAATCAGTACACTTTGTACAAAAGTCATGTAAAAATACATGAGAGCAGTGGTTAGCCCCTTGTCTGCATCCTTGTGTCCCAAACTGTCTGCTGTCACAGTTGATGACATCTGTGAATTACTGAAACTCTGGCATGCCAAGTGGGAAGACAAATTTGAATGTTAACTAGATGTAGTCAGAAAAAAAGCATTTTTATGGTTTGACTCAATCCCTTGCTAATGAAGCTTTTTTTCTGTTTATGACCTACTGTGATTACTACTGATGCATACTAAAATCTTCCTATCTCATTCATTATTGGCTTTGTCTCTTTTAATTTTTTTCCTGACAATATTCCATGTTTCACTTGCCCCTCCCCTGCAGGTGTTTAAGGCCAGGTGGGATGGGGATCTAGGCAACTTGATCTATTTGGAGATGTCCCTGCCCATGGCAGGGAAATTGAAATGAGATGATCTTTAAGATCCATGTACAACCCAAACCATTTTATAATTCTATGATTTTATTTTCTGCTATAATTTACATTTGAGATGCTTTCACACTCACACAGTTGTCTCCATCATCTGACTACAAATGCCTGGATGGAAAGGCTTAGTTTCCAGACATTGACTGGTTATATGACAGTTGATCTTAAACATCAAGGATGAAAAAACACGGAAGGAAGCCAAGCATATGAGGTTTATATAATTTGGAAGCCTTAAAAGTGGTCAGCACTATCTCCCAGGACATGTTATAACTGGTTCCAGAACCCTATTTTGCAAATCCTAATTTAAAACAGTTATGCTGACACAAGTCCTGGAGTATAGCAGGTTTTATTAACCTGAGAAATTAGTTCTTACGTCGTTATACTTACTATAAGATCTAAAGAGTGACTCATTATTGTATTGTGCATTGATCTCAGGCAAAACTGTATGTCTCAGTTGAAAACCCACTTAGTATTCTGCATGATTCTATTTATAATAGCTTAGGAGCACCTACAAGCAGGCTTAGGAGAAGCTTTATTTTTGAGCATTAAAACCATTATTAAAGTAAGTTTTTGTTGTCATAAACAGTGACCAAAAAAAGATAGAAAATGACTTGCTGTTCTGTTTCTAAAGGTAATGAATACAGTAATCATGACACTTTCTAATAAATTTTTCACATATTAACAGTAACCTTATTCCATAGGATTTAAAAGAAGTGTTATTAAAGAAATTGAGAAGCAATAATAATGAAAAATTTGTGCTTCTTATCTGAACTTCTTCCTTCATGGTTTAGCAAACAGCGAATCTGCTACTCCAGAATTCCCACCGGGAGGAGGTTATGAGAGGATGTATTTACAGGGAGATCTGTTTTATTTTTACAAGGTACTCTGTTATTTAGTTCATCAGAACCTGGGAAATCCCTGCAGCACAGGATTGTTATGATGAGGAGAGATGACACAGTAGCTGCTTAATGGATGGATATAATTATCAATGTCCTGAAACACTGCTGTGGATGCTCATTAGTCTGCCTTTTACAGTCTGACATGAATCACCTCATAGTAGGTGCCTCTGAACTTGCAAAGCCATTGTTTTCTTGTATCTCTAGCATGCTCACATTTCAATAAATATCTTGAACTACCAACTTAAAGAACAGCATTTGAAATCTGTGTGAAGTCACTCCTCTGTCACTGTGAGGAGGATAAAGACAGACATGACACTTTCAAAGTCAAGCAGCAAAAGCTGCATATTAATGTCCACAGCCTATTTTTAAATGGTTTTCAAAAGCCTTGTGTTTAATTCTAACTGGTTAGTAACTTTCTTACCACTCAAGGCATTGGTTCATAGGTGCTCATATAGGCATGTGATAAGGCCCTCTTGTTCAACAGATGTTCACATTTTTTCTTCATGGATTCTCACAGGATAGAATTCTTATTTTCACAGGTGTCAGACAGTTTCCAAGAGCAATGGTTTATGTGCTAGCAGGTTCTCATGGGACAGGCTAGCTGTTAGCTAGCTGAAGTAACAAGGCCTGAACCATGGTTTTACAAAGCCTTTCTTTGGCAAGGTTTTACCTATATGTGACACTCCTGCTTTGATTGTATTGAAATGGACAGTTCACCTCAAATTAATGGGTCGATGTTTTGGAGGGAGTAAAACCCAAAGCTGCAATATACCTCATTAAACTAGGATTTTCTGCTATGCTGTCAGAATCACCTATACCTTGCCTGTCCACTCTAACAGATCGTTTGGTTTGTATCAGTCTTTTCCATAGGAAAAACTCATGCTCTGAAACACAAGTTTCTTTTTCCCCAGCCAGTGTGACATTGTCTAAGCCACAGAAACAGTGGGACAAGAGGGGCTCTGCCACGAACAATGCTTGCTGCTGCTGCTGCCATTACTGTCACCCACCCAGACAGGCTGCAGATTTATCAGGAGTGAAGGCAGTTGCTAAAGGTCCACAAGGAATGAAGTGTCCTTGGCCTCAAACTGTTAGGACAGTTTACTCTTTACAAGCGTACTTCCTGTTTAGTTTGCATTGTGCTTAATATCCGAGGGTAGGTGAGGTAACCTGTTTGGAAAGAAATACTATTAGCATAATCACTGTTTTATTAAAGCAATGCTGTGAAGGCATGGTGTTGTCATTTACAGACAAATGAAAGATGAGATCTTTCTTGAGATCCTTCTTACATCAAAGAAATCAGCCTCTTCTTGTGTGTGGGTGCCACAACCCACACAGCTGTAATATTTTGAAGGACTAAAGTCTAAGTAACATACTTAGTTCAGGGAGGAACATGACGTGGGTTCCAAGTACCCAGTAATGAGGTTAATACACAGCAGTGCACCAACATTTTGTCTTTCTCTAAATGATTCCTTCTCTAGTCTTCATTGCTGTAGTGAGTTGAGGTGGGTGACTTTACAGTTTTATGGAAGAAAATGTTATAAATAAGGTTTAAGCTGACACAGCTATATGAGACTGCAGAAGTACTCTGAAGGCACTAACTCATCAATGACTGGATTTTCTAAATAAGTGGGAAATTACTATTACTGTAAACTAAAAAGTAAAATTTTGTCAGTAATGTTGTTATGTCTAGTTTTTTTCATTTTCAAAATGCATTTCAGAAAAAGACAAGAACTACACTTTGCCATTTTAAGTTCTCACAACAGGATTTATTAGTGCCATCTGCTGGCTATTTTGTCCTTTTAAATTCCAACAAATTATGAATAATGTGTTCTAAATGCAGAATGATAAGAACATTATGAGCCTTATAACTGAATCAACCAACATCAAACTATGTAATTGTCAAATCTGTAACATTTAAATTACATTAGGTGAAACTTTGGTACAATGTTCCAACAGTGCAATTCAATTATGAAGCTTTTAGATGCGTCAAGAGGAGAAAGCTCATGTACTAGTACTCGTGTGCAGACTCCAAGCATTACCACCACAGACATCATCCCATGTGTCTGAGGAAGGCTTCTTCCTGACAACTGCCACGGCTTGACATCGATCCCTCCTCCATAAAGCATGAGCACGTGAGGCACTAACATGTTCACACAGCAGGTAAACATGGTCACCTTGCTGTTTGCCTTGGATGGAGGGATGACACCACAAAAAATGGGATGGAGAAAATGGTGCTTTACCTCATAGCCCAGGCAAGTTGTGAATGTTTCTGCTGAGGGTGGGTTTAAGCAAGCTGGAGGGAGCATGGGCATGGAGGGGATGGCACAAAGCCTGTTCCAGCACATCCATTGCAAAGATGGTGGGAGCAAGCAGAGCTTGGAAAGGACCTGCTGTGTGTGACTGCTGAATTCCCTTCTGCTAAATTTGTTGAAAGACATCTGAAGATGACCTAGGATTTAAATAAGGCTTTAAATAACTTATACTCATTGCAGTAAAAATTGCTAAACTATAATTATTTGATGCAGTGCCAGGGAAGATCAGCAAATCAATAATAACTGGAATGTTAACAATATCTTCAGTGCCAGGTAAGAAAAGTATTTACACATCTGAGTAGCTGCATCCCTAATCAGCAATACAACTGAGCACATGCTTAAAATACTTAATCATACTTAAAAGTGTGATACCAAATCTAGATACCAAAGAGAGTGCTCACATTCCCCATTCTGGTTAGTCAAGACCTTCATAGAGCCAGAAACAAATATATTTAGATCACACTCTGAGAACCAACCTCTGGAATAACTTGCTTAACAACTAGGTTCTGAGCAAAGAAAGTATGTTAATAGAGTGACTGAAGATAGGGTTCATGCTTCCTGTTCTCTGCCTTTTCCTGTCATCTAATAAAAATATGACAGTCTTTAGGGAAGGAAAAGATTGTTACTTAACCATATCTGTTTTTCAGAGATTTATGTTATAAAATGCATTCTGATGGAACAAACTAAGCCATGACTTTATATAATGCTTAGTCAATGGAACTAGAAAGGAAAAAGAGTTCATTAGAGATCTGGTGGAGTGTGAATCTGCACTGAACATGCTTTGTCTCTGCAAGGTTTCAGTGTGTCTGATGGTGTTCCCAGAGCTGAGAGCAACGCTGCAACTTCAGCAAGGCCTCATCAAGAATTTCCCAAGAACTTCTGCAGAAGTAGAGTGGGGAAACTGTCCCTTGCATGCTCCTGGGACTCTCACTTCCAGACCCCTAGAGTATGTGGCCTCTCAGAGCTCATGAAAAGAAAAATGTAGTATTTCCAGGATAGGAAGAACTACTGAGAGAGACTAGGACAGAAGACAGCTGGAAGATGAGAAATGGAGCAATGACAAAGGATAATGTAGATGGAGGTTATCATATAGTAAAGTACATTAACTTCCACAACCTGCAAATAACATTTAATTTAGCATAATTTGCTTGTTTGTACAGCAAATTTAATTCCAGCTATCAAGTTACTCCATGTGCTCAAGTGCCAGAACTATGTGGATATGCAGCAGGTAGGTATAATCCTCCTCATGATTCACAGAGGTGCTAAAGTGGTTTGGTGTAAGGGAATCTGGAGCAGTTTTATGTTTCTTTAGGGTGACACAGGCAATGACACACAAAATATCTGCACGAATAGAGAGCTTCTAGATACTTATTGTCTTCTGAATAACCACATGCAGGTTCATGCTCTCCACACACAATCCATGGAGGGATTCTCTGGATGAATGTGCCAGACTGCACAGACTATCTAGGGGCTCATTAGAAGAAAGGCAGTGCTGCCTGAACATCATCAAACCATGCCTAGATCTGGTTTGCATGTCTCGGCATCTGGTGTTTCCTGTTCCAGTCCTGGAGCATGGAGCAACTTGCATGGCTGAACAACAGCCTGATGAGACCTTGGATGGCTCCATGCTGAGAAATTTGGTCACCTCTGCTGGGTAACCTTCTGAATTCCTATAGTCATGTCTCATTAGCTCAGGACTGTGTTTGTGAACACAGCTGAGCACTACTGGCCAGTACTTGTCTGCTATGTGTGGTCTCAGCCAGCAGCAGGTGCAGGAGCAGTGGGAGGACAGTTCACACATCCTCGAGCTGTGTTTCTGGAAGACAGCAGTAGTCTGAGCACCAAAGTCACCACAATGCTCCTCCTTCACTTGAACAGTCATTTCCCTTTGTTCTCACCACAGCGTCCCTTTCCTCAGCAAATATTTCTGATTACTTCCCTTTCCTTCATCAAATTCAATTGCTGAACATCGACTTCTAATATCAATCCCTTCCTCAGCTGTAGCCTCATCTACTGAGTGTCTGCACCCGTCATCTCCTGAGGAGTCGGGCCTTTGGCAGCTCGGGGGCCAGCAAACGTGACGGTGAAGGCAGCAACCAAGGTGGCAGTAAAGGTCACAGCATGTGTGGCAGCGAGAGTGACAGTAAAGGTCGCAGCACGAGTGTCAGTGAAGGTGGCAGTGAAGGTGTCAGAGAAGGTGGCAGTGAAGGTGGCAGTGAAGGTGTCAGAGAAGGTGGCAGTGAAGGCGGCAGTGAAGGTGGCAGTGAAGGTGACAGAGAAGGTGGCAGTGAAGGTGGCAGTGAAGGTGACAGTGAAGGTGACAGAGAAGGTGACAGTGAAGGCGGCAGTGAAGGTGGCAGTGAAGGTGACAGTGAAGGCGGCAGTGAAGGCGGCAGCGGGGGCCGGCCGCCCTGTGCCGCGGAGCCCTGCCGCCTGGCAGAGGCCGAGGTGCGTTTGGAAACAATCCTCGAGATCGCTTCCAGTAGCGGGACAGGTTCATGGCCCGACTCTCGAATGTCTGTGCTGCAGTCCCGGAGCCCTTCTCAGCCGGGGCTCCCCCGGCACGCCAGGCGCGCTGGGGCACCCCGCACGGCCGGGTCACTGCTCCCCACAGCCCCGCAGCCCCGGCTGGGCCCCGCCCGCCGCCGCCGGCCCGCAGCCCCGCCGGGGCGGGAACGCTCCCGGAGCGCGGCTGGCCGAGCCGCGGCCCCGGCGGGTGCGTGGGGTCGGGAGGCCCGGCCCGAGCCGCCCTCTCGCCTGCAGGCCGGCCGGGAGCCGAGCTCGGCCTTCGGACGGGTGGTCGCGGTCGGGCTGATCCTGCTGTTCACTTCCCTGTCCCGTCTTTGCACGTACAGGCTCGAAGAAGAGCTCAGCTAAAATGGGGCAATAGCTAAAGCAGCTCTGAGAACTCTGATTGTGTGCCTCACTGCCTTGCGCTGGAGCTGGCGGAGGAAGATGCGTGTTTTTATCCATGTGTAACGCCGGTCTGTCTAACTACTGAACAGAGCAATGTGCTGAAGTTGGAGATCCTGACAAAATGGGAGCGCTTGTGTTGTCTGTGACCTGCAGTTTACTTCTAGCTCTGGTGCAAGGGCACAGTTTATTCACATGTGAGCCAATTACTATTTCCAGATGTTCAGGAATGCCTTACAATATGACTTTTTTCCCAAACCTCATGGGACACTATGATCAGGACACGGCTGCTCGCAAAATGGACGTAAGTTTGTCACCCCTGTCTCCCTCCACCCCAAATTGTATGTAACAAATTTGTCATTAAGAAATTATTTGGGATACCTGTTGCACTGATTTACAAGACTGATAATGTTTAGTGAGTAGATGTTTCTTCAAAACAGAGTGTTCTAGAGCTCCTTAGTTGTATAAGCACTATATAAAGGAGCTGCCGACTTCCTCCCTCCACCCTGCCTTGGATCCTGTATTAGAGTGGAAGAGGAATGGGTGTAGCACAGCAGTGTGGCTATTCAGAGCATTTTGGCAGAGCTGATCACGAATAGCTCAGGCACCTTACTGTTATACAGAACAATTGTTGAAATTCTCAGGAGAACTAGTTTATGATATCCTGGCCTGCCTGAACTCAATGTAAAAATCATATTTAGAAGATGCTCTTGGCTCCTGTCTCATCTTACATCTACTAAGGAGACTGAAAAGAAGAACTTTTCTTACCTGAACTGACTGTAAGTGTGGCTCTCCTGAGAATATGCCATGTTGTGGAAAGGCTTTGCCCATAGCAATACCTGTAAAGGGCGAGAGCCTCTCTGGGTGAGAGGCTTGTAAAACAAGTTTTAAACCTGTTTTAATAATGGCTTTTCAGTGGTAAGAGGAGGGGGAAAATCTTAACACAGGTCTTGAAAAGCTCAGTGTCTTGTACTATGCACAAAGTGCAACAGAAGTGAGGTGAATATTAAGTTTCTGTTTTAGAAAAAATATGTGGTGTTGGAGGTACTGCTACTAAAATCTTATTTGCATACTGTTTATTGAGCTTGGAGGAGGAGGAGCTTGGTTCAGTTGCCGAAACTTGTTTTTAGTGTTGCTTGGGATAATCAGAATTCCGTTTGGCTGCCAGTTGCCAGCCTGGAATAGCACAGGCTTTGGTCTCACATTGGTTTTGTCAGCTCGGTGTAGATGTGTGGGAAATTCTGGGATCACATGTTAAGCTATCTTTATGCAAGCAGCTGAGTTTGGCTGCAGATCTCTGACAAATTGAGGGCTTTTTAGTTGGAAGGCAGGCGCTAGGCTTCAGCTGTGAGCTGTGCAGTGCTTCTCCAGCCATCACTTCCCAGGAATGCTTCCTGCAGTGTCTGCCACTTTATCTCCTCAGGTACGCTGCTGCTGCTTGCTGTGTGTGTTAACTGCAGCCGTTGAGCCAGCACTTGTCATGATTTGTGCCTTCCAGTCATGCTGCTGTTAGGGCAGAGAGACCACAGAGCCATTTTTATTAGGTTGCTATGACTGACTTTTTTCACCTGTCAATAACTTGTGCCTGTTGCCTGTGTGGAGGGAGTTCCTCCTGGAAAGTATTCATGGCTTGCCTTACATATAGCCTACCTCTTGAATAGCTAGTTCATTAAAAATTGTGTGGTAGTGAGAAGTTTTCTACCTACCTCTTGAATAGCTATTTCATTAAAAATTGTGTGGTAGTGAGAAGTTTTCTTGTTTTCTCTCTTTTTTCCATCCTGTCACCCTTGTAACCTGGCTACTAGTGTTGGATTACTACTTGGCTGGCTGGCTGCAGGGAACCACGGTGTCTATTAGAATTTAATTTGCCTACTCTCTGATTTGCTTCCTGGTCTCCTGTCCTCCCACTGCCTGGCCTCTAATTTGGTATTCCTAACTACTGTGGTGCTGTGCAGACATTTCTGAACTGCCTCTTGTGTGGTGGTCTGCCTGCCTTTATTGTAGTCCAGCAGTGATGGTGGATTACTTGGTCAAAGTGAATTTTTAAGACAGCTGCTTACAGGTGAAAGGATCTTGACTCCCATTCTGTATGAAGTTCATGTTGAATCCACTGCTGACAATTAGATTTGGAATTAATATGGTAAAAGCTTTTGGTGGTTCATTGCTGGGCCTTCTTTCTGAGAGTCACATATTTTGATGTCATTCATTCTTCATGTCATTCAGTAATGGTGCCAGTTTGTCCATAGCTGATTGCAACAGAGAACCTTCTCAGGATTTTCTAAGGGTTCTGCTTTTCAGGGGTTTTTTAGTGTTGCAGCAGGGAAGAGGAGTCACTTCTGGAATAGTATTTAATTTCAGTTTGCAGCCATAACAAGGCAGTGGGTTAGGAGGTGCAGGAGACTTTGGTTGTTTTAAGAGCTTAAATTTTTTTGTAATTTTCAGTCTGACCTTCATTCAATACCGAAGAAAGTATTAAAAAAGAAAGCCTTTAAGCATTCCTACTGAGGATCAAAGGAAAGCACTTCTATAGAGTGAAAGCATGCCATTAAAATTCTATCTTGCTCTTCTCCCTCCCTTCCCCCTGCCTGTTCTCAAAACTGGGCATGAGATTTACATATTTGCACGTAAGATCTCACAGAGTTTTGAGGTTGAGGCCTGCAGTAATTTGCTCCTGTATCATAACTGACTTTTAGTAGGATCATGCAGTCCTAAGGAACAAGGTAGGGACTTCTAGAGTCAAAAATATTTTGTGCAGCAAGCCCTAGTGTTAATCCAGGTTTATGTTCTAGTCCCTCTAAGAATTTTTGGGGAGTGTTTACTCCCCAAAAGGACCAAGATTTGACAAGGGGGCAAGTCTCACCTCAAGGTAAAATTCACTCTCCAAAACAGTGGTAACTCACAATACCCCACTCTGAAGGCTCTACAGGTGTGTTCTTCTGCAAGGGAGTGTTGTGTAAAAGAAGAGCTGTGCTGGGAATGTGTTAAATTGGTATTTGTGAACGGTGTCTTCACAGTAGTCCTCCAGAAGAGAATGATCTGGAGCTACTGTTACAGGTAGTGGTTGTCTTTGAGGAAAGCAGCTGATAATACATGGTTTTACAATTCTGCTTCATGTATCAGCTGATGTGCTATAAACCAGAACACTGAAGCACTAGAGCAGGAAGATGACTAACTCAGTCCTGGGGCCTCTGTTATGGATGTTCTGGCTAGTGAGGACAGTCCCTCTGGGATCTTGTTTTGTGCAATAAAAAAAATGTAATTTCCAGTTGTTCCCTCCATTCACATATTGATTTATTTATTTAATTTTGAGCTTTCAACTTGACAGATTGATTTTTGGCTTCTTGAGTTTTACTTTATATTTGAATTCGTTTTGTTTACACAACAAATGGTGGCTTTAGGAAAGTGAAACCACGTGGATTTGTGGTGTGAAGTTTTGTGTATGTTTGCTAAACAGCTGCATGACTGTGGTACTGTGGAATTTGCAGATGCCTACCATCTCTGTATCTCAAAGCAGTTTATCAGTAACTGTTCTTGTTACTACTAGTTCACATTGGGAGGTGGAAGATCTAGGGTTTGTCTGATGAGGAAAATAAGTGAACATTACAGGAGATCTGGTTCATTACAGCTGCACTTAAATAGGTGTAACTCCCCCTCCTGGTCATCCACAAAAACAACTCACTTCTAATTCCAAAGTAATTCCTACTTTAATTATCCTGGAATAGGTTGTCAACTGAAGGCATTATTCCATCAAGGCAGAGGGTTACTGTGTTGTAACTTACATTCATATCTCTTAATCTGTTCTGCTGCAGTTCTGGAATGTGTCCACAGGAGACAAGCCCTTAAGACTTCCTGATGTGGGCAAGATTCACAGATCTGTAGAAGTACAAAGGGAACTGGCTTGCCAGTGAGCTTTTAGAGCAGACTATAGAAAACACTGGAAAATGTTGCACAGAGAACAATGAAATACCTTAGAGAGACTGAAAAAATGATTCAGTAGTGAGTTTTCCATTCACTTCTGAGTTCATGGCCATGTGCCAGAATATGTGTGTGCATGTCTGTGGAGGGTTAAATGCAGCTGGCTGCAGCAGTGGCAGGAATTGTGTGAGAACTGGGGTCAGTTTAAACAAAGCCATTTAGAGGTGGTTAAAAAGTACCTTCCAAAGTTTAATACTGAAGTTGCATGAGTTAAAATTTGTAATGTAATGGCTTCATTTGTTTCCACTAAACCCAAATTTACAGTTAATTTAATATAATGATACTTATAGAAACCTGCAAACCTAGTGTCTGCAAGCTTAAATGGGTATGTGGGTGTATACACATGGGAAGGAAAAAGCTGTCTGCCACTGTAGGTTGGGAGTTTTGGGGAAATAAGTGCTGTTTTGTGAAAAGGTTGTTACTGGTATAGCCTGCAAATCTCTAGAGCTGTCTTTGCTTCTGGCTTGTACACTAACATGAGCAGTGCTCACTAACATGAGCATGAACCACTAGTAATTAAAACTTGAAGTTTAAATCTCAGCATCTTTTAGGAAAACAGTCAGTATTCTTGATCTGCTTGGAGTTTTGTCCCTGATGCTGCCTCAGACTCTAAAGTGGAGAAATGTGTGCAGAGGTGTGGACATCGACCCAATGGAACAAGCACAAAGGAGTGTTTAATTCATATTTTGATTACAACATTTTTGCTGTCTCTTTACCGTGGTACTAAAGGGCAGGGAAGGCTTTTGTAAAAAGTGGTAAATTTAGAACACCATGTGTTACTGTTTACAAACTAAGGTAACTTTTCTAGTTTCTCAGAAAGTAGTGGATGTCACGAAAGATTGTGGTAATGAAACAGCTAAATTCATGCTTGTTAAATGGAAGTTGACAGCTGCCAAAGTATTTTTATACATACTTCATATGGATCAAAGGAAATACAAGACAGTACAACTGACTTCTCTGCTGTTTATGTGTCAAGAAATATGGAATAGTTGGACATGAGTAATTCTTTTGAGCATCACCATGGAAGTTGCAGAAAAGTGGTGTCTAAGGGTTTGAAAACACGTGAATTTTCTGTGTAATTTTGTAAAATAACATAAAAATTTGAGATGTGTGTTCATTTTTTGTGCTCTCTTGCTCTCAGGTATTCCAAAGAAACATACATCATGTTTAGTTCTTAGAGTGGTGCTTATAGCAACATTCATAAACCATTTTTGCTGATTCCTATGGGTACAGTAAATTACAGCCACTAAAAAAGTGTTTGTTACCTGTAGGACTGAGGCTGTTCAAGTGTGATTGGCTTGTGCAGATTGACTGAAAGCAGACAGGCGAATCTGTGTAATCCCATTACCCTGGCTCTAAGCATGTCAGTCATCTGCCAAATCTGCTGCTGCTTTCTCTGAGCAGCAGGACTTGCCCACTTGCTAATGTGAATAGCACTGCCTTGCTGTTTGCTCTGCAAGGATGCTGTTCAGAATGCACGGGGGTCCAAAGCACTCCTTGCTTGGCAAAGAGATGGTGGCTGGGGTTCTTGGAGATGGTGTTGACAGTGTGATTCCAAGAGCCTCCTCTTTCTCCATCTTCAGAGGTTATGCCTACTCTAGCAAGTAATTTGGTGTTACAGGAGTGGATCACTAGGTGAAGTTGTCAGCACACTTCTTACCTGTGTGCTGCCTGAGACAGAGGAGTTCTACTCTGGGTTAGATTTTGGCCAGTCTCACTGTGCATGGGGTCTGAAGCTGGCCTATGGAAGGCTGTCTTGCAGATCTTTGTCAACAACAGACTTCTGATAAATACCATGGTATCTTGTTGTTTGTCTTCTGCAGATGTCTGTCCCTTCTGCAGTGCCCTGGTTAGTGTCAGGTGTAGCTGCAAGCTGTTGGTGATTTCTTAGTCCTGCTGTGCAGCCTTGTCTCCAATTCCCTCTTCTCCACGCTCAAATCTGCAATTACTGGCTAAATCCAGGCAGTGATGGCCTTAGACCTGTGGCTCTAGCCTACTCCTGGAGGATACCGGTGGATGAATGGAACAGCTTCCCTAAAAGTATTTATATAGAGAAGGAAAACAGGAACAGAGCTACTGAGTTTGTAACTACTTTGCCTTCACTTATAGGAGGCAGTTAGGGACTGGGAGCTGAACTGTCTGCTGAGCACACATCATCCTTAGAGTTGGGAGAGTCAGCAGTGGGTACAAAGCTTTGAGACACAGGTGCAATTTCCATATTTTCTTAGTGTTCTTATGGAAGTGGCAGCTGCCCAGTGGAACCTTGTGAACTTCACCCCGTCGTTAGTAAAACCTAGCATCAGATTAGGTAGGATAGGTCTGCTGAGGGTGATGTGGTGACCATGATTTTGAAGGTCATCTTCACATATTTTCTTTGAATAGTAGGCAAGTAGGACAAAATTGTATATTGTTATGTGCTGGTGGTCCACACTGTTTGCCCTCTGCTGTCCATGAGCTGTCAAACTGTGGGATCAACAACTGGGTAACAGCTCACACCCGGTGCATTGGCCCACAGCAGCTCTGGCAACAGCAACTGGATTGTCTTGAAGGATTTGATGAACCCAGGTGCACAGTGGGACATCTTTGCAAGGCTCCTGATGTTTGTCATCTGCAAATCTAGCCTGAGAATGGCAGAGGATCCTGATGTCTTTCTGAAGCGAGCTTTGTGGTGTTTGGCTGTGAGATGCTCTTTGCCCACAGTGCTGCATGGGTCAGGAGGCTGGATGGAGCTCAGGCCCTTGTTGTGTGCTGGTGGAGCTGGAATGCAGACTTAGTTTTCCATTTGCAGGATGGATGTTCAGGGTGACAAATTGCCTACAAGATTTTACCTATGCCGTCATTGATAAAGACTATAAAAAGCAAACAGTCCAGAAAATAACCACATTGGATGGGGAATTTGTTTGTCCATGGTTTCTTTTCTAGTTTTGCAGTGCAGTGTCAAATGTCCATGGTTTCTTTTCTAGTTTGACAGCGCAGTGATTAAAGCTGACAGTTTGTAAAACTACTGTTGTGTTATCTCTTTAGTTCTTTACTGTATTCCAAAGGAGGGAGTGGGAGTAGCTGTGCCACAAAATTTGCTGCCTTTTTCTGTCTCTCAGTGCTGACTGTTGATTCACCAGCCCTTAGGGGCTGACACAGTTCCTTTGTCACATGGTTGCCTTTTTGGGTCTTTTCTGTGTATTTGTGTGCGTCTCTGATTGCTGTAACACATTGGTAATTTGCCTGCCAGAGTAAAAGATGCGTATGTCTGCCCTCTTCTTCTGAGCTGTGTAGTGTAGACAAGTGGAGACTTGATAGATTTCTGCTTAGCTATTGGGAGAGATGTGTAGGGGTGTGTAAGAACTGTGTAAGTAGCTGCTGTATATGGGGGGAGAGAGAGGCCTGGACGATCAGTCTTTGTAGGACAGTAAGGATACCTGAAGATACCTCTCCTCTAGACAAGAGCTATCTGGGAAGGGGAAAAAAATCCACCTTTTCTGTACTTAAACTTCTGGTAGATCAAGTTATTTCAGAGAATAACCACATCCTTCCAAGTTTGGCTCATGCTGTATTCCCCAGAGGGCCTGCAGAACCAGATTTCTTTAGACTCAGTAGCTGCTGCCACAAAACATTTAGTGGCCAAACTCTCCACACAGTTGTCCTGCATACAAAATTAAAAGCATTACTTTTCTGGAGAGGACTGTACCCATCCAGCCTCATGGTGACCTAGCAATACCTGTTTGTTAGGATGCCAGTCCCACCTGCATACTGTTTCACATGAGCTAATGCTCTTGCAAGGAAGGTACAAGGTGCACCATTCTAAGAATCCAGTTGGGTGGGGGATCTCACTGGGAATTATACACAGAGCTACAAACAGAACATTAAATGTCGAAGGCTAACGTGGCCCACAAATCATAATGTGACAGGGAGAAAGAAAGGATAGCCTTAAGTTTTTAGAACAGGAGAAATAGGGAGGATAATGAGGGGAATGTCACCAAGATGAGCGCTGTGGGCTAACAGTAAGGAAACAGTGTCTAGTGCAGGCATTCAAAACTGGGGAGTGTCTCAAAGTATGACCAACTGGAAGTAGTGAAAGCAGAGGACAGAGGTAATGATTGCAGGTGCTGAGGTAGGTGACTGCAGCTCCATGGGCTTCAGCTTGGTCAAATCACCTGTGCATGCCTGACTGACATCCCCTGCATCATAACAAAGTTGGTTTTTTAAGACTACTAAAGATTTCATTTAAGACTGCTTAAAAATGCATGAAGTAGGCAAGAAAGAAAGGTGCGGGTTTACTGCTCTGGTGACTTGGGCGGTGCTGTTATGCTGAAGTGTGCCTCCACACTCACAGGGAGAGGGGGAAGCATAAATCTGGATGACTTTTGGAACCAGAGCAGTAATGACTTCTGCTGGAATTTCTTAGAAATGGGGGCCCTTTTTAAAGATAAGACTGTCTATCAACATTACAGGTAATCCTTTACATTGAATGCTGCACAAGAAAGTTTAGCAATAAATCCATGTACTCCTGTAACACATGGCAAATACAAGGAGAATTTAAGATTTGTGATTCCTATACTACCACAGTCCAAATGTAATGAAGCTCTGTCTAGACTGCATATGTCTGAGGGCCTGCAGTATGCCTTCCTTCAGTTAACTTACAGTTGTCTGTCTTTTATGCTGTCTAGTTTACACAAAACCTAAGCCAGATACCATGTGTAACTGAAAATCTTTGTAAAAATAGTTCAGTAGTGTAACACTTGGGAAAAAACTCTCATGTTTGTTAAGGGCTGTAAATTGCAGAGGCTGGAATATCTATAATTTAGGTCAAGCTATAATTTAGGTTAGAACAAAAAAATGCAGTGGATTTTGGTCATAAACTATTTTGAAAAGTATTTGAAATACTTGTACTTTAGTTTGCTTCAGATAGTGAGATGTAATATTCCTGTTTATATTGTTTATAACCTTTGCTATAGTTAAAAAAATAGGTATATATGTATTTTCATTTTGCATGTGAAAATACTTAAAGAGAAAAATATGGAATTAAATTGTTTTGCTACAGAAAGAAATTGTGTTGCTAGATCCCTGCGTGGGCCATTCTCTTGAGTTAGACTTTGTCCTAGGGAGTTTCTTCCAGCTGAGAATATCTTGCAGCTCTGTGTAGTTAATGCAAAAGCATTCAGAGTGTATAAAAGTAAAAAGCAGAATAGCCTGCTTTATCCTTCTGTGTCTGTGCCCATTTCTAGTATCAATGGCAACCTTAGTGCCAAGGTGTGGTATTGGAGTAGTTTTATGGAGTTTGTTTTACCTTTTTTTGGAAAGTGCTTGAGTGCCTTGCTGTCCTATTGACCTTTGAAAACATTCCCCCATGTGCTTTAACCTTGCCCTGGTAGGATTTTTGATTAATTTTCCCATAACCTTTGAATAGCTAATATGAAAGTTCAGACCAGACCATCTGTGCAGACACAGAGATGTGTGTGTGTGTGTGTGTGTGTATTGCATGTGTTGGGGCAGTGATGGTGAGGAGTTTTGGACAGACTCGTTCTTGCTGCCGATGCTCTGAGCGTTTCGCTGCTGGCCATTCGGCTCCCTGAGCGCAGCCCCGCATCCGAGCCCGGGTGATGAAGCTCAGTCCCGCCGAGCCCCCGGGCACCTGCCTGCCTGCCGGCCGTCCCTGGGCACTTCACAGCGCAGGGGTTTTTAGGATCAGCTGCCATCCTTTGAAGATGAGTAAACACGGGTCTTCATGCGCGGAGCGCAGGCAGCTCCTGGCCCGTCGGGCTGTGTGAGGAGCGCCGCCGGGCACGGTCCCGCTCATCAGCGCTGCACGCTGGGCTGTCCCCAGGCTTTGTTCGCAGCCCTTTGACCGTCTGAGTGCATGTGGTGCCTTTGCTGTTCGGCTGAAGGACAAAAATAAGCTTAAGTCTTGGCAAACATCTTTCTGCAGAACAGCATCGTTTGTCCCACTGCTTGTTTACTACCCATTTCTTTCTCTGCACCACCCTAGCCTCTACCAGCTCTTTGAACTTCAGATTTCCTGGAGTCGGAAACTTAAACTATTGTCTTCTAAACTACGGGGGCAACCTACTTTGTACTCTGACAAAATACTTCATACTTATCTATGTAAATGTTAAGTTGATTACATTTTAGAAATGTTTGAAAAGCTTTTAGATTAAACACTATGTACTTTTAGTTTATTGTGGAAGCTGCAGAAGGTAATGCTAATTTTTTTTTAAAGCAGCTTATTAAAATAGAAATCAAGTTAATGTATGTTTGATGGTTTTCTTTTTACTTTTGTCAAATCAAGATGCATTACTAATGCATATTAAACTTAAAAGTATTCCGTTCTGTAGTATATATCTTACATACATTTATACCTAAAATATAAATGGTGACTTTTAGTCCTAAAAAACTTTTGTTGGTTTACCCATGTAATTTTAACTGAATTGGGAAAATACAGATTACAGCTGATACTTGCTGCTGGCAGCAGTAGTTGATCATTACTCACAGCTCAGTTAGAGACATGGTGTATGTGGGCTCTCAGATGAGCTCATACCGTGTTCCTTGCTGGCTTAAAGGATGGTTGGCATTGCCCTAATGTTTCTGGGCATTCCCATGTTCCTGTTTTGCAGTTCTGTTAAGTAGCAGCTTTTAGCAGGCATGTAGCAACAAGACACTGACAACTTTTGCAGCTTCCTGCAAAATCCTTACATACCAAATTAAGTGTATTTAACTTGCCTTTGATCTAAATTCATCAATGTAACTTCCAATGGGAAAAACCTAGTCTCGATGTTGCTTTGAATCTATTGAACTTGTAAATTTCATCCTTCATTTATCATGTGTTGGGACATTTATTTGTCATGACTTAGTTAATTGTGCATGAACTAGAAGTCGGAGGTTCTTGGCAGTTGATTCACTATGGCCATCAGCAAATTGCCACCTGTGCCAGCCTGTCTAGGAATTGCATGAAGCATTAATCTCTCTGGGTGTGATGCTAATCTTGTTTGCATCCAGTCGAGAATAACTCAATTGTAACAATAGTGTAGGATTAAATCAGCCGTGCCATACTTGCTCCACCGTTTTAAATTAAAACAGATTGTCATTGTAAAAGTGGCTAAAGATTCTGTGAAGATTGTTAGTGTAGCTCTGTGAGTGTGAAGAGTAATTACTGTCACCTCTTCTGAGATAATTTATATGCACTGTGATTGACAGTGGCTATATTTCCTGACTATCACATCTGAAAACTTATATGTTTATAAATATATTTGGTTTAGGGTTTGAGGCAGTACTTAAATTCTGTAGTGACTGGATATAGTAGGTTTGTTTGTATGGTATTGTAAATTATTAACAATTAATCTTTAATTATTAATTATTAAGATGCCCTGCTAGAAGCAAGGGAGTTGGTGATCCTTCTGGGTCCTTTCCAATTTGAAGTATTCTATGACTCTAATTACTCATCATTTAGGTAGGTGTTATTTCCTGTAAAGCAGATACATAGTTACATGAATAGCAATGTGTATCTTTAATACAGGTACACAATCTGAGGTCTTTAATACAGGTACAATCTGAGGTACACACTGTAGTACAATTACAAACAATAAATTTAAGCCTGCCTTTGCTTCAGTGACTGAAATACAGAGTTCTGTAAGCAACAAGGTTGTAAGGTTGTTCCTTTAGTGACAAGATCTGTATCAAATTGATTACGTGGTTTAACACTGAAACAGTTAATGTTTGTCATTGTTTAACTCAGTTAATCTCAGTGTTAATTAGATTAATGGAGCTAAATGCTCTCACATGGTAGGTAGAGCCCAGTGGTTAGGGGAGCAGGTTGTTACTGTCTCAAGTATCTGACTCCAGCGGCTGAACAAAGGCTCAAGCCCTCTGTGTGTCTCAGCAATTCAAGGTATTTCCTGTCTCTTACAATAAAGGTTTGAATAGATGATTATAACAAAAAACCGTGATATTTCAGTCCACAGTTTTTTCTATTTTGAAAGTGTCTCTGTGACACTAATCAGCAGAGTACAGGAGAATGTTTTCACTTACTTGTTTTGCTATACGCTGGTAGTTATCATACATCAGAACCTCAGAGACTGATCATCTCTGGGTCAGACAGAGGTGAGGTACAACAGAGCATTTGAGATGTCTGCATGGAATAATGGACTTGTTTCTCTTGTGTCTTGGAGTTGTAAGCTTCCTCAGCACAAAACAGAGAAGCATGGCGAGCTCAGGATCCATATATAGTTCTAGGTTGCAATTTATTTGTTGGCAAGACACATTTAAGAACGTGTTTGCACTTAGACATTTTTTCTGTGTTTTGCACCGTTTGTTTTCACTTGTCTCTGTTGTGTTACTGTTTGTAGAACCACACCATAACTGGATTTCTGAGGTAGCTTATCTTTGCCGTTGGAGAAAATATAACATAGACACACCTTGTAAGGAATCTAGGACTTAATAACATGTTCATGTTTGTTAGTGCAAAGTTTGCATCCCACAATCCTTGGTTCTTCACTGACAGTGCTTGAGGCAGTGTCTCTCTTGCTGTTAAAGGCTACATCATCTTTCACTTTACAGCTGCTATTGGTTTGTTGGTTTGGGTTTTTTGTGTTGTTGTTTTTTTTTAAAGATTGTTACTGTATTCTAGCTTGCCTTATGTTTACTGACTTTTGCTTCCCATTGTCAAGAATATGAGAATTTAGATTTTAGAACTTATTTTGGCTGTGTGAGGCTCCTTTTCCGTTTTTTCAAGTGTGTGGTTTCACTCTATTTTTAATGTTCTCATCACCCAGTATGCAGATTTTCATCTCTTCTTCATATGACAGGGCAGTGGTTGCTAATGTTTGAAATGCCAAGTGCCTTAGATTCCTGGAAGAACAAATTTTATTTGTTTGTGCCACGTGCAGACGTTGAACTTCCTGAGGAGAGGAGGATTATGGTATAAGTTTGTGAGTTTAATCCCAGGCTTGCATGCTTAGCACACCATCATATGCATGCATGCAATGTACCCAGCTGCCCACGTGGGTAAAATGTGGTTTGTGGTTGGGACATCCACAGTTCAGATCAAGTGCCCTTGAAGGAACTGAATTTTACTGTCACTGAGCTTGAGATCTTGGCTTTACTTTGTGCTTCCAGACTATGAAGCTGGAGGAGCAAATACTTTGGTTTTGGTAAGATTTTGCTTTTATGGTCCATCAGGAAATGCAGACATACTATTTTCCATGAGCAGACTTTTCCATTTTGGCTAGCTGGAAGTGAAGCCCACATTTAAAGATACCTCATTTTAGCAGAGTTCCAGGCACTTCAGATGTTCTTAAATGGTAAAAGTAGGCAGTTGCTGAAAATAAATCAGTGTTTTACAAATCCCATTTGTGTGTACTTGAGGCACAGTTTTACATTTTCTAGTTTTGGGTTTTTTTTGTTGAGAAAACTCATTGTCTGTAAAATCTATTAGTTTTTTGAGGGACTCCATACTTCTGTTGAAAGGGAAAATTCAGATTATATATACTTTCAGTTTCCAAAAACATGGTCAGCCTATATTTTTGTTAATAAACTGTGCTGGTAACCCATTGTAGACTTTGTTTTCCGATGCCTGCCTAAAGAACAAGAAGAAAAGTAGGTATAAATAAATAGATAAATGTTTTTTTCCCAGTAAGAGTTATTAAACCCTGAGCTGATAGTTTCATACTATACCAAATAAATCACTGGAGTGGTTCCCCTTAGTTACTTGTA
Organism: Passer montanus; assembly: GCF_014805655.1. Taxonomy (NCBI): domain Eukaryota; kingdom Metazoa; phylum Chordata; class Aves; order Passeriformes; family Passeridae; genus Passer; species Passer montanus. Next base: position 5,065,924 of record NW_024366480.1, read on the forward strand.
CTGAAACCTCTGATTGATAACAAATTAATTCATAAATGGATCAAGAAGAGGGATGGGTACTAAATTTGCTGAGAAAACAAATGGGATGAAAGAATTGTAGAGAGATCATGTGCTAGAAACAACTGGACAACAAAATGATAGGTGTGATTTAGGGTAGGGAAATGCAGAGTAATAAGTTTGGGGGAAAACAACGCCAGAGTAATAAATGTGGGGGAAGTGTAACTCCCACTATCTGTACCAGTGGGTGGGCACAGTATTTTTATCAGTTACTGTCGCTCAGAAAGTTTTTGTTGTCACTGGAAATGTGATGTCAGTCTTAAAATTTAGTCACGGCAAATAGAAGACAAAGTATATTATGAAGGGAGCAGAAATCAAAATATAAAGCATTACTATGCTAATATATAAATATAATGTAAAAATTATAAAAAGACAAAATTACGTGGAAAAAGCATAGTTCAGTCTGTTAGTTGTTTGTCAAAACACATACTGGGCTGCAAAATAAGGAGTTACAATAAACAGGTAAAATGCAGTATTTTCTCACCAATGACTGCTTAAATTATGCAGGACAACTTACTGCTGTAGTATTTTACAAAGGGTTCAAACTTAAATGATTGAAAAAGGGGTAAGGTGCTTTCTAAGAAGAAAGGTTTTTCACTGTCTTCTCAACACGGTGGTTGTGTTACAATGTGCAGCTTGTTTCCTAAATCCTTGATAGCAGGAAACTGGAAGAGATGTCAGCTTGTCTTATTACAGCCCCCTTGCTGCCAGCCAGGGTGGAATGAGGTGTCCAGCTGAATGGTCTGACTCAGGAGGTCAGCTTGTGTTTTCAGAGCATCAAACTTCTTTCTCTTTTGCTCATACTTTCAGGTGTCAGAAGGTAAATTTTTTTAGCAAGCTGAAAGAAATAAAAGAAATGTTGTAAGGACAGTTACTCTTGGCAGCCAAGTCCTTGGAATCCTACTCTGATTACATTATAGGCTGAACATAGCATTCTTCCTAAAAAAAATTAAATATATCTGTTAGGTTGGTTTTGCATTTAAATAAAATATGCTCTTTAAACGAGTGTTTAGACAATGACAAGATGCTTTAGTAAAACTCATGCAAACATTTTATTTTTGCTTGTCATTCGTTATCTGCCTCTAATATACAATGTCATTATACATATTGTGATTTTTGTGCTATTTTAGCTTTTAGGTAGCTTCAGATGACAGAAACTCTGTTAGAGTGGTAGGGGTTGGTTTTTTATGTCCTCACTTTCTTCTCCAGACATTTTCTTTATGCTTATTTTCTGTATCAAAGGAGCAGGCTTAAAATATGCAAGATTATTATCTGTATTGGAAAATGCTATTTAAAAACTGTCAAGTTGCTTATAAAAATAGTTGGTAAAATGTCTCTGTAGGTAAACTGAGTTTCATTGATATAAATACTGAGATTTTAAAAAATCTTTACTTTCCTAGATAAGATAGATAAAAAAGTTTTTGGCTGGTAGTCCAAAACTTGCTCTAGAAAATTAATTTTACTTTTTATTGAATGAGAAGAACTGTAGGTGACACTAAGGAAGAATTCAGAACAATCAAGACAAATTCTACAAGACAGTGTCAAAAATAAACTCAATTTCTGTAACAATTGAATATGACTACCCAGGCTATTTTGTTTATGCTAAGTTCTGGTAAAAACAGAGAAAATATGAATTTACAACTGAGAAGAAAAGAAGCGTCATAATTATGCAAAAGGAATTTAATTCATTTAAGGTAAACTCCTGACTGCTTTTTTTCATCTGAAGCTGTGCAGCCTTTAGGAAATAATTCAACTTATGGAACTGGAACACAGTATACCAGAACTGCCTTTCTGTCCTTGTCACAAAATACTCAAATCTTGGGTTCCAACCAGGGCAGCTCAAGAGGAGACATTCAGAGAGGGGATCAAACTAAAGTGTGCCTGTTGTAATGTGCAGATGCAGCCCACAGCTGGAGTGCTCTGAAGAGTACTGCCAGCATTTTTTTGGTTTATCATAAAGCACTTGTATGTTATTCTTCTCTGCCTTATCTTCTTCCTTCCTCCCCACACATTCCTGTATTTTATTACCAAGGTTCTTTAAGGACTTGTAGACATTCCATTTTTAAGGGAAATTTATTTAGCAATGTCTTTTCTTTTAAACTGCATGTTCAGTAGTAAGACTTGTTTCTTGGGTAAGGAGAGATAGATAGATAGATAGACAGATAGATAGATAGATATGGGGTACTTGAAAGCTGAAAAAAGTAAGGATGCTGTTCTGGACTCAGAATCTAATCTTTCCTTTTACAGCCATTGGTTGAATGTTTGAGACATAAATATTGATGGTAAATAATGAAATAAAATTCTTACTAAATAAAAATCTTACTAAAATCTTGGCCTATTTTGAAAATTGCATGCATTCTCCCTGTTTAACATCAGACATAACATTTGCACACATTATTTTGGGCAAAATAATTTACCTTAACCATAAAGCTGAGAAAATGTAGAACAGAAAGGCTGGTTTGGTTCTTTTTTTTTTTTTTACTTAAAAGTCTGTCTGACTGTGAATAAGCAATTGAATGCATTGAGCAGAAAAAGTTAAACTTCATTCTGTGAATTCTCTAGTAAGAAGAGTCATCAGTTACTCGCTGCTTGGTACTTGGTAATTCAGGCAAATAAACTCTCAATCATGTTGACAGAAATTTTAAATGAGATGTTTAAAATGAGAAATAATGTTTAGACTTCATTAACAACAACAAAAAAAGCCCTAAATTTCTTTAGTGTGAGAGATGACTACATCACACCACTTAGGACTGAAAATGTAATCTAACAGGAACTACAGGAACAGACACACCTTGGAAAACCTCAGGGCATTTGTTTAGAAGCTGATTAGTGTACAGAGAAACTCAATGTTTTACTTTATTTTTAAATATCTTGGGCATTCATAATATCTTTCAGATTTCTAACATTGTCAGATAGGAAAAATGAGGTTTGGATAGCCAAAGGTTGTCCAAAATCCTGGGACAAGGGCTGGGCTGGAAGTGCCAACGGAGCCTCTTGCCACTCAGGCCAGTGGGTTTTGCTTTTTCAGAACTGCTGAACAAACACTATTTTCTAGTATCTTTTCAACCTACACAGGATTAAATGTAAGCCCTAGTGATGAAAGTTAGTTTTGATGCTTTGAATTATCTTTTAAATAACCAAAGCCTTCTTCTTCCCCGTAGCCTTTCCTTATTCTTATGAATCTTCACTGTTCGCCAGACGTCCACACATTTCTGTGCAGAGCCTTTGTCCCAGCCTGCCTCGATCAGATTCACGTGATTCACCCCTGCCGAAGCCTCTGTGAGAAAGTGTATTCTGACTGTAAGCAGCTGATGGACACTTTTGGAATTGCATGGCCTGAAGAGCTGGAATGTACCAGGTATTTTTCATTCTGACAGGTGGTGGGAGTGGTATTTTCATGTTTGACACAGACTGAGGTGAAAATCTGAGGCAGAATGTTTAATGTCACCTTGCAGTAACTTCCTTAGTATGCTCACCCTGCAGTGCTTATGCACAGGACCATTTCTTTATTGAAACTTCTTGTTATTTGAATTATCACCTACATTTTCTGCCTGTGACAGTTTTTGCAACAAAGCTCTGCAGCAGTTCTTTTCAATAATCAGATCCTTACAAGAGGTAGCCTTTTCACTGTACATTTCTAAAAGTTTAAAATACTATATGTTACAGCATAGATTTTGCTTTGGTTTCTGATGTCTAAACTAGGGATGATCATGTTTACTTTATTAGGGGTTTTAGAAGTAACTGCTCCTAAGATAATTAAATATAGAATATTCTGTATTTCAGCAGACCCAGAACATGGCATAGTAGAAACCTTACGTTGGTCCTAACTGTTTAAATGTGGCAACCTAGTCTTGTGTTGCTTTTCCTGTACTGCCTGCCAAAACTCCTTTTTTTGAAGTGTCACCTTTTCCTCAGAGGTGTTCACATGTCTGTTTCAGATAGAGGACAATTAATACTTCATTTGGGGAAAAGATGTCTATATATTTTAAATGGAAACCACTGGGAGCACTCCAGTGCAGTCTTTTTGAGATTATGACCTCCATCTGTGGATATTTATAAATTATTAAGGCCAGATTTTTTTTTTTTTTTTTTGTTAACACACATCAGGTCAAGAGGTACAGGAAAGGAGCAGAGACTGGAAACTCAATTTTTCTACCCCACGTGCAGTTGCTAATCTGTGATGGGGCTGAGGGAGAGCTGGGACAGTTGTCCTGTGGATGACTTCTGGTAGAAATGAGTACTGGAGTCAATATGACAAGTGACATTAATGCCATTTCCCATAGTTCTGCAGAAAAATAGAAGTTGTGGAGTTTTAAGATAAGAAGACATTAACTTCTCCCATCTTTTGTGGGGTTCTATACAACAACAGCGCCCCTCAGCTAGCAGGTATCTTCAAGAATTATTTTGAAAATGTAGGACTATTACAAGTCAATCCAATTATTCAGTATATCTTGAAAATGACTTTTTAAATCAAATTATGTTTTTTGCAGGATTTAATTCAGCTTTAAGTTATTTTAATACTGTTAGCATTTACTGAAAATGAACCTTTCCTGTTCATATGTGAAGTGATACCTCCCTGGTAGCCAGTACTGAAAAGTCCATGTTCTGAGAAGTCCAGGATGTTCTTAGAGCAGCAGAGATCCTGCTGCTGCAGCCCGTGGAAGAGGAACTGGTGTGAGCAGTAACTGGAATACTGAGGTTCACACTTCTGTATTCTTACAGATGAACATGAAGCTGATTAAGACAATGAGTGAATGGAGTTCACTCTGTTTCCACATGTACTGCTCCAGCCTGTGGTTAATGAAAGAATCTGCCATAGAATCAGTTTTCTTAACAGTTAGTCTGGATTTAGTTGGACAGCATGGTAGTGCAGTAAAACAAAGAACTGAAGGAGTTTTTATCTGGAGCTGAGCTTGGGTACTGAATTGAGAGGCTCTTGTAATAGTGTTTGACAAAGAATGTTGAGGTAACAGAATTTTACTTTAAAAGCTAGAATGCGAAACTTGTTCCTTTTAATGTACACTTAAACTTGGAATGCACGTGACCGTAAATCCCATTTTGAGTAAATGCTTACCTGCTTGAATTATATGATCTCCTTTGAAGATAAATCCAGCACTGCTAACAGGGTATTATCCATATAAAAAGATCACATCCTGTGTTCACTTAAACCCTGGAGCAGTTGAGTCTTGAGCAGTTTTTAAGTTAACATCACAGAGCTAGGAAATTTCTAAAATACTAATAATTTTAACAGTGCTTGCATTTTCTGCCTAGGTCATTTTTCTCTCTTCAGTCTACATTGTTTTTGCTCTTGGGCCTGAAATTTGGGTAGTTGTCCTTGGTTCCAAGCTAGGAAAGGAATTGTTTTTGTCTAGCTGCTCTGTGAAGAGAGCTTACCATCCCTTAATATGAAGCTCAGAACTACACACTAAAGCAGTACAGAGTCTGAAAAATATAAAAGCTAAAACCTAAGGCATCAATTTGAGTTGAGAATGAAGGCTACTGAGATATTTCCTCTTCTCTTTACTTACTCAGGTTAATCAATTGTGATGAGGCTGCTCCTGCCACTGCTGCTGTAACCACAAACATACATGGAACTCAGAAGACCCCAAGCCAGATCCGAAGGGATTATGGATTCTGGTGTCCCCGACACCTACACACCACCAATGGACAAGGCTACAAGTTTCTAGGAATTGATCAGTGTGCACCCCCATGTCCCAATATGTACTTCAAGAATTATGAATTGGATGTGGCAAAAAGTTTTATTGGAATAGTTTCAATCTTTTGTCTTTGTGCTACGCTTTTCACGTTCCTAACTTTTCTGATTGATGTTAAAAGGTTTAGATACCCAGAGAGACCAATCATCTATTATTCTGTCTGTTACAGCATAGTCTCTCTAATGTACTTCATTGGATTTTTACTAGGGAACAGAACTGCCTGTAATGAGGCAGACGAGAAGTTAGAAATTGGTGAAACGGTTGTTCTTGGCTCCCAAAACAAAGCCTGTACTGTCCTTTTCATGGTTTTGTACTTTTTCACTATGGCAGGAACTATATGGTGGGTGATTCTGACCATCACTTGGTTCCTTGCAGCGGGAAGGAAATGGAGCTGTGAAGCTATTGCACAAAAGGCCATGTGGTTCCACGCAGTTGCCTGGGGAATACCTGGTTTTCTGACCATTATGCTCCTTGCCATGAACAAAGTCGAAGGGGACAATATCAGTGGAGTTTGTTTTGTGGGTCTCTACGACCTGGACGCCTCCCTGTACTTCGTGCTTTTGCCGCTGTGCCTCTGTGTGTTTTTCGGTCTCTCTCTCCTTTTAGCCGGCATCATTTCTCTGAACCACGTGCGCCAGGTGATCCAGCACGACGGCAGGAACCAGGAGAAGCTCAAGAAGTTCATGATCCGGATTGGAGTTTTCAGTGGTTTGTACTTGGTGCCTCTCGTAGCACTGCTTGGATGTTACGTTTATGAACTGGTGAACCGGAAAATCTGGGAAACTACTTGGGTGTTTGACCACTGTGACCAGTACCATATTCCTTGCCCTTATCAGGCAAGTAATGTTTTCCTTTATAAATAATACTGTAAAGTTAATTAGCAAAACCCCTTATGCATATCTGCCATGAAATGAGTGAATTATTTTCATGTTAAGTAATCAGTTCAAAAACATGGAGTGATTAGTTCCTCTTTAAGTCAAAGACAGTGGAATATTACTTTTGCTTTGAAAATTTTAATCTAATTGGTAGCATTCAGCAATTAAATTCCAACTTGCAGCTCTAACAGAATATATGGCATTTTTATGAACTTTGAACTTCATGTTGCAAATTGTGAGGGAGGAAGGTTATTCTTTATGATATTTGTTTCTAAAAGTATTTTCTTAGTACTTTGGTGCCAAGCTCAGTATCAAAGTACATAAGTTGAATTTTCATCAATTTCAGTTGAAGCTGAAATAATAATTCTTAAAAATTTAGACTAAATTGGATTTTAAGTGCTGCTTATAACCACAGATTTAGAATCACTTTTTTCTTTTTTTATAAACAAGTGTAGAAGTGTAAACCATGTGAAACTTCAGAACGAATTTCCCATATATTTTTTTCCACAATAGTTGTCATTTGCAGGCTGATTTTCAGGACTGCAAAATGCAAAGGATTCTTTGCAACCAAAAAATCAAATAAAAGAAAAAACCTCAACTTAAAATTGTGGAGGTGGTTGTGTTTAACATTTGCCTCTTAAGATCCAACTTCCTTGGAAATACTTTTAAATTAAATCTGCCTATGTTCAGCAGATTAAATCTGCTGCAGTTGCAAGGAGTTTTATATACTGACAAGTATTGTTTCTTTCCATTTAAGAACAAATATAAAAGAAGACAACATCACTAAGAAATGCAAGTGTTTTGTGTCATCTTTCATTGCATTACACTTCAAATCTGTGTTTTTGCTGCAATAAACGATTATTAAAAATGAGGAATATAAACACAGGCATTATGGAATGATCAGGATTGATCTTTTTACATTTTTAAACATCGTTTATTATCCTCTGGATTGAAGTCAGTGTAGGCTGAGAGTAGCACAGCTCACAGACAACTTGTTTATTTTGGCTTCCAATACTGTTTCTTAAGAAGTGTATTTTGACTTCAGTGGTTTTATTCTGAGTTCTGTATAAATCTAAATGCTTCAGAATATACAAGTTTGAAAACAAGACTTTTATGCTTTAAAAATAATAAATTTGTTTTGTAGTGCTTAAATATAACAGCTTGGCATAATAACACAGAGCATGTATTTTTAGCCTTTAAGCCATTGTTGGAAGAAATATCAACATTAAATATTACACAAAGATCTACTTTATGGGATCTGTCCCTATGATAGACAGTGTGTGCTAATTGTGGATAGCTCAAAGTGGTATGCTTGGCCTTGGCTTACCTGAGCTGGCTGGTAGACTTCTGTTGCATTTGCCAGATGAAAACCAAATAAAAACAAACTGAAGCAGCTAATGTTACCTGGCTAACAAAAATAGCGACTTTGATAGATGGGTGTTGCAGATAAGACAAATGGCATAAATTAAATTTGCAGCATGAGAACTGAAGATAATGATCTCTCACTGAGTTTAATGTCTCAGCTCCTATGATACAGCTCTGCAGAAAGGTGGATTAATTTTGCAATAAACAGAAAGCTACTGTGTAGTTCCCTGCAGCTCCTTGAAGATGCTCTCTAATCAGATTAACTCCCAACTAATCCTTCCAGTACCTGAAGGGAGCCTACAAGAAAGAGGAAGAGAGACTTTTTACAAGGGCATGTAGTGACAGGACAAGGGGGAATAGCTTTGAACTGAAAAGAGAGTAAGTTTAAATTAGGAAGATATTAGGAAGAAATCCTTTACTTTGAAGGTGGAGAGGCACTGAAATGGGTTTGCCAGAGAAGTTTTGGATGCCTCATCCCCGAAGTGTTCAAGACCAGGCTGGATGGAGCTTTGATCAGCCTGGTCTAGTGGGAGGTGTCCTTGCCTGTGGCAGCTGGGGTGCAAGTTGATGATCTTTAAGGTCCCTTCCAACTCAAACCATTCTGTGATTCCGTGATCCACTTGCTGTTCCTTTTAAGTTGAAGGGATAAATCTTTCACACTTGCCTCTGGAGAACATTTTTACTAATACTATTACTCCCAAAGTTACCTTTCCATTCAATTTAAAAGAAAAACAATTCCTTCTGACAGATCTCTTCTGTGTGTATATTCAGCTGAACCACATCTGACTTGTCTTAACATGTCTGATGTTTGTCCACAGTACAAGCCTCAACAAAGAGCAGCAGTCATAAGGAGAAAGTCTCTCATTTAAGAAATGTATTTATTTTCTTCATTTAAAAAAATAAATCAATGAGTATATTTTCTTCTTTGCATTTATTAAATTTTGTTATCTTCTAGGCAAAAGCACTAGCAAGACCAGAAATATTTTTGTTTCTGATGAAATATTTGCTGACATTAATTGTTGGCATTTCTCCCGTGTTCTGGGTGGGAAGTAAAAAGACCTGCTCCGAATGGGCCAATTTCTTCAACAGAAACCGCAAAAGAGAGTAAGACATTTTTTTTCTCTGTTTTTTAAAGTGTATGCTTAAATTTGGCTTTTACACATGTTTTTTTAAATATAGCTCAGGTAATCAAAATGTTGTCCTCAGACTATAAATGCTGCTTTGGGCATCGGCAGAATTCCACTGGAATCTGGGGATGTTTTAAATATGCAGTGATGTTTTAACACCAGTCTCAAGAGGACAGAACATATTTTTCTCTGCTGATTTCTCTTTTGTAGAGCAGAAGGTGTGTTGCTGTGTTTAGCATTGGCTAATACATCTCTGGTTCACAGTCAAAGGAGGAAAGATAATCTCAGCCATCAGTTTAGTTCTTTTCACATGTTGTGAACACTTCATTTGACACAGTACTTAGTACTACGTTTACTGGCATGCAATAATAATATCCTCTTTTCTCCTCTGCCAGGCTTGTCTTCTTTTAAAATTAATTTTCATTGAACCCTCCTGTCACTTTTATTGCATTAATCTAGTGTTCCTTTTTTTAAATTAAACAGAATAATTCAGTTTTATTACCTAATTTAAGCAAATTTATTATCTATGGATTTAAATAGCTTATAAATTTTGTCTCCATTTCTTGTAGTTGTCATTTTTCTCAATTCTTTTTTATGTCTTGATTATTTCTTTTCAGATTGTTACTTATAAATGATACTCTGGTTTTAGATAATTTTGTTTCTTTGGATTTCCCAAGGCAATAGTCTCTAAGCTCTTTTTATTTTACATCTCCATTCCTCAATGGTGAATTTATAGCTTCCTTTCCCTCTCCCTTCTTTTTCCATTTCCTGTATATTTTTGCTTGTGTTTCAGATGTTAATTGCTTTTAGCTACAAGGATTTAAAAATAATGAAGTCATATTTACAGTGCTTATATTTTTTTCATTTGGAGAAGGTTGACTCTATATAGTTAATGCAGTTGTTTATGAGCTACTTGTTTTCTCTCTAGTAGATCATTAATTCACTGTAGTCATTGGACCTATTTGCAGAAGTAAGAAATGTAGAAATCTGCTTTATTTATTTGTTCCACAGACAGTTACTTCGGAGCCATTATGATTTTTCCTCCTCTTTTCACATAACATTTTTTCCCTGTGTTCACTAACACGCGGCTAAGATTGCATCACTGGTTGCTGTTCTTTCAAGGTTTTGTGTGTTACTCATTATATTATGGCTAAACTTATGCTCTTTGCTCAGTGATGTGCTTGTACTCTCTTCCAGTCCAATCAGTGAGAGTCGAAGAGTGCTGCAAGAATCATGTGAATTTTTCTTGAGGCACAACTCCAAAGTTAAACATAAGAAGAAGCACTACAAGTCAACTTCGCACAGACTGAAAGTCATTTCAAAGTCAATGGGGACCAGTACAGGTGGCACAACAAATCATGGAACTTCTGCAGTAGCAATCACGAATCATGATTACTTGAGCCAAGAAACTGTGGCAGAAATTAAAAGCTCTCCAGAGACATCTGAGAAGGAGATGGAGGCAGACAGAGCATCCGCCCGAAGAGTGGAGGAAGGTGAGAACAGCGGAGATCAGATGCTGCCCAGTGCTAAACTGACCGTGGATCAGGTGGAGAGGAGGAACAAAGCAGACAGCACCTGCCATATGAGTGCTTTGGCTGAGAGTATTAAGAGAGTAGGTGAAGGAAGGTAAGGCTCCTGAACTCAGTATTTCCTTTGTTTCTTCATAATACCACTGGTTTTGTAAGTGTTCTGTTTCTTCTCTCTGAAGAATCAGGGTACTCTCACGATGCACTTGACCTTCAGTAGCTGTCAAGAGAACTTGCAGACTGTGACCATATATGTTTAGTTTCTGGGATGTTTTGTATTTTTGTAGGATTCTTCTTTTTCTTTTAAGCATTGTGTGCTTGAGCTATAGCTTGTAGGATATTCTTGCCTTGCTGAACAGTGGCCCTCAAGAAACCTGTGTCTGCACTGCAATCACATTAAGAGGTGATGGGTCTGAAAAAGAACAATGGTGACTGTAGACTTGAAAAAGTGTACGGAACTGTACTACATTCTTTTGAAAAGAATACAGCTGAATATATTTTATGACTTCACTACTCAATTTTTTTCCATTGTAAGGGAAATTAAACCATGCTTAAAATTTACTGTGTTTTATTTTTCATTACTTACAGAATAACTCCTAAAAATGATTTTAGTGAGTCTCCTTCACTGCAAAGAAGCTGTTCCCAAATACCTGATGTCCCCCAGTCACCTTCTGTATCACTACTCGTCTACTCAGCTTCAGACGCCAGAAGAGAGTTGGATTCAGGAAACAGTTCTAACCCTTGAAAGATTGAAAATGTGCATGAACATTTGTATTGCATAAAACTGAAAGATTGGACATTTCTGTGAACATTTGCATTGTATAAAACTGACATGAGTTCTTTGTTACACTGGAAATAATGGATATTCTGTGCCTTATTAAAAAACACATATATCCTGCTTTGCACTTAAAAAATGTATGTTTTGTTGTGGGGACAGCTAGCAATAATGTACTGTATTTAATCCTGTTCAGGACTAATGGAAATTGAAGTTCTGTAGGACATGGCAATAATGTAAGAAAAAGGTGAGAGACAAATACTATTCCTTATATAAAGAACACTTTGTAATGAATTGTATTAAAATAATGCTTCAAAAGCACTGTTACTTCTCAAGGTATAAAATTCCATCTGCCTCTTCAATATTTTTCAAAACTTGTTAATTTTTTTCTCTTTTTTACTGTCTCTTAAACAACAGTATCACTTAAGTGATGCACAAATTTCTAAATACTCTAAATTATGCATCATGCTGTATCAATTATAGCACTGGTTTTATGGTAGCTGGTACACTGAATTTGAAAGGGAATCTGAAATTACAGCAGTTTATTTTGTACATAGGAATGAATTTTGTAAATAAGTGACTGCATAAGGTCAATCTTCAGAACTACTGTTCTGTTTGTATTGTACAAACTTGGGAAAGTTCCTGTGCTTCCGTTGGGGTGTTGCTGAAGCCAGCAGTCCCCTGGTGATCAGCCAACATGACACAGTTCTGAGAAAAGCAGGTTGGACCTTTATCCACAGCATGCACTGATATTTGGGGTGAGATGGGTCCTGCTGCAGAGATGCTGCAGAAGGTGCAGCAAAAGCCTCTTGGAGCCTCTCCTGGCCTGGTGTTCCAGGGCATGGTGCCAGAGGGAACACCTGAGGCTCCTGGGCTCCATGGGCACAGCCTGACGTGCAGGCTTGGGGCTTTTGTCCTGAGCTGCGTCTCATGCTGTTTCTATGTGAGTAGCTTCATTTTTTAAAAAATGTTATAGAGAAATACCTTGCAGATAACTGCTGCAAATAACTGGTGAGTTATTAATATGCAGGCTTCTTTAACAATCTATTTACTGAGAAGACAGCCTTAGTACTTTTCCTCCAAAGCCTCATTTTCTACAAAGCCTACTTTTCTATTATGCTACAGGAATATATTTTCTTTAAATCAAAAAGGCCTTAATACATATAGCCTTTCTTATGCTAGGTGGTTCTCAGGAGCAAGTACTGCTGATGTGGATAACAATTTCATTGTCTGACTTCATTTGAGTCACAAATTTTTTAAGAGCCAATTGGAGTTATTACTTGAGATAATTTGGAGACAGATTTTCCTGTTTTCTAAACCTGAATGTCAGTGCATTTTGTAAAACTGTCCAGTATCTTGCATTTGACCACTAATAAGAATATGTTTCAATGTTATGGTATTATGCAAAGAATGTACTGTGAGTTGGGGCAACATTCATGGTGATACATTGAACAATGAAAATTGCATGGTACAAAGGACATGTAAATGCTGGAACAACAGGAACTATGGTTCTGATAAACCAAAGTTATTTGTTTTATCCATCATGCATTAAAAATGAAATTTCTTTATATTACAGTGTCTGCATTTTAGCATTTGTAATTTATTGCCTTCAATGGGATATGCTCTTTCTTTTAGAATTTTCCCATTAAAAGTACACAGAATTCTTGCTACTGAGTGGACAGTAAGAAAGATATGAAAAGGTGCACTAAATACCCTTCATTTTTCTACTTCTGTTTGTAACCAGGTAACTTTATACACATGTTCAGTAGTTTTGTTATTACTGTATTTGTTAGTAATAAAATATGCTGTTGTATAGTAAGAGCTTCTGAGTGGATATTTCTCAGTAACTAGATGTGGCATTTTGTTGCTCTACTCACTACTGTAGTATTTTTGCACCTAAAACACAAGTATTTTTTAGTAGGGCTCTGTGAGTTAGTAAAATATTGCAATGTTTTTATTTCTCCTGTGTGAGAAGCTGAGACAGAACAATGCTGGGAATTGTTCACATGAACACAGATTTATACAGGAGTGAGGAACTTGAACTAGTTCTTTCATCCTCATGTTTACAGCATCTTTTCTTTCATGACCTCTAAAGACTTCCTTTAGGTTATGTAGAATGTGTATTTCCAGGCTGCTGCCACCTTCTTAAAATGCTGATTTTTAATTTTTTAGTGCTGTTCCTCCTTTTTAGAAACCTCTGAAAAAAATTTGCTTTTGTGGTAAAAGCTCTACAAAAGATAAATGCAAAGTCATTTTGAAATTACAGCAATACTGTGGTATTAAATAGGTAATTGCTTTTGTGGTAACTGCTCTACAAAAGATAAATGCAAAGTCATTTTGAAATTACAGCAATACTGTGGGCTATTAAATAGGTAAATTATCAAAGAAGTGTGAAATACTAAGCAATAATCAAAACATTGACTGGCAGTGAAACGCATCAGTGGCAGATTGAGACTGTAGCACTTTGTGTGTTCCAGGGCAGCTGCACCAGGAAAAACAGACTCAGAAGTCCCAGGGTGATCCTTGCAGGCAAAGAGGCTGTGACTTCTCTGGGTGCTTAACCACCAAGTACCCAAGCAGTGAATGGGAAGTTAAAGTGCTGTTTGAATGCTCACAGCAGTGATGAGAAGGAAACTGAGAGAAAAGGGGCACAGAGATAAGTCAGGGCCTGGAAGACTGGCTCCCTTATGGTGAGGGACAGTGCAGAATCTCATAAGCAGCTTCTCTTACAAAAGGTATTTATTTATTTGCTTTCCTCTTGTTATCTGAATGAAGTTAAACCATTCATGTTTGAATGAAGTTAAACCATTCATGTTCAAAAGGCGTTTCTGAACCTGTGAGAAGAACTTCTCCCTGGGAAAAAGGGAGCTGATCTCCATCAGCTGAACTTGTTTAATGGAGGCTGGCAGTCTTCTGGAAGATGTACTGAAAATCCAGCTATTTACATTGATACAGCCATTTTAGTCTTATTTGGTGCCACATAGTCTTTCTCTGAATGAAGATGTCATAAATCAGTTCAAATTATGCATTGCACTGAGTTTTCAGGTTGCATAGAAAATCTTTCAAAGGACAAGATAAATTTAGCATATCAAATAATATTTGATTTGTGAAACAAACAGCACCTGAAATTACCAGTATGGTACTTTTATGGTACATGTTGTTTGTACTGTATCTTGCTGCTCTATTTTGCTAAATGTATTTAGTGAAAACCAGGGTAGGCTTTACCCAGAGGGTAAATCTATGCACATAGTTGAAAAAATAAGTCTGAGTTTGAAAATATAAACAAAATTATATTTGTAACATTTAAAATGTGCTATTACCAGAGAAGAAAAAAAACACAAAAAACCAAAAACAAACAAACCCTGAAAACCCTGCAGTATTTAAAACCTGTTTAAATCCTCCTGTTTTTTTTTTTAGAGTAAAAACCCCAACAATTCAGTGATGGAGCACTAACAAGCTGAAGTATCACACTATTTTCTTTGACAACTGTTCAGCTGGTTTACAGAGAACTGTAATTCCTTTTTCCTTACAGGATACAGAACATATTTGGTTTAAACAGTCAAATCCAGTTGAAATTCTGAAGCAAAATAGAAAAAAAAAATAAAAGTTGAACTTCTTTAATAAAAATAAGTTCAGCATTCTGCAAAACACTGAAAAGTGCAGTAGCTGAAGAGAATAAGGAATCCTGTTTTGCTGTGGAGTTTGACCACCCAGTCTCAACGTGCTGTTTCAGAAGGCTGCACATGAAAGGACAAATTCTGCATCCTTCCCTCCACACTGGTCACTTGTTGGATCAGTCTTTGAAGGCATCTGGCTGCTCTCTGCCTGCGTTCACTGGAAAAACTCCCTGCCAGTATTAACCAGTGGTATTTGCAGTAATTGAGATGGCTGGCACCAAAGCTATTTCACAGTCTCATGAGTATAGATGTTATTTCCTGCACGTTACCTTTTTTTTCACTTATTCTTTCACGCCTTTACACTTATCATACTTGTATTTTTTAATAGACTGGAGTTTAATTAAAGCAACTTATAGCATGCATTCATGAGCTTTCTGCTTTGTATACCTAGAAGTGGAGCTCAGTATGTATTTCTGATGTATGTCTGTGAAATCCACTTCTGTTTATTAACTGGATTTTACTTCCTATTAAGAAGCACTTGAGATTAAAAGTATAATTAATATTAAAATTATAAAAAATTATAATTTAAATTACAATTAAAAACATGCCATTTATATCTGAGCTCTTTGTTAATGTTTATTCCCCGCATTTCAAACTTTGATCACTGAAACAAAATGTGAAATAAAAGTTTGCTTTTTTTCAGGTTTTACTAGTTGAAATAAAGTAATGGCCAATGAACTCTTTAAACAAATAATGATCTACCTTCATTAAATGGGTCAGAGCTGGTTTCTTAGCACAGACAGGAGCTGGAGAGGGGAGTAGTTCCTGCTGTTTGGAAGAAAGCACTTTTTGTGGAAGGGCAGTGCTGAACAGGCACTCAGTAGTGCGTGGAGGTGATGTGGAGGGACACTGACCTCCCTCCCAGAGGTACAGCAGGATAGCCATGAGAGAACATCAGGTATTTTAAGGGGAAAGGTATTTTAGGACTAATTTTTGCCATACAAGGTGAAGAGAAACAGCAAGAAGATGTTTTGTTGCCATTGAGTAGGTTTGTCAGGGAGGTGAGGGGAGGATGATTAGGCATGGCCACCAGAGGGGTCTTAACAGGAAAAAGGATGTTCCATGTTGGTTGTGTATGAAGGACTAAGAAGAGAATGTGTGTCCCAGTTTATCTTCCTGATGTTCTACCTTACCACATGAAACTAGATCACAAGAAGTTAATAGTAAATCATTTATTAGTTGAAGGCTTAAGCTATCTGGGAAGCATTCCCTCCAGTCCCAAATCTAGTGGTATCATACCTACATCCAGGAGTGCAGGTAAGTCCTGAACGACCGAAGGTGGAGGCTTTGAAGAAGCTGAAGCAGTTGAGTGCTAAGTTTGAGTCACTGCTGTTGCCCACTGGACACAGTCCTATCTGGGACTGGCTCTCCTCCTTCCAGATTCCTGCAGGCATGGCAGTGATCCAGACTTCCAAGTAAAGAACAAGTGGATGCACTGCAGGGATAAATAATCTAGACACGTGGAGACGTGGCACTGACAAGTGTGATGTGCCAGTGGGTGGATGAGATGCAAATGTGGTGGTCTGGCTGATGTCAGGGCTCACCATGCAAATTAATTTATTTTTCTTAAAATTTTAGTAGGCAAGATTATCCTGAGGAAGACATCCAAAGATGCTGATAGATGTGATGAGGTTCTCTATGGAGAGAAATGGACAGTCACCAAACCAGCAGGAAAAGCCAAGGAAGCACACACACAAAAGAAAAACAAAAGAAAAGGAAAGGAAGAATTTGCCTTTTAAATTAATATTACTTCAACAGCATTTTTAGGGTACACATCCTGAAACTTCCGCTACTTGACAATGGGAAATGATGAACTCATAAATGAGATCTGTAATTAATCAAGAGGTGCTGTAATTACAGCAAAGTTACAAGGATAGAAGCAAGGAAATCAACACTAAGTTATGCCTCACAAAAACATAGTTAGATGAGCACCTGTTGTAAAAATATAAAAGAATTGCTCAAAATCACATTTTTCTTCACAGGAACCTGGAGGGTCTTTTGCTGTTCTGGCCAAACACAATTTCATCTCCACATGAGTCAGGGATTCAGGTGTTTGATCCTTTCCAATACCATTGTACCAGTTACTCGTTGATGCAAGTCTAATATGATTCCTATATTAGCACATAAAACAAATTAAATGCAAGAGTTTACCTGTTTCAGTACCGTCAGGGCTGAAGGATGACCCCACTGAGCTACTTGTGGTGAACCTCGCTGTGCCTGACCCAGCAGCCCCTGTCCATGCTTTGTCCTTTCAGTGACAGTGGGTCATGTGTGAGCAGATGCTGGAGGTGGTGCCCAGAAGCTCCAGAGCCCTGCTTGCCTCAAGCCATGGCACTTGTCACTGAGGTCAGCGTGGGCATGGGGAGCCAGGTGACAGGAATGCCACAGGCTTCAAGTTCCACCACTACATCCAAGAAGCAGAGCTGCAGTGATCATGTGTGTTCCCATCTGTCATTGTTGTTTTGCTCTGCTCATCTGTCTCTGCTCTGAGTTTTGTGCAAATGGGCCAAATAGTTTTATTTTCTTTGGACAAATCTTTCATCTGCAGGCTTCTGTGCATTTTGTGTGTGCCTGTTATGGTGGCTATTCTGTAAGCCACCTGGAAGGGCTGCAGAGCCCTGCCTCAGCCCTGCTCATAGCTTGTTTATCCTGAGCAACTCCTTTTAAAAGGGTTTACTGGACACAAATAAAATAAAAGTTTCAAAGTTCAAGTCTATTCCTTTAATTTCAGGATTATCACTAATTCGAGCTACTACCTTCCAAAACTGGAAGGACAAACTTCTGGCAGTGCATTTGATGAATGGTGTAGAAAAATGCAGATTGTGCCCTTCATTTGAAGAAGCCTTCCTGTCTGAATGGAGCACTGTATTTCACATCCTAATAACCATTTATTAGCATAGGATTTAAGGAAAGTTAGCTTTTTGGTTCTGTATAAGCCTTTCTATTCATTGAGGTTTCATGAGGCAGCCAAGTGATTTTTCTACCACTGACTGATTCCCAGCTGCTCTAATGAGCAAATGCTCCTCCTGAGACCCAGCTCTCCCCTTGCACGTGATGATTCACTGGACACCCAGTGAATTTAATTATGAACTGGCCTGAAATAGTTTTACCTTTCTACAAGTCCTTGAACAACCCAATCTAACTGGACCTGCTTTAACCAGATGTGCTCCTGATGTCCCTGCAGACCCAAATGTTTCCGTGACTGCAGCTGGGATTGCTCCAGCTGCTCTTGGGAGCAGACTTGCAGAGCCACAGACCAGACCCCTTCAGGGTCTGAAATTTGCAACCAGAGTTAATGGAAACAGTATGGGCTTTTCATCATAAATTTTGCACTATGGAAACATCTGGATGTCCTGATTTATCCTTTATCAGTGAAGCAGACAGTTCTCCCAAATTATCTCTCTCTGAATGTTTGTGAATAGTGTTTAGTTTAAAATATTCAGTGCCTCCATTATTACTGTAGAAACACAGCTATAAGCAAATGCAACTATAAATCAACTGATGACTTGGACAGAAAAAAACAGATTTGCCTGGAACCCTAGCAGGCAATAGAAGGAACTATTTCTCTTAAGTTTTCACTGGTATCTGACCTATATCCTGGTCTTGACTTGTCAGAGACAATGTTAAATATTTATCTCTATAGAAAACATAATAATTATGAATAACAAAAAGTGTTGATTCTCTCATGTTCTATTCTCTGTTGATTCTCTGTTTCTATTGTGTAAAAGTACATTTCCTATAGTAACATTAAGAACTGCCATGTGCTTATTCAAAAATAAAGAATTAACATTTACCATTAGGATTTTTTTTTCTCACACTCAAAAAATCATGTCCTCATGCGTGTGAACACAGGAATTCTCTTCTGCAGACAAGCCTCTGAAGGGTGAGCCCATGCCCCAAATTAGATTTTAAGATTCAAATATTAATATGTGTACCTGCAAAGAACTGCTGTGGCTATAATGCTTTTATCATTTTATGTAGAAGCTACTGGAATATTTTTTTTAAAATAGGTGTTTCTGTGCCAGTAAAGCAATAAAATAGAGGCAAAGATGTTTTGGATTTTTAAAAATATTATTCATGCTATATGAATAATATATTTAAATTAAGATGTGTTAGAAGGGACTAAGACCACAATCCCACTGATTTTTATACAGTTCCAAAGGCTTTTTTGGTGGAAGAAGTTGGAATCAATTTCTTAAATCTGTAATAAATTACCCGAAAGCTTTTACTTTGGTTTTCTTCCACAGCAGTACAGACAGCTCTTTGTCTCCTTGATCAGACAGGCAGCCTGCAAAGAGCCACTTGAAAAATTCAGCAGTTTCCCTGATCTCAGCCTTTTACACCAACTTACAACTCACCCTAAAATGTCAGTAATAAAGTGAATAAGATCTAAAATGATGACCTCCACAGTTAAAAGCACCAAGGACAGGTTGGCAAGGAGGCTGAGTGTTGGGATGCTGAGCACTGCAGTGCTAACCTCGAGTGCTCTGCTGTTACCTGGGGTATAACAACGTGCTCCCCAGAGTGATGCAGAGATCAGGCTGCCAGCCAAAGTCAAAATCCCCAGACATCCTCAGCAAAGGGGAATGTATGAAGCAATAAGAGTTAAAGGCAGATGAAAAGTCCAAGTCTTGGCACTTACCTTACTGGGCCTCTTTTGTCTCAGGATCCTCAGGCTCAAACTTTCTGTAATGTTTAGACACCTAAGTCTGGTGCTCCTGGTTCCCTGCAGTTATTTCACACTGGAAAGACTAAGGACTGAATAACAATTGAATTGAATAACAAATACTCACTGGTTGAATTCAAACCAGTGTGCTAACAAACAGTATTCATAAACTGGAATAGTTTGGACAGGAAAGGCAGAGAGACCCAGTGACCCCATGGGCAGTCCCTTGAATTTAAATATGTTATAGCTGAGGTGAATGGAAACACATGTGTATTTGGGAACATCCTCCTCTCCAGACTTGTCTGGATTTTTGGGATGCTGAGAGGCTGTGTGAGGGGGAAAGCAGATCAAGCTGCAGCAGAGAGACTGCACTCATGCCATCAGCCTCGTCTATGGGAATCTGTGGTGCAAGATTCCACAATGACCTTGTGTGAGCCTGTCCAGGCTGTGCAGGAGCAGTCTGGCCATCTGGAAGATTTTAGTGACATTAATAACAACTCATAATATGTGCTGATATATCTATGGGAATCTGTGGTGCAAGATGCATTGACTGTGCCACAGTGACCTTGTGTGAGCCTGCCCAGGCTGTGCAGGAGCAGACTGGCCATCTGGGAGATTTTAGTGACATTAATAACAACTCATAATATGTGCTGATATGTTTGTGAGGCCACACATAAAAGATAAAGCCTGTATCATATGGCAGGATGGATAAAATGAAAGAATCACCAGTTGATGTAATATGGATCATGGTCAGAGTATGCTCAGGCAAGTTTATTATCACTCCTTTGAGCTGCAAAGTAGTTAAGGCAAAGTACATCAGTAGTTCTGATTCAATTTCAGTATCTCACCAGCATTTGGCAGTGGTTGGTGCCCTCAGAAGCATTTAAATATATTAGAAGACCACAAAGCATAATCCTAACAGATGGCAAGGCTTGCTTGGGCTGAAGAAGGCTAAGGAGGATGTTGACATTTCTGTTTTCCAGATGGAAATGCACACTGCAAGTCAAATGAGTGCTAGGAGCTGCACAATGCACTCACCAGAGCTCAAAGCAGATGTCCCACTGTTGTTTGCTAAGACTTTCTCTTACAGTGCTCCTCAGTTTCCTTCCTCTGGCAAAGCCATTTGGGTTTTCAAAGCTTCTAAACCACACTCAAACATATGGGGAGCAAACCCAGGTGGGGAAATAATTGTGAACATCCATGCAAATTTTGTTCTCTAAAACCCTGAGTGATTGCCTTAGGAAGGTGTGCTGCACTGTGTACTTCAGCTGCTGCACCTTGCCTGAGGAAATTAATTCTGTAATGCAGAAGTTTGGCACCCTGTGAAGGGACACACCTTAGCAACAGCCTGTGTTGATGCTGAGGATCCCCAGCCCTTGGTAAGGATGCTTGTGTGAACATGCAGGTGACACAGAAATCAAACATTACAGCCTTCACAGCACTGCCACCAGCCCAGAGGCAGCAGGGTTTGCTGACAGCACTGAGCAATTGCTCAATGAAGCCTCTGCCTGTGTGTGTTTGTGGATGCTGACTGAGGCTGTCACCAAAGCAATTGTTACAATTAAGGGTTTACATCATTCCATAAATTTTCCCAGCTGGTTTAGGGAACCATTACTATTTACCAGCTGTTTTTCTGAAGTTGGCAGGGTGTAACGCTGCCCTTCTTCTCAAGGTAGGAGCCCTCACCTCAGCAATGTGGCTGCCGTCAGTCCCAGATCTCAGGACAGTGTGTGACAGGGCTGATGACAGCACTGTGACTGACCTGTGGTGTAGCTCTCACTTCACTGCTATTGTTCCACCAGCACAGACGTGGAAAGGGGAGAAAGGCAGAAGCGGCTTAAAGCGCAGAGCCACATGAAGGGGTTCAGTCTACACAAAAATGTGGTTCCATGCAGCCTGTTTGAATGACTCAACTTCTTGTAGCATTCTTTCCTGCAGGAGAAATGTGTGGTTTTGTTAAATACTTCGGAGAAAAAAGTGTTGAAGCTTATCTCCCCCTTCTGGAAACTCTACCTCTACAAATCCCACATAGCTTGCAGTATACAGAAGCTACCTCGCAAACATTTGTTATTTCTATCTTGAATTCTTGAGGACATATCACATCCTTTATTTTACAGTGCTTTTCAATTCTAGAATGATGAAAAGCAAAGTATGATTTCGAATGAAAGCAGTATTGGATGGTTTACACTGGGTGGCCAAGAACTTTACTTCTGTTGCTAAATTGGCAATGTTCAGTCTGGCAATACCAGGTTTTTCGAAAAAGTCCAAAATCCTCGATTGTTCAGAAGGATTTTGTGTCCTTACCTTGACTTTTGTTAAAGTGAAATCTGTGACCGATGCCCAGCTGGTACTTGATCACAGTTTCCCCTCGCGGTGCATCAGCATCCCGCTGTGGCGCTAAGGCGGTTTCTTGCAGACACAGCTCCTTCATCGGAAAGGAGCTACTGAGCGCCGAGCGAACACCTGAAGACGTGGAAGGGAACTGCCTGGGGCTCCGGCAGAGCCGGCAGGAGAGCCGAGCATGCTGCCGCCCCCCGGCTGGGCCCGGCCGGGGGCTCCGGCCAGGCCCGGGGACAGCTCGGCGGGGCCGGCCCGAGGGGGCGGGAGCCCCCGGCCCGTGCCAATGGCTGAGGGGGGTGGCTCTGCCTGGCCGCCTCGCTCGGTTACAGGATGGAAATTCCCGGCCTCCCCGGGGAGGGAGCTGGGGCTGCGCGCTCTGAAAGGCTCATTTATCGCCGCGCTGCCGCCCGGAGCCGGGAGCCGGGACCCGGCCTGCTGCTGCCGCCGGCCCGGCGCATCCCGCCCCTCACGATGCCCCGCGCCCCGGCCCCGCTGCTGCTGCTGCTGCTGGCGCTGCTGCTGGCGGCGGCCCCGCCGCACGGCGGCTCCGAGAGCCCCAAGGGGAAGCAGAAGGCGCTCCGCCAGCGGGAGGTGGTGGACGTGGTGAGGGCGGCGGGCCGGGGCCGGCAGCGGGGCGGGCGGGGGTGATAGGGGAGCCGTGCGGGCGGGGGTGATGGGGGAGCCACGCAGCCGCTTTGTTGTTGCAGAGATGTTAAAAAAGCGATGGATCCGAGGCTTTCGAAAACCTGGCGGCCCCTCCAGGCGGGGCAGCGCCGGTCCCGCGCCGCTGGGCATCTCTCGGCTGGGTTAATGACGCCCTTGTTGTGCTGAATCAGGGAAATGCGGGGAAGGCGCTGGACGGGCTTTGGCACAAGCCGCAGGGTTTCGGCGGCCCGGAGTGTTTGAGTGGTTTCCCATGGGGCCAGGGCTGGGGATGGCGGCGGAGCCCGCGCTGCCCGCCGTGCCCGGAGCCGGGGGGACACGGCGGGACAGCCGGGGGGACACCGGGGGGACAGCCAGGGGGACACGGCGGGGCAGCCGGGGGGACACGGCGGGGCAGCGCCCTGGGCTGGGCAGCGCGGGAATCCTGCAGCCCTTCCAACACAGTAGTAAATGCTGCTTAGCTCCTTCCAGCATAAGCACTTAACTGCTGTTTAGCTCCTGAAATGCTAGTGGATGAATAGTAATGAGAAAAACTATCTGCATGCTCAGAAAACTGTCTGCATGCTTACCGAGCACACTTTTCCTTGGAGGGGCATGAATGCATTATCTCCTTTGGCGGCAGGGACTGCACACCATTGTTTGCAATTCCATCGCTACTAGAAACCTGAATGCATTGGGACTATCCCATCTCGGGGATAGATGACAGGAGAGAAATTTTCCAGTCCTTGGAATGTGGAAAGCAGATGTGAAGTTATTTCTGTGAGTTGCTGGACTGCTGTTCACCTTCTGTAGAAAATCAGTGAATCAGTGGTATGACCATTTCTTCCATGATCTCCAGAGAGATCCTCTAAAGTGATGTGCTGGAAGCACCACTGCTAGCAAAGCTCCTTTCCCTTTCACACTACTTCATTGAGTTTTCCCTTTTATTGTGGAAAATGAATTGCATTGAGAATCAGGAGTCTGTACACATGGATGAGCTAACATTTTCTGAGCAGCGTTTCAGGGTCCCTCATTTCTTTGAAACTGCTTGGTGCTTTTTGGGGGCAGCAGAGTGAGCAGCAAAGTGTGGGTAAATCAATGGCAGCTGACTCATGCACAGCCCAGCTGTACAGACTGCTTCAGCAGAAGCCCTGCCGGAGCAGAGTGGAGGCAGGACCGAGGGGGGATCCTGCCTTCACTGGCTGTTTAAAGTATGTTTTATGCATTTCCAGCTTAAGAAAACATGAAAAAGACTTGACTTGGCAAGACAGACCGTTTTAGTTGGAGTGGAGCCCGAAGCCCAGGTGACTCGTGCTCCCATTTATTTTTTGGGATGTGCTGTGGCTGAGGTGCTCTCCCTGTCTGGCTGTGGGTGGCAGCTCCTGTGTGAAGGCAGGACAGCCCCTCTTGGTGTCTCTGGGGATAGGGGGCAATGGGCCAGAGCTTTGGCCTGCCCCAGCTCTTGCCTATTCCCACATGCAGGATTTCTGTGGTGAGTAACCACATGCGAAGGACAGAGACAGCCATCATTACAAACAGAGTCCAGTGGGAAAGCAACAGCAAAACCAGATAGCTGTTGCTGTGTGATATAGAAATGTCCTTGCATTGTTCTCTTGGCTTAGTGTGTGCTTTGCCAACCAGCCTTCTCTCCTTTTTAGAAAAGCTAACTTTTCTAAAACATGGTTTTCTTAATGAAAATATTCCAACATTTCCACTGCCTTTAGCCAGCAGGGTTTTCTTTGTGAAGGTAGTAAGGGAAAGCTAGCAACCATTAGTCAAACCCTCATCTGACTTCTTACCAGACTCTCCATACAGTCACTGATTTTACTTTTGGTGTGGCTCCAGCTAAGCCTGTGATGGCTCTGCTGGTTTTTGCACCAGAGCCTGTGAAAAGGCACAGCCTCAGTGAAGAATTCACCAGTCTGACAAAGGAAAGAGGCTGTCATTTACAGCAGGGGCTGTCATTTACAGCTCCTGCAGTGCAGAGAGGGGCATGGCTGGCATGAGGGGGAACAGCTGCAGCAATGTTTATTTTTGAAACAGATGGGGATTAGGTGTTTTAAACTAGATGAAGGCAAAAAATGTGAGAAAGTGGAAGAGCAGAATACAGCTATCTGTGAGGATTTGGGATGAAGACTGGAGGAAGCAGTCAGTCACCAGATAGGACAGAGCACATGAAGAAAAAGCCCTGACCAGCCCCTGGAGGTTCCTGCTCAGCATTCCCATGCCCAGTGCTCCTCCCACATCCCAGCACTCAGCCTGCTGGGGGAAGGAGCTCTGGGCTTCACAAACCTGCTCTCCAAGGTGGGCAGCCCCAAGTCTCAGACGGTGAGAAGTCAATGTGTGTTAACATGGAGTTTGGGAGAGCAACATTTGACCTTTCCTAGTACTGGGATGTTAGGAAGGATGTTAGTGTGCCTTCCTCCTCCCACGTGTGCCTTCCCACTGTTACAAACAGGATTCCTGTTCAGCTTTATTCCAGGCTGCAGCTTCCCACATCCATATCACCATCCATTTATGTGCATACTGGAATCTGAATGTGGGGCTTCATTATCACAATGTGGTTGTCACCTCCTCACCAGAGGAGCAGTGATAGAAGAAAAGTGGCATTAACCTTTGCTCTCTAAGAAATGGAAAATCTTCTTTAAAAAAAAAAGGAAAAATAATACTGAACACATATTAGCATAGAGAGTTATACAAGTAATGGTGGGTCAGGAGAAAGTAACAATTAACATGTGACTTCTGTTTTTCTATATTGAAATGTTTTGACTCTTGTGAGGTTTTCCAATAGATTTTAACTCTTGGACTAGGTAAAATTTTAATGCTAGGATTATGTATCTTTTCATTAAAAAAAGGTCTCTTGTTTTACAGCAAATTCTGCTGGCATTGCAGCAGCAGAAAAACTTTGAAAACTTATTCTTCCATTCTTTTTTTCCTTCTGTGGAACCATTTCCTCGGAGATGCAGAAATAGCCCATTGTGGCACAGGAGGGGGTTTGTGTTTTGTTATTCACTTGTGTTTGACTTGGTTAGCCTCGGAGTTGAGGGATGGAAGCAGCAAGGTCTGTTCTGTCTTCCAGTACAATGGCATGTGCTTACAAGGCCCCAGTGGCGTTCCTGGACGGGATGGAAACCCAGGAGCCAACGGGATCCCTGGGACACCTGGGATCCCGGGACGGGACGGGCTGAAAGGGGAGAAGGGCGAGTGCATGCGTGAGAGCATCGAGGAGTCCTGGACACCCAACTTCAAGCAGTGCTCGTGGAGCGCGCTGAATTACGGCATCGACCTGGGCAAGATCGCGGTAAGCTGGCTCTGCACCGAGGGCTGCACCAACACGGCGGGCTTAGGGCTGCGCTGGGGGCTGGGCAGCACCAGCCCCACAGAGCTCCTGCTGGGGCCTTTTTCTGCATGCAAGGGTGAACTTCTCAAAGGATTAGCTGCTTTGGGTTGCTCTCAGCTGTGTGTCAGCTATGTGCCTGTTTCATTCCTGGAACAGGGTTTCGGAAGAATTTTGTAACTGGTGTAAGAGTATGTTCAGTAGACCACATCTGTAACTGTAAGGCTGAAAATCACAGTACCAAAAAAGTACCTCTAGCTTGCCCAAAACAGAGCAAGGTTTTTACCATTTCAATCCTAAGAAGGGATGAACATCTTTAATCTGTTAATTGTACTCATCTTTATAACTCTTGCTTCATAGTGGTTATTCACTGAAACACAGTTGCAGTTGCAGGATGCTACTGCAAAGGATCAGCATTGCTCAGGAGCAGAATTGCCAGTGTCACCTAGACTGACACAGTCTGTCCTACACTGCAGCCCTGGGTGTAAAATTTTAGAAAAAATGCCTGCTCAATCCCAGCTATGAAGCAAAGCCCAGAATGATTATAGTCTAGACTGACACAGTCTGTTCTACACTGCAGCCCTGGGTGTAAAACTTTTAGAAAAAATCCCTGCTCAATCCCAGCTATGAAGCAAAGCCCAGAATGATTATAGCAGTTTAACTGCTGTGCTGTGGCTAGGGGGAGAATCAACTTTTTCAGTAGACTTTTCTTACTGCCTGCCTTGTACTTGCACAACTGTCCCTAGCTTTTTTTTTCCCCCCTTTCATTTCTTTTTTTTTCCCCATGATATCAAGCATTTTGAAGACAGGTTAACAATCACTTAAAAACCTGAAAGTATTTATTTTTCAGTTCTGTAGCTTTTATTGGGTATAAACTGCTCAGAAGTCTTGTGATAATCGTTAAGTCCAGCATTTCTGTTAGCAGAGACAGAAACTGTGCTGTCTGGTCATGCAAGGACTTTGGGAGTTGGACTAGATGATCTTCAGAGGTCCCTTCCATTCCTTATAATTGCGTGATTCTGTGGCTTGAGTGCAGATTTCAGAGAGCTTATATCCCTTTACATAAATCCCAGAAGGTAACTAGGCTACCAACTTAACAGCAGGTGTTATCTCAATAAAGTTAAGAATTTCCATAATCCGTTTCTCCTTTACCATCTATGTGGTGCTGCTCTGATTTGCATCTTTGCACCACAAGGCATTTCCCAGGCTGTAATTATTTTTTCCCCTCAGAGGGGCCTAAAGAGAATAGCCAAAACATTTTGAAATAAATATATTCCTAAATCGGTGTCCTAAATATAAACCTATAGAAAAAGAACGGGCTCAAGCGCAGAGGTTTGTACCGAAGCACCTTTGTCTCTGTCAGGAATGCACGTTCACCAAGATGCGCTCCAACAGCGCGCTCCGCGTGCTCTTCAGCGGCTCCCTGCGGCTCAAGTGCAGGAGCGCCTGCTGCCAGCGCTGGTACTTCACCTTCAACGGGGCAGAGTGCGCTGGCCCCCTGCCGATTGAAGCCATAATATACCTAGATCAAGGAAGCCCAGAGCTGAATTCTACTATTAACATACACAGAACTTCCTCAGGTATGTATGCCGGGAGAGCGGAGATGGAGCAGAAGGCAGCAGCAGCAAACACAGAATGACCACCTCACTTGTTCTCTTAATCTGCTGTCTCAGAGTGGGCTATTGATAAGTAACAGTATTATAATTATTTATTAAGTGGTACTTTCTTGCTGTGGTACCTTTCGTGGTACTTATATCCTGAGTTTTAGAAATGGAAGAGATTTCTGTCCAGACAGGTCTACTGATCTCTGCCACAACATGATTATAGAGACATTTTGTGCTGTATTAACCTGTGGAGAAGCAGCCTTACTGCCAAGTAGACAGTGTCATCCTGGCTTAAAATACTGGTATTTGCACATTACCTGTGCAAAAATGAGACTTTCCTCCTGCAATTTGTACTCTGATTTCAGGTGGGGCGCAAAAGTGCCTCCAAAGTGAAATATCTGGGAGCAATTACTCATTTGCTTAGCAGAGGCAAATTAGTGAGTTCATCCACTTAGTGATACTTAGAAAAAGGAATGTAAAGTCTGTGTCTCCATTTTCCTCCCTGTACTGCATGACTACATGAAACCTAATGTCTAGAACTGTAATAGGATTTTTTCAGCATAGGGGTAGAGGTGACTCGTCTTCATTACCCCCCCTCCATCCAGTGGTGCCAGAGGGGTATCAAGAGGGCAACTGCATGCAGAAGCAGTGTGGAAAAGTGTGGAAAAGCTTATAGGGTGGCAATCACCTTTACAGAGCCGAGCTGTAAACCAGGCATGGCTGTGCCCCCATCACTGCTAGGAAGGTGTCTGCAAGGGTATGAAGCCATATTCCAGCTCCCAGTGTGTAAATTTGGGTATTTAAAGCAGCAGTATACCTCCCATTTAGGCATCATGTGGCTGGTGATCTGCTTCAGGTACTGCAATGAGTGTCAATCAGCAGCACAGACAGAGGCACTGCATGGCTATTACTGATGTTGCCACACTTCCACATAATAGTTTTTATTTCTGAAATTGTTTTAAAATTCTAAGAACTTTTTACATTTAACTAAATAGCACAAGCTTGCAGCAAGCTGCCGTTCTTAAGTACATGAGTCCACCTTCATTTGTGAAATACGAAGGGATTGTGTCTGCTGAGGTAACCTGAATTTTGTCTTTAACCAGTGGAAGGTCTGTGTGAAGGGATCAATGCTGGCTTGGTGGATATTGCCATCTGGGTTGGGACGTGCTCAGATTATCCACGGGGAGATGCTTCTACTGGATGGAATTCAGTCTCCCGAATCATCATTGAAGAACTGCCAAAATGACCTCCCTCCCTTTTTATAATACCTTTTTTTAAAATTTTGTACTATTTTTTTCACAATTTATTTCAATAGAGCTGGATGCAAGTACTGGACTGAAAGGCACCAAAGCCTTGCATCTATAGCCTTTGTCTTGTTCTGCACATGGCAGAGGGTTTTTATAATAATAATTTTAGAATACAAATATCAAAACCAAGTTCATTAACATTTTAATTTCTTTTTTGATGTAATACCACCACTGTTTTTAGAATTAACCATAACTTTTTGTATCAAATAAATAAGACCTTTTACAAAAAAGAAAGCCAGGTTATTTTATTGAACATTAATCTGTTTTAAGGTATTTTACATGGTGTTATGATACACGATTTTTTTAGAAGGCTTTACAGATAAAGTTCTAAGAAAGTAAAATCAGGCTTTAGCCTTCAGAAAACAAAGATTAAATGCACTCCTGTACACTTCACTGCAGAATACGATGCTCTGCTGTTACAGTCTTGTCTCAAGGAACTCCTGGTGACTTAACTGTCAGACAACATGGTAAGTGTTAAATAGCTCATCATGAACAACTGAGCAAAACCAGACTGTCAGAGCTCTTCTTCCCTCTCTTGCTTCTCAATAGGCTGGATTTCAGTCTAATATCTATGACTGGTCTCCACTACTAAGATGCAGACACTAAATAATTTTACAGTTACAACACTTAATTTCATTGCTCCAATAAAATAATTCTCCTGGATTTAGCCTTTCAGTTATACAGAATCACTTTGGTATTGGTTAAAAGCTAGATATATTAAGCAGTTTAGAAGATACAGACATAACACAGGTTGAAATGCCTAGGCTTTCCAAAATTGACCTTGTAAAGTGAAACAATGATGTCCCAGCTGTTTGTCAAGTGACAACACTGATCATGCCAACAGACCACAAGCTTCAGTGTTTTAAATATTTTCTTCCAAAGGCTGCAAGTGACATACTCAAATATTTTTTAAAACTGCACACATTCTAAAGAGAAACAACAGTCATGTTTGTATTACAAAACCAATTTTACATTAATGAAATAAAGAACTCATGAAAAGCATGTACAACATGCAAAAATCTCCACTCTTCCTAGAAATTAAAAGGAAAAAAACCCCATTAAATCTGAGATAATGAATTTATTTCAGCTATTTATAATTAAATCTAATTTTCTTTTCTGAACAAGCTGTAAGATTTCCCCAGGCACCTCTCACATGGGTAGCTCTTGCCTGTAGCTGTTGTTGCAGATACCAGGGGAGGACACCTGCAGTGAGGGGAGCACTTGGGCTTGCCCAACTGCAAGATGGTGTGGGAGATTTGCTGCAAGCCAGCAAGTTACACAGCTGGTGTTTTGTCTCTGCAGAACTGCAATGTTTTCACTGGCTTGGACGATGGTTTTAAGGTACCTGAACACAAACAAGTTACTATGAGCTGAGCTGTGGTGTGAACTTACAGAACGTCAGCTAACACACACAGGGAGTGATTGTGCACATGCTCACAGCCTGCCCTTGCAGTTATCCTGAAGCACAGGAAGCTGTTCTGGACCCAGAGAACACTAACCCAGGGTGGTACATGCACAGCTTTTTCTCTTTTATGATGTTTTCATATGTCTTCACAATATATTTTGGACCCTGGGTGGTAGAGTGAACTCAGTGTTCCATTAAATTCATTCTGTGTACCACAAAACACACAAAGCCCAGTAAGCACCCTCCAAAGGCAGAGGCTGCTGGTTTGGATCTACATTATTTACATGGTAAACTCCAGTAAATTTATCTTCAGCTAAATACACACAGAACCTTCCGTAATAAAAACCAAAGCCAGCCATGCTGGCCCCAGATGAGATTATTCTTTCCAATGAGATTATCAACTCTATCAGTAGAGGAGATGGGATTGTGGAAGACAAAGTGTAAATTATTAATAAATTTAGTTATACACAAAATGTGGTATGTGGCAACAGTAGCTACAAAAACAAGCAAGTGGATCCAAGAAAGAAGATCCAAAATAGCTTTCCAGTTTTTAGGTTACAATTTAAACTAAGTCCCTACTCTGTTAAATATTTATTAAAAATGGTTCTTTCTGCTTTAGGTTAGTCTGGTAAACAGGAAACTTCTCAAAGTGATTATTCTGCTCCCTAGGAAACTGATGATTTCTCCCTAACTGTTGGATAGCCTTTGCTAACTTATTTCCTAGTTAAATTATATATACTAGATACTTAATATCTTCTTACCAACAGCAAGAGGCAGATGTTAGGGTCAGTAATGTCTTTTCTTAAAGAAGTAAAAAACCCAAACCCACCAAACTCAGAACTCTAAAAAGTACATATCCTTGACGGCAATTATTGGTGTGGAAAAAACTCATAATTATTATTATACAAATTTACTGAGAAGGGAATTTAATTTCTCAGTAAATTAGCAATCAATATATTAACAACCTTTTCCTTAAACCAAATCAGAAGACATTAACAGATTGTTCTGTTTTTTTTTTTTTTTTAAGAAAGTCCTGTGCACAGGATTGTTTTAGACTAGAAACACTTTTTTTTTCCAGAGAATATAACAAAGTAAATGTGGTCCTATTGGTTACTACACTGGCTTGAACACTGCACCACTATGGGATTACTAGAAAAAAATCCTCATCTTTAAAATGTAAGCCCACTTTCAAATATTCATTTTGTTAGTAATATTTGGTCAGCTGTATCATTAATGGAGACAGACTCTGGCACAGAGGGAGATGGAGAGAGAATGAAAGAGAGAAAATGAATTAAGTGGCCAGCAATGCATGCACTTTTAGCACATCAGTCTGCTGCTAAACCCAAGTCAAAAACCACAGTGCAAGTCTGGCCTGGTATGAGACAAGAACTGAGCTTCCCCAGACTTGAAATTATTCAAACCCAAGAACGGACAGCTGTTTTAAAAAAACAATTTCAGTTTCCAAACTGCACCCCACTGAGGCAGCATTTTTGTGTTGGATGAACAATGGAGTCTGGAGCATTCCATATCCTAAAATCTGATGAATAACACAGAGGTGGATTCAGATGACATTCCTTGTTTTAATGAGACTCAGAGATTTGTGAAAGTTTTGACAGGCCCCCAGGCTGTTTTCATATGAAGTTTTCCACTTGTGCAGGAGCAGAATCTCACCAACTGTTATCTTGAGACTTGTTGAAACTGCTTAGTGGGTTATTCCAGGCAGGCCAGAATGAATGGATTGCTGTGCAGCTGCCTTCACCCAGTCACAGCACTCTTATTTCACAGTTGCAGACATCTGCCTCAAGCAGGCACAGCTGACTCAGAGAGGAAGGCAGCAATGCAGGAGCATTCAGCAGGAGAGATGTTGGCAGGGTTTATTGTCTCTACATTCTTTCCTCAAAATAACAGATCAAGTCACAGTGTCAATGAAGACTGCTGAACTAAATTTCTCCCAGATCATAAATATAAAAAATAAAGGATAGATTCCTTCCTAGGAATCATACATTTAATTATTTTCAAGTTCATACCTTTAATTATTTTCTTTCCTAAAACCAAGTAAAAAGCCAGACACATTTTCATAAACTACAAAGGTAATACAGCAGGCAGGAGTCACTCTGATTACATTAGGTATAATTCCTTTGTAAAATCCATGAACACCTTCTTTCCTTTAAAAACAAACAAAAAAAAGTTTTAATTAATGTCTTTTAATAGAAAAAAATCAGACATAAAACAAAGCCCTGCATTTTATTTCTCACACTCCCATTGAGAGGTGTACTTCAGCTTAGAAATAACAATTTCAGACAGTGTTTAAAGTGCACCAAGTATTAACACATTATTTTTTTCTTCTGAACATATAATAGCATTATGTAGATCAGTTATTTAGCCTAGGATTTGAGTGTTTTTTGTGGGTATTGTCCAAGTAAGGCAATTTACCATCTTTCTTCATGCTACAAAAACTGGCTAAACAACTAAGAAAAGCCAGCATTCACTTTTTGAGAATTTAAGCACCCCTTCCAGAATTTTGATTTTACTGGCCAATAAATGGGAATCTAATTGCACCCAATTTGAATCAGTGTGTCATGCTAGGGCTGTTAAAAAGTTTTAGAGACATTAAATCCCAGCTCTTTAGGTGCAGGCCTCACAGGCATAGGACACCTTGAAGGATGAGAAAACAGAGATCCTGAGAAATGTTTGGGTGTGGTTTACACAACCCTCCCTAAGTCCCATTTGTTTCATCATGAGCTCAGCAGTGGCTCCAGAATGGCTGCACTCCACTCCACCAGAACCAGAAGCCTTCCTGGAGCCTGCAGCACTGAAGGGCTCAGCACTGACACATCAGAGCTACTTTGGCTCTGAATTGCCTCCAGTCAAAATGGTTGCACAGCCTCTGAACCAGGGGTGCTCCTGGAACAACAGAGCCTCAGTCACCTACTGAGCTGGCCCCTCTTCACAGCCCAGGAGCCCATCCCCAGCTCTCCAGCAATGTGGGCCAAGCCAGAAGCACTGCCCAAAGCCACGGATGCACATGCAGAGGTGGCCACCCCTAGTAACCACACAGGGCTGTGTGAAAACTCTGCCCTGCACTGTGCAGCTCAGGAAGAGCTCAGGAAGGTTTGTGAGAAGATATGAATAGGTGTGAGGTCACAGGTCTCTCAAGGTCCTACAGGAAGCTGGGACCAGACTAGCAGTGCAGTCAGGCCCCAGGGTAACCCAGGGACATCAGTATAAGCAGCTCTGGCTAGCTCACCTCACCTTGCCAGGAATTTGGATTAGCCACAACTCCCAGCAGCACAATGCTCCTGTCCTATGTGATAACCCAAAGCAGTTCAAGTGAGACTTCATTTAGTGTCCCAAACCAGCCATGACAATGTTATTTTTTAGCCTGTGAAATTTGCTGGAGAAGAGAGAAGGGAGACAGACAAACAGCAGAAACCTCAGGGGGCATTGACTCTCTCCCATCTCCTCCTTTCTCCTTGGCTTACTGCTGTTGGTGGCATCTTGCACAACATGACTTTGTACAACTAACACTTTGTTTGCTCTGAACTGTACTGGTTCTGCAAGTCAGCACAGAAGCCAGTAAAGGTAGCTCTGATTCTGTAAAACTCAGCTTCCAACATGCAGGCCTTTAATTT
Organism: Passer montanus; assembly: GCF_014805655.1. Lineage (NCBI taxonomy): Eukaryota > Metazoa > Chordata > Aves > Passeriformes > Passeridae > Passer > Passer montanus. The sequence continues at coordinate 5,099,973 of NW_024366480.1, forward strand.
TGCACACCTACCTCCACGTCCTGCGGATCACGTCCAACACCCCGGAATATGTGTTATGCTGGTCTTGAAGACGAGCTCGCACAACTTGATAGGGATATGTTGCTACCACAGCAAATATTTTGGATACAGCTGCCATCATTATGTATTCCACAGTGTTCTAAAAGCAACAAAAATGGTCAGGCTTGCCTTAGGTATGGTTTAAATACCAAAAATCTTATTTGATTGTTAAATGTACAATCAAACAATACTCTAGATTTTTCCCTCTTATAATACAACACATTAAGAGAAATGTCAGTGCTTACTACATGCAGTGCTACAAGTAATGGACTGTAAAACATGTGTTGTGCCTTCTCATTCCCATCAAGAGAAACACTTCTTCCAAAAGTAGCTACCTTTGCCCAACTTGCACCCGAACAGTTTTCCAGGGTTTAATACCACCCCCTCTGGCTCCACAAAATAAGGAAAAACCCTCATTCCATCCTCTAAAATTCTCAAAACACTTGCCAAAAGAAGAAGTTGGTTTTCAAAACCAGTGAAAACCAGTTGCTTGTTCCTAAAAAGTGAAAAAGTATTATCTCCTTCTATATATTCTGCACTCAATTAATGTACCAATACTTTGTACATTTGGCTGCTGTATAACCTGATAAATGGAATCCACTTGTATTTATTTACATGCCACAACATAATTTTATTCTCAAGCATCCTACCAATTTTGTATCTGATACTCTGTTTCTATACTTGTTGTATCTCTCTTTCAAATCCTCGTAGGCCATGAACTGAAGTGCTCCATGTGATGTTCCAAACAGGCCAGGCACAAATCCCTAAAAAAAGGGTAAAATATGGTTAAAGGGTAATGCACAAAACCTAAACAACTTGAGAGCACAGCTCACACCCCTACATTTGTCCTCCCTTAATGTACAGACTGTGCTGCACAGCAGCTGCAGTCTGACTCAGGTATCCTTAAGGCAGGCATCACACCAACACTTGATAAATAAATGCTACTTTTTGACACACAGCCTAAAGTCACCCACTGAGTCACTGAGATAAAACAAGTGGCCCAGGGACTCCACCTCACAGAGCACAAGCTGGTAACACAGATTAGGATTGCAAGGTCACAAATCAAGCTGTGGTCTTGCAAATGTGCTGCTCAGTGCACACTTCCAGAGACTGGCACTGAGGGGTCTGGCTCCCACCTGAGACTAGTAACAGATGCTGGCAACTCAGAGAAGAGCCACCAGGAGCAGAGGTACAAAACATTATTGTGATTGAGCCCAGGAAATAGATATGCATGTGCTTGCATGTTTGTCTCTAAAAAAATGTGTGTCTATGAGATATATATATTTCTATACTAAAAATGTTTGTGTCTATATAGTATCATAGAATCATTTGAGTTGGAAAACATCTTTAGGATTATCAAACCTAACCATAAACCTGACACTGCCAGGCCCACCACCATACCATGTCCCTGTGGCAGATGAGAGTGAGCTGCTCCAGCACTGTATTTCTTACACAAACACATGAAATTACACATCAACCTTTAGGTTCAAAAAAGTTGAAATGAAGGGGGAAAACAGGTACTGTCTGAACTGTCTCCACAAGAAAGAGAAGACAGGCGTTCCCCCAGGAGCAGGACTAGCTCCATTAAAATGAGCTGCCAGCTGCAGGAGCTCTGTAAAGCACTAATTCTTTTTGAAGAGTTGATCATTTACATTGAAAACCACAAATAAATGGAGGATTAATCATCTTGGACAGAAAGGGACTCAAAAGCTTGCTGCAAACTGTTGGGGTACAATTATAAGTGAACAAAATGTGGTTAAAAGCACTCAGAGAACCAAAGTTAAAAAAAAAGAAAACAACACCAAAACAAAACAACAGTTTTATTTCCTATGATCCATTCAGGCATGAACAAAATGTGGTTAAAACAGAGAACCAAAGTTAAAAAAAAAAAAAAACAACACCAAAACAAAACAACAGTTTTATTTCCTATGATCCATTCAGGCAAGAAAAAGGAATTTAAAAATGTGCTCAGATGCCAAACTGTGTTACACTAAAAGGGAAGCCCAAAATGTTGAAGACTTATCAGAATATGATTAAAAGCCTGGAGAAGGTGAAAAGGAGAATAGATCTCTGAAGGAGTCCACTGAATTGGTGTTGACAAGACAAAACAATAAAACTCATAAATTGCAGAAAACCCCCAACAACTAAAACTACAGCAGGCATAAAAATTCCATGGGTAATACACAAAATACCACTTCAGGGATCAGCCTTCCAAATGCTACATATAGATTTCTAAAGTTTTTCAGTCATTCAGGAAATGATTTTTTAGGATTTCTTTAATACATGAGGATAAATTTCTTCTCACAGTAAGAAATAATGGTCATGAACTCACCATCAGTGACCACAAACTGATGAAATGCATTAAGGGCTAATGAAAGTCCCAGAAAAAAAACCTTCCCCAAATGAGAACAAGTGGAATTAAACCACATATCTCTGTTTTGTCAGCTGTAAGCACAAAGTGAAGTTTGAAGCCAAAGGGCCCCAACAGAGGGAAAAAGACAACTCTGGTTTTCAGAAATCCTGCCTCAGACAAAAAAATAAAAGCATTATAAAAACAGGAGCGGGAAAAAAATTGGGCAAAAATATAAAAAAAAAATAAATCTGGGTCAGCAAAAGAAACCAACCAAAACCCATTATGAAACTTATGGACAGTGATAGCAGGGAAAATCTTCACAAACATTTCCCAGTGATTAATCAGTAAAACAACTAAAAGACAGTGGAAGTAATTGTTCTCCACTTGGAAAGAATTAGAACAATGTATTTATATCATAGAAAAATGAGGTAATACTTTCCCTGCCAACAAAAGAAGAATGTTAAACAACCTTAAAGAGAGCTAAACTCTTAAACTTAAGCCAGAAGACTTGGATAACTTGCACCCTTGAGTCCTAAAGCATCCACTGGTAGTACTTCATACACAAAAACCAGCATGCTTAAGGTCCTGTGCTGAGCTTCCAAAGACTGAGGGACCTTTAATCTTGGGCCAATACTAAAAAATGCAAGAAGGGAGTGAGGCAACTGTCAGCCAATGTGCCTCAGTAAAATAGGAGCTGACCCAGGCTTTTATTGATCATAGAAAACAATGTGTTCTTATGGAAAAATGTTTCAAAGCAAAACTGATTTCTTCACAGCACTGAAATATCTTGGCCGGGGAAGTTTTTGAAACATATTCTATTTTCTTATTCTTAGAATAATTTAATTCAAAATTCTTTCTTGCCACTAAATTTGATAGAATTTAATATTTATTTTAATCCACAATATTACTGTAAAGAGAAATTTTATAATAACTTCATGTATTTCTTGTTATTTTTTACTTTAATATTTGAAATATATCTTTAGAAGATTTTTGCCATGAAGGCATGACAAAACGAATGGTTCCTCAAAGAAGTCCTGCTTGAATTCTCTTTCAGAGGATTAGAACAATAGACAGAATTAATTATAGTTCTATATTTATATTCTATAATTAGAAATTTAAATGGCATATAATTCTGAGCAGCAGATAGTGGGAATAAAGAAATATTTTAAAGTTGGCTTAAAGTGTTTTAAGTGCTGAAAATCCATGACAAGGAGAAACTGTCCTGATGGTTGGTGTTTCAAAGGCTAGCCATCACAATAAAAAGAAACACAGGCAAATGTACACACTGGAAAACCTGTGCTTCTTAGTAAAGAAGGGAACAAGGCTCATCTGGTGAAGTGGTACTCACATCACTGCCTGAAGTGTCTGACAGCACTCAGGCCAGAACAGCCTCTGCTGTCTGTTTCAAAAGAATGCAGCAAATACCCCATGTAATCTCCAGTGCTGCCTTCATTTGGGCTCTCAGTGTGTCCAAGACCTGCAGCATCTCAGTGCCCTGCTCTGACACCTTGTGCAGACAAGACACTGAAATTGCCATGATCATCTTCATTCCCTCATGGTGAAAAATGTTACCATCTTTTACACGAAAGCCACTTTTGCTTATGTCTCTGTGTAGAACCTGCAACTTAAGTGAAAATCAAAATGGCCAAGTCTCAATGGATTTTGCTATGTACAAGTACAAAGATATACAAAGCTTACAAGTTTCATATTTACTACAAGAAGAAAAATAACAGAAGCAAAATCATTGCAAAATAAAGAGAGCTAAGTGCCTTAGCCATTGAGGGACCAGGAAAAGTACTTTATCCTCAGAGCACAGAATCTTGCCTACCAAAAGTGAAATGCCCACACAGAAGTGTCCAAATATATTTCACCTGGTAACGAGCACACATTACTGTTATGACTGTTGTTGTTGTCAGCATGCTACATTATTATTCTCAGTCTTGATGAACCTGGATTTTACTTTAATCTCCTTAAATTTTATACATTTCCTGTGTATTTTACTCTTTTATTAAGCATTTTATCAAGCATTGCACTATTTCCAACTGCTGCTTCTATATCATCAACAAAGGAGAGTAAAAAATGCACATACAGAAATATGGAGGCCATGAAGGATGTTGGTTGCATTCCTGACTGGTGTCTCAGCAGTCAGTCTCTCCAGACTATACATCTAACAGTTTCTCAACAGCTCAGAGATATTTTATGTTTTCCTAAAAAGCACCAACCCTACAATCTTACAACTATTTTACCATGTTTGGGCACTCCTACCTTATGCTTGAAAAGAACAACACAGCACTCATAACATGAAGATGGTTGCATGACTTCCATTAATGGCAAAGCAATTTTTACAGCTCAAATCTCCAGCAGATCCATGGGTGTACCCAAAGCACATAACCCCAACCTGTTTTAAAATTCAGCCTGGTGTGCAGCAGAGCAGCTCTGTCCCCAGTCAGGGGATCAAAAGACAAAGCCCAGTGGATGGAGGGTGTGGATCACTGACTGGATGAGTACTGGGGATAATGAGCAAAGGAGACTCCTCCTGCCTTTTCAAAACCAGGCCAAGTTCAAGAGGAGCAACTTACTGAGAAACCCAGATTCAGGCAAACTATATTTGATGAACAATCAATACCCAGCAGAGCTAATAAAGACAGCTTTGATCCCTGCTAGAAAGACTGATGTAGCCTGACAGTACCAGTTTGTCCCTCAAAGGACTGAAAGGATTTGCTCAGATCAGTAACAGCATCTATGCAATAAAGAGCCACATCAAATTGCTTGGTCAGAAATACCATTCTTTAGAAGACAAATCTCAAACATAAACTCCTTCCAGATTTTATTTCCCATTCTATCTTGAGACAGTTGCTCTATTTGAGATCCCTTCATTTACTATAGGGTGGTACTGAGATCCCCTTATTTGCTATAAGAAATGCTATCTGCAATGAAGATTATGAGGAAAAAGAAGACAATTGTGTGTACTGCAACTCCTGACCCAGGGCAAAAATAAAGCTTTAGCTCTACAATTTCAAAGAGAACAAGAAAAAGAAAAGCTTCCTGAAACACTGAAATGGAGGAAGGCTAAAGCATGTACAAGTCAAAGAGCCATCTGAAGAGGTGCCTTTTCCCCCAGTATAGACAAGGTTGAGAGAGTCCTGATGTCAAATGGAAGTTGCTCAGTGTGAATACTTATGTAGGTCACTTAGGACCTATTTAGGTCACCTTCTTTGCAGATTTAACCAAGTAATTTGCTCTTTCAAAGGAAGTAGCTGCTTTAGTCCCACACTTGCAGATTAACACTACAAAGAAGTGTCTAGTGCCAAAGGCGACACATGCTACACGCAGGAATAATCTGAAAAGAAGGGGGAAGGATATCTTAAAACCTAACAGATCCAAGAAATCAGAACTTATCTACATGGAACAGAGCAGACATCCAGGCAGGCAAACCAGAAATCCTGACAATTTCAATTTAGGAATAAGTAAGGTGCCTTGTTCCTGGTGTTAGAATTTGGCATTCATTGCCATGAAGCACACAAGTCTTACAGAATAGGAAGGATCATATTTTTCACTGAAAATAAAATAAGCTAATGTTCAGTAATCAGGATAATTTCTAAGAGAAAGTGGTCTTGTTCCCTGTTCCTGGCAGTGCTCAAGGCCAGGCTGGATGGGCTCTGAGCAGTCTGGGCTAGTGGAAGGTACACCTGCCCATCACAGGGGTGTTGGAACAAGAATATCTTTAAGATCCCTTCCAATCCAAGCCATCCTGTGATTCTATGATTTTGCAGCATTACTTGCAGGAGAAGAGCCAGCCTGAACTAAAATAAGTTTCTTCACAACTTCCAGGCACGGATGAATGCATCTTGATGTCATGACCTGAAGGAATGAGGAGGCAAAAAGTCCAAATCTTGTTGCCATCTGTTTCCCTAAATTAAAGGTAACAAAAACCCCACACATATGCAGACCATATTTAGAATGTATCTGTATATAGAGCTGACAGATTACAGACATCAATAACTAGAGGGCAAGTAAGCAGTTGTGAAACTATCCATTATGGTTTATATTCATTATAGAAGTAAAAATTAGCAAGTACTTTAGTCATGTTATCTTCCAGAAGAGGTTAGAAATACAGAGATAAGGGATAAAATGCAAGGAAGTACTACCAGCAACATAGGTTACATTGTTGCTGTCCTGCTTATCCAAATTCTAATTATAGGAAGATTCAAAAAAATTACAGAGCAGTTTATCACCAGTATAATGGTTTTTCTTCTGACTAAGCCTTTTTGCTGCAGTTCTTCAGTGGGAAAGACTGACAGAATGAAAGTGAGCTATTACAATTTTTTTTTCTGTAGACAAATATGTAGAAGTCTCACCATGCTACTGGGTGGTGCCAGGCAATCATGGAATTTTTGTGAAATGTAATTACCTTATATAAGCCACGTATGCCCTCTGTCTTGTATATCTTTATAAGAGCATCAAACATTCCTCTGTACTGCCGCTTGGATGGATCCACGCCAGCGTTATACTGCAGCACAAGTCGAGTCTTAGTTACCCATATTGGGTTTGTGATGCAGAGGGTCATGGCTCCTGAGGACACACAGAAGTTACACTCATTGCTATGCCAACTCCACAGACTGTCCAGTTTGTTCAGTCCAACATAACACAGGCTTCTACAATGACAAAACTACTTTTCCTACCAGAAAAAGTACTGGTACAGAGTATTCATATTGTTCAAAACAGGTGAAGTTTATGCCCTCCACTGCTCCTTCTCTCTCCCTTCAAAGCTCATGGTCAAGTCCAATTCACTCCTGCTGTGGTACTTTTGCAGGGCACATGTATTTTTGCATATTCCTAGTACAGCCCCTTTTTTGTTTCACCTTTCCAGTTAGTAGTAGAATCTGAAGTAGACAGTAAATGTAATTTCTTAATGCACCACTGATTATCTGAGTTATTCTTCAGTATACAATAATTCAAAATTTAATGGACACCTCACTGATGTGAAATTTGCTTAATAATTTTGACAGGTTAATAGCAAGAACCTGTTATAGCTTTATAGGTTATTGAAAATACCATTGTAGCAGAATCCATTACTGTATTTCATGTCAAACAATATGCCCTATATTTCAACATTAAATGAATGCTTCAAAATCCTAATGAACTCTTCCAAATTGCCTGTACAGCACGCAGCAACAGGACAAGGGGCAATATTCAAACTGAAAGAGAGCAGGTTTAGATTAAGTGTGAGACAGAAATTCTTTACTGTGACAGTGGTGAGGCACTGGAACAGGTTGCCCAGAGAAGCTGTGGATACTCCACCTCTGGGAGTGTTCAAGGCCAGGCTGGATGGGGCTTTGAGTAACCTGGTCTAGTGGGAGGTGTCCCAGCCAAAGACAGGGGGATGGAACTAGATTATTTTTAAGAACCCTTCCAACCCAAACCATTCCATGATTCAATAGGCAACCTCCTTTCCAGGTCCAAGTGTAAACATTTAAGAAGTTAACAATCTGATAGCAGCAGATTTCTATAGTTACACTTTTGGACCCAATACAGTACTAAATATGGAAAGTACTTACACAAAATGAAAACCAGGACAAAAGACATAACTATAAATTCTGCACAAAACTGAAGGACCACAGTGACCCACCTATTTGTCCTAGACATCTTTGTTTTATTTACAGACAACAAACTATTGCGTCTGGGCTGGAACACTTACACTTGCCACCTGTAAAAGAAAAAGCTGCACTGACACAGAAAGGCAGGTAGCAGCATATGGAAAGGCTACAAGTGAACATTAATTTTTGCATTTAACCTCACCAGCCTCTGCAGCTGACACCAGGTGTTCGCTCGCACTGAGACTTTCCATCTTCCCCTCCTTCTTATAAGCTTTGATGGCATTGTAACTGGAAAATGTACATCATAGTTTAGTGAAGGTGAAAACAGACCTACATCACAAAAAATCCAATCCAGAGTGACATACCTGGCTTAAAATCATGGTGGTACACAGCCTTTGAAGAAAAGGCATCCAAACTACTGTTATTTAATCAATTAATTGTCTCTGAGCAGTTAGCTCTTTAAAGTGAACCATGGAAATACATATTTAAATTGTATAATTAAACTGACAATATCAATGGGACTGCATCTTGAAAATTACCAGATATCCAGAAGTAACTCTAAAATAAGTTTATTGGGACCCACAGTGCTAGGTATCTACCTTCTAGCTCAGAAATACACTGAACACTCTTCTTTTGATCCAGTTTACAATCTTTGTGAATTAAGAAATTGTCAACAGAAGATGAAGTGTCAATAGCAGTCTACAGCAAAGCTTAAGGACTGAAGTACAACAATAACAGTCTAGACAATTGATAAGTGAGCTTTGCATAGGCATACCAGCTAACTAGTCCCTAAAATGTTTCAATTAATAGGGATGAGCACTGTAAGCAGTAACAGAGTAGTAGAATATTAAAAAATGGTCTTTAAAAGCAAAGCCCATCAGTTGACAAAAACATTGAAAAAACTGTCACTAAAATGATTAAAAACAATCAAGCATTTAGTTTCAGTAGAAAACTTCATGCTCTTTAACTTTTAAGAAATCAATTTAAGTTCTTGTTTTTCATAAGGTTTTAAGAACAGTGTATTGGCACTTTTAGAGAATTCTTTATGAATAGTATCACCACCTCTCAAATTCCTTAGTATTTTCACAGCATAAAGAGAATACACTGTAGCTGACAAAGGAACAGGTCTCTGACTCAAACTGCTTAAATTCTAAAATGGCAAACCATAACAAATGTTAACAAACCTGGATTAGCTAACAGAATTACAAGTTTGTAAGTCCCTTAGCACATTTTTATACCCCACAAAGAAGCTGCAATGTATATCTGAACACTACATTGTGCAGGCAGTGACACATTTTACAGTTCTACTTACAAGAAGAAGTAAAGTCCCCAGGAGGCCCCTGCTCCCACCATGTTTGGAGTCACCCCTTGGTACAAGCCTCGAAGCCCTTCATGCTTCCAGACTGTGCTCATACAGTGAAGAATTCCATTGTACTTTGGCCTCAGCTCCAACCCATCGCTTACTACGAAAGAAAGAAATTATATTGGAAAACATTTTGGGAAGCATAAAGTTCAACTGCCTCCAAGCCAACACAGGAGTCCACAGCCTCTAAAGCAAGCAATAAATGAACATGAAATGTAACTGATCAACTGTATTACACAAGTGTTATTTCACAAGAATGCAAGAGTTGGGCTTTACAGCTTTATAAGCTTAGAATTCAAGAACTTAGGGGAAAAAGCGGGAAAAAGAAATAAAAAAAGAGAGAAACTATTTAGCTCAGTAAGAGGAAAGTTCCTATTAATCTGACAAAGCTAAACAAATTCACTTTAGTACATTTTTGATGAGCAGCAGATCTGAAGTTTTCTGTCTCTTCTTTTTAGCACTCCAGTGATTTTGCATATTTCGAGTGATACAGATAGCATCCTTGACGTATTTCTCTAAGCTGTTTAGACAAGTCCTAAGTAACAACCCTTAAATTCAAATTTTCTCTTCAAAATGTTCTATAAAGCAATGGGTCATGTCTTACTGATTCCCAAGTAATTTTTTATCAGAATACTCAAAGGTTCCTTCTCCCACCTAATAAGCTAACAGCTGGCTGTCCAAATGTTCAGAAAATACCACTTCAAAATCATAGAAAACGCACAAGTTTTTGTCTGACAGATCATGTAGTACATGGATGTTCACAAAACTTGGAGTGGTAACTACTATTGCTCCTACCATAACAACAAAGGAGTAAGTTGATTACTGATGAGATATGTGATGCAGTCCATGGTGAGAAGACAAAAGGTAACAGACACAAGCTGAAATACAGGGAATTTTGACCAGAACATTTTATCCAGCAGAATGGCCAAATACTTGAACAAGTTGTCTGAAGAGCATCTTTGGAGTTACTCAAAACTCCATTATACAAGACTGAACAAAGTGATCTAAGCAGATCTTATCTGATTAGGGGGTGAACTCCTTAGCTCTCTTCTGAGCTAGATGACTCTGTGCTGCCAACAGAGCAGCAGCTTCATCCTTCCTACAAACATATGGCTAGACTGCAGCTGTACTGAAAACTGATCTCAAAGTTTTACAAATGTAGTTTTTGTGGGCCCATCAAAATTAATCCTGGTAAACAGGCATTTTCTGTTTGTGCCACATTTATTATTAATTCCTCTTGAACTCTGTGTCCCATACACACTGTGACAGACTTCAGCATTAAAGACACTGAGCACAGTGTGACAACGTCTCAACACCTTGACAACACTCAACCTCTTTTCTCCACCCTGAATAAGTGTTGCTAGACCTTTCCCACAGACATTTGTGAAATTTTTTACCATGCAGACACCAGATCAAGTTTATAAAAATATTAAACAACATCGGAAATCAGAGATATGAATGCAAGTCTTTCTGTCAATGATGCTGCAAAGGATCTTCACAGAATTAATTTCTGATACCAGCTCCTGCTCCCTGGTTGAAGACAAAACATAGGAATTGATACTTTCAACCCAAAGAAGCATGAGAAAGTATGTGACCTCTAAAAGCCACCTAATCCAAACTTGTACTCAAATCAGATCTAATTAGACCTGGCTACTTAGGGACACGACCAGTTGACTCCTGAATGTTTCAAAGGCTGAAGAGATTACAGCCTGTCTGGGTAACCTTTTCCAGTATTTAACCATTCTCACAGTAAAATAACTGGAACTTTCCATGTTCACGCTTGTGCCTGCTCCTTTTCAGCCTATTATCTCCAAGAATCTGGCTTTAACTTCTCTGTGTCTTCCAATAACATTGTCATAGACTGCAATTTTAGCTCCCCTCAGCCCTTCCCTTCTGAGCCAAAGGGATGCTGTTCTGTCAGCCTGTTCTATGCCATGTGCTCCAGCCCTTTCACCAGTCTAGTGGTTTCCACTGAAGTCACACCAGTGTGTCATTGTCTTCCTTCCTTGTCCTGGAGAGCCCCATAGTAAACACAGTACTTCTGATGTAGTCTCACAAATGGAAAACAGAGAGAAAAGAGCCCTTCTGCTGGCTGTGCTTTTCATAACGAAGCCCAGGAGGTGCCCAACTAGGACTCACAACGTTTTGAATTTCATAAAATGTCCCTGTGATAGTTTGGTTTTGAGATCTTAAAACATCCATGTATCTATTTAAGAAAACAACCCAAAGACACAGGAAAATGTTTCAACCTCTCTGAAAGAAAACATGATATGGACAAGTTCCTCAAATCAGCAGAAAAGTCAAGAGAAATTGCCATGTTTCCCTGCGAAAAAACAAACCAGTTACAGAGTTTTCTGCAAAACAACACCACTACTGCTAACAACCAGGGCTATTCCACAACCACCGCTACGCTCGGAGTGTTGAAAACCTCTGGCATAGAGGTGAACTTTGAACGTGGGTTTGGGCAGCCCGCCTGCTGAAAGGGGCAGGCTGCGCTGCCTCCGCACCGGCGCTCACCGGGGAACAGCGGGGGAAGAGGCTGGCAGCGCTCCGGCCTGCCCGCACACCTGACAGTCCCTACAAGTGACAAGGAGCCGCTTTAGGATAGCGGGGAAGAGAATGGGAGACCTAAGTCCCTTTCGGCTTACGGCGGTTCATGCCCAGCCGTGGGGCTGCAGCCGCGCCCGGGGCGGGCAGAGCGGCGGGGGCTCGGGGCAGGGAGAGCGGGACTGGGGCAGGGAGCGGGGGCAGAGAGAGCGGGCTCGGGGCAGGGAGAGCGGGACTGGGGCAGGGAGAGCGGGCTCGGGGCAGGGAGAGCGGGACTGGGACAGGGAGAGCGGGATTGGGGCAGGGAGCCGGGGCAGGGAGAGCGGGCTCGGGGCAGGGAGCCGGGGCAGAGCGGTGCGGGCTTTGGGCAAGGAGCCGGGGCAGAGACAGCGGGCTGCGGGCAGGGAGCCCGGGCTCGGCGAGCTCGGGCACGTCGGCGCGCCCTGAGCGGAGGACGGCGGCGGGCGGGCGGGCGGTCCGGCCTCACCTGCGAAGCGGATCTTGACGAGGTCCAGCGGGTGCAGCGCCAGGGTGGCCAGCACGCCGCCGCTCATTCCCGCCGCCAGGTTCTCCAGCCGCACGTGCCGCAGCACCGAGCGCAGCGCCGGCTCGCGCGGCAGCGGCTCACGCGCCGCGCACGCGGGGCCCGCGCGGCGCGTCCGGTCACGTGTGCGCGCGGCGGCGGCGGCGGGATGCGGGTGAAGGTGCTGAGCCGCAACCCCGATGACTACGTGCGGGACACCAAGCTGGACCTGCAGCGCGGTGAGCGGGGCTCCGGCACCGGGAACCGGCACCGGGCATCGGCACGGCGCGGCACGGCCGGAAACGGCGCGGCCCGCACGGCAGGCATGAGGCCGGCGGCGCAGGAAGGCGCTCGGGCGCCCGGCGTCCGCGTCCCGCTGCGCTCCGGTCCCCTCCCGTCCCGTCCCGTCCGCCGCTGCCCGCTGGCAGCGAGAGAGCTCGGGCAGGGGGCTTCGGGCTTCCCTCGCTGCGGGTGCCGGTCCCAGGCGGGGATCTGCAGGCGCGCCGGGCCGTGCCGGGCCGGGCCGCGGGGCCGGAGCTGCCACAGCCCGCTCTGGAAGCGGCGTCACTGCAGGAGTGCGGGGCTGGGGGTTAATCGCTGCTCTGGTACCCCGAGATGGCGCTTAGTATTTCCTAAGTTACCCTTTGCAGTTTTTTGCACTTAATGCTGTTTCGTTCCTGGTGTGTCGAGTTCTGCTTCTTGCACGTTTATTGATAAAACTGCCAAAAAACGCGTTGGTTTTACACACAGAGTTTTGTAGCTTGGAAGGGAACTCTAAAGGTTTTCTAGTCCCACTCACCACACCCTGCCTTGTGGTGAGCAGGGACATCTTCAGCTGATCAGGCTGCTCAGAACCTTGATGGGGCGTGTGCCAAGTCATTGTGAAAAGCTTCTTACTATTGTCTAGTGTCAATTGACCCTCTTTAAGTTTAAAAGTGTTACTCATTGTTATGTCATAACAGACTGTCTAAAAAGTCTGTCCCCATCTTTCTCATAGCCCCCATTAAGACAGTGGGGTTTGCCTGGAGCTGTCTCTTCTCCAGGCTGAACAACCCCAGCTCTCACAGCCTTTCCTCACGGGAGAGGTAGTTCATCCCTCTGCTCATCTCTCCTCTGGACCTGCTCCAGCAGGGGTTCCTAATGTGTGTTCTTTCTGTTGCAGTTCCAAGGAACTATGACCCTGTATTGCATCCATTTGAGGTTGCACGAGAGTACGTGAGAGCTCTGAATGCCACCAAGCTAGAACGTGTGTTTGCAAAACCCTTTCTTAGTTCACTTGATGGCCACAGAGATGGAGTTAATTGCATGGCCAAACATCCAAAAAGTTTGTCTACTGTGCTGTCTGGAGCTTGTGATGGAGAGGTAAGCTTACAAACCACAACAAAGAACATATCTTTCTTATTTCTGTTTTTCTCTTTTGTGTTTTGTTGGGTTGTTTGGTTGGTTTTGTCGCACCTTATTTTTTTGTCTCTGTTTGCTGTGTTGCCTTCATCTACTTGGAAGGTGAAACTTTTTGCTGCTCTGTAACTCTGCCACTGTACAGGGGAGACAAATTGGGGAGACAAACTGTAGTGAAAGGCTCATGGGCTGGGATAAGGATAGGGAGGGATCACTCACCTGGTGATTACCACCAGGGACAAATCAGACTGAACTTGGGGTTATTAATTGAATTTATTGCTAACAAACTCAGAACAGAAGAACGAGAAGTAAAATAAGACCTTAAAACTACCTGTCCCCCACCCCTCCCTCCTTCCCAGGCTCTCCCTTCTCCTCCCCAGCAGCACAGGGAAGTGGGGGAAGGGGGTTATAGTCAGTTCATTACAAGTTGTTCCTGCCTCTGCTCAGGGAGAGGAGGTGCTCTGCTGCTCCACCCTGGGTCCCTCCTGTGGGAGGCAGTTCTCCATGACTTCTCCAGTGTGAGTCCTTTCCACAGGCTGCAGCTTTTCACAAGTTGTGGATGACTGTTCCACCTTGTATAGTCCCTTCAAGTAGAGGCTGCTCCAGTGTGGGTTCCCCACAGGGTCACAAGTCCTATGAAACCTGTTCCAGTGTGGGCTCCTCTCTCCATGGGTCCTGAGGTCCCTGGCAGGAGACTGCTCCAGCAAGGGCTTGCCATGGATCACAGCCTGCTTTGGGTGCATCTGGCCTCAGCTTCTCCACAGGTGCAGGTGGATCTCTGCACTCCCATTAACCCCTCCATGGACACCGGGGCACTGCTGCCCCTCACCATGGTCTTCACAACAGGCTGCAGAGGAACCTCAGTGCTTTCTCCTCCTTCTTCCCTCACCTTGGTGTCTGCAGAGTTATTCTCTCATGTATTCTCTCTCCTCTCTTCTCTGAATGCAGTTACATTTGCCCACTAACTTTTATTCCTTTTTAAAAGTGCTAGCACAGAGTTGTTACCACCATTTCTCAGTAGCTTGGCCTTGGCCAGGGGTGGGTCTGTGTGGGAGCTGGCTGGAATTGGCTCTGCTGGATGTGGAGGAAGATTCCAGCAGCTTCTCACACAAGCCACCCCTGTAGACTCCCACTACCAAAACCTGGCCATGCAAACCCAATACACATTGTGATTGCTTTTTGCTGCCTACATGACCCCCCACTCCTTCCCCTAAAGAAGTTAAACTGCCAGATTAGCTAGGGTGAAGGGGCACACAACCAAAAATTTTTTTGAGTAACAGGGTTTCATACTGCCTAAAGAAGGCTAACCCTGTATATATTTGATTTACATAACTTGTAAATAGCAATCAAGGATACTTTAATTGGAACTAGTTGCAGAAAAAACTGCCTGTCTTTTATGAATTACCTGTTTTTTCTCACCCTTACATTGCTCATTTGATAGTACTTGGATAGTAACTATTGTAAATAGCAATCAAGGACAATTGGAACTAGTTGCAGAAAAAACTGCCTGTCTTTTATGAATTACCTGTTTTTTCTCACCCTTACATTGCTCATTTGATAGTACTTGAATACTTTAAAGGGCAGTTTAAAGGTCTTCTAGGTCTTTCTGCTTTTTATACAAAGTGCACATATCATACAGTAGTATAAGGGAGGTTAACCTTTTCAGAGAGATGTGGAACAAATTTCTATGAAAGTTCTTACCCAAATTTCGTACAAAGTGCACATGTCATGCAGTAGTATAAGGGAGGATAACCTTATACTACTGTATGACATGTGCGCTTTGTATAAAAAGCAGAAAAAGAGAGATGTAGAACAAATTTCTATGAAAGTTCTTACCCAAATTCCTTATCCATTGATAGAGCAAGTAAAGTACTCGGTACTGTTAATACATAAAACATAAAAAGTGACCTCCATTTCATTGTTGTTGGTTTTTAAATGAGCCCAAAAGCTTTGAAACAAATACATAAAAACACAAAAAGTGACCTCAATTTCATTGTTGTTGGTTTTTAAATGAGCCCAAAAGCTTTGAAACAGAAACCTCTGTGAGAGGTGGACATCCACAGACAATGTAGTACAGCAGCTGGACAGAAAAAAAATCTGTTGGTTCCAAATTTCTTTGTGCTTTTGTCTTTAAAGGGGTATTTTTTTGCCAATTTTGCAACTGCTGCTGTTATTTAGCAAGAATTCCAGTTCAAAAACAGGGGAGTGCAAAATGCAGAAAGTATACAGCTTAAGTCAGGGGGAGGGTAGGAATGAAAGAACCTCACTTTTAAAATTATTTTCAAGAAAGAAATAATTAATTTTTAACATGATCAAATCTGACCCGTGTCCAAGCAACTCTGCCATTTCATTACAACATGTGTGGTTTCTTATACTTGAATTGTGAACTGCAGCTGTGGGCTGTAGAAAGCTTACAGAATATTTGCTTTTTGTTTTTGTCAGGTTAAAATTTGGAACTTGACCAAACGACAGTGCATCCGCACGATACAAGCCCACGAAGGCTTTGTTCGAGGCATGTGTGCCCGTTTCTGTGGTACCTCATTCTTCACTGTAAGTATTATGTGTCTCCTCAGCAGTGCAGCAGCACAGAGTACCTGCTCGCCATCTGTTTTCCACTGAGAAGCTTGCTCTCTGCCATAGAACATTTAAATATTGTATGAATACACTTATTAAATGTGTCGGTGAACCCAACAGTTCTATTTAGGATGAAGTTTTTTCTGATGCTGTGATATGGATGTCATTCAAGACCATTGAAGGGATAAATACCAGCAAAGAGCTAACAGATGGTCATGTAATTAAAACTCCAGTAAACTAGTTTTTGTTAAAGTAGTAAATGGATTATGTTCATTGCAAGACATAAAAAAGTTAAAAAGTAACCATTTGCATATATATATACCATGTAAAAAAAGTAACCATTTGCATATATTATGATTAAAAATAATCTGATTAAGTTAAGATCATTCCAGGTGAATAAAGCTTTATTAATTCATAAAAAAACACAACAGGTTCAGTTGCATGTGAACTGCTTGGAAATAATGTCTTCCTGTTGGCATTAAAACAGTTCTAAGACAACACAACAAGAAGTGTTTTTGAAAACAGGAAGTGTCCTGAGGTTGTGCTTTGTTTGAAGTGGTCATAGAAGAGCCATTTTCCCTACAATATATTTATTTTTTCTAAGGTATATACCAGATCATAGGGATAGTAGTTAGGATATGGGGAAGTCACTGTAAAAAATCTTAAGTGACTCCAGGTTAGTTGCCTTTTGACAATCTATCTGCCTGAAAATTGAGAGAGGGAGAGAAACAGCAGTAGTGCAGTCAGGGAGGGGAAGATGAATTTGTAAAGTTAACAATTTTAGGCCAGGTGATCCAGGTCACTACACATACCTGCAAAAGCTTGTGCTGGCATTAGTGCAAGAGGTAGAACAAAATTTGGAACAGGCAACCAGAACAACTGAGGTGGAAAGTGCCTTTTAACTGATTACAGGCTCACCAAAGTGACTTTCAGAAGATAATTTGCAGTTTAGGGTGCCAGTTGATTGAAAATCACGAAATGTAGCCTTACAAAATAGCTATCATTCCAGCTCACCTTTTTCCTGTTCAGCTGTCTATTTTGGAAACTGGAAAAGCCTCGTGGATCAGGATGGACGGTGGAATAGGTGAAGGAAAGGTGGTGGTAGGAAACAAGTGACAAACTGGGAATCAGTCGCCTGATCTCAGAAGCCAACAGATCCCCAGACAATCTCTGAGCAGCCCCCACCTGCTCTTTCTGCTCCCAGTCCTGCAGCTTTTATTGCAGAGCATTGTTCTGTGCTATGGGATAGTCCTTGGGCCAGTTCAGGACGTCTGTCATGCCCGTGTCCCCTCGCAGTCTGCTGCCCACCCCAGGCCTGTTTGCTGGTGGGTGAGGCAGGGATGATGGACACAGAGTGGGAGCAGGGGGAATGCACAGCCAAGGCTTGGGTGCTGGGTCAGGGCTGTTTCAGCCACACATCAAAAACAGTGCCAGGTGGGCTGATACAAAGAATGTTCACTCCAGCCAGACCATGTACATGTTTTAATGACATGTTATGGCCAGGAGAGCTAATCTCTGGCTTGGAGGTATAAAATGGAACAGTGAACAGGCACGAGGAAGCATATGTATATCAGATTTTTTTTTAAAAGGATGCTGTATTTAATTGCGAAGTACATCTAGCAAAATAAAAGGGAATATATTTAAATAAAGCTGTACATGATTTCTCAAATATTTCCAGGTTGGTGATGACAAAACCGTGAAGCAGTGGAAAATGGAGGGCCCAGAATATGGAGAAGAAGAAGAACCTATTCATACAATTCTTGGAAAGGTAGTAAATCTGAGCTTTGATTTTCCCACACCTCTTCTTTTGAATTAAGTTGGAATCATTTCTTATCTAGCTTTTGAAGGAGAGAGAAATAATTTGATATCAACTGTTATCATAATTGGTTGTAATTTGCTGGTATCAAATTTTATAATGGCACTTTTAAAGTATCTTCATGTTTTTATTACTT
Source organism: Passer montanus (assembly GCF_014805655.1). Taxonomy (NCBI): domain Eukaryota; kingdom Metazoa; phylum Chordata; class Aves; order Passeriformes; family Passeridae; genus Passer; species Passer montanus. The sequence goes on from NW_024366480.1 coordinate 5,118,337, forward strand.
TACATGTAACCAGAAAGGACTCCTCAAATGCCAACAGAGACTGCTTAGCTCTGTCTGTACTAATTATCCCTTTCCTGCAAACTGGTCACATTTCTCTGTAGTCTCTTCAGATGTGTATTGCCAGTGCTTAGTCTGCATTAAATAACTTACTTTTCATACCAATATCTCACAGCCATTCAGTACAAAATACCAACTTTACATCCTCCTTATCACCAAAAGCAGTCTAAAAATAGATATTTTGGCACTTTGAATTTATGATAAGCTTGTGTTAAGAAAAACATTAAATGTTTTTCAAATAGATAGTTTGAAACTCTTTAGTTATTGCAATGTCCCCACTGAAGATACAGTTGCACTCTTAAAATTTTCATTTGCTTTAAAATCAGCCAGATTTTGTAAATATGCCTTTAGTGCCATCTCCATTGTAAATTTACAAGAAATGCCTACATGCACCTTAAATGGAAAAGAAAGGTTGCCTACTGGAAGGGGTACATCTGATAAGGCTTAGTTTCTAGTAGCAATGGTGAGTTAATTTTCAGTAATATAAATGAGAAAAACCATGTGAGACTCCACATGCAAAGGTTTGTTGATTTTTTTTTTCTAACAGAATATGCTTGAGTATTTATGCATATGATTGGGTTTTAAAATTTTTGCTTTGTTTTTTGTTATTTTCCTTTAAAGACAGTGTATACAGGAATTGATCACCACTGGAAGGAGCCTGTTTTTGCTACCTGTGGCCATCAAGTGGACATTTGGGATGAACAAAGGACAAGCCCTAAGTGTTCTCTGACTTGGGGTTTTGATAGCATAAGCAGTGTAAAATTTAATCCCATTGAGGTAATGATTGTGCAATATATTGGAAATTAGTATTTTTCTTGAGCAGTATGAGATATAAACTTTTTTCTTCCAAATTTAGATTTTATGTTTTTAGGGAATGTGTAGGGGGATGTATACATAGATTTTGCAGGTTATATTATTTTGGAATGTAGTACCATATAATTTCATCTTCCTGTTTTTCTTGAGCAGTATGAGATATAAACTATGTTTACACCATCCTGATTTTTTTCCTTCCAAATTTAGATTTTATGTTTCTGTGGAATATGTAGGGGGATGTATACATAGATTTTGAAGGTTATATTATTTTGGAATGTAGTACCATATAATTTCATCTTCCTGTCTTTTGTCTCTGTAAGTGTGGGAGAGGAGAAACAAAAGCAGGGCAGTCTCCATTCTGCCCACAATACATACCTGGTACCTCAGTCATAGAGTGTAGCAGTTCAGTGGCTGAGGAGCTGCCAGCTCATCTGCTCAGCTCATCTGTTCCAGTATTCTGCTCCCTGTGACTGAGACTTCTCACCCTCCCCATAGCAAAGCAATTACATTTGATCTTTTACAGCACTTCTGTTATACCCCTTGACTGGGCTGTGCTCATAGAAAAAGTGTTTATGAGGAATTGTCTGTTAGTTTTAAAGCAGAGGGCACTGCATGGATTCTGAATCTTACAAGGAAAGCTATTTAAAAGTTTGTCCTGGGTAATTAGCTGCACAGAAAAATTAATGAATGTATTTTCTTGACTGAAAAGGAAACTCATGACCAGCCTTGTGAAATAGCTTAGGTATCTGATGTAAGCTGTTAACCACACTCTAGAAGTATTCAAAAGACCATACACACTGGTTTTGGTGGTTTTTTTTTCAGACTTACCTTTTGGGAAGCTGTGCTTCTGACAGAAATATTGTGCTATATGATATGAGAAAATCAACTCCATTAAAGAAGGTAATATTTTTCTTTTTAAGATTAATTACTGGTGCTAATAATCATACTGAATATATTAATAGCATGTAACTGTTGGTGACAGTAGAGATTGGGGAGCTCTGAAATCTGAGTTCACTGAGTTTTCATTGTCTCAGTCTTGAGTTTCAATTAATGTTGGGATTTAAACAATACAGAGTTGGAAGAGCCTTTTTCTGCATTCAGACAGGCTGTCATGCTCACTCTGTTGTAATTCTTGATCAAGTGCCTGACCTGACAGCAATTTCACAATAAGAACTTTATGTTCCTGTATTGCATTCTGTCTATGTATGTGTGATTATTTAAAAAATTTTTTTTCTCTTCCTTGTCAGAAGGAAATAAGGTAACTTCACCACTGGAGAGCTTTGCTCTGTGTTTGAAAAGGTTTCTCCTTTGAAGGGAGATAAACCCTTCCGTATACACCTACTATAAATATTCAGAAATCCTGTGCAGTGTAATCAAAATAATATTTATATTTACTGATGACCTAAAGATTCCTATTTAACAGACTATTTGTATTTATTTAGATAAGAGGCTGGTAATTCATACACACATATCAAACCTCAATCAAGTTCAGTAGTTCTGAGCCCCAGAACTGTCTTAACAATATTCTTCTATGCAATACAGTATTCTGGCTTGTGAATGTGCACTCAGTGCTCTCCTGTGTTACATACTATCTGCAGCGTCATTGAGCTGATACACACCACAACATTGAAATGGTGCTGAGTTATAAAAAGGAATGTTGTTGGCATAGCAGCATTTCTTTCTCTCCCTGTGCCCCAGCAATTTTTAGTGAAGTTTCATTTGGGCCACTGAGGCAGTGCTTATAGAAACTTGTCAGTGATGCCAGCTGATGTTGAAATGAGCCCAGCCAGTGCTGTAGAGCTGCAGCATCTGGTCAAAGGATGCAGCTTGATCCTTTGTGAGCTAAGTTTGAATCTAACAGAATTTTACACATATGCTAAATGTATGACTGTACATACATGTGCATATAGAATTATTGTAGATTGTGTGCACGTGTTTGTATATGTGTAACTCAAGTAAGCAGCATGCTGAGGTGCTTTTCCTGCTGTAGGAATAAAACACTGGTTAGTACTTCCTTGCTTCCATGGGCACAGTATGGGGTTTCTTCCTGGGACAGGGATGATTCTGCTGTGGAGAGGAGGTGAAATGGCCATTTCTGCATTGACAGCTGAGAGCTCTGGAACTCCTAAGAGAAGGGTTTTGCTTATTAGTGGTACCTTACTGATGCATGGGCACTGGTTTCTGGCACTGCTGCATTCCTGGGACTTGATCAGCAAAGCAGCTGGAACTCAGTGGGAGTCCCTTCGTTAATGGAAATAGGAGTACAGCTTTTCACATCATGAAGCAATAGCTCTGTTGCCCGTTTGTCCTGAGTGTGGGTTTCAAAGCCTTAAGTTTTAAAACGGGAGGGATGAGATAGTGAGATGCTACCTAGGTTCAAAAGAAGAACTACTCTAAAAAAGGCAGGGAAAGATGAGTGAAAGCAATTCTGTTGAAAGACAAGAGGAAAATGTTTTGGTAGGAATTGGTACACTTTAAAAGTAATTCTTGTGCAACCTGTGGGATCAGGAAAGCTTAGGGTGTTTTAAAGATAGACTGTAGCATTTTAACAGCTGACAGGAACTGTGTTTTCTCTTGCTTGTTGCATTGTTAGATCTCTTAACTAGAAACCTTGTAGGTAGTAAAGGAAGACAGGTTAATTATTTGGGTAATGTTTCTGTGTTAAAGTCATCGCAACATTTCCAGGCTGACATTCTTTGTAATCAACTGTTCACAGTTAAAATAATTAAACCTAGAGAATCAAGTCTTCAGGGACTTCACAATTTGGACTTGTCTTAATGGGGACTTAAACTTACCCATTTTCTAAGAAGATGTACAATACATTAAAAATAGCAGTTAAAAATGGCTCTGGTGTGGGTTTAGATAGTTCTGAAATGCCATTATTAACGTATTTACAGCAACTTAAATCACTTCCAGCCCAGGTTGCCTTACATAGTTGTTACTAAACCTAATGCTAGAACTGTAGAGACAATCTTATTTCTTAGGCACTACTTTAATTCCAAAACCCACTGCTGAAATCAACTGAAGGCTTGTAAATTTTGGTGAAAAAATAAGAGATTCGGAGTGTGACAGAACTTGACTCCTTTGGAAAGAGCTGGATTTTTAGCAATACTGAAGTTATTTTGTAACATGACTTAAAGTACTTATTATACATATGGTGGATTAACATTAATTGTGTGCTCATTTTGCAGTGTCTGATAAACTTGTAGAGGAAGGAATAAAGAACAGTCCATTATTAACTTCCCAGTTTTGTGCAAGTTTTATAACTGGAACAATACTGAAATCTGAGCAAATTCTAGTTGTCACATTAGTGTAAACAGAGGACACCTCAGTGTCTGCTTTTTAAACTAGAGATCACTTTACAGATCTGATGATTGCCTTCACTTCTGGTTGCATGCAGTTCCTGAAAATAAGCAGTGTTCTGCAGCACAGACTTTATAATGAGCTTGATGGTGTCACCTAGGAAATGAGGATTTAGGGAGAATGAGAATTATAGGAATAGACACACATTCATTGCAGTCTTTTGGAGGGGTGTTCAGTAAAATCATCGCTATTAACTTGTTTTGAGACTGTGTTCATCACTGCAAGGGTTATAATTGTGCAACTGTATTCTGAAATATGTGTGTAAATTTATGGTGTTCAGTGTAGTAAGCCAAGAACAAAAATGGGGTTTGAGTACCATGGCTTTAAACACCCAAATTTCAGGGTTTTAAAGCAGGATTATAACTGGCCTGGAGCTTTGTAGAAAATCCTGTTTAGAGTTGTTCAGTTTGTTAATCAGTTGCTCTGTAATTACACATCCACTTTGTGTCAGGCATACTGTGTAGTTCTTATTTTGGTTGGAAGTTCCTCTCAGACTCGGCAGAAGCCAAAGCTGCAGTGTCTGGTGTGTCAGATGACTTTCTCCCTGCCTGCCCTTGTCCCACAGGGGCCCAGCTGTCCTCCAAGGTGGGGACATCCAACATACAGCTTGCTGGTGCCTCCTGTCTAGTCTGCAGTTAGAAAGTAGAAGGGTTTTATTAGTCTGTTATCAGCTGCCTTCCTCCCACTTCAGGGCCAGCTGGCCTCTTTGTTGGCCATATGCTTACAAGCAGCAAGCAAATCTTACAAATGTGAGAGGAATGATTCACTGCTGATGCAGTGAGAGTGCTGAGTACCTGACAACACAGTAACTTCTGTGTGCCTTGCTTGGCACTTCCACAAGAAATGGCAACTGGCCAGGAGAATTGGTGAACTGCAATTTTAGACATAAAATAATGAGTGGGTAATAACTGGGGGAACATAAACATGTTACAATTGCTTTGCAAATGCTGGCTCACAGCTTCAATTAATGACTATATCCCTTGAAGTAACCATTTAATTAGGTGTGTCTATAGATTACTTAACTAAAGGTTCCGGTAAATAGGACAGAGAAGTGAAATTTTTGGAAGTCCCAGATTTACTTGTTGACCGCTAGCAGGTTGCCATGTTAAATGACCACTAAGAAGAATTAGATTCTAAGGTGATATACAGGGGAAAATTTAATTGTTGTGTAGCCCAAAGCAGTAAACATGTAATGAGGGACAGGAGGTTCTTGGGTTTCAGTTCTAACACTGCTGAGGAAACATTCTGTCATGTGCTGTTCTTCTGCCATAATTATCTATCTACTAAGTGCTTGTCTTCAGGGGTATGAAGGAAGTTTTGAACTGCAGTGAGTATTTTACTGCCTTTAACAAGGTAGCACTGTGTAAATATATTTCAGGTTATCTTGAACATGAGGACAAATACACTGTGTTGGAACCCTATGGAAGCTTTCATTTTTACTGCAGCAAATGAAGATTACAAGTAAGTGTAACCTTGATTTTTTTATAATCCTGGACAGGTTATATTTTTCATCTGTATCATGGTTATTTATGATCATGCTAAAATAAATTTTTAAAAGATTACTCAGACTCTAAATTTGAATTGCTTTATAACCTAGAGAATTATAGGAATACTGATTTTAAGAACTATGAATTGATAGTAGACTGCCTCTGTGTGTCTAGGGGGGTAAAAAGCAGTGTAATTTAGAATGAATGCAGCTGAACCAATGCAAGTATAACTTGAGATGGGTCCTGGAAAACAAGTACTGTTGGTCCAGTCTGAAGCAATATAAGTGTTTATTTTCTTGCCAGCTCTTGTGAAGCTTGATACATTGTACTGATCAGCTATTTTCATGAGAACATTTCTTAAAAAAAAAAATTAATCTTTTGTGAGACAGTTCTGGAGACTGCAGTACTTATCCTTTCAATGTCTCGGAGCAGTTTTTTACTTTTGAACAATACTATTCATGTGAACAGCTAATCTGATATTGAAAAAGCTGTCTCTTCAAAACTAGGCCATTGCAAATATGCTCCATATCCTTTTTTCCAGGAAGTCAGTGATCTAACAATAGATCACTGTTTTCTTCTAGAACATAGGAATTTTATCACTTATCTTAAGGCTGTTTTTCTAAGGAAATGGAATCTGGCTCAGAGCTTGAAAATGGTGTTAAATTTAATGTGCTGTTTTTCTTGTATTTATGTTATAGTAAAACTATTAGACTACCTAATCTGTTTTTTTATAAGTTTGTGTTTCTTGTTTATGAATTTGCTTTTTGGCTGGTTTGGGCTTTTTAAATTATTTTTTTCTTCCTCTTGCTAAAGTAAAAACTATAGCTATTGCTGTCAGGGACAACTGTACTCTTGCAGCCTAAAGCATTTAGTATGCAAAGGCAAATGCACACATCAACAATGCATATGCAAGTGTTTGCTGATTATATGGAGTAGCAGTTTTGAATAAGATGCTGCATACTTTCTCTTGAGGAATTTAGAAGGAAGAATCAATAATCACCATTATAGTATTCAGTAAGATATATTTCATTTCAGTTATGCATTCATCTGCAGAAAGAAAGGTGAGAAACCTGTTGAATTAAATTTTTTAACCTAATAGTTCTACTAAATAGTATATCTTAATGAGATTCTAATAAATGCATTGTCTGTAAAGCACATATGCTTATTTGATGATCTACACAATGATTATGCCTAGCTTCTTTATTCAAAGGGAGTAGAGGTAGGCCTTATCTGAGCTTTAAAGTCCTTAAGAGCAAACCAGCTGTGGTCCAGCAGCTGGGTGTTTACTTTCAACATAATGTTTTTCTATAGATAGTGTGCTGTGCTGAATGAGCATCTCCATGGGTAAGGACCAGGCTTTCCCTGCACTCCTAGACTTGCTACACCAAGCTTTCCTTGCACTTGTCTGCCTAAGATAATTAAGCAGTAACAAATGGTGCCAACCAAATGGAACTTTACAGTAGACTGAATTACTAGGAGTTCACAGCACGGGAATATTAAGAAATATCTCAGAACTGATAGACTTGCTGTAATGATTGAGAGATGCTTTTACAAGTTCAGGGTGCATACTTACATGGGAAGATGGAGTAAAGGAGGCCAGTGTGATGCCTGGAGTCTGTCCCATGGACAGATAATGAAGTGGAGCCTATCTGTCCTTTGATAGGGAGCAAGAAACCTGATCCAATAACTAGATCCTCTGATTAACAAGCTTCTTTCAAACCCTAAACAATGTTGTTTTCTTTTCACGTATTATGAGCTATTTTAAGGAGTTCCCTCTGCAGTATGGCTCTATCCTTAAGTGTGGTTTATGTAAAATGTACTGTTTACTTAGGACTTGTTATGCTATTAAGCTGCTGGTGTATTTATTTTAAAGCTTATATACTTTCGATATGCGCTTTCTTGAATCACCTGTGATGGTGCACATGGATCACGTGTCTGCTGTTCTTGATGTGGATTATTCACCCACTGGGAAAGAATTTGTGTCTGCCAGCTTTGATAAGTCCATCCGCATTTTTCCTGTAGACAAAGGTCACAGCAGGTGAGTAGTTTTACACCTTTTTCTCTCTTTGTCCCAGTGACTTTCTCCCAAATCCTCAAAATTACTAATTCATTCATTAACATCCTCATTGGGCCATTTGCTTCCTGTGAGTGTTGAAATCTTATTCTGTCGGTAGCTTGAAACTGACAGGCTGTGTAGTTGGTTTAATTCTGGAGTATGGATGAAGAGTAGAACTGCTTAACAAGCAGTAGTACTTCCACAATATGGAATTAAAATTGGAGTGGATTACTGTGCTCATGTCATTTGTATTTCACCATGGTGAATCCCATTCGATTTCCCTGTTGATGCATCTTTAATGTTTTTAGGTTGCTTTCTTCTGTTTCTGTCACCACTTAAGTTTGCAGTGTATTACAGCATTGAAGCATTTGGTTTTTAGGGATTGTCTTCATCCTGTGTGGATGATTGCTAAAGGCATTATGTAAAAATAGATTGCTGTGTGAATTCCTGAGGATCAGTTTGGGACCCTTTTGTGATCTGTTTCAGTGCACTTACTACCTTTTGTTCATGTTTTGTTAACCTGATTTTGATTTGTAATACAGAGTTTTGAATACAATTCACATGGAGTTGGTTTTTCATGTAAAGTTTCATAAGTCAGTATATTAAATATTTTGCTGGAGTTCAGATTGAATCTGTCTCCATTATTTTTTAGTTTTCTTTCAGTTTGATGAAAACTGGAGCAAGTTATCTGATCTTTCTGGTATCATTTGATCTTCATAAACCTGTCTTCATTATTCTTTCTTGTCAGTTCTTCCTCCTTTTTCTTTATTCTTAACTTTATTTTACTTCTGCTTGACTTCCTCTCTCCAACCTTGTCCTCCCAGAAGGTTGCTACTAAGTCAAATTCTAGGTGGTTTGAGGATGAAAATGTTGAAATACTGGTTGGTGAAGGAGTATATTTGTATTATTGATTGATGAAATTGTGCATCCTATGTAACTGTTTTGTGCTCCTATACTGCATTAAATAATGGGAGGGGCCATTACATTCCCTCTGTATCTAATCTATAGATGGTTTTCATGTTCTCTTTGTCTTGCAATAATACTTTAAATTTAATTAGGTGGTGCAGTTTCTTTGTAGGTTTGGGGTTTCTTTCTGACTTGCATTATTAAACAATATGGGTAGCAGCTTCTTTGTAGGAATTAATAGCATTCACAGAAGTGGTGATATGCAAAGTTAATACACATCACTGAGGAGAAGTTTGCAGACCCCATAACAAGTAAGAGGCTTTATTTCACATATTAGCAGATTGTTGCCAACAAGTTTGCAGACCCCATAACACAACAGTAAGAGGCTTTATTTCACATATTAGCAGATTGTTGCCAAGGCCTGTGGAAGGGGTTTTTCTTTGTCCACAATTTTTCCCCTTTTGTGTTGTAGCCATAAATCTAGTGAGGAGAAGCTTTACAAATGAAAAAGTTCACCTTATGTAAGCTGATTAGAGTGTTCTGGCACACTTAACATTTTTTTAGAAGCTGGGCTTCTTTAGAATTGCACAGTTCATATTAATCTCATGGAATGGAGAAAGTCTCTAAATACAAGATCTGATCCTGCTTGGAAAACTGAGAGGGCAGTTAGGAGTACCTGTAAATAAGGATCCTGGTGCTACTCTAGTTTTTACTACTGGTGTCCTGCCAATCTGGAAAACTCCTAACTTCAATTGCTTTCTATTTTATTTTAAAATGAAAATATAGTGAAATTGCTTAGCCCTAGGAAATAAGGTTTTTTATGAAGCTGATTAAATTTAGTAAATGCTTAATAAACGAAACTGTATTTCTGTGCAAACTTCTAAATGACAGATCCAGGTTATTTGGCCATGTTTTCTGTTTTTCCTGTCCCTGAAAAGTTACATTTAATACCTTGTGATGACAGCCACAGGATAGGCAAAGGTTGCAAATTCAAAGTGTGAAAAGGAAAAGGACTTAGTTCCCCAAAGGTGGGTGAAGAAAAGCTTTGTTACTGAGTCATGTGATAGAAGGAAAGTAAAACATAGAAATTCTTGTGAAAGTGCAGATGTGCACACATGCCATTAAACTGTGAAAGGCTGACGTGAGTATTAATGCTTTCTGATGGTAGTTGTGCTCAGTCTTCCACGTAGTTGTTCTTGTAGGGTATTGCTTGCTGGTGAATTAAAAGAGATGATTAAGCTCATTAAAGCTTATTTATTCGGATGTATTGATTACTTTTCTTTTTCTCACAACCACTTCAGCTCAACCCCAGTTTAGTTTCTCCACACCACTTCAATAGGTGTTGCTTACATGTTTCTTTTACATTATTACTTGGGTTTTCCTTGCAAAAATAACTGAGTGGAAGAAAGAGAATAAGCTGTAGTGCATGACTGATGCATCAAAGGAGTGGCTATTGGTAGACAATAAATAGGCCTTACTTTTTCCTTCTTTTCAGAATGCTAATAAATAGCTAAAACTCCCCAAAAATGTATTTAGTATTTTATTTTTACATCAGAAATAAAAGAATAAATTTGATACACACTTTATGAAAAATAGACAAGAGTTCAACTTAAATATTAGTTTAAATGCAGCGTGCAGAAACATTTTTCAACAGCACTTGTTGAGCAGGAGTCTTATCAGCAGAAATGAAAAAAGAAATGGGATCCATTTTTAGGTAAAGGAGGGAAATCACAATGAAGAGTAGCAAATCCATTGCCATATTATAAGTGGACAGCTGGGAGGTGTTTCCTTGCTGTTTTGTGTCAGATTCTTTGGTACCTATTTTTCTGCATTCCCATTCTGTAATACAGAATATGATTCTCAATTAAAAGCATATTAATAAAAATTATTTCAAGAACAGTATTCTTTTCATACTGTGTAACCTTAGCATGTTTTGTAAAAAGAGTTATTATTTAACTCTTTACTAGAATTTCTGTGAAAGCACTTATTTAAAAAGCATGTTATCCTAGGTGGTTGTCTATCACACTTTCTTTGTATCGCTATCTATAGAAAGGTAAGATCAGCAGTGTTTAAAAAAGTCAGATTTTTTTAAAAACAACAGCAAGAAAATACAAAAATATTTTGCCTTGAACAGAATGCTTTCTGCTATTTGTAAGGTAATGGTGAGAAAAATTATGATAGATCCCTTTAAAATGTTTCTCTTTGCTCTAGGGAGGTTTATCATACCAAACGAATGCAGCACGTCATCACAGTAAAATGGACTTCAGATAACAAATACATTCTGTGTGGCTCAGATGAGATGAATATTCGCCTGTGGAAAGCTAATGCCTCTGAAAAACTGGGAGTGGTAAGAGTTGCATTTTGCTTTTTGTTATCACAAGATGTTTGGGGGTTTCTGTTGTTATTACAACCAGTTAGCCTGTTCAACTTTTAAAAACTTGTTTATGAAGGGAAGCTGTAAAATTATAGTTTGACATTTGTGTTTAATTTGTAGATTGATGTGCAGTCGTGCTCATTGCATTTACTGCAGCTTATAATAAGAAGAGAATGAGATGCCTCGTTACTGTTATACAAGATGACTTCTTTTGGCCTTGTTTAGTGTTAAAAATAATCATCAGTTCTATCTAAACTAGACTTGAATTTTTTACCTGTGTGCAAATGGTTAGAATTCATCCTTTACCACTGGGAAGAAGGTCGTAAGTTCTGTTTAGCCACACTTAAGTAATTCTATTGAAGTTTAGAGTTACTGCTTTTAAAGATTTTGACTGGCATGTGATTAGTTTGTGTTCATTCATGCAGTTCATTTGTTACAAAAAAAGTATAAAAAAAAATCATGCTGTGATAAGCAAAAGTACTGTAAAGTAGACTGTTTGCACTGATGTGTAGTTTGACACCAAGATTGTTGTTAGCCTGTGTAACTCTCAGATACCAGGTGGGCAGACTAGGGTGGTATCTGAAGTCTGCTTCATTCAGTGTAAGCCTGTTTGGTTGAGGTGTTCCTGGTGTGAACGATCACCAGCCTCATTAGAGAAGACTTCTCAGTTTTCTTGTTCAGATGTGTGTGTACAGACAAAGCCCAAATGTTCCCTTTCAGTTACCAGTTGCATAGATTCATCTGCACAGTTGTGTCAAAGTATTGAGTGACTTCGGAGAATTAATTTGGCACTTTGTGTGCTGGAGTAATCCCTTTATGTAGCTTTATATTGTTATGGTATTTTGGAGGTGCTTACATTGCCTTTTCTGAGCCCATCAGCAGAGCTGTCAAATAATGTCTGGGGGAGTTTCTGCTTGATCTTGTGAAAGGTTGTGGGGAGAGGAAAGGGAAGCTGTTATTCAGGGAAGAGTGTGATACAGCTGAGATGCTGGATCTGTTGCATACTAATGTCGAGGACTGCTCGTGATTACCTGAAGCTCCATCAGCTTGCAGCATCTGTAGGAGGGAAGTGAAGCAGAGCTGGGAGAGGTGGCAGGTGGAGGGAGTGGAGGAGTACTTAGGGCTACACTGGAAACAGGATAATTCATGACTGCTGTGCACTCTGAAGCACTGGATGTGGAGTAGCACAGTTAAAACAACACGTGTATCTTCAGCCATGGCCCACCATAGGTATTGGGAAGTCCTGTTAGTATTCTCAGTTTTGCTACAGAGCAGTAGATCAAAAAACCCCACAGCTTTGTGGTCTCTGCAGTAATTGTGTTTACAAATTACTGCTTAGGTTGATTTTTTAATTTTAATTTTCCCCTGCTCTTCTGCATTGATTATTGGTATTTTCCAATGTCGTGCTTTGGTCAAACACTTAAATATCAGTCCCTTAGTTGCTAATTTTGGGGATTCCACAAAGCTCATTAGAGACTTTACTTTTGGATTTAATGTTTGTGTTGAATTTGTTTAGGTAGTGCAATGTTGGGTAGAAATATTATCTGTGTTCCTTCTGTTATATCCATATGCACATGGCAACATCCTTTTCACCTAATTTTATTATATTAACTGAAGCTTTCTCTGTTTGCTCACTATATTTTTAGCAAGAGATCATGATGTTTCTCTCTAAGATGCTGTTCTGTAGCAGAATTGTCTGGTATTTTTGACGTTCATCTTTACTCTGAGCCCTTCTTGTGAAGGACAAGTGGGTAACAAAAATGTCACAAATACTTTTTCATGTAGAAGGGTTCCTAATGTTTTAAGATGTGTTCAGAAAGTTCACTGTACTGACTACTAGATGGCATTGGCTCCTTTCCTTATGAAAGAGTAAGGATAATTGACTCTGGGGAGTAATAGGCAAACACAGCTATTCCTACATTGCAGAAATATTGCATACCAAGAGGACAACTTAGCTGTTGTTTAAGTATTCAGAACATAGACTGGTAAATGACATCCTGCTGTTTTCTCTAGTCAGTGGAAACTGGCCATGGAAGGGCCTAAAAAAAGACACTACTTAGTTGTGACTACTGGCTATTGGATGTGGTGTGCATGTTAATACTCTTGTGTTCCTTGACCTGACAGGAATCCTACACAAAACAGCCTTTGTTGTTTTTCTTTGAGTACAGCGCTGCAGCTTGATGTGCCTCTTGGAGGCTGCACCCACAATATGGTTCTGCTCTTGTGGGATCATTCCAGTGAAGTTTTTGTAAGGTGTGTAAGGGTGTGTATTTCTGTCACAGCACTTGGGCTGTCAGCTCCCAAGAGAACCAAATCAATAACTATCTACGACACAGGTCAAGGGACATGTGGTCTATTTTTTTCCACCGTTTTTTGAATTGTTCTTGGAGGGATTTTTTTCCTGTGGAGTGTTTTTTTTCTTTCTCTTTTTTTTTTTTTTTTTTTTTTTTGTGTGTGTGTGTGTTTGGTTTGGTTTGGGTTTTTTTTTTTACTGTCAGTAAAAAGTGAAATAAGTGAAAATCCTCCCATAATTTATCATCCTATCTTAGAGAAAACACCTCACAACATGAAAGTCATCTTAAGAGGCAAAACTATTTAGAAAGACAGAAAGAACTTAAAAGGGGCATAGAAAAATTGCTCTCACTTCACAGGCTAGAGATGAACTTGTGAAGAATTACATTATAATGAGAAAAGAACATTTCACATCCCTGTATCTTATGTGGAAAAGTGTTCAAGTATGGTGTTGAAGCCGTGAATTTAGCACGACACAGAATTTGAAGCTGTCTGAAGTAGCTATAGTTGTTTAAAATTTTTTAGAAGCACTATGAAGTTTTATTTTTCAGATGTTTAGAGAGCAGTTGTAGCTAATAGGACTCAGGAGTCCTCATGGCTTACCATGCTCTTGGAAATATCTTGGGAATGTTCTTTGGATTCAGTGCAAATCCCTGTTTGATCCAGCCAGGTAGTTCCTGTGATTCTTAGGAATGCTACTTTTAATGGCTATTTAGCAGGTTCCACTGATGTTTTTTTAGTATCTCCTTATTTTTTAGAGTGTTGGTGTTCTTATCTTCACAGGCATATGCTTGCTTATTTTATAAGTGTCCAGTCATTCTGCAGTCTGTGGCTATTTTTTGAATGTTTTGAATATTCAAAGCTGAACATTCAGTAATTCTGTCAGAAGTGTCAAAATATGTCTTAAATGCTTAGTTGCTTGGTCTGCTATTTTTCTTTGCTGAGAAGATTTGATTGAATGACTCATCCAAAGGTCACTGTATTTCTGATATAATGCTAAAATCTTGCGATACATTGTATTTTAAGATGGATATTTTTTGTGCTGGGGGTGGGTAGAAATCAACATCCTGAAAGAGAAAGAAAAGTAATCAAACTCTTTTTTTTTATCTTTGGTGAGTACTTAATTGTTTTTTCACATTGCTGAGTTCAAAGGAAGTTATAGTGAATATATGGTACTCATGTTGTGGCTGGTGAACATTTATCCACTTGGAAAGTTGTACTTTCTGAGCTGTTCCCGAGCAGTCATCAGTTCTGACATGCATGTTTCTTTTGGGTTTTAATGTATTTGGCACTGCACTCATTATTCAAAATCAGTGAAACATGAAAGAAAGCAGGAAAGTTTCTGGATGAGCCAGAGGCATCTTGTGTCTCTACTCCACTGACAATTAAGTCTGCACAGGTTTTACATAGGGGTAACAAAACCCAAATATCTATGTTGGAGCTACTGCAGAGGTTGCTTCAAAATAATTTTCTACATTTAGCTTTTAATAAATTTTCATTAATTGATTAATATGTATTATTAAATAGGATGTAACAGGTGTTATTTTTAAAGCAGTGAACATCTATCTCTGCATGCCCAGAAGCAAAAGACTCATTTAAGACTTGAGAAACTCTAGACTGTTCAAATACATAAAATATGGCTTATTACGTATGTTTGTTGCCCTTTTTACCTGTGCTTTTGAAGGAGTTTGGGATTTATGAAAAGATAAATGATTTTGACTTTTGAGGAGGAAAATAGAGCCTGGTCTGAGTGGAAAGGCTGAAAAAGCAGCAGTAATATAGTCGATTTCAGTTAATAGTACAATTAATGTAATTGATAGAAAGGGATAGGTTCGATTTTTCTGAATTGTACTGAAAGTAATGAACCATCAGTAAAACTTGTAAAAGCTGTATTGCTCTTCAGTCTACTGCCACATTAAAAAATAAACTATACCTTCACTTCTTGGAGTGTGAATTCATAGTAACTTTACTTCTGTGAGTAACAGCTGCAAAATTTTGTCTTTAACTTCTATGAATTAGAACCGAGCAGTGGGTTAAAATGCTTAGAATTTTAGTGAAACTACTGATGAGTGAGTGCACAGTAGTGGAGCATAGGTTTACTGCTTTCTTAAAAAATACAGAAATACCAGATTTTGAGTATGGGCTAGTAGAGAGAGGGGAAAGTGTTGTTCGAAATCTTGTTTTTGATCTAGCAAAGTGCATTAGCAGGAGCACGTCAAAACTGTCTTAAGCAATTGTTTATCCTTTCAGTCTGTTTCTAGTATGTGGTTCCATTGTCTGAGATAATGCTGCTAACAAGCAGTACCAGATCCTGTGGGTCGTGGCATTCTTTTCACGGTGATTTTCAGCTTGTGATTCAGTGCACCTGCAACTTCAGCCCTGTAGCTATGGTTTTATGCTCTTATATGTATATCTACGTTACCTTTCTGGTTTTTTGCTTTTGTCATCCATTTAGATGTAAAGAGATCAAAATTTTTGGTCCAGGAAAGAATGAATAATGAACTTCATGACTATAAATTTTCAGCAATAGAAAAATAAATAAAGACAAGCTATGGTCTAGAAAATTGCTGGGATATATCTAGATTCTAAAAATATATTGCATCTGTGCTCTTGCCTGCCCTCACCTAGAAGGGCAACCTGAAGAGGACAGATAAACATTACTTTCATATTCTCATGCTGAATTACAGAAGTCTTAATAGTGTGGAGTTTTAAATACAGCCCTCTTGAAGAGAAGAATTTTTAAGGGTGGTTTTAGCTTCTAATCAGGGCTCTGCAAAAATGCTTACTTTCCTTCTGCTTAGATGGAAAAATAAGCAGTCTGTGTCATCAGGAGGGAGGAGAAGAGGCATGGGCAGTTTATTCAAGGAGGCATTTTCCTATTGCTGACAACTTGGTTGCATTTAAAGAGTTCTTTTCCCCCTTTTTTCACCCTAAGTATTTGCTGTGAAGTCCTCCTGTGTAAGTGACACAAATCAGCTATGTTTCTGCCACATAATCTGCATTTTTCTCGTGTAAGAAAGAACTTGCACATTTATTGCTTGAACATACGAAGAAACAGTTACATGTTGCCTTTAAGCATGTCTTGCCCTCGTGATATCACATAAATCCTAATTTATTACATATATTAAATTGGAGAGTGTTCTAGTCCCTATAAATGAGATCAAGCAAATCATGCTGTGCATCTTCTCCAGCCCAAAACAGAAAGGGAAGTAGCACTGTTCTCTTGGGCTGTTCACACTGACCTTTGTAAAGTGACTTGCAAGAGAGAGCTGAAATTCAGTGTTTCACTGCTGTGTGCCTTCTTAGCTATCTGCTACCTCTCATCAAGGAAACTTGTTATTACTGCAGAATTTTCTTTTCCCATCATGTGGATGAGGGTGGGTTTAGCACAGCCAGGTGTATTTGGCTGCTGGCATCTGGTAGTTGGGTTGAAAGTCACCATGTGTGCTTTCCTCTATACCACATTACCCGTAAAAATGAAGTCAGGCTCCAACACCTCTTAATCTATGCTATTTTTTAAAATAAGATGTCCTGGTTGTGTCTTTAATTTACAGATTCACCTCTTGTCTGTAGAATCATCAAGGTTATACTAAATCGGCAGCAATTTGCTCTTCTAAAATTAAAGGAAAATCATTGCATTTAATTAAAATAAAGCTCTTTAATTTGGATTATGTTTGCAGTTTTCTGCAAAGTGGGAACACCTGGGATTTACTGAGAGCAAACCAGCTATTCACAGGCTGGCTCACAAGAAGGAATTTCAGTGAAAGGGGGAGGGTAGCTTTAGTGGGCTAAGACTGTAAAATAGACTCAATTTCAATTTCAGAGGCCACAATGAATGTAAGTAAAGCAGAAGGATTTGGATTTTATGAACAAGGGGGTTTGGAGAAACAGGTTAAGAGCATCATGTATCTTTGATGTCTGAATAAGAATTTTTTGAGCCATGAGCAATTCTGTATCTGATACCTGGTTTCTTTATTGTCCCAAATCAGAAGCTCCTTTGTGGTAATTTTTATCAATACTTGTTTTCAGACCATTTATGGTATTCTGGACCAAAATAATCTGATTGTGATATTTATTTATTTGGAATTAATGAAAAATTCTACCAGAATTCACATACAAAAGTGATCTCCAAAGTGGAGAATAAATAGCAATTGCTGATTTCAGGGTGTGGGGGGGGAATGTCTCATGATATTATAAGTGAAATTTCCAACTGTGTGTGTAATAAAGTTGTTGATTTTGTTACTGCCTTTTTTTTTGTTAGCATCAGTTTGTGTCTTTTCTTGAAAGTGAGAAGTTAGTGACACTGAATCATTTGCAAAGCTGAATAAATAGAAGTTGCCTGAACTATTGTTTTACTTTTAATGTTTTAGGTGGAGATAGTAGTGTGACATAAATGTGGGATGGTAAAAGACTGGTTCCATGGCTTTATTGAAAATATGAAGGCTTTTTAAGATGTCTGAAATATTGGAGTTACAGAGTTTGGGCAGGAGGGTAGGAAAAAGAGGATGGGATTTATACTAACAGATTTTATATTTATACTATCATATCAAATTTATACTAACAGATTTTATATTTTTATGAAAGCTCGCTAGACTGAAATACAGCTGAAATTCCCAAAAATCCAAGTAAATCCAAAATACATAGAGATTGCTCTTCCTCACAAAGCAGTGCATGCTTTAAACAAAACCACAGGAAACACATTTTTTTCCTTTTGATAAATAGACATTAGGAGCAAAGGAAAAAAGCCTAGTTGAAAAAAAAAATCTTCTGTAGATTGGCTGTCAGGAGGAGGTGTTTCTTACTTTTGGTATTGTTGATGGTGGCTTGGACGGAATTTTAAACATTAATTAAAAATTAGTCTTTTGTGGCAATACCAGCTCACCTGTATTTCATGTGGCTGTGATACTAAGACTTTTTTAGCTGCTTGATGAAGGTTGGAACTCTCTGTGTGCCATTTAGTCAAGCTGCTACTTGAAATCTGATCTGTGCTTTGTGCTTCCCAAGGGATCTGGGTGCTTGGTAAGATTCAGGCTATCTGAAGAGCTTTCTGTAAAGCTGTTCATGAAGAGAGTTCCTCTGCAGCATTTATAATTACACTGGCTAGTGATTAAAATGCCTGAAAATCTTCGGTTTACAGGTAAAGTTGGTCGTCATCTGAGGTTAGGAAAGACTAATCAAAAAGTGTTTACTGTCAGCTATTTGTGTTCTCATTTGTCACTCTACAGAACACTAAAATCTGATTCTCAAGAATTAAATTTGGTTACTTCACTCAGCTTTAAAATGATAATGTTTTGTGCTTGAGCATTGGGATATTGTTGAAATTTTAGGTTTTTTAGTACTTACCTACCTGTATGCTGAAGGAGTTTACTAGAAAGAAGCCATTTGAATGAAAAGTAAAAATTTTCTTTTGTAGAGCAGATTGACAGTTAAATCCCTGTTCCTTTATAACGTGCTTGTCTGTGTTATTTTCCCTGTAGCTTGCACCCCGAGAGAAGGCAGCGATGAATTACAATCAGAAGCTGAAGGAGAAGTTCCAGTTTCACCCACAGATCCGGCGCATAGCTCAGCACCGACACTTGCCCAAGAGCATTTACTGCCAGATCAAGGAGCAGCGCATCATGAGGGAGGCTCGGCGGCGCAAGTGCGTGCTCCTCTTTGGCTTTGCTTCCTCTGAACAAAACCCATCCCTGCAAGGCCGCTGTGGCAGTGGCCTGTGGGAGTGATAGAGCTCCTTTGAGCACCTAAATGAGGGCTCATGAGCTGCTGGATTGATTGTAAGGATAACGCAGATGAGTGCCAGTGGCAGTGAGGGCTGGCTGCTTCCCAAAATACAGTGAGGACATGGCAACAGATGCCGTGTTGGAAAGAGCCACAGTGCTGAGTTAAGCATGGCATGATGCTCCATGGCAGTGGAAATAGGATGGGCCGTTATGGAGTGTGTGGAGGGTTGTTTGGTTTTTTGTGGGTTTGTGGTTTTGGTTTTCTTGATAATGCCAGATTCCAGGATGAGTGTTTTATGCCACCTGGATCGTTGCCATATTGGAATTTCTAGGAGTAGAAGGTGGCATACTTTGCTGTAGCCATTGAATTAACATTGAAGTGGTGGGTCTTAGTCAACTTTATTAGCTAAAAACTCCTCAAACTTGAGTAGCTGATCATGTTGACATAAAAACCAAGCTGAGCTCCCAAGGAAAGGCTCATTTATTTAAAAGCTTTCTAAATTAGCCAGCTTTAAAGTTGCTTTCAAGAGGGATGGTCCTTCTTCCCAAAGGAGTATGTGGCTTTTGGTTATTAGAAAGAGAGCAATTCTTAGCTTTTTTGGCTTTCTTTGTAGGATAGCTTCATTAGTAGCTTGAGGAGGAAGACAGTATTTCTTAAACGTTTGTGCTGACTACTGAGTTTCATTTTTCTGTTTTGTTTCCAGGGAACTGAATCGTCGTAAGCACAGCAAGCCAGGATCTGTGCCATTGGTGCCAGAGAGGAAGAAGCATATTGTGGCAGTAGTGAAATAATTGTTTTCACATGTACAAAATGCCACAATGAAAGAAAAATGTCACTATTAAATGAATACACTGTACAAAATTTGATGGGCTTTGGTAAGACAGCATGTGTTTCCAGAATCATGACTTTTCTTCCAAGTTTGTGTATCCTCTGACTTCTCAAGCCATCATCTGATTTGAGTAGTTATGAGAATTTCCCTTGTAAACTTTGTTTGTCATTTGTCTGATGTTACTGGCCCAACACTGCATATTGCAGTGGAGTTTGACCCTTTTGATACAAGCAGATAACTTAGTGGAGAATATCTGCAATTCCAGTTCTGTTCCTTGGTACTGTTAATACCAAAAAATGATAAAATAGGTTAATACTTGTCAAAACACAAAAACCTGCTCCATATGGAGTTAGAAAAATTGTCTTTATGCTGTCCTTTTTAAAAATTTTTATTTAAACAAATTTAATAAAGTGACCTTAAGCAATGGACTAGATTTTGATTATTTCGACTGATTATTCCAAATGTCTGCATTATACTTCTTACAGTACAATGTATTATTTTTCTTTTATCCAGAAAGAAATTCAACAGGATTTTCAGACATCTGTAAACATTTATAATTTTGCTCTGTCTTTTTAACTATTGTTATATAAGCTGACCAAACTTCTGACTGTTAAGTTGCTAATATTGATAATTACATAGTTGAATAATTTTTTCTCTTTAAAACTTGAAAAATCTGGATGAAAAAATTACATAAATTTTATAAACCACAGAAACTCTTCTTGATATTTATTATAAGCTTTCTATTTTACATTTATAGGAGAAAAATGGAAGTTTCACACTTTACAAGGTATTTGTATTCCTAAGTTCCTTTACAGTTTGCCTAGGAAACACCTTGTTTTTCTTCCCGTGCAATAAACAGCCTTTTACTGAAATTACCAAGGTGATGAGAAGACTGCTGGAATTAAACAAGGCTGTCTAGACTGAAGAGAGATATGAGATATGTAATAACTGTAATGTTGCTTAACATCATCTGTACAAAAAGCTCTTTTTAAGGCTTAACACTACAGTGTGTAATGACACTCCTCTTGCCCTGAGCTTATGCACAAAACAAAACAAAAAGATGAACTCAATTAAACTTAATACTTTTTTTTTTTTAATATGGAAATCGAGCACTTTGAGCACTTGCCTTCGCTTAGTATCCTGTTTAATTTTTCTGCTGACAGTAATCCATATGCATTTCTGGTTCTTACTCTTTAACTTGTCTCTTGCAGTACTGTTTGGGCAAGATTCCTGAATCATCATGGCAAAATTATGACTCTTTGGTGATAAGAGGCCATAATGTATCTTTGACTCTCTGGATCACTTACCTTTATGGGGTGATGCAGGAAGAGAAGCAGATCTGAAGAGCTATAAGTAGGATGATGAGAAGAAGTGGAACAGATCAGGAAATAGGCTGATGCTGGCTATGTGCCTGTTGTACTAATACAGTGCTCTCTGTGCCAAATACAGTTTATTTTCTTCCTGAAATACTGAAAAATTGAGGGAGAATATGCAGTCCAAAATGTGGCTTGTGACACAGCTGTAGTCAAGTCTTGCATGATTTGCAAAACCAGGCTAATCTCCTGAAATGTGATTAAAAATTTTCAGCCTTGTCAGTTTTGCGTGAGTTGAGGCTGTTGATTATTGATTTGTTGAGTCATGGTAACCTCTGGTGTGAACAAGTCCTGCTGCTTGGAATTTATTAGCTTTGCTGCAGAACTCTGAATGTAAAGAGAGCTTTCAGTTGTGGAGTTGGTTATGTTGTATTGTGGCATTGGTGTGGAGCAGTGGGTGTGAGCCATGTCCGAAGGATCTTCTCATGTTCTAACACCTTTGTGAGCTGTTGCTTTCGGAGAGAATCCAAGTGGTGCAACTCAAAGGATCAGGATTGGCTAAAAATTGCTAGAAAGATTGTAACTATGCTGGAAAAAGGAATTTTAATGTTAGAGTACTCATAGTCTGTGCATTCGGTTATGAATTCCTTCTCCAAAATCTGTTGATGTAGTTTTGCACAGAGATTTGTCTTGGCATCAAGTGGGGCACCTCTTATCATTCCAGGAAAAAGTCTGTTTTTCAAGGTCAAGTCTTGGTGTGACTTCTAGAAACATGCTAATTGTAAAATCAGTGTAAGTCTGAGCTGAGGCTTTCTGCTTGGAAATCAGTTATTTGGAATTTTGCAAGTGGTGGTTGCAGTCTGTCAGGTCAGAGGATCCCTGGCCATGGATTTGTATGCTGTTGGGCTAGCTGCTGTTGATTTATCCCTTTTGGAAACCCTTACAGTTTGTCCCTGGTGCTTTTTGTGGTCATCCACCTGAAGTACATAATACCACAACACTCAAAAACATTTATTTAAATGTAGTAGTTGCCGGGTAGCTGTGCTTGCCAGAAGTGCTCCTGTAAGTCTGTTACAGGCCATTGCTGAAATGGTTTAGAAATTAAAATAAAGGAGCTGGAGCCCTTAATCAGTCCGAGGTTTTTATTATTTTTTTCCCCTCAGTGATTTGAGGGGTGTAATCAGACCTCATCTTAATTACCTTAATGGAACTACCTAGATTTATCAAAATGATTATTTGTAAAATGACTATGGATACATGCATCTGCATGTATGTGTACCCAAGTGTATGCAAAATAAAATCCTTAGTACCACATAAAATACTGAAAATAGAAGGAAACTGGTAATGTTTCCCTTCAGAATTTCGGTGTTGTTGATTAAAGAAAAAAAGGAAGATGACAGATTATTTTCTAGTCCGATGCATTGCCTACAGACCTGCTGATTAAAAAAAAAACCCCAAACTTCTGTGTATGTTCTTTCTTTGGGAAGATACCTAAGGAGTTGTTTGAAAGAAAAAAATGTCTTTACTACACAAGTACTTAGAACAGTATTCATAGCCTTGGTGAATTTAGCTGTCTCATGATACAGCAGCTATGGAGTCATCAATGTTTTATTTCTATTTTATCATAGTCAAACTATGTAATGAAACAGATATTTTAATAAAGTAATTTCTTTTTACTCTATGTTACAGATACCTAAAACAAACTAAATGACCACTCAGGTATGTGGAAATACATAAACCTTGTAGACCAACTGAAAATTTCGACAGGAGGGTTTTTGGCCAGTGTCTGTGTGACCCTTCTTCACTTTGCTCATGATAGAGGATACCCTGGCTTTTGGGATAAGGGCTTTTTTTAGTTTCCCCTCCCAAGCCAAAGGACCCCAGGCTGTTGTGACCCCTGTATCATCAAGCTTGTAGCAATACCAAACAATACCTGCGTGCACACCTACACACAATACAAACAAAAATCACTGCCAGCCGCAAACCCCAGGGGCAGAGTGCAGTGCCTGTACTGGCACCTGTGTAAACAGAGACCTGGCTGGGTATTGCTCCTCCCTCTTCCTTCTCCAGCTGGCCAGGCTGAGCCTCCCCTGTGGCTGTGCACACAGCTGCAGTGGGGCTCTGGGAGACCCTCCAGGAGTGTCTGCCACGTTTCCCTTTGCAGGCCCCTGGACCTTCGGGTGCCTTGGCCGTGTGCTGCTGTTCCAGTGGATCACACTCCTCTTGTCCTGCTTGTGGGCTGGTCTCACTTGAGGTTTGCTGGCCTTGACAGGTACTTGTGCACAAGGCTGGTTAGGGTGCAATAGTAGTATGGGATGGACTGCAGCAGTGCATTGTAATTGGTAAGCTGTCTGCATGGGACTGCTCCCCTTTATCCTCTTTGTCCTTGGTTTTCCTGTGCCTTATTTCTCTCCAGTCTACTTTAGTCACTCCCTTTACACACTTTTCGTGGTTACCTTAAATATCCCAGAGGAAGTTTGGCACACTGCTGCAATCCACTAAAAAATAATCCTCTAATAAATTTTACACCCTCCCTATGTTCTTATTCCTCTGGAGTCTTATAATCTTTAGGTAATCCCTCAATTTGTGAGGTTTTCTAGGGAGTTTCCTGCACATTTTTAGTGGGTTTTGCACTAAGCAGTCATATATATCATTCCCCTTCCATGTTTTTTGGAGTGGTGAGTCTGTGCACTTGGTTTCTGCTAATTGCTCTGATCCTTGCCATGGCTTTGTGTTTAATTGGTAGCCTTCAGTCAGGTAACATGCTCTGTTATATGGGAGTATCTCTGCAGTACTTTCCCAGTGACTGGACCGAGAATGTGGTGGAGGCAGTAGATTTCATCTTGCTTAACCTTAGATATCTACAGTGCAGGCCCAGTGCACAGCTTTGCATACCTCATCTGTACTTGGTGGGAGTAAATACTTACTTCAGGAGGTGTTTATCCCATGCTTCAGACATTTATATTTTAGTTAAAACTTTATTTTTATACTTAACATTATGATGTGAAATATGACTAGTTAAGTTATGACTATCTGTCTAGGTTTGGAGAGAATTGCACACAGGCAATGAGGTTTAAGATGAGCAAAACCAGTAACAAGAGAACACCTTGTGCCCCTTCTGTAATTCTGCACCTAAAAGTCTAAAAATGTTTGAAGAGGGGTGAATGAGGTTTTGTACTTGAAGACAAAGAAATTTCTATGGATAATGGTTTGTGGGAAACAAGCTCAGTGTTGAGCTAGAGAAAGATGGAAAGGTGTTTGAAGAAGAGGGACTTTAATTGGAAAGAAAAGACTGTGATGTGCTCACCCAAGATTTCTGGGGCTTTAGAAGGTATGTGAAGAATTCTAGCACAAAATCAAAGATCACAGTTCAAATACCACCAACTGAAAACTGCTGAAGGTGTAATTGCTTACTACATTAAATGAAAAAAATTACACACTTCCTCTCAGTTGAAGATCGTGTACTTTATACACAGTTTGAAACAACCTTAAGGACTTACTTTCAAAGGTAGTGAGTAATTACTGTTAGACTAACTTAAGGCAGATCTGATGTTTTCCAGTGCCTTTAAAGTTTGATCTGTTATCTCTGAAGTTTTTAGAATATACAGTGGAATATCTTTAGTTTAAAATTTTTTTCTATTAATGAATATTAGTATACTTAATGATTTCATTTTGTCCAGGGCTGGAGCAGTTTCAGCAGGTACAAAAATGTGAGCTTATAGCATGTTGCATCATGTTTTCTACTTTTATGGCTTGTGTGGGCAAAACCAAAGATCTTTCAGCAGACAAAAGAGCATTGCTGATTATTAAGAAGATAAATGGATGGAGATGGTATTTTGACTGTCATTGTAAAAATGTGATTAAAAAACATTATATGATAGAAACCCACAGATTTAATATAGATTCAGTAGACATATTGTGTTCATGTATTTATTACAATACAAGCCTCTCACTTGTATTCAGTCAGAGTGGAATTATTTGAAGATGTGGCTTTTTTTCTAAGAGTCTTGTAGAATATGACTGTTTTTTCCAGCAACCTGAAAAATGCCAATTACTTACAGAACAGCATATGAAAGCTGTGGTGGCATAAGGTACAAGTGGGCTGTGGGGTGTAACGAGGCATAGGGGATCTCTTACACCTGCTAAGAGAGGACGCTGCATCAACCAACTGCCTGAAACAACTCCACCAGTTCATGGCAGAGCCAAGCCTTATCAACAGCTGCAGAGTCCCACTCTGGGCTCTGCTGCTTTTGCTATCTGGGGCAAACATCCCTGGGTAGCTAAGCAGCAGCATTCGTCATCACTCATTTCCCTTTCGCTCTGTCCTGTGAGAACAGCTGTCTGCTGTTTTTCTGCACTTGGAGATCTAGGGTAGAGATCGAGCCGTACCTGAGGATGAAATCACTTCTTCCTATTTGTAAAACTGTTTTGATCTGCAGATTCCAGATTTTCCAGCATTATGGTTTTCTTTCTCTTCTGTTTTTGTTCTCTTCACATCCTGCTTCCCAAAATAGCACCTCAGAAATTCTTGCTTTCTTTGTGGCCAGCATTGACTTGGCTGAATGACTTAGGTTTTGCTAATCAGAATATAGAAATACTTCTTTCTTGAGGTTATTTCTACTGTATAATATCTGGGGCAATATTACCCCTGACCCCTCCAAAAATGAGGATAGTTTTTCTTTGAAAGACCTTTGGTTGCTTCAATCATTTGCAGATGCCTGTGAATCTACACTATGGTGTGCACAGTATTTGGGATGCATTAAGGGAAAGGAAACCTGGACTCAAAAATTCATGGAGGATGAGAAGCCAGGTGAGCCAAAGGGGAAAGATTATTACCAGAATATAATTGCAAACTGGCCAAAGGGGTGCAGTTTGGCATGGCAGGAGATGGGGGAGCTATAAGGCGCAGATGAAAAAGAAAGGAGTATGTCAGCAGTTTTCTCTCTCAGTTTGAGTGAAGACTAAAGGGAAAATTCAATCCCTCTTATGCTATAAGAATGTAAGATGAAATATCAAAAATGCCTATTTTTTTTTTTTCCCTCACAAATGGGATAATCCAGCATTTAAGTCTGAAGGCAGAAGAATCATTGGCTCAGCTGGGTATCTAAAGGTATCATATTTATAGACCAGCTATTTCAGGAATAGAGCCTGTGTTCTTTTGCATCACTTAAGGCAAAATATAACCTTGGCAAACAAAACCACTGGCAATATTTGCAGTTGCATCATTCTCAAGTGAGTATTTAACATCAGAAAACGTTAGGACATTCATGATAAGCTGCTGTTTTTACATAATCCTATCAGTTATGGCTGTCCAGTAGCTGAGGTACAATATCTCGAACAGAAAATGTTCACTATCATAAGTTAAAGCAGCATGGGATAGGTAACTGGATTATGACACTGATGTCAAACTGTGGAATAAACTTAATTCAGTAATTGGGTGTCTAAATGTGATTTGAAACTAAGGTTTAGTCAGAAGAGGGTTTTTTTCCCTTCCAGGAATAAAGGAATAAAACCAGAAATCTGGCTTAGTGACAATTCCTTAAATTATGGACAATGTGTAGTAATTTGCTTCAAAGGACAAATACCTTTGTGTTTTGTGCCTTACTCTGTGGAGAATCTTTTGTGTGAACAGCCCTAGACAGAGATTTTGACAGAGCTCCGTATGTTGAAGAAATGTCATAGTGAATTTTGGACAGAGCCAAAATTCAAAGGGATGGTCACACTAAAGGATGCAGTCACAGTAGCAGACATGGAAAAATGTGGCAGAACAGATCAGAACTAAATTCTCAAAAAATCTATTAAAATGAGTTTTGTTAAAATGTTTAGTAACCAAAGATTTTATTCATAAAATGGGAAAAGCTAAAATAGTATGCAGTACATTGCTAAACTAACTAGTTACATATTTCAGTGAGAGATACCTGAAGGAAGAAACTGCAAATCTGTCAGGTTCTCATTTTATCTCTCTTAATTCAACCTACTTTTCATATCACCAGAAGCATAAGACTTCAGCTGCCTTGAGGAGGTACTATCAGAAGCCAACACCATCACTGTTTCCCAAATTTTCTTGCAAAACTGCTGCTTTAGAGAATACTGTGCTGAAAATGTCTCTGGTTTTCTTGTCTTTGGGGATGCCAAAGGTCAGGTGATTTGAGCCACAGTGTCCAGTCCAAGATCAGGGCCTGCTTTATTCTGTGCGATGTTTCTGAGTAGCCAAGGGGAATACCAATGCTGACAGCAGTTTTCCATCTGTTCCTTCCTGACCTGCAGATATATGTTTAATGCATAGCTACAAAAGACTCTCAGCTTATCATGGAGGGCGTTAGATTTCCCTGCTGGAGGCTGGCCATGGCAAAGCAAAGCTTTCCACTTGAGTCATTTGCTCACAGTTGAAATTGTGCAAAAGCTGCTGTTTTAGTGAGGTAATGATACTTTAGACTTCTCTCTTATGGAGCAATGCAATTCTCTGAAGTCACACTGGTTTTTATCACCTTTGTATATTGACTTTCTGACTTCAGGACATTTTATTCAGTTCTGACAGTTCTTAACAGCATGTTTTTTATCAATGTCTCCAGGAAGCAGATACCATCAGCAATGTCCAGACCTACATGTGCGTGACCTGACCACAGAATTTCACTGTCTTGAAGACGTGTTACCTCCAAATACAGTAAATTCAGTATTAACTTCAAGTCAGCCAGTTGGAGGTCTTGGTCCATCTATCTGGTGTCCTAATGAAAACCATAACATTTTCTGGGTATTGTACAGATTCACTAAAAAATTTCAGAGATCCTCTTGAAAGTTTTCTGAAAGTCAATACCAAGGACCACAGTCTGGGTATGTTTGGTATGTGCCCTGTGTCCCACTGTGCACTGGTTGTTCAGTGACAGAGCACAGCCTGAAAATACAGTCAGTGCAAGAGCAGCAGCCAGAGGTAATCTGCTGTTCTTAAGGTACCTCAAGATACAGTGATGTTGGAAATCCAATTCAGTGTAAGTATGTAGAATAATTTTCTGGAGAGGACTGTGATGCTATGTCAGTCTTACAGTCACTAAAATTCCAGGTAGTTTTGTAGGTTTTTCTTCTACTTTCTTCTAAAGTGGATCCATTCTCTCGTGCTCAGTTCAAGATTTAGAGCATCATTTTGTGATTCTTTTTGCTGCCTTTGAGCAGATCTGATCTGTTTTATCCTATTTTGTGTCATGCCTTCCAGTTCTTCACTTTTAAGCTATTTTTGTGTTAATGCAAGATTATTTTCTGACAGTTATTGTCTTATTTAAATTAGCCAAATAGATTATTTTTTGATTGATAGGACAGTTTCAGTATGAAGTGGAAGTCTCCTCTTTAATTTGGGATAGAGTTTCTTTTACAGTAATGGTATTTCCTCCTTTGTTTTTATTAGTTAATTCTGGCTGTTATAAAAATCAGGAGCCCCCTTTTTGCTATCTGCCAGAGTGATTGTCTTTTCTTCATAAACATTTATTCCCTTTTTCCATTTTAATGGGATTTTGTCCTGACCATTTCAGAAGCTCTGCTTTGCTGGTCCCTTTCTGACACTGCCATTCCACAGCATGACAGTGACCCAGCCCTCCTATTTTTATTGAAAAATACCAGAAAAGTCTTAGTTCTACTAATGTATTTTATTGAAGATACTCAAGTTTTGTTTTTGTGAAACCTGAAAATTATGCCTTTCAGTGGAAAAATTGCTTTTTAAAGAACTACATTTAAAGAACATATATTTGAGTGGCTGTTTTTTATTCAATTCTGTAAGTGTTTTATTTAAATTTATTTTCCACAATGGCAATATATATGTCACACTCACTGTTGGCACCTAAAACTTATGTGCCCAAACATTCAGAGGAACAAATAAAAATGAATATAGGTTAAAACCATGCTGTGCCCATATTTTATTATCAGCGTCTGATGTGATTTTATGCACAGAAGAACATGCTCTTGCCATCAAGAGATAATTTAGTTATCAAAGTTGGATAATGTCTTTATTGGTGCTGCTGTGTGAACAGATTCCAGATACCCAGTCATGTTCTCTCCATAATTAGCTCTCCCTACTTTCCCATTTATGCCCAGCCATGTCAATGAGGGTGTGCTACTGTTGATAAAGGTTCTGTAAGATGTTTTAGGAAGTGGTTTTGTGTCATGGTACCATTTGGAGGGTTGTCATCCTCACTTACTTGAACTGTGTACCTGCTGCTTTGCTGCTAATTGGTTCCTCATCAGTCTCACAGGGCTCTTTATGTGGTGTCACTCACAATCAGTGCAACTTCTCTCTTTTCCTCCAGCAGGGGAACCTCAGTAGTTCACGATTTTATTATTGTTCTTCAATTTGATACAATCTGTTCCTGACCATCTGTACCCACTCATGCTGAGAATATCAATACTGTAATTTTCCATCTCCCTCATAACTTGAGCTGATTTTTCCAGCTTGCAGCATTGTATGTACATGCCAGGATCTTGTACATAACATGGAGCAGCAGATACTTCAAGGTTTGAGCTCCTTGCTGAGATGGGATTGGACTGATGCTTGTTGCACAGATTCATTTGGGGCTATCCACTAACCCAAGGAACTGAGATGGAAAATGTCATGGAGACAAAGTGAAGGCTTAGCCAGTAATATTTCTGAAGAGCAAGGTGGTCAGCCCTGCATCCAGCTCCCACCCTTGAAGAATCAAGAGAGAAATTTCTGTCTGGCCTCTGTCTTTTTTACCCAGCCTTGGTAGACCTGTTGGGAGCTTCCATAATTCTGCTGATATAACTTTGGATCAGAGTCTCCTGAGCAACCCAACACAGCAAAGTACCAGGTTCAGAAACGGGGAAAAATGTGGGTTTGCCTCTGTGTGGGGTGTGTGTGCATGCATGCATGTGTGTGTGTTGGCATAATTCTGGCAATTTGTATTCCACTGTACTTAGAATTAAGCAGGTTAATTTAGCTTTTCCTCTATTTGTTCATATCTGGTGCTTAGAGGATTTGGAAAATCCTATTCTCAGCCATCAGCTAATTTCATAGAACCTACTACAACTGTTACATATTGTCTGATAGACAATTTTATGATTGGTTTATTTTTTGAATTTTTTTTCTTCACATGATGTCTTGAAGTAAAATACTTCTAAATGGCATATGATTAGAAATCTGATAAATTAAATCCTTTCAGTACTAAAGTAATCCTTCAGGTCATGCAGACTGCTACATTTGTGTGTGTGAGAATATAAGGGAAAATAAAGACACATAATGGACTATAACAGGAGGTTTCAGTGGTGTTATAAAGCACAGGAGTAAAGTTCAGATAATTTATGGTCCACTTAACAGAAACCCTTAATGGAATAATACCTCTATAAATCAAAATTTGTCCATTGCTTATTTTAAATATCTGATTCTGACTCATGAATCCATGCCCTGTAGAAATTTCTATACCTTCTTGAGTCATGCAAATGTTGTCTCCTATCACTCCAGATATTGCTTTCTTGAGTGATTAGCTCTGTTTCACCCTCACTGTTGTCATATATTTTTTACTTCATCTAACTTCACCATTTTGGGGAAAAGATACTATGCTAATTTTTCTTTTTCAAAAATAGTGTAGAATTCGTTGTACCGAAATTGGAGAAGTACAAGGGGCAAACAGTATATACATGATGTAGAACCAAATATGAAAAAAAAGTATACACAAACTGAATAATTTGTGCTCTTTCTTCATGTTACCTTTTTCCTGCTTCAAAGGTCTGATCACAACAAAATGTCATTTTGAAGGACATGTGGACATCATCCACTAGGGAGACAATGTACTTCTCCTCAGCTAGTGAACAGGTTTACCTTTTCCTCTTTTTAAGATATTCTGTGAGGGAATAAAGCAAAGCTGAGACATCTTTGCATGTCGTTCTCGTCCTATGAACTGATAGAAAGAAACATAACATAAAACAATGGAATTAAATGCATGCTGGATATGGAATTATGGACAGTAACAGTGTAGGGCAATAGCAGATAACTCTATGAAAGCCAAAGATGTTACATCAGGTGGACAAAGTCACAGGAAGCAACTTTCTGACTAGAAATGAGAAGTAGTTCCTTGTGAGAGAAGCAAACAGCCCTGTGTCCAACATGTCCTCTTTGCTCTCAGGATGTGAGTCAGCAGTCATCTGCTACTGCAGGTTAGGGGCTAGCCCAAAAGGCTTTACTGAAGTCCAGGCAGACAACATCCACAGCCTTCCCTCATCCACAAAGCAGGTCACACCATCACAGAAGGAGATCAGGTTGGTCAGGACCTGCCTTTCATAAAACCCACCTTGCCAGGCCTGATTGCCTGGTTGTCCTGTACATGCCCCGTGCTGGCACTCAAGATGATCTGGCACTGAGGTCAGGCTGAAACCTCGTTCCAGCCTTTCTTGTACACATTTGCTAATTTCCAGTCAACCATGACCTCTCCAGTTACCCAGGGCTACTGGTGGTGACTGTAAACAGCATGGCAAGCTCTTCTGCCAGCTCCATCAGTACACTTAGTTGGAGCCCATCTAGCCCCATAGACTTGTGGATGTCTAAACCACATAGCAGGTTGCTGGCTATTTCCTCTTGGATTAAGGGAGCTTCATTCTGCTCCCCATCTGTCTTCCAGCTCAGAGGAGTGGATATCCAGAAAATAACTGGTCTTGCTGTCAAAAACTGAAGCAAAGGAGCCATTAAGTACCTCAGCCTTGTCCTCATCCTATGTCACTGTTTCCCTCTGCATCCAGAATTGTCAGATGTTGATTTGTCCTACACACCTTGTGGACTGCAGGGATTTGTACATAAGAAGCGATGCTTTACTTCAGTGTATAACTCAGTTTTCTGTATTTTTATGGCTGTGTTACAGACTCTTTTTATACGTTTTGAGCTCTTGACAGCCATGAATATTTTGAAAACAACTGTGAATGATGGATGAATACCTGAAATCCACAGTATCACCAACAAAATGCCATCAGCTGTTATTGATGTTTTATGCTTGGTATCTTTAAAATAGCTAGCACAGGGGAGACTACCCACACAGAACGTGGCTACTCATCAGACCAGCTCATATACAAGACAGAAATATAGGAAAGAATGCACTCAGATAACTAGAAAAAAATTGTTTGGATATTTAATGTTAACACATACAGTGGGAAGTAAAAAAGGTTATTAATCTGCCCGCTGTTATGGAGAGAAGTACAGCAGTAGTGAGACAAGACAGGACTGCTTTCCTGAAGCCACTATAAACATGTGCCCCCCAGTGCAGCTGGGTACTTGCCAATACCTGCTCAGTTTGCTCTATGGGAGAGCATGTACAATTGCTGTGAAAATATTTCCTATGGAAAAGTAGAGACGAGGCTGGGAAGTCTTTCTGCATAACTGTATCCTCTTTGGCTTTGTAGCATATAAATTCTGTAGCACTAATTTGAACTGTGGCATGGTGGTTAATGACATTTAGGCTAAGGAGCTGTGTTAACTCAGTGT
Organism: Passer montanus; assembly: GCF_014805655.1. NCBI lineage: Eukaryota > Metazoa > Chordata > Aves > Passeriformes > Passeridae > Passer > Passer montanus. The sequence goes on from NW_024366480.1 coordinate 5,151,015, forward strand.
TTCATACTTTGTTGCTATTAAGGTAGTTACTGGTCTTACTCTTTTCTTTTCCAACTCATAAACCCCCTGTTTTTGAAAGTGTCATCCACTAATTTTATAGTGGATGTAGTCCCTTTTCTAAGAGACAAGGCAGACTTTAGCAGCTGATAGTCTAAAGTATTGTCTCTTTAAAACATTCTCTGTGCTGCTGCTTATACTTCACTATCATGAGGAAAGCTGGAAATAAAAGTACAAACTTATCATCCATTTATATTTTAAATACCTTTGTCAGACAGCAATCCTAACATACACTTTTTGTATCAATTTGTAAGATGCTGTAGCATAAGAAAGGTAATAATTGTTCTCAAAGGTTGTGTATTTTCTGAGACTAATATTGCTAGTAAAAATAGTCAAGCTTTTGTGCATGTGAATCCCTTCTCAGATTTTCTACTTATTAGAAAATCATTATGAATATAATTATACTAATGTAGCTAGTGAATGAATCTTGTTTTAATCATACTTGTACTTCTAAGTATGGCAGAATCCTGGTCTGGAGAGCAGAACACAAAGCAGCCATCATCATGTTACTACACGTTTGCTGACTCTCATTTGGTCTAATGCAATTTTCCCCTTAGCCTAGTAAAATGCCAAAGTTGATTAATGTTGATTAAGACTGTTCATAAACTTTTCATGCTGCACAGTTTGATTTTATCTGAGGCATGTCAACTAGGATCTCATGGGGAGCCTTTTCAGGGAAACAGTGCTAGAAAGTGTCAAATAAGTGCTAATGATCTCAATGTACAAGAAAGGAACTGTTTTCCAATTAGACTTTAGCTTTTGCCATTCTAGTGCCTTCTGTCTCTGGAGTGTAAAATGAACTTTCAGATGATACTGGCTCCTTTCTTCATGTATTGGAACTAAAATTGTAATGTATGCTTGCTTGAATTAAAAAAAAAAAAATTTCCTGTACCATTGTGCTTTTAGGAACAGTTTCACAGAATGCTACCACTTCTGCCTTTATATATTATTTGAATTAATTGAACTTCCTGATAATTTTTGGTCATTTGACAGATGTGCAACCTAGAAAGGTAGATTTCTAGATAGAAAATACCAGATGCTAAACTTTAATTATCATCCCTTTCAGGCATGTTTTCATTGTCAGAGCTACTATAGTCTGGGTCTGTGAGAATATACTGAAGTTGAAAATCCAAACAGCTAAAGCCCTGCTGCCTTTGGATTTTGAGGAAAGCAAAGAGTCATTTCTCTCAGTATTCTCTACCTCTTGCCAACGGAGAGGTCAGAACTTAAACTGCATGCAGTCAAAAAGGAACCTCTGTAATGGGCTGGTTTTGTATGGATGTTACCTTGAGAACTTTCCCCTCAAATGCTACTTTGGGAAAATTCTGAACAGTTCTATTGAAGCAATGATGCTCTGTCTCCCAAATTGTGTCTCATTTTTCTTCAAAGATCAATTTAACACCATCTCATCATAATGTCCATGAAAAAATCGTCATCTTCTACTTCTCTAGTGTTGCTACCTCTATCTTACTGCTGTCTTACCATTTCAATTGCATTTGTCTGAGTTACCCATGTATTGTGTTTTGTCTGTGGCTCTCTGAGTTTTCTGTGGCAATAGGCTGTTGTGTGTGCTATTTTTTCTATTGATTTCTAAGGCACTAGACTCTTCATACATGACTAGGCTTTCTAAGCATGATAATAATAATAATAATAATAATAATAATAATAATACTTCCGGATATTATTAATACTTTTAATAATGAATAACAAATTGAGAGACAGAATCACATAGTGCAGTCTACTAAAAAAAAAAAAAGAAAAAAGAAAAGAAAAAGGGCAAACAGTCATTTCTATCTTGTATAAAATCAGGAGATTTGGGACTTTCAAGATGTCACCACAATAGGAATGAATATATTCCTGAGATCTGGAACAGGATATTCTGTACCAACTCTGGAGGACAATCTTATGACTGAATTAAAAAAAAAAAAATCACATGGGACTTAAGAATACTGGTGTTTCTTCTAAAACAGCTTGAGTTTCATAAACGCAGGAGGGGTCAGGGAAGAGGGATTAGAAGGCAGCAAAGAGGGAGACAACACTGCATCCATAACTTACAGAAGCATATGATAATGTTATAAGCACCAACTGTGCTAATGTAAGCCTGTGCTTTTCATCATTTAGAAACCAGTGTTGTATCTGAAAACTCCAAACAATTAAAAAGAGAGTGCTCAAGCTGGTGACAATTTTTAATACCAATAAAGGCATTGAATACCAAGGAATGGTCTGTAAGTTACCAAAAGAAATAGACTTGTATGGTTTTGGTAGAATTCTTGATTCTACAATTCTTTTAGCTGGACAATTGCAACACTGTTGATTTATTACTATCAGGATTGTTAGGTTATAAGAATAAACTTTCTGCCCAGTTACTTAGAAACATTGCTGGTGCAGGTAGAGAATTAAGTAGAAATGTATAAATAAAATGTATACAGAACTGTCATTACATGGGAAGTTTCAGGTTCTTTCAAAACTTCCTCCTTTGTCTTTCAATAGACTAACTGAACAATCAAAATTGAACTGTCAAATTCAGAGAGAAAATACTGAGTTTAAGATCCTGTAAAGGTGTTAGCCTGCACCTTTAATTCAGAATGTTTTATGCACAAATATGACAGAATATTTCAAACAGAGCATGGAAACAGAACTGCAGGAATGAGACATAATAAAGTTTATAGCATTGATCATATTTGCAAACTTAGGTACCCTGTGTCTGAGTATAACTGCTCTGGACAAAACATGCAAGCTGCAGAAATCATGTTTAGCATGTTTATGCCATTCACAGAATAGTTTAGGTTGGAAGGAACCTTTAAAGGTCATCTAGTCCACCACCTGTCTGAGCAACACATTCCAGTTTTACTACCCCTATGATAAAAAAATGTCTTCATTCTATATATCTGCTTTAGTCTGCAACAGGCTAAAACATACTACCCCATCTAACTTACAGACCCTCTTTAGGTATTACAGGCCACATTAAGGTTACCAGAGCCTTCTCTTCTCCAGGCTGAACTACCCCAACTCTCCCAACCTTAAACCAGAACATTTTCTAATTGATCTGAGCCTCTCTTTAGTTTTCAGCCAGCTGTGCTTACAGAAAACCGATGTGCTAAGGCCTCCACCATATTGCATTTCAAAGTACAACCTGGATCCCAGCTCCTCAGTCCACTGAGAGAAGGCAAATCAACCTCTTCCTAGCAAAGCTAATTTAGGAATAAGGTTGGACATCCTCCATAACCCAAGCAGTTCCCATGATGCCCATGGAGAGCCCCCAGTCCTCTAATCCAAAAGGTTTTTGTTAATGGTTCTGCTTGAGCAGGGAAAGGTTTTGGAATGGGTAAAAATTAAGTTACACATTTCAGCATAACTTAAGAAATTCACCCTTCTGACTCAGTGAAGATACTGATCATATGCACAGAGTGGAGGAAAAAATGTGTTCTCTAGATAGAAGACCAGCAGACAGATCCTTAACACCAGTTAAATTGGGAGGAACTATTTAACTGATATAGTTGGTTAAGGTCAGTACTATGTATACTATGGATGACTCTCTTTTATAGGGAATGAGATTAACAAATAAAAAAATCTAACTTCTACCCATAAATATCTAGTATTATTCAAATCACTTGTGGGGAAGTATCCAACTAATAGAAATTTGCTTGGAGCATAAAAAACAAAATTGCATAGAGAGTGGCAAAATCCTCCTGAAAGCAATCAAGTGACAATTTGATGACATTATATAATATGTTTCCTCAACTTAGACAGGAGAAAGCTGGGAAAGATCCAGGACTGCACCAGAAAACCAGTCCATGATGGTTGGATGACACTTAGTACAGGACCTAGAAAACGCAATTTGTTGCAGTGTAGTTTTTCCTTCCTGTATGGGAATTTGAGAAGTCCCTTGCAGATTGCTTCCATGAAGTGTCCTGCAGGAAACATTTCTTGCTGGTTATATATCTGATTTGATTCACTGAGAGTCTGAGTGTGGTCATTTTCAACCAAGAATATGTCTTTAATTTCCTCCATTCACTGATCCATAATAGAATACTTTAAAGTTCCCTTCATGTCAGCTACATAAAAATGTTTTCTGAGCTTCAAATTGGGACAGAAATAATAAATAATTAGTTACACTGGATTTTTCCCCCTTATACAAAACATTATAAAGCAGATGTTAGCACTTCCTTTTCAGAGAAGACTTATACTTGACATGATTAAACAATGAATCTACCAACTCATTTACTCTTGTAGTTGCTATGAGGAAGGAAATGGGAGTACGTATAATGAGACCCTTAGAGAAAGAAATTTTGTGGTGATATATAAAACTAGGTTACAATATCACTGTTTCCTTGGGAACCCCTCATGTCTAGCAGAACTGAAAAGGAACAGATGAAAAAAGGGTATCAGAAAAATTATAGCACTGCTGGTGTCAGTACATTTAGATGACTTACAGAAGCCACTAAAAGAAAGTATCACATGCCTTTGATATACAATTAGAGTGAATTTTCATTTACAGATTTTGCAATGAAGAACAATTTCAGCAGAGGATTGTAAACCAGGAATGGGAATCTGGTTTTTTGGAGGGTGGTAGTGAGTTCAGAATGAGAACTGAAAAGAACAGGAAGGGTAGGAATCTGGAGACTCATGAATGGGAAGGTCAGAATTAAAAATGAATGCTCCTTGAAAATAATTTTTGTAAATGATCATACAACATGATAGTATGATGATTTGTTGGTTGATTATAGACTGCTGTTGACCCCATTACACTGGAGTGGGTCGGGAAGTCTGTGCTGTATGTTTTCATTAATATATCACCTGAGTAATGTAAATAACAGTAACAACATGAGACAATCCTGTGCAGGCTGACAGGAACGTGAACAAATAGTATTTGTTTTCAATTGCAGAAAAATGTGAGGAATGATAGGTGAAACTGATTGTGAGAAAGGAAGGTAGAAGCTTAGAAAGGTCAAGTTGAACCCCATTTTTTAATTGTCATCAAGACAGGATGTCTTCTACTCCGAATCTGCTCTCTCTTTTCCAAACAAATAGCTAGATAACATATGGGGATTACAGTTCCCGTCCCTGTATTTGTTTGTTTACGGTTACCCAGTAATGGCAGAGGATTTAGTGGAAACAATACAAATACCAAGAGAAAAGAAAGCTCTTGAAATTCTACAGTAATGCTGAGAGCAAGTATTTGTCATTTGTGGATGAAACATCACAGGCACATGGAAATGAAGCAGGCACTGTAAATCCAAAGAGTTCGAAGGTAAATATCCATTGGAAAGAATCTCAGCTGAATGAGGCAATGCACAAAAAACTGTAGTGATGTCTTGCAACCAAAACTACAGCCTGAATACTGCTTTTGTTTATGGTTGAGGCATGGCATGAAATATTCTTGAACCAACTGTGTAGCCTGACACGAGTGACTACTTTCAGTTGGTCTGGTTCTTTGTAATCATGCTCAGAAGCGATTGAATGATTTCTCTTGTTCTTCACTTCCCTGGGATAAAATGTATTTTCCAAAGGCTTCTCTACAGTTAATTCTTCCATTCAACATTGATAGATTGATAAAGAATCTACTATCTTTGGGAATCTGATGACACATGGTTCTAAATTTCCTCTTTTTGACTTCGATGCCAGATTTATCTAGTGCCTGGAAGAAACAAGGAATTTGATGAGAGCCAGCTGGCTGGAATCCAGTCTGAAAGGTGAAGGTGATGTGAACTGGAGGAGCCGAATGTTTTCAGGACTGAATGAAAAATCATACCGTTTATTTTACAGGGATATCTACTTAAATATAATACTCTCAGTGTCTTACACAATGGTTTATGGTTTTTACCATAGGGTCTATTATAAACATGTTTACATCAAGAATGGAAGAGTCTCCTTTAGCTAAGGATGCCAGTGACATTTCTTAGAAAAAATTAAAGTACAATGAATATATGTGCTTGATAATAGGTAGAGATTATTGTTAAGACCTGCTTTACTACAGCAAACCTCTCATGTCCTTCTGACAATCTGTTCCTCCAGAATTTGTTTCCACAAAGGAATGGTGTTTTCACATGCAGGCAGAACTCTTTGGTTTGTGGGCCTACATCCTAGAATTTATTCTCTGTGGAAATACAGCTAATAAGGACCACAATAGGTTCTGGAAGATGACTTTTTCCCCTATGTCTTTGCACCTGGTTATAAATTGATGTCATGGCAGACAACAAAAAACACCATCTCCAAGACTATATGATATGGGATGAGATTTCAAACTGCTCAAATCAAACCTTTAAAAATCACTTTATTATTGCTGTATACACTTCCATGTTATCCAGCACTGATGGATAACATAAAGTCTCATAAAGTGAGAGAACTGCAAGCAGAACTCTATTCATTCTTGGATAGGCTATTTCCCATTTATTTGGTCTGAATGGAATTTTGGGTACTGTAGGATGCTTTTTCCAGAAATTATTTCTTGCCACAAAATGACTGTTCAGGTGGGGAGTTTATAGGCAGCAAAAGAGTTTTGAGAGGTTTATTTCACCACTACCTGGTGCCCATGTAGGAGGAGGACTTTCTTCTCCACGCTTCTCTAATGGGTGTCACATTCTTGCTCTTCTGGGTTAGAGGAATCTGTTCAGACAGAGGCTGGGGTAGGTTTCACACCTTGCGTGATGTGAAGGACACTCCAGCAGGACCTTAGGAGGGCGATGGTGGAGCAGCAGGTCCGTGGGGCGGGATGCGCTCGGCTGAACAGCGATGCTCGGGGGAACCGGAGGCCGGCCCGGCGCGCACCCCGCCGTTCCCTTGATGCTGCTCTGCGGTTCTCTGCCCGAGCTGCGGACGCTGCCGTGGGGCCTACGAGGGGACGGGCTGCTCTGCCGCCCTCTGCCCCTCGCCTCTCCCTCTGCCTCCATTTCCTCCTCCCGGGGCCAGATCCTCCTCCCTGGGGCTGCGCTCAGGGGCCGGCCCGGCCAGCGGGTGCCCCTGTCCGGCCGCCGTGCAGGCAGCGGGAGCGGCGGGAGCGGCGGGGGATGCGGGAGCGGCGGGGGATGCGGGAGCGGCGGGGGATGCGGGAGCGGCGGGGGATGCGGGAGCGGCGGCCGCGCAGCGTCTCCCCGCCCTCCCCCTTGCCCCCCCGCGGCCGCCGGGCTCGGTCCTCCCAGCGCGTCGCCGGCGCCTTGGCTCCTCCTTGTCCTTCCTCGCGTGATTTTTATCGCGTCCATTTTTTGTGCGGGGATAAATAAATAAATAAGGGCAGCTGCCGCCCGCCGCCCCCCGCCGCCAGCCCGCGCGGCGCCGCTAGGGGCGGCAGCCGGGCCCCGCATCGCCCCGCGCCGCTCGGCTCAGGAGAGGGAGGCAGCGGGGCGATGCGGAGCCCCCTCCCGTGACTCCGGCTCTCCGCCATGCCATGGGTTAGGCGGACTCCATCCCGCAGCCGAGAGGGCACCAGCCAAGCGAGGCGGCGGCAGGCAGCGGCGCGGTCCGGCAGAGGAGCGGCGGGAGGCGGCGGCGGCGGGAGGCGAGCGCGGCGCCCCGCGGCCCCTTCCATGGACGGCGGCGAGGAATTATGAGCCGCGGCCGGCGGCCGGGACTGGCGCTCGCCCGCTGGGGCTTTCCCCGCTGCGCGCCCCGGGGCGCCGGGGCTCCGCTCTCCTACGGCACCCCCCTCGGCAGCCGCTGGCCCCGTCTCCTGACCCCCCGACGCTCGCTCCGTCCCCTCTCTCCCTGCCTGGCGCTCGGTGTTGGGATAATCTCGCTCGCACCCAAACCACAGCGCTCCCGCGGCTAATCCTGCCCTCTCCCCTCTCCCTCCCCACCCCGCCCCCGGCCCTTCCTCTCCCGGCGCTGCCCTCTCCCCTCCCCGCTCCCCCTGCTCGCCCCCCGGGGCCCCTCCGTCCCCGTCCTCCCGCTGCCGCCGGCGGCCCGGCGGGTGGGTGCGAGGTCGGGGCTGCCGGGCACCCCGCCCCTCCCCGGCGGGGCCGTCATTAGGCTGCCGGTTGATTACAGGGTATTGATTTGTATGTGCTGCTCCCGGCGCCGGCCGCTCCCGCTGCTGCTGCCGGAGTTCGGGCAGCGCTTCTCGTAGCGGCGGCGGCAGCTCCTACCAAACATGTCGGCTCCCGCCGGGCCCCGGAGCGGCCCCGCCGCTCCTCAGCCTCCTCCGGCCCCGCAGCCCGAGATGCCGGACCTCAGCCACCTCACGGAGGAAGAGCGGAAGATCATCCTGGCCGTCATGGACCGCCAGAAGAAGGAAGAGGAGAAGGAGCAATCCGTGCTCAAGTAAGGGCGGGCGCATCCCTTTCTCGTCCTCCCGGGCCCGCGGCCGCGGAAGTCTCTCCTCTGGCCCCGGGGGCGGCACGGCCAGGGCGGGAGAGAGGAGTCGGGCGGCCGGGGTCGGGCAGGGGTGCTCGGCGCCGGGCGAGTGTGGGGCACGGCGGGAGGGACCCTCGGGAGCTGCCAGGGACGCGGCAACGCTGGGCGCCTGCCTTAGTCGCGCTCCGCGGGGCGGCTCCGGCTCCGCACGCCCCGGCGCCGGCGGGAACCGGGCGCCCAACATGGCCGCACAGGTGCCGTCCTCACCCGGCGTGTTCCATCGGGAGGACGGGGGTGGGTCGGGGCGGCGGTCGGCGCCGCCGGAGGGGGCGGACCGGCAGCATCGGGCCCGGTGCCGGGGGCGCGGCGGGCTCTGCGCTGGCGGCGGCGGCCCTGCCGGGCGGAGCGGCACCGCCGGGGCCTGGGCTCCGGCCGCCTGGCTGGGTGGGTTTGCCACAGCCGCCATCTTCCCCCGACAACGTGTCTGCCGCCCGCCCCCGCCCCGCTGCTCTTTCCAAGCGTGAGCCCCGGCGCCGGGGGAAGCGGGACGCCTTCCGCCTGCCCGGCGCGGGGGTAGGGGCGGCCCCGGCCGCGGCCCCGGCCCCGGCCTCGGCACCGGGAGCTGTCCTGAGCGACCCGGCTGAGCATTTGGAGCTAGCTGTTCACAGCCACCCAGCTCAGCTCAGCACCGGGAGCTGTCCATGGCCACCCTGCCGGGCTCAGCACCGGGAGCTGTCCATGGCCACCCAGCACCGGGAGCTGTCCATGGCCACCCTGCCGGGCTCAGCACCGGGAGCTGTCCATGGCCACCCAGCACCGGGAGCTGTCCATGGCCACCCTGCCGGGCTCAGCACCGGGAGCTGTCCGCGGCCACCCTGCTCGGCACCGGGAGCGTCCGGGAACGAGCGTGGGGCCCGGGGAAGGTCGAGCTTTCCCCGAGCTTTCCCCGAGCTTTCCCCGTGCGCCGTGCCCCGTGGCCGGGAGCTGTCCGCGGCCACCCTGCCGGGCTCGGCACCGGGAGCGTCCGGGAACGAGCGTGGGGCCCGGGGAAGGTCGAGCTTTCCCCGAGCTTTCCCCGAGCTTTCCCCGTGCGCCGTGCCCCGTGCCCGGTCTCCTTGCAGGCGCGGGGTTCCGCTGCCGTGCACGGCGTGGGTCACGCCCTGCCCCAGTCGGCCGGCAGACACTGAGTAAAGTCGAGAAAACTGTTCTCCCTTCGTGATGGAGTAACCACGCTGACTTCTAGTGGCTTAAAAATCAGCAAAGGTGCTGCTGTCGTGGACGTGACTTTTATGAGTGTGGTGAAGCTGAAGCTCTAAGTGGGTTTTTTTTTGTACCAAAATTAGCTTTGTGTCTTCGACATGTTAATTGCAGCTGGCCTTTCACACTCAGCACCTGAAAGCTGTCTTCTGGGCTTTAGTTGTAACTTTGGAAGTCTGTTTCCAAGATTCACTGCATCATACCAAAAGCTTTAAATATACTTTGTGTGACAGCTCCTAAAAGTTGAGGAGATCTCCTAAAAACATTTCAAAGTCTGTTTAAAAAGGTTTTTTGTTGGATGAACATTCTGAAGCATGTCAGTGTAATGTGAGCACTGGAAATAAAGTACCATATCTTCTTTTGTCACCATATCTTAGTGTCTTGCTCTACAGTTTGTTTGCTATTGGGATACTTTATTTTGAAACAATTTAGACTGTTTTATTAAGTTGCGTGATATACCAAAATAAATGCAAATTTTTGTCTCAAATTTATGCACTCTTAAAAATCATTAACAAAAATGGAAGTTCAAGTTGGAAGCTGCAGGAATTAAAGGAATTAAGGTTGCATATTAAATATATAATAATAGCATTAAGGTTTTAAAGAGGGTTCCTGACAACTTTTGCTGTGGAGAGTAATATTTATGATCAAATATAAAGTAAAATATCAGTACAACACTAGGATCAGCTTAAACGGTTAAGCTTGCAAATGAAGAATAAACTGTTCTTAAGTAATGGTAAGGTAAAACTATCTTAAGAAATGAAGCAGAATTATTTTCATTTGTAATGTTGAGAATCTTGGAAGCAGACAATGGATAAAGAAAAGGTTTTGATCAAATCTAAGGATAAAATTTATGTGGGATTTAGTTTCTCATTATGTCTCACTAAAAGTGTCCTCTTGAGTTCTGTGTAAGCCATGAGGGAGAGGGTAAGGTGTAAAATCTGTACATAAAGGATAGCCTAAAGCAGTGCTATTAGGAAAATGCTGTTGTCAATGGAATTTGAATAGATGGCCCACAATATTTTAGAGGGTAGTGAGAAGTGAGCTGATGTCAGATGAATAACTCATCAGTTTCATTTTTCTGAAAATGAAGTGTCTCCTTGAACCATCAGGTACTTGTTTATTTTAAAAATATCTACAGATTTATCAAGAACAACCCTCCACCAAAGCCCTACCAGCATCTTTATGTAGATATTACTGAGTTTAATGCTCTTGAGAGATATTTTCCTTCTGAGAAAGAATAAAAAAGAACCCCCCCCCATGTTTATATGAATGAACTACTGTTATTGCATAGAGATAAATATAGAGCTAAATCCTGCAGTCTTTGTTCAAGTGTAATTCTCCTCGAAGGCAAGCTTCTTTTGAAGTGGAAGGTATTTTTGCCTCAGCAATAAAATTGTGTCATTTCATTCTGTGGAGAAATATAGCAGGATTAAAAAAATGCTGAAAACAAGGGTTGACATTTAGAGATATTAACACAAGAACTGTTCAAATGTTGAAGAAAGCAGCAAGTATGTATTCCCTCTATTTATTTTTAAAATAATTTATGGTGATTGAGTGTCAGTATGAATGGCTATTCCCTGGGCTCTACTTTCCTTCTCCATTCTGTTTCTATCTTGTGTTTTTCAAATTCTTATGCTGCTCCCATCACTGTGGTATTTGAGCATTTTCCAAAAGAGCATTAAGTAGTGTGACTCACATCTGTAATGTGGACTATTTATTCTTTTCCTTTCACTCCCTGGGGTAAAGATGTGTGGATTTAAAATAGATACATAATTTCTCCTTATGCTTGTTTTACTCTTTTTGGGGAGAGGAAATACAGATGGTATTGAGTTGTAATCTGTAGCAACTAATAGTGATCGGGTCAGCATGAATTCTTGCCAGGATTTGATGGAACATGATGGCATGGAAAGCAGAAGCTTTCCAGATTTGCTTTGTCCTTTGGCCTGGTTTGGTCTGTGAAATACGCTGAGCTACAGTTGTGCACTGTGTTCCTGAGGTGGAGCTTCTGCTTTAAAAAGGATGGGTGGCAAACTCTGCTGCTTTGACTGTCTCTCTTCTGGAACTTTTGGGACCCTTGGAGTGCATTTTGAGTGTTATGGGCTAAGAAGTTGTCTTTTTGACAAGGTTATTGAATATATATTTTGCATAATATTTAATATGCGTAATGCGTGACAGAGTGAATTTATGTCTGTACTCTGGGTGTAAGTCTTTGCTGTTTAAAGAATATTTGCATATTTTCAAGTTTTTTCTTGTGGATATTTTACTGACTTGGATAGAGGATAGAATTTTTGATGATCACTTTTCCTTTAAGTTATGCGTATCCTTTGTCTTATAAAATCTGTTTTTGTGTGTGTAAGCTTTTAAACAGATTTTAGACAGCACATTTCCTCTATACAGACTGATTTATAGAATCAGTCTTGTGCCTTTTTACTTTTAATTTGTACTTTATTTCTGTATCAAAGAACTGCATTGAGAGAAAGCACACAGGAAAAAACATAGATGCTAGGATGCTGCCATTATTTATTGAGACTTCTGTTTCAGTCTGTATGATGTGCATCTACACTTTCCTACTTGAAATATCACTAGTTTCCATCTCCTTTGCTGAGCAATTCTAAAGATAAAATGCTCTCCTCATAAAGTCAGACTCATAGCTCTGAAAAGACATACATTTCAACTTTTCACTAAAGTAGTAGACAAATTTTCCCAAGAAAATTTTTTTTTATAGAATCATCCAACTTTTCATATATTTGCAAAACATTACAGGTTTATCATGAGGTCCTTGTAAAATATTTCTTTGAAAAGTGTGTGTCTTTGTTAGCTGATTTACCTAAGAAAGGTGGAACATAGTGGGCTAGCTAGAGGATGGTGGCTCTCTGTGAATCACCACTCAAGTCCAGAGTGAACTTTAGGAAGGTACAACTGACTGCAGGCTCAGTTACTGGGGTAGTGATTGCACAGATGTGATAAAAATGGGATAGCTACACTGTATGAGGCAAAATCTCTGACAAGAAAACCTCATGCTTTGTGAGTTCTGTATGACACTGTGAATGAGTGAGGTGTGGGGCAGGATGCTCACCTGGGGAAGAGGAAGCAATAAGCTGATGGCCATGACTCACAGAAATGTAAATATCAGACTCACAAAGCTATTGTACCATTTTATAAATAATTATCCTACTTTATAAATAATCAGCTCTGATTTACACTGTCTTAAAAGCATTGTATGTTTTGGGTTTGGATTTCAGGGAAATATATCCTTATATATCCTTATATCTTCTCTCTTTGGAGAGAAGAAGGCGATTATGTGGTGATTAATGATTTTGCTTTTTGAAAATGGAGATATATATAGGAATTCCTAAAGTTTCTAGAGTAAAAGGCAAAAAGATTTGCTTTTGACTAAACAGTAAACTAGGACTCCAGACAATGTTAGTTATGCTATGCTTCCATAATTTTACACTGCATTTTGTCTGAATTTGGAGTGCTGATTAGAACAGTTTGGTGCTACACCACTCGTAATTTTGCTCTTGTTTCTATGTATTATAAAATCAAATATGGCCCAAATGCCATATTTGATTTTATAGTACTTAATATTTGCATATTTACATACATATTTTATGCAGTATAAAATAAGTGATAGTGGAAGTTACACAGATATATATATATATCCATAGTTGAGGAGGATACTTACCCTCTTTCCTGCCCTGCCATGTGCTCTTCCTTTCCTACCATCTCATTCCCCTCCCTTGTAATATTCTTTATAGTCTCCCTTTTTTAAAAAATAATTTGTACTGCTTTTTGAGCCTCTCTCAAAGTTGTCATTGTTCCTTGCTCTTCACTCTTATCACATGCGTAGATATTTTATACTATAGATAATTCTTGTCAGGTTGTTATGGTTTGTACCATTTGCTCTTCAAGAAGACTCAGTGTTTAAAATTGCTCTCTAAAGAGCCTAACTCACTTTTAGGCACTGTCTACAAATGATTAAAGTAGTACTTCCTCTTAGTGACTAAGCAGAATATATTTGGAGGTTATACAGGGTGGCAGTTACACTAATTATTTGGCTTGATAAATTTTATGTTGAGTAAAGTTTTAGAAGACTGCAATAGTGCTGATGTTCCCACATTCAAGAAGTACAAGTGGGATTGGTTGGATGTAGAAAGGCTTGATATCATATGGGGCTGAGAAGTCATCTAACAGGTACAGGTTTCAGTTAAAAAAGGACTCCCAAAATAGACATTCAACCCCAGATAGTATGTGCTTGCTGCAGTCTTGTCAAATAAATATCTTTCTGCACTTCTTTGAAAAAAAAAGAAAAAGATAAAAACCTATTTAATTCTAAATCTAAAAGAGAGCAGTGGATATCATAATTTTAAGGTGCTGGGAATGTGTACTAGAAAGCAGTGACTGGGTGAAATGCAGTGGTCTCTGGAGGTGAGGTTTGAGGACTGAATGATACATTCTGGGTTTTGTCTGCATCCATCTCTGAGTTGGGTAACATTTAAATAACTGAGAATGTCAAATAATTGATTTTTCCATTGAAACAATGGCTAATTAGTGTATATATTGTAAGTGTCAAAATACACAGAAGTGATAGGTTACTGCAGAACTGGTGTAAAATGTGGTTTTATCCTGCCAGTGAAGTTTTAAAATACTTGCAACATATTCAAGGTTCCATAATAGGGTGGGAAAAGTAAATTAATTGTTTGAACTTGCAATTTTAATCCCATGGAATGGGATTTTCTTCAGCTTAATGCCAGGCCTCACCCTTTTACTTTAGTGGCTTCCTTCAAGTTTTGTTATCACATTTACAGTCAGTCAGAATGCTAGGGCAGTTTCTAAGACCATTAGACCAAACTTTTCCAAGAAGAATTGTTTTGGTGTGCTTTCCTTTTCCCCCAACATTTTCACTGATGATGCATTTTGACAGAAACTTGGGGAGATAAAATCCCAAGAACACATTGAGTGATGAGTTATCTCATCAAGTGATCTCATCTATACCTGTTTTACTGCAACAGACATTATACATTAAGAATGAGCTTTGAGGTGAAGATGATTTTTTAAGTTAAGTTTAGATGACATGTGCTGTTATAATAATATATCTTTACTATAATTTGCTACAATTTACCTTAGACAACCTCATCTCTCTAGGAGTGGGCAAGACCTTGTTTTAATTTAAACTCTTAAACAGGAAGAATGTCTTGAAGTACTAGTTGTCTACAAATGGCATTCAAAAGCAGTCATTGTTCAGGCAAAGTTATTCATATTGTAAATCTGAAGTTCATATCGGCCTATATTGTTTTCAATGCTTACTGAGTTTAGATCTCTTTTGCAGGACTGCATGGTGTAACAGGAGGAACTGTTACATCCTTGAAGTAACTCTCTTGAGGGTATCTTACGGTTTATTAATAAAAACAGTTTACACCAAATCTGGTAGTACATTTGTAAACTCAGTAAACTCCAACAACTTAATCTCAGGAGTTATTTATACTTCTGGTGATCCAGTAACATTGAAAAATCAGTGCTGTGCTGAACAGTTGCCTCTGCATGATATCATGTGGTGATTGTGTCCTCATGTAGTTTCTCCAAGCTATGGTCTTGAAGCTGCAAAGAGGTCAGTAAGGACTGAGACTGTAAGAGTTAATGTAACAAACAGTAAGAGACTGGGGAATAGCAGAGCATGTAAGAAGTAATTACATGTAATTTTTGGAGAGTAAGAGTTCAAAGCAATTTCTGCTGGTTTCTGTCATTGAAGGTAGAAGACAGTGTTTTTATAGTCTTGAATTTAAGTATCAGCTGTCATCACATTGCATGCTTGCAGAGTGATCTCAGTTGCATTTTGACAAAGAAATCAAACTCATGCATTTTGATAGAGGAAAAGTAATTGTCATAATAGTTGACTTTATGTATCTGTATCTTTAGGAGTTTCTAAGTTTTGATGTGAGGCCATAAAGAATATCTTTGATTTAAACTTGAAACTTTTAATTAAAAATATAATGAGATATCCAGTTTGTTCTACTAGGAGTTAAAAAGAGTTGAACTTGTGTTTCAAACAAGTCTGAGTGCTTCTATTTTGAAAATTCATAAGAAAATCTTTAAACTTTAAACAACACATAAAACCTATTATTTTCTTTGTTTACTGTCTCTATGGGGTTGATTCTTTCTTTTGAAATTTCATATGAGGTTGCTTAAATACTTCCTGATGACCTATTCTTTATTTGACATTAATATTTTTAAGGTGAATCATTTCTTATAGCAAATATAACATTGTATTTGTACTCAGAATATTTGACAGGTCATAACATTACTAGGTATTCAATATAAAGTGGCATTTTGGTTCTGTGTATTTTTGAGGGCAGACTTACTTTAAAATGTGTACTATCTTAAGCATATGAAGGACATAACATTTTTTCACCTTTAAATAAAATTGTGAGTTAGAAGCAGTTAACCTGTTTTGTGGTTCACAACCATCTTTTGTATAACTTTTCAGAAATGTGTACTCCAGTGTGTTAGCAAGAAATCTTTTTCCATATAGTGTTTAACTCTTGCTGCATTCATACATTTTTCTGATTACAGAAAGGATGAGTGAGAAGAAATGATTTTAAAGCTGTTTAAAGCCCAGAGAACACACAGAATATTACAAAAATTGCTGGTTGTGACCTCAACAGGTCTTCCAATTCATCCTCTGCCTCAAGGCATGACCAGCTCTTAAGATTGCAGTTTCTGACACTTATTAGTATAAACTAGTGATTTGCAATTGTGAGACCCCACCTAACCAGTGAAATAAATAGCCTTCCTGGCTGAGGCAAGGGCACACAGCAGACAATGTACTGAATTCAAGCTAATGATCTCTGCAAGTGCTCTGTTGCCTGTGTAGCATAAAGTGAA
Organism: Passer montanus; assembly: GCF_014805655.1. Lineage (NCBI taxonomy): Eukaryota > Metazoa > Chordata > Aves > Passeriformes > Passeridae > Passer > Passer montanus. The sequence continues at coordinate 5,167,500 of NW_024366480.1, forward strand.
GAGTGGGCCAAGCAGATCTTAGGGTAAAGCTCTTGTATACAGTATGAAAATTTTATGTTTTTTTTCAAATTATATATTACTACTGAAAGGTATGAGAATAATGACTCCACTACTGACTCAACCAGGCATGGAGATTTCTTGAATTCCCTAGATAATTTGTCTCAGGTACTCAAAGTCCTTATCCTTAGCACTAGAATTTTTCCCTTACTGTTAAACCTAAATCTCTTTTCTGCCATTTGCTACTTACTCTGTCCACAATGGAAATGCAATGCAGTCTGTTATTTTTCTGTTTGCAGCAACCTTTTATGTATTTCACAAATGTGATCATATCTCCTCCTGTGTATTTTCATCACTCCTTTCTGTGGATTCAACAGGTCATATTTTCTAGACTTCTTACCATTCTTGCTACTAGTCTTTATATATATTTTTGACTGATGTTTTTTGAAATACAGTGTCCAAACCCAGACACGTATTCCAAAAGTGTGGGAGAGCATGAGGACAAAATTGTCTTGCACGGAACTCTTTCATTGTGTAGACAATGTCAGATGTGTTTGGGGCTTTTATTGTGGTATAGCACTTAGGGATTAATGGTCAGCTTGTGATCTATTATCCCTTCACCATGCTTCTCTGCAAAACTCTTGTTGAATCAGTCATTCCTCATTTTGTACTTTGAATTTGATTACCTCAGCTGTGCAGTGTTTGTCTTTAGTGCCATTGAGTTGTATTCTGTCAGATGCCTCTTATGAATTTTGCATTCAAGTACTTAAGTAAAATGCACAACAGTCCTTAGAGCAGGAATGAGGACTTGCCTCTGGAGAGAGAGTATCCTAATCAGAGAGATATTTTGACTTCCTCTTACCTGTCCATTCTCATTCCTGTCTGCATGCTTGTATGCCTGCATTGTTAGGATGCAGAATAAACTTTTCCACTTTTACTCATAACTTGTTCATTTGGGAAGCCAGGCTGTGTTCAAATCTCTTCCTGATAAAGGACGTCTTTCACCAACTTGGAAATACACAAATTCTATATTATTTTAAGGGAAACAGTTGCATCTGCTGCCATATTCATTCAGTAGGTGCAAGAAGTTTGTTGACTTACAAAAAATTTGACAAAAATGTGAGATCCCAAAAAGACATAATTGTTAGGGGTTTAATGAAAATAAGAAGATGGGTAGTGGAAGTGATTGTCCATACTCCTGGTTGAAAAAGTCTACTCACACCATCCTATATACTGAGGAGTTCTCATAGGGGAGAACCAACACTGGCATCAAAATAAATCCATCCATCCATCTTGAGGTGTGAGTCCTCACAAAATCAGACTTCTTTAAATTCAGCATGCATAGAACTGTTTGGTTAATGAACATCATTGCCTCAGTTTTGGTATCTTTTTCATTCCCACATTAGATCATTTAGAGCTTGGATTACAGTATTTGAGCCCAGAAATTCTTTGGAATTCTTCTTACCAGATCTGGATACCTACAGAGGAAGACATCCATTTCTGAAATAATTTAGGTTCAATTTGAAGCAAATGGAAATAAAGAGGTGCCTTTAGGATGTGATCCATCTCATCTTAAATTAGACATTTCAAATAGGCCAGATGAATTGCAGAGCCTATTTCTGGCTGTGGACTTACAAAGAAGATAGAGTGAATATGTCAGATGTAGAGGTCTATCTCACAGACTTCTGGAACAAGGTAAGTTGAGTCTGCCTTGCAGAGTTCTGCCTTTGAGAGTAACTCTTCACTATTTGGTCTTGTAAGAATACCATGGATACTTTTCCAGCTGACACTGATGTTTAGGGTTCCCTAGAAGCTGTTTGCATATTTTGTTTATATTTCTATCAATTATTAATTAGGATGTACTTATTTATCCATAAGTTTACTATTTGAGACTCACTGCTGGGAACCTGAGTATGCTTCCCTTCTAGTCCGTGGTTATTCTTAAGATTTGGTATATTTTTTATACTGAATTCAGAAAACCTTTGAAGAATGAGTTCTAAAAGAAGACCTTGGAATATAAAATCTTTCCAGCATGTGGGATTAAGCATGCCCATCACCAAAAGAACATTGCAAAGAAAACCTTCCTATGCCATTCCCCAATAAGAATGACTAGCAGATATTTTAAAGTAGAATCTCATAGATGAAGCTAGTCAGATTGCTAGATGGGAAGTCACAAACAGGATTTGTCTACTACTTGTAGGATTAAAACAATGTAACATTAAGACCCAAAGAAAGCTCTATAAACTCAGTTTGACAGTTTCTTTCCTTAACTCACACACCATCTCTCTTTTGCTATGTATTGTTTTAATGGGATTTGTTTAGCTGCTGTGTATTTACAAGCCGATAGGTCACTTTTGGTGATAGTCTGTTAAAAACATACTGTTGTCCTGCTATGCATTCTGGATTCAGCATTTTCTTGCTTTGAAAATCTTGATAAACAGGTATCTATGGAATATGCTGTATGGTATTTAAATCAAATCTATTTTTTGCTGAATCAGGCCCTAAGACAGTTTGGGAGCATGAGTTTTGATTCAGCATGCTTTCATTAATTTGGCTAGTCATTGCGATTATGATTCATTTCATTCTGTGTATCTGACTGCTGCACAGTAAGTGACAGCTGAACCATTTATTATCTAACAGCTAGAAAATAACATCACTGCCACTTTTAGAAGGCTGAGGATTATGCTTTTATCAAACACGTGTTTTTTTACTAAAGTTAAAATGCTTCAGGAAAATACAATATTTTTTCAAACTACTTGTAACATTGCAGTAATCAAGTGATGAAATACCAGCAAACACTATGAACTATTTACAATTAAGAATTTAATTTTATTCTATGGATAGAATTAAGCAGTTTGTTCTGGTTTTTATTAATGTATAAGCTTTTTGGATTGGTAGTAAGGTTATGCCTGTTGATATTTTGATGATAGTCTGATTTACATATATGTAGTAAGTCTGATGAGCTAAGTTTAAATGAATGGTAAATATTTCTGAAGTGTTGATATTACTTCCATGCAAATACATATTACATCAGAAGACATTTCAAGTGAAGCAGTAATTGTGATTTCTTTGTGGAACTTTACCAAAGATTCCACCAGATTTTAAAGTTAAGCAAAATGCCAATGATGATTGAAAGAAAACTGTATTTTTCTTTCTAGTATCCATGTTTCTCTAAAAAACTGTATCTTCCAAGTTTAAAAATATGTATAAAAATACAAATCTATTTTTTTCCTGCCCTGTTTATGGTTTATCAGAAAAATTTCTGTAGAGGATGCTCTGAAGGCACTGGGACAAGAAAAGGTGCTTTCAGGGTAGAGTACAGAAAAAGTACTTTATTTGAAAGTTATTTGAAAGCCTTGAATTCTGTCTGCTTGATATCTGAAAATGCAGGTGGCCAAAGCTGAATGAAATTTAGTGTGCTATAGCTGAGCACTAATGTACATTTATGTATTTTGAATTTATTTAGACATGGTTGGAAGATAAATGTTTTTAGCTACTTTGTACAGTTTACATGAACTTGTCTTCTGCCGAACTTGCAGAACTTCTGCTGTTCTTGTCTAAAGTTTGGTCTGAGTTATATATTCCTGAGCTCTCTAGTACACAGATATAGAAGAAGATATCTAGTACACAGATATAGAAGCTCATGTATAGAAGAAGATTTTATTTGGAGAAAGACAAAATAAACATTTAGTTACATTTTTAACTTTTAGTATGAATGGTCATATTTGTTCTGCACAAAGAAGAGTGATAGATTAGAATTAGTTAATGATAACACCATGTCCTAACTTAATGTCTCAGCTATAAATAACTATTTCTTAGTTAAGTAAGACCAGTTAATTACAAGAAGTTAATTATAAGAAGTTTGTTTATTGAAAGGAATATGGGTTAAAATAGTACCTTTCTTTAGATTTATAACTTTTCCTAATAAAACTTCAATAATCAAAAATCATTCACTGAATCTGCAGTTTCACTATGGAAATTAAGTTCAATAGCTATTGATAGTAGTTCAATAGCTATTGATCATGTGGTCATTATAATAAGTAAAAACACCAATGTATATTTTTTCTTGTTATTATTGAAATAATTAGTGATGTGCTCCTAATTTTATTTTTAGGTTAAATAAGAAAGACCAGTTTAGAATTGGTAACATGTTTTGTCACTCTTCATAGCCACAAGGTTTTTCTTTGATGAGGGCTTAGGAGTGTTTTATTATAGTAATCCACAAAAAATTTGTATTTCAAAGGGACTGCTGGTCCTAACATGAATAAGACTAAGCATGGTGACCTATTTTAAAACAGCTCTTGCCTGCCATTGAAACTGCTGGATTTTCAGTAAAGCTGCCCAAAAGAAAGATGTTGGTTTGTGTTAAAAGAGGGAAATTGCCATTAAAAATCTTCTTTCTTGGACATAAGGATATTTTATTTAGTTCCTGAATGATATTAGTATATGGAAGAAGGTTTAAACTCTACTGTGCCTTTCTATTGCTTGGTATGTTTGGACATCATTAGTATCTTTTTAGGGACAGTTTGAACATCTGCATAATAATTTTTGTAATTACATCACCAAAATGTATTCTACCCTTAGTTTCGGTTTAATAAAGATTTTCTTCAAAAGTGTTCTCAGTATGTGAAACAAAGGAAGGAAAGGAGTTATTGAACTGATGCCCACAAACCCAACTATTCTTTGCCTTTTAATTCACAGTTAAGGTTTATATTGCCATAATAAATGGAAATCTACATAAAAACATGGACACATGTAACTCACCAGATTCGTAACTAAAAATGGTATCATTTCTTCTGGTGTGGAGGAAGTATTCATGCTGCATTTACATGCCCAGGTCTTGGGCTGAAGCTGCAGGGATGGCAGAAGACACCAAGACCTGCCCTCATGTCAGAAAAATCTGGTTTCCCCCAGCTCCAAAATGGATCTGCCACTGGCTATATTATCCATCAGTGACACTGCTGGACAGTCACACATTATCTCTGCAGATAATGTGTAAGAGAAGATAAACAATCCTGTGAGAGAGGGGGAGTGAGAGGGAGTGAGAAAAATATGGGAGAAACAGCCCCGAAGACGCCGAAGTCAGTGAGGAAGGAGGGGCAGGCGGTGCCTCCAGGCAGCAGAGCAGAGATTGCCCTGCAGCCCATGCTGAAGAGCGTGGTGGGGCAGCTGTGCCCCTGTAGCCTCTGGAGGACCTCCTGCCAGGGCAGGTGGATGCACCTTGGATGAAGCTGGGCCCTCGTGGAGAGCCCACTCTGGAGCAGGTACTGGCAGGTACTGCAGCCCATGGGGAGAGGCACCCACACTGAAGTAGGTTTTTGGGCAAGACTGCTGATTCTCCAGGGGCCCAATGCTGGAGCAGGATGTTCCTGAAGGACTGCACCCCGTGGAAGAGACCTGGAGCAGTTATTGAGGAACTCTAGCCTGTGGGAAGGACCATGTTGGAGCAGCTCAGTAAGGACTGTGTCCCATGGGAAGGACCCCACATTGGAGCAGGGGACAAGGATGAGGAAAAAAGGAGTCACAGAGATGAAGAGCTCTCAACTGACCACAATGTCCCTGCCCCCTCCACATGCACTGCTGCAAGGGTGGAGGTAGAAGGTTCATAAGTGAAGAAGGAAGAAGGTTCATAAGAAGAAAGAGGCAGGGGGGAAAACTGTTTTTAGATTTTTTTTTTCACTGTCCTACCCTGTTATTAAGTGGAAATAATTTGAATTAATCTTCCAAAATTAGAGTCTGGTAACTGGTGAGTATTCTCTGTCCTTACCTTGACCTATGAGCTTTTCCATCATATTCTCTGCCCTGTCCTGCTGAGGAAGGGGAATGAAAGAATAACTTGTTGGGTGTCTGGCAGCCATCCAAGGTTAATCCACCACAATATTTATTTAGCAAATATATTTGCAAGTCTAACTTGAGCATAGAAATACTACTCTTCCTGGGTCCCTGTGGAATCAATACAGTAAGAAAAAGAGAGGCTTCTCTAGAAGGCAGATCTGAGAGGCTAAATTCAGCTCCAGAGCCCCAGGCAATTCCGTGCTGTCAGTGCAGCACCCGCAGCTCCATTGCCAGCCCAGCTGCTCCTTCCTGCCTGCATGACACCATCATGGCCCTGGTGCAAGTAGCTGTTGAACTGCCTAGTGAAACTATTTCAGGGAGGTTAAACTAATGAAAAAATATTTTCCCCCTTCATCACTTTGGCAGAGCATCTTTTTAAGCTACAGAAAGGAACTCATCTGATTTACTGTACAGTCCTACAAAATGCTGAGCTAGCACAGCTGAGGGGCTGAGAGAGATTAGCTACAGTACTTTTGGAATCTCTGAGAGCAATGGAATTATTCCACCACTATTTCCACAGTCTGCAAAGACTAGTTGTGTTGCAGTCACACAGAAAACCAGTGGACAAACATGTTCAAATTAATTTTTGATTTTGAAATTGCTGTTTAATCTGTGAACCAATGTCACCAAAATTAGTGTTGAAAAAATTTTTGGTGAAGAAAACAAAATGCTCATAAAATTTCTCTGCTGAATAACTGGAGTTGGAAAATCATTAGTATTGTTGCTTCAGATAGAACTAGGTTTTGTGTCTCCATATTAAACAGCAAGTTTTCCTCTTTAACACTTTTAAAGCTCTGATTTTCAGACATAAGTTACTTCAGCTCAGAGGAAGAAGACAAAACGGCGAGATGAAATACCTCAGATGACTCAGGTTAAGTGAATGATCTCTGTAAAGCTGTGTTGTTGCATTTTCCAATGTGATCTGGGACATAAATAATGAAAGGTGTGTAGCAAAGGCTGTAGTTGTAATTGCTGCACACATGCACACTTGTATTTTCACAGGTGACTGGGCAGTCTTTTTGTTGTGTAAAATAATGGGAGAGCTGCTTCACCCCTAGTATTTCAGATTTTGTATGGGAAGATCTGGTTATTTAAACTATGTGATGGCTTTGGCTCTAAGTTTGCAATTTACTTCAAATACAGGCTGCATCAATATTTTTAAAAAGAGGACACAAAAATACTTTTGTTCTAATTTAATCTGTTACTGAAACATAATTTTTAAATAGAGATCTTGTAGATTACAAAAATTATTATTGACTTTCAATATGCTGGGGTCATGAATTCATTAACTGAATGTTTTTAATTACATAGAGAAATACTAAGTGTGAACTTACCATTCCTACTGTCTATGCCACATAAGAAAAAGATAGACCTTGCATCAAAGCATTTAATTTTTTTTATAATTGCAGTAAAATAATTGATTCTCCTAAGTTGCAGGCTTGTAGACTTACTTGTGCATTTGAGATGTAGCCTCATTGGCTTAATTGAATTTTAAAAAATGACTGAGAAATGTAGCAATTAAAAATATTGCCATGCTAGTAGCAATTTTCTGAATGCCTACCTAGCATTCTTATTTTTAAGCAATGCTATATTTAGAAGGACATTTCATTCTCTCAGAAGAGAAATGAATCTATCAGGACTAGGACTATTATGTAGGAATATTAAATATTCACATATTTTGTACTACTTGGTTGCTAATATTAGCCCAGTATTCATAAGGACCTACATTCTACTATTGGTTAGATTTTTTTTCTCTTGGATTGCTGTAACTTTCATCTTTGATTTGCATTGTATTGAAAAATAAAACAGCTGTCTCCTTTCTTATGTCTCCCCTCTAGAGTCCTGGTAAAAATTACACAAAAGCAATATTTTAACATGTTAACATGTGTAATATCCCCAAATGACTGTGATGGTCTTCCTTTCATGATCAAAGCCCACTCTTCTGGAAAGATTTGCTGCCCTCAAATCTGAATAAATTATACATTTTAAAAATGTATTCATTCAGAAGCCAGTAATTTTGTTACAACTTTGTTTTGAACTTCTTCCTATCAAGGTCAGACACACATTTCTGGAGGATATAGTGAGCTTTTACCTTCTCACAGGTTAATATTTGGACTGTTTCAGTTTCTGGTTAAAAATTTCCAGTGCCTGACTGTGTGGTGACTCCATTACTGGTTTGTAGTACTGGTGCCTAGAATGTCTGTGTTAGTGTAAAATGAAATACCAAAAGGTCTTTCCTCCTAATGCTATATGAAAAGAAGGAGCACTTATATTAGATGTTTCTCTCTCTAGAAAACGAGAATAGAACTTCTGTAGAGACCTACCTAAGATGATAATGGAATTATTCTGAAAAAGAAAAGATATTGTGAAAGACATGTTCATGTTTAACAAGAATTTTTTCTACACAAGAAGTTATATATTCCGTCCAATGCTCCAAATAAGTTTTAAATCAAGTAAATTCTAGTTTAATATTTTTATTTTACTTTCATTTAAGTTATACAAGATAGGATTTAAATTTTTTTTCATTTTAAATCCATTTTGTATATAAAAGTATTATGGGAGATAACCATTTAAGTCTGTCAGTTCTTTGTATTTTAATACAGACTTATTTGAAGTTGCTCACTTCCCCCAACTAATTTTCTGGAGATATGATGAAGCTTGTAAGAGAATATTTGGTTTAGACCTCCTCACTGGGAAATAAAACACTTCATGGCTTTCTTGTTTTGCTTTCCTGAAAATTTCGTTTCCATAATGAAACAATAGAGCTGAATTTTTGTTTAACTTGAATTCTTTTATTCTGTTAGAAGTCTACTAATGTCATTAGATCGCTTCTGATTTAATCTTATTGTGAAAGAAAAGAAATTACACCCATCATTTCTCATCATTTATGTCAAAATCTATAAGGGCCATGTGGGAGTGAGAGACTGCAGACCACCTTGCTCCAGCCCTATAGAATTTAAGCCATGAATTTGTACTTCCTGAACTGTCTTTGCTGCCTGAGGAAGAGTGAAGAGAACAGCAATCTGAAGTGATGTGTAGTGCCCATCCTGGTGAAATCTTGAAACAACTGAAAACACAGTCTGTCATATTGGAATTGTATTCTTTGGTTTTGTGAGATTTTTTGCCTTCTTACTTGATAAAAAAAGATACTTATTTTATTTTCTTGTTCACTGTACAGGCTTCCAAATTTCCTGGTAGCAGTAAATTGACATTTACTGTTACCATTGCTTGAGCAGGAGGTGCATGTAGTGAAAGCATGGACTGTAGATTGACTCCTAATATTTTGCAGATGTCTTTAGCCTTCTTACACAGTAAGGGGTTTTCTGGTAGTTTCTGTAAAGATTGATGTTATTTTCCCTTCTAAGAAGTGGATGAACATCATAATATCTAGTGTTCCACCAAATGTAGATGAATAGATAAAATACGTAAAATAAATGCAGAAAATTGAGCTGCCTTGTCCAGAAATATCCTAGCAAGAGTAAAATCACAGTTATCAGTTATAACTACTGAAATTAATCCAGCTATTCACTGTACCTGTAAAAGGTGAAGAAGTTACCAAGCCTTGTTGTATCAGCACTCAATGGTTTTCAATGTTGAATGGTTTCACTAGAGCATGCTCCTTTTATTTTTTTAAATGTAATTACTTGATTAACCTCATACAACTTTGACTACTCTGCTAACTCTGGATATTTTTGTGTAACATCAATTGGTGCAATACACACAGTATAAAGCTTCACATTTTAAGAAACTGTAATTAGTGTGTGTTTCACAAACATGATAAAACTTTGGGTTAAAGTTCAAGAATAATCACATATATAGTAAGTATTCTGCTTACAGTAATAGAAAGTAAAGGAGCTGAAGGAAATTACAAATTGATATTTTCACTTATGACATCAGCTTCTATAGAGATACAGCTTTAAATTTTTGTTTGTTTACAGTAGATGAAGGGAGGACAGTAGGGCTTTCAGTGGTTCTTGTTCTCTCTCTACAGACAGCTCACCTTTGAAAGCACACACACTATTTGAGTTACATGAATCAATTTTTATACAAATTTTTCTGGAAATAAAAAAAATACTTGAAGAACATTTCTGATTTAAAGCTAAAAGAAAGCTATTTCAATAATAAAATGCAAAGTAGAAGTTATGAAAGCACTTGATTATTACTAAAAATCAGAAATCCTCTGTATGGGTGTACATATGATTTTAATAAAAAACTACAGCTTTTTTTGAAAAATAAACAATAGCTACTCGATATCCTTTGGGGTCTCATTAAGAAAATCTTTCTGATCCAAAGTTTTTTACTTTGCCTTTTAAAATGCCTTAGCACTATTTTATCTGTAGTAGACAATATGTAAATATAGCTGTCATATTGCCTAGAATGATCTTTGTACCTACAGCTTTCTACTAGCTCTTTGATGGAAAATTCCTATATTTCTCTTGATAAAGAAATGGGTGCTAACAAAATTAACTGCTGTCCTGAGAAATGCATCCAGTTTCATCAAGTAGGCATCAAAGTAACAAAATTCTAAAAGGGCATATTTATTTAATGTTATTTCTAAGAGCTGGCATCTGATAGTTGAAGGTTTTTTTGTGCTGTCAGCTGCACCATTTCCAGCTGAAGTACTGTTTTTAATTTGCTTCTGACAGACAGCCGTGCCAGTCAAAATGCGCGAGCCTGGTTCTTATCAGTTTCTGTTCATTTGCTTATTCACTTCCTTGCTTTGCTACAACCTACTTGTGCTTTCTCAATCTGTCAAATACACTTAAAGGAAGTTGTAATCTACATTTTTACCCTAGTTTTGTTTCCTCATGTTTCCTTTTTTAACAATCTGTTTTATCCAGTTTTAGTTAGTGCAGATTGATCTACGTTCTTTGGAGGATGGATAGATTGAGTCAAGGTGCTTGTAAGAATGACACCAAAATGCTGAATGTACAGTGAAATCACCAACCCTGTTTCTGCCTGTACTGAAGAGGAATACAAAGCTTTTTTGAGGACTGCTACTTTCCATCTCCAGCTGTTATATGGGTGTTTCCTGGGCACAAGCGGAGAGGGAATTGACCTTAACATTTGTTAGCAAGTTTGGGAATTGTCTGCACTCTCACAAAGAAGGAAGTGATTAGAAACAAGAACAAATCTGACTTAGATTATCCTTTTGCACTCCCAAAATACATTTTTACTGCCTTGAACAAATGTTGCCCCTGAAGCAGCACAAGTAGGTTTTGTTCCTTTCTCTGGGCTTTTGGTAAAAATAGAGCAAAAGCGCATCATCCACGAGACTCATATCTTAGTGTGCTCATCTTTGTCTCTCTCTTGCTGCTTCTTTTATTTTCTGTCCTTGAGAAAGGATGTTATTATTGCAAAAGTTTTCACTGGGAAGTCTAGTGGTTGAAAATAAAGTTGAGAAACTTGTGTTTCAGGTAGAATATTATTCTTTACTGAGTACTGAGAATCCAAGAGCTTCTTTTGCACATTTCTCTGCAGTATCTGCAGCATGGTACATGTTCCTTTTTCTCTGGATTCAAGATATGCAACTTGACTTTGACTATAACTTCATAAAATCCCAAAATTAAAGTGTCTATCAAGTCTTTCCTGGTTTCCTGTGTCTTGGTTTCCACAAAAAGGAAGCCTTTCTGTGACAGTTATAGTATCCTATAAAAAATAGCTGATCACAGAGGTGAGGATATCTGAGTCCTGATACACCACAAAGGACTTGTTTAGATTTACTTTTGGTCCCCTCCTAAATTCCATTACCTGCAGAGTGCATGGCATTGCAGTACCTACTACCCATGTAATATAGAAGTATCTATTGCAGCAAAACCTGTAGCTTGCCCTGCGGTCATGTTTTTAACTGTAGTGTGTGGTGATGTGTTTCTCCCAGGTTATTCTTGTTTCTTGTTGGACATGAAGGTTGCTGAATTTTATATAAGTTGTATTTTCTCATATTATTTTAGGAAAAGTTGAAATACTCTACATAGAAAATGATTAAAGCATGAAAATGTGAAAATGTCCTCATTTGAAAACAGAAAGTTCATCCTCCTGGATACTTAAGGTTTAAAAAACCCCCTATTTTGCCATCAGTACAACTGTGCCACCAGGAGAAATGAGGAATCCAGTATAACCCCATGATAGTGCACTTGATAATCATTTCACTCTTAATAATCTAATCTGACCATTGTAATGAAGCAATCAGCTTGCTCTGCCCCTAGCTGTAATCTAAGAGTGAATAATGACATTTATTTTTGTTTCAACAGTTTTGCTGTTGAATACTATTATGTGGGGTTTTTTGACCTGTCCTTTCAGGCCTTTTACATTGCAGGAAAAAAATGTTTTTATATGTCAGGAAATCTGTTGCAAGGACATTTTTGATAGATGAATTTAGCTCGCTGTCATAAATTTCCTTGGTTCAGAAATAAAGGTAATATAACATTGGAGGAAGTAAAATGGAAAAAATAAAGAAAAAAAGGGCAAGGAAAGGAGAAACCACAGCTGCTATTAATTCCTCAGGTTTCCTTTGAAATGATTAAAGAAGTGATCTGTGACAAAGTATTACTCTTTCTTGATCTCATCAGTGAGCCTTGGAAGCTTCCATGTATTTTTCAATTTCTTTTATGGTCTAACACTCAGTTTCAATATATATAGTTTTTCTGTCTGGTTAAAACAGGAACAAAAATTCCTTGTATACTTTTTAAATGGGATAAACACAAGATTTTATTTGATGCACAATATTTAAGGATTAAGCATGTGAGTATGTCTATTTAGACTTCACAAGAATTTGGTAGCACTTGTTTTCTTTCTCATATAATTTTTTTTTCTTTCCCTTGCTGTGCTCATTCTTTGTAAGAGCTTTTTATGGTACAGTTAGGTTTTGTCTAGTGCAGCTGTTACTCCACTCCTACAATTACAAGGAATTCAGCATCAGATATGGCATTGGGAGGTGTCATGAGAAAGAAGGCAGGAGGAAAAGTGTTTGGGTTTTGTTCAGTGCAACCAGTGAAAGGCAGTTCCAGCTAAAAAGTGATATTAGGAAGTTTTTAAGAGGAGAAAGCACCTTTCTTTTGTGTAGATCTTTCAGAGTTTTATTTATCTTCAAATTCTACCGACGGATTTTTCTACTGCAGTGTATTGTGCACGTTCTTCTAAGCTCATTGGGATCTTTTCAGATCCTCAGTAAGGTCTTGATGTACTCAAAGCTTCATTACACCTTCTCAACTTTTTTTGGGAATTTGCATGTTCATTGAGGTAATGAAGGATTATTTTCAATTTTTGCCAGGATTTTTTTTGACAGAACTTTTCATGTGATTCTAAAAGCCAGACAGGTTTTGATGTCTGGATTCTGGTGGAAGAAGCCTGAATTTCTGCCAGGTCCTTTCCCCAGCTCTTTGGCAGCCTCTCTGGCAGGCTGGTGGGAAGCCATATTCTGCATCCTTTGACTCGTTCAATCCCTGGTTCTTCAGCAACAGAGACAGCTGGAGCTTCCAGGACCCTTAATTCTGGGCAGCATGTCAGGCGGCTTTTTGCAAAACCCGAACTCCTGATTAAAGCGGGTCAAAAAAAGTAATTCCAGTTTGTGGAAAAATTCTAAATATGTGGTCTTCATTCTTCCATAAAACAGAATTACTGCTAGGTTTGCAGCTTGTGTATTCCTTTTCTTACGTGAATTTTGAATGCTCTCCTCTCTGGATTTTTGGACTCTCAAATGAATGTAATGCCTTTCTCTCATTTACCTTTCTCTCTTCTGTCAGTGACAGAACAGTGTTTATGGTTAAAGAATACTTTCACAAATGAAATATTGAAATTATAAGAATGTATGATCTGACATGTTTTTCAGGCAAGACGAAAATTTCAGCCCAGTTAGTCTATAGTGAGAGATTCTTATTAAATTTGACTGCCTCTCTCTTTACTGAGGACTGAAATCTCTGAAGTAACCACTGAAACTGCATAAACCAACTAAGTTTTCACCCTGAATAGGCATAAAATGTCAAATTGGTTTTGTTCTATTATTTGGTTAAAATGAACCAATGCTTCATTCCTATATTAATCTGGCAGCATAGTAGGCTAAACCTCTGCTATGAAAACTTTGATATTATCTATGCTGTATAGTATTTAAATATACTTTTCTGTGTATTCAACAGAGACAACAAAAAAAAGTACTTCTAATTATTATTATCACTTAACAAGTAGCCTTCTGTTGTCTAATTTAGAACAATAAACTTTTTTAACTCCTCAGAAAACTATATTATTCCCATCCTTTTAGAATAGTAGAGAACAAATTTAGTTGCCTACATTTCCTTATTTTTCCTTGTCTAATTTATGTTGTTATTTGGGGGTAGCTCACAGGAGTTTTGCTTATTTTAGATGTTCATGGCTACTCTGGGTTATGCTAAAATTTGTGGTAACCATTTGCCTTTAAGGTTTTTTTTTTTTTAACATAATTGTGATTGACATTCCCCAAAGGCTCTAATTTTAAATAAGCCTCTGCTTTCATTAATTTTTGGACAATCTGGAAAAGATCTCATGCTGAAAACATACAAAGAGATAAGAATAAAAATTTATAAATGTAATAGGAGAACAGTAAACAGAACTAATACAAATTTCCACCTTAAATTTATTTGAGTGCTGAATCCATGTTAATAGTTTTTTTAATATAATTGAGGCAAACTGCTAAGTCAGACACATGGTGGATTTTTCTTCTTTTTCTATTTATCATCAGATATTCAAAGAATTAAGATAAAAAGTATGTAGTTTCACACTTTCACCTGTTTTTTAGGGGTGCTTTTAGTTTCCTTTTTTTTTTCTTTTTTGTTTAAGGGGTTTTCTTTAGTTTGTTTGTTCACTGTCACCACCTGAATTTGAAAAAATTTAAAACAGTTTTCCAAAGAAGGTTGGGGCCAGAGAATAACACCGTTCTTTTTCCTGGTTTATAAATTCCTCTACCATCTGAATTTCATGTTGGGTTATTCTCCCAGGACTACTTTACTGGAGGAGTTCCACACACTCAGACAGCTGCCCTTTTAGTCAGGGGTCAATCTCTGAAAAAAGAATAGGTAGCTGGACAAGAAGAGGCAAAAGAATAAGAGCATAAGGGAAAGATCTCTGAGGTATTCACAGATAAACAGTTTGGAGAAAAATGAAATTTCTTCTGTACTATCTTTAGAATTTTTTTCTAAATGATGAAGAGCAAGTGTTCTAGTCAGAAAAATGCTTTGGAAGATGCTGAGAGTGTGGTCTTACATCTGTAGGATAAGAATAAATTACAGTCTATTTGACTCTTTCCATTGAGGAAATTATCACAACATCCTGAAAAACTGGAAGAGTTTATTTTCATATTTTTTCCCCTGAGTTTATTTAACATTCCAAGTGAGAAATCTTGAAGCCTGACTTGTGGGTAAAGTGCCCATCTACACTTGGAAGAGTATAACTGTTTTTCACCATTCTTACTTTAAGCCTGAGTGACTTTCTGGCATGTTTTTCCAGAATTGTCTTTATTCCTTGTTGCAGGCTACGCATGCAAATCTGCATGAAAGGTTGGAGTGCTGTGGTGCTGTTGCCAGACTGTTTCATACATATAGAAGCAATTTTCTTTGAAAAAAAAAAAAGGTTTTTTTTCTGAAATCCTTGAAAGTGAGGAGGAATTTTTTATTATCTTGGAATTAATTTGGGGAGTGGTGATCTGTTTGGATGTTCTGAAAGCTTTTGCCTTTAATCTCTTTATCTGATATCCATAGCAGACTGAAAACATACAAAGAAATTTTGGACCAAACTGGACTTTTCACCTTTCATCCTGGCACTTAATTCACATCTGGAGTTCCTTGCTCCTTCTAAATAAGAGCTGGATCTTCTGGGAAGGGTTATGTGTCCTGATGGTGTCTTCTGTGATGGAAAGTCTGTCAAGAAGATTTTCAGGGCTTCTCTCTAGACTACAACGTAGTGATGGAACTGAAATAATGTTCTTTCTGTCCTTCAGAAGTTTTGGTTATTTAAATTCCTCCTTTTTCTTCAGTTTCTATTATAAAATGGCATGCTAACCAAAAAGTCTGAAGGAGTAAATGTCAGAAGATTAGGCTGAACAAAGAGACATTTTGAGGATTCTAAGTAAATGAAACTTCCTTGTGTCCTTTTTTGTTGCAATGAGGTGGGAGATTGTGATGGGGTGGGGGTTGTCCCTCTGCTTCCAGGCAACAAGGGATAGGACAAGGGAAAATGGCCTCAAGTTGCACCAGGGGAGGCTCAGTTTGGATATTATCATGATGTGGCTTTGTGGGTATGGTGGTATTCAGTCTAAGGTTGAACTTGATGGTCTTGGACATCTTTTACAATTTTAATGATTCTGTGATTCCACTGTTTTGGAAAGGAGGTGGTTTTCCTCCAGGTACAAGTTAGAAGGTAACAGAAGAGCAGTGGGAAATCTCTGGCTTTCCACCAAAAACCTCTGCAGAGTCTAGTGGCTGCCCATTTCCAGGAAGAGAATGAAGAAATTGAGGATATCCAATCATTATCAAATAGTAGCATAATAAAATTTTAAAGGCTTACTTTTTAAGAACATCTATTGAAATGAGGATTTCCATTTAATTTTATGTTCATCTGGTGTCTTCTATTTCATCTACAGAACATTTAGAAAAGAGGCCACCCAGAAGGTTATGGTCATAACCACCTACAAGGAATATTTTGTGCTATGTTATGCACAAATATTTTAAAGAACTTCTCAGAATATAGACTTTTAGAGAGATTGTTGGTTTTTGATTGTTTTGTTGCGTTTTGAAGTGGCATAGATCAGAAAGTCTGTTGGTGATATGGCTATGTAAAATCACTAAGCATGTTTTATAATTTTTTTAACTATTTGCTATAGCTGTGCCTATATTTAGCCCATTTTCATCTGTTTGTTGTTACATTATTGACCCAAAGCTCAGCTGGCATATTAGTGCCAGTGGTGTTTGAATGACTCTGTGGGTCTTTCCTCAATGCTATTTTGCCACTTCTGGGATCCCTATGGACCTAGCTTCACTTGTAAGTTCTAGCCTTGACAGAATGGCTGTGTTGTTTTACCTCTGTCTGACTACAGAACCAGAAAAGCATTTCTGTTTGCCAAATGCACAATGTAGGAGTTGGGATTGCTTTCATAGTCTTTAATACCTGTAAAAAATGAAGCTATTAATTTTTCCTCAATTGCTAAAATAATTATAACTTTAAAATTGTCAATTAATGAGGCTCCTGTGTCTCAGGAACATCAGGAATTTCAGTTTCTAATTTTTGTAAGTAATTATTTTTCCAAGCTAAGTGTAGAAGATGATAGAGAAAGCAGTCACGTTTGCTACTATGCACTCTCAAGACAGCTGTCACAGCTAGGAATTTGGTTTAATATTGCCAGGATTGTGTTAGAAAATATATGTAAAAAGGGATATAGTAAAATCAGAGGTTGAAAAATCTAAGGGGAAAGCTATAGGCCATTGTTTTGAGGAACATGACACCAAAGAAATGTTATGACATCTCTCAAACTTTGTAGGATATGCTATGGTAAAGGGCATAGAACAAGCTAATGCAGATGAGATTCGAAAAACTAATTTATGGGGCAAAATAGTCACAGATGTGTAAATGCATGCTGAGAAAAAGTTTGCTCATTCCAGACTGCTATTTTCAGTTCCTACAGTGCTTTACAATTTGGCACTACAACTGAAGGGGTTTTTAACCCAATTATATTTGGTAATGCCTATCAACAGATGTCTTTTCTGGGCATGAGTCATGTAGTTTCCAATATCATTTGGTAACAGGTCTGTAACAGTAGGCCCTGTTGTTCCCCTGGTTGGTGAGGAATAGAATTAAAAATAATATGAAACCTATTGATTGAAGCTGGGAATATAGATATCTGTTTATGATTTTTGGAACACATAGTGTATTCATAGTGGGATGCTATTTGCTATGGAATGATATTTTATTCAGGAGAAATGTAAGAGAATATAACAGATGTATTGGGGAAGAAAGTGGGATTTTGCAGAAGAATCAGATATGACTTTGTTTTGGCTTGGGGCCAAAGGAGGCTTTCACTAATTCAGTAAATGATACAGTCATGTGCACCAAGATAAACAACCTTCAACATGAGGGATGTCATGTGAGAGCATCCTTAGACTGTTAATATTTTCACCTCAAATAGTGATGAAAAAATAAGTAGAATGTGTCAACTTCCGCAGGAATATGAGCTGCTAAGTTAGCCATTCTCTTGAGAGAATAATGGATGGGCAATAGTAAAATGAGGTTAACACAGATGTGATTTCTGTAGATATATCTGAAGTCCTGTGCTAAGTAATAATTGATTATTCATTGATAAATATGCTGGGAAGGAAATGGTGCACTGTGCCTTTCTCAGTCTTCTGAATGTACATTTTGCAAAGGTCAGAGACATCAGGAGTTGAAATAGTAAGAGAAACCCCAATTTCCCTGATTTTTAATAACCTGATGTAGTAAGAGCCTACAGTGGAATTCAGGAACAAATCTTTAAATACTAGAGGAGATCTGTCTTTTCCCCCCTCTCTCCATAGAACAAGAATAAAAATATTTTTTTCAATGTTTTTCTAGTTTTTCTGTAAGAGCTAGAATGAAATATCATTTAATCCATCTTGACTGTTAATGAGGCTGATCTACGCTGGTGTTACAGTCCATTGCAGAGTGGAGAATGATCTGATTGCCCTGTGGACTGTAAATCTCTTTGAATTTTTGTAATAAATGCGTTGTTTTGTCTCACCTTCTCAATAACGCAAAAGACAGACAAAATAATTTTATTTGTGAGTGAGAGATTAAAAGATTAATATGTACAATTTCAGACTAAATGATTACAATGTACAAACTACCAAACTGGTCCCCTGAACCCATACACAGGCTGATATCTTTGACGGGGCTAGGCATAAATATGTAGGAAAGAATATCTCACCAGGCAGTTTTATAGCCTTTTTTGCTCTATATGAAAACAAATTCACCTTGACCAAATTCATTGTGTTTAAATAGAATTTTCTACATGTCCCCTGAACTGTTTGATTTTACAGTTTAGGTATTTGGAGTTTATCTTGGTTTGATCTTGGATTCTTAAAAATACCATGCATAGATTTTTTGAATGTGGACATCATTCTGATCACTCTTACTGTTCTTCTTGTAAGTTTTTTTAAAATATTGTTTTTCTAATATTTTTTTTTCTTTCTGAGGGGTGGTAACTAGACCTGAAAGGTTAAAGATATAAGAATACCACATATTTATCAAGTAATATAATAGTATATTGTCTTTCATAATAAACTCCAAAGTTATTGCTTTTGTTTTTCTTCATTATTACTAGAAACTGATTTTTTTCCCTGAAATATAAAAAATACTCCTGAAAAATAGCTGATTTACAGCTTTACATCTGTTGCTAGGGTTATTTTTGTCATGTGCATTACTTTTTACATACCCACACTGACTGTCATCTAGCATTTAGTTGCAGGATTACAGCAAGTCTGTACAATTTATCAGACAGCTTTACATCTGTTGCTAGGGTTATTTTTGTCATGTGCATTACTTTTACATACCCACACTGACTGTCATCTAGCATTTAGTTGCAGGATTACAGCAAGTCTGTACCGTTGGGGAATTCTTTCACCAAAGTTTGTATTTTCATATTTGCCTTGTGTTTAGATGACAATATTCAGGCTTTCAATATTCATTACTTCGTAATGCTCGCAATGAAGGTTTTCTCAGATTTTTCTTGTCCTAGGTACAGTCCAGATCAAAAATTCCTGTAGTTTGATGATTTTATTAAATTAATAAGATCTGAAGTAGATTTGAATACAAATATTACTCGCTTGTCTTCTAATGCTTCAGTTACTGAACTTAAATATTTTTGTACTTCAGAAATACAAGACATAATTTTCTTACTAGACTGTAATAGTTATATATGCAAATGTAAGAGAAATTCTGAAAAATGTCGTCTAAACATAAATATGACTTTATGCAGTAAAACTTACCCCTTTTTTTGTTTAGAATTTTTGTAAAGTATTTGCTTTGCCTTAAAAAGAGCAAAGCTTTACTAAGTGGAACAATTTAGAGAATATAGACATATGTGTATATGGTCATAGTACAAGATTTATTTACTTAGCTGGAAATCCTGTTAAAATGATATATGTGACTGTAATTTAGATAACAGAACAGATGGAGTGCTGTTCTTTTAATGTTAAGGTTTTAAAATTTATTTATTTAATATCCATTTTCATCTCTGGGTTTTCATGGATTTTTTTAATTTGTTGGTTGGTTTGTTTTGGTAACATTTAGAAAATTTGGCATTACACTGCTTTCCAATAGTTTTGGGAAGGTTATAATGTACTTGCTGTGTTGCATTTGCACTGTATTCTGTGAGAGCAGTGCTTGCAAAATGTACAATTTTCCTACAACTAGAGCATTCCACATAACACAGAAATACCTATTGAAGACTATTTCGTAAGTCTCACCAGTATGTTTAAATATCCAATGCACCTTTATAGCACACTCTTGAAAATGTAAATTTTTTTTGAGGTGAGTGGGTGGGGGCATGTGTACTTAAAAATATATGGAAGTGTTTGAGGAAAAAGGGAGCAAAGCCAAGTTTCTACTGGTATACACATATTTAGTACCAAACAAAAATTTCATTGATTTTTTTGATTTTAAGAGGAAACATGATAATTATTTTTTTTTTCTCTTCTTTTATTATGTATGGAATGAATAGACAGGATGGATGATTCTTAGGTCATAAGGTCCAAACCTTAGCTCTCAGTCAAGTAGTCTTAATAGCCTCTTTCATAACTATTTCATAGGTAGGGCTTGATTAGTTTAACTGTATTTTGTTCTCACTATTCTTACTTGAAGATGTATTAGTATACCATTCTCTTTACAGCTAGAAGCCATCTTCTAATTTCCTGCTTAAACCAGTCCCAGACAATTTATGCCTGTTTTTTATTGTTTTTCTTCTTTCCCTGATATTTGGCTGTACCTTTACTCCAACTTTTAATTTCTTATTTTACTACATTTCAGATATCTCCTCCTACTTCTTAAATCATGTTCTGTATCCCCTAATCATCCTGCTAACTCTCCAGGTGTTAATTTTTCTTGAAGATGGATAAACAGGACTGTATGTGGTGTTCAAGGCAAAGTTTTTACAGGACCACTGTGTTGACATTAATGCTTCTTTCTTTACCATAAATGGCTGGATTAGTTCTTCTCCAATTGCTCTCCTCTTTTATTCTGCAAATTATTTGCCATTCCTGCTTGCTCTCTGGTATGAATGACTTTCATACTTTGGCTTCCAAAGGCTTGATTTTGTACTGGGTACAACTGCCTCTAGCACTCTGAGAAGGAACTAGGAGCATGGAGACTAAATGATCTTGCATACCAGCAGCACACTTAATCACGGATATATTTGATGTCAATGAGTTATGTGACCTCCCTGCTCCACTGAGTAGAGGGCAAGGCCTAGGAGCAAAGCTGGGGGTCAGCACTACAATTTCATACATGACCCTCTGTGAGCAAAGATTATAGAGTCGTGAATGGTTTGGTTTGGAAGGCACCTTCAAAATCATTGGTATATTGTTGCAACTCCCTTGCCAAGTGCTGGAGTGCCACATACTACATGAGGTTGCCCAGGGCCCCATCAAACCTCACCTTGAACAAGAGTGTGGCATCTATAATGGCTATAACAGGTTTCTATAGGAAACCTGTTGCTGTGCCTCACCACTCATACACTAATGAACTTCTTCCTAACACCTAAATATTTCACCTTTTACTTTAAAACTGTCCCCTTGTCTTACTGTGCAAAAAGCCACTCTCCTTGCTTTACAAATTTCCTTTAATACTGAAAGGCTGCAATGGGGTCTCCCTGGACCCTTCTCTTCTTCAGGCTGAAAAATCCAAACTCTGTCAGTCTGTCTGAGAGAGAAGTTCTCCATCCCTCTAATCATCTTTGTGGCCCTCCTCTGGACTTGCTCCAGCAGCTCCACATCAGAATAATACTATGAGGAAACAGTTATTTCCTTTTAGTTTGTGATTCTATAGTTCTTAAACTCATGACATTCAACAAGTCCAGGTGCAAGATCCTGCCTCTGGGTCAGGGAAACCCAGGCAAAGATGCAGACTGGGCAGGGAATAGATTGAGAGAAACTGTGAGGAGACTTTGAGGTGTTGCTGCATGAAAGCTGGACACAACCTGGCAATGTGTTCGCGCAGAGCAGAAAGCCAAGTGTTTTCTGAGCTGAGACTAAAGAAGTGTGGCCTGCAGGTCAAGTGAGATAATTCAAAACCTCTACTCCTGTCTTGTGAGACCCACTTGTAGTATTGCAACCAGTTGTGGTGTCCCCAGCATATGAAGGACTTGGACATACTGGGCCGAGTCCAGAGAATGGCCACAGAGATGCTCAGAGGGCTGGAGCACCTCTGGAGCTGGAAGACAGACTGAGAGATGTGGGGTAGTTCAAACTGGAGAAGAGAAAGCTCCAGGGACACCTTATAGAACCTTCCAGTATCTGAATGATGCTCACAAAAAAAGAGGGAGAAGGACTTCTTAAAAGGACATATAGTGAGAGGACAAGGGGGAATGGCTCTAAACTGAAAGAGGGCAGATTTAGATTACATATTAAGAAGAAATTCTTACTGTGTGGGCAGTGAGACACTGGAATAGGTTGCTCACAAAAGCTGTAAATGCCTCACATCTGGAAGACTTGAAGGCCAGGCTGGTTGGGGTTTTGAGTGGCCTAGACTAGTGGAAGGTGTCCCTGGCCATGAGTGATTTTGATAATGGTCTCAAGAACTTTGTTATCCTTAGTGACTTATGTGCAGCATACTCCTCTTCAGACTTATGTACTTTCCTCAGAAATCCAAATAAATGAGGCACATCCTGGATGCCATGTCTTTAAGTTGTAACAGTTGTTATAAGTTGTAACTCATCATAATTTTGATTTTTTTTAAAATTACTTCCCCCTCCCTCGATGTTTTATTTACTCTTTTTTTCCTTTCCTGTCTGTTCATAAACAGTGGGAAAGTTCATTTCTTACAACTTTTCCCTGGACTTTAGTTTATTTTCTTCACAAATCTGCTTCCTAAAAAAGTGCTCTGGCTTCTGGCCTTGCTTGGCATGCAGTACAGGAACCTTCTGTCAGACAGCCATTCTTACCTTCTTGGATGTGTGTCTGGGAGAAGACATGTTTGGAAGAATTCAGTGATTGCCAGATGTTTGAGCTCAGAAATAGGAAGGAACTGCAAAAAAGTCTCAAAACTACTTGTCTGAGAGTTTCAGTAGATATTTTCCACTCTGGCAGCTTAGGTCAGAATGGAAATGAATTCATTAATTGGAATGTCATATGGTCTTCTCTTATGCTTGAACAAGTGAGGAATTTTCAAAATTAATTTAATACCTAGTGTGTTTCATCTACAGAATTAGTCTTTAGAACATAATTTTGACCCTGTTAACATGCTCTTTCCCACTGTGCATAGTCATTAGTAGATACTCTTCTGCTTTGGTGGTTTGACCCTGGCCAGCAGCTAAACACAGCTGTATTTCCCCTCTCCTGTGGAATGGGGGGGGAAAAAAAGAAAGGCATAAAGATTTGTGAACCAACATAAAGGCAGTTTAATAGATGAAGCAAAAGCTATACTTGCAAGCAAAGTAAAGGAATTTATTCACTGCTTTCCACTAGCAGCCAGATATTTAACCAATTTCTGGTAAGGTTGGCCTCAGAGTGTAACCATGACTTTCTCTGCTTCCATGCCCCTTTCTTGAGATTTTATTGCTCAGCAAAATATCATATGGTATGGAATATTCTTTTGCTAAATAGGATCAGCTCTTCCAGCTGTGTGTTCTTCCAGTTTCTTGCCAACACCAGCATAATTCTGGAGTGATAGACTGGGAAAAAGCCTTAGCATTGTGCAAGCCCTGTTCAGCAACAACCAGAATTCTGGTGTGTTATCAACAGTGTTAGTCACAAATGCAAAAAACCTCAGGACCATACAGGCTGCTGGGAAGAAAATTGACTCCATCCCAGCCAAATGCAGTATACCTGCAGAGAACCTATCTAAAGAAACTCCACAGCAGGAACAGAAGAATAGGGGATTATTTGGAATCTAGTAGTGTTGTGTAGAACAAAGTTGTGCCTTTTACATGTGGCACACAGCTATTCAGGTGGTTTGGAGATTAAATAAACATTCCTTTGTTCTACTTCCAGTTCCCCAACAGTTCTTTTTTCCTTACTATACCCTGAGGTGACCTTTCTCTTCCATTTAGACATTGATAAATTATATCAGTGATGGTAGGTTTATTTGGTGCCTGTGTTTTATTCTCTGGCAATGCAGTCATTCTTTCATCTCTGGACCAACACTACTTTTTTTGGTTTTTGGCTGCTATTTTTGCCTGAAATGTAGAAAGAGTCTTGTGGAAGATTATCCCTATAGTTTTTTCTCAATAAGATTTCACTTAGAAAGAGATCCAAGATAAGTTCTAAAGTGTTTGCTCTATTAAGATAATTGAAAATTGTATATTGTTCCAAAACTGAAACATGGCTTCACATCTTGAATGTCACTTTCCATATGGGTTGTCTAGAATAATTTACATTCTATGTGTATTAAACAAAACTCTTTTGTCCTTCAGTCTCTGAATTAGAGACAAACAAAGACTCTCACAGTAAAGCACATAAAAATTCTTGACTGGTGTGAAAGCACTAAGAACACAGTAAAGACAACAATTTTCTAATGTATTTTCTAACTCTTCAGGCCCTACTTTTATAAACAGAAGTGAAGGTGTACAAAGATACTACATCAGGTTGCCTTGCACTGGTCCTCATAAGTATGGAACCTTTAGAATGACAACTCTAATCTCTGTCATAGGAGCTAATAATGAATTAGCATTGACGGTTCTTGATTTCTCCTGAATGCATAGAAAGTGTATGATGGGATATGTTGCCAGTGACTGTCAACAATGTTAGCAGAGGAATACTCTGGGTTGTGGGTTCTGGGTCTAGCTGAGTTGGGAAATAAGTGTAACACATATTTAGGATTTATAGAGGATTATAATGCATCTCCTGTAAGATGCCTGAACCCAGCAGGGAGCTGAGGAAAAGAGTCTCTCTGTTCTTATTTCAACTGTCTGGATCAAAACCTGGTATGACTCACAGAAGCTCAGACCTATCATTATGGATATGTTTGTGTTCAGCCCAGGTTAGAAGACTCTCCTTGCAGACGAAATGTCAGGAGGATTAGTCTGCTAAAATATAAGATTTCTCTTTAGCATGTGTGATCTGAAGTTACTCGCAGAGTAATTTTTTTTCTGGTTTCTGTGTGATGTCCAATGGCACATCCTTTGTTAAATATTAAGGCCTTCCACAAGAGATTGTTGCTCAATATGGCATAATATTTTAAATTTTTTTTAAAAATAAAGCAGTTTTTTCTCTTGCAACTTTATTTATGTAAATACAGATCATTATAGAGGCATTTAAAGAAAGAGCAAATTAAAACCTGTGTTGAAGATTTTCAGGTTGAATGGTTGGAAAGTGACAAAATTTTATGCAATTGAAAACAGTATTTTATAACGGGAAGTGCATGATCAATCTTGTCTATTAATAATGAAGAATATTTGTTAAATTAAACATACCTGTATTAATATGTGTGCATATACCTTTTCCCCCCTTTAAATTAGAATGTATTATTTTTGGTTTCTTAATATAAAAAAATAATTTAACAGCAGGGCACAGATATCGCAAAAAAAAAAAAAGAGTCCATGATCTACTCTGAAAACTCAATAAGATTAATTTTACATTTGGTAGGATGTAGGGGCTGATGTTCTCTGTATGAAATAGTACCTCTTTTGTGCAGTGTATGAGAACAGGAGAGGCTAAAGGCAACTGATCATGTGGGTATGTTTGAAAAATGGCTAAGTGAAAATGACAGTATGGAGTTCCATGTACGTGTGGGGGAGTCTATCACCTTTAAGAAAGCAGAAAAATGACAAAACAAAACCTCTGAAACAAAAGCTTAGTGCTTTATCATTGCTAGACTTTAAATCCTGGAAATTTTAAAATAAACTCATTGCTTTTTCACTTATGTTCTTTATCATATGCAAATTCATATATCAGGAAAAGGAATGTCAGTAATTAATTTTCCAAAAATGAATAGAGGTTAAAATATATAAAATATAGCACAGTTATAAAATATATAGGTTATAAAATATAGCACAGTGAAAAATTAGGCTGTAAATTGAAATAGAATTTATTTCATTATCAGAACAATGCTGGATAAATAAGTAGAAGTAAAAAATTAATGAAAAATTATTAATATAGGAAAGTGACTTAAAAACACAGAGAGAACACATTAAGACAGTAATTTTAAATTTTAAAAAATTATACATTATCAACAAAAATTTTCCCTTTTTATGGTCTCTGACAATGCTGGGAGAACTCTAGAACAACTCACAACTGTAAAGGAAGATTTTTTTTTCCCACTGTAAATGTATTTGTGGGAGGTTGTTGTCTGTGAATGTACACTTATACTACAAACATGGTAGGCCTCACATATTACAGAATTGAAATATACATTTGTAAAAAGAGAATTGCCATTTGTTTTCAATTGTGCATTGAAGAAAACCTTTTACATAATGAAATTAGTTTTTATGGAGAATAGGTAGGATAGTACACTTAAATGTCTGTATTACATACATTAATTATTTATGTTTATATAAAATGTTCTCATTTTATTAAGGAGAACAAAGCAAGAAAGAGTGACAGATTTTTAAAGAATACTAAGTGAGACAGGTATAATCAGATTTGATGTTAAAAGAACACCTATCTTCATTGGCGTGAACATGGAATAAAATAATTGACTTGCTGACTCTTAAAACACAAACCAGTGTCACTCTGCACTGCAGCCTGTGCTTCCAGAGGTTCTGTTTTACCTGGCATGTGCTCACGTGCACGATGGAATGTGGACCAGGAATGGTCACTTCCCACGGATGGCTCCTGGTTAGAGGAGCAGTGCTGTATCTCAGCTGTGATGCACACGGCCTGTTTCAAGCACAGAAAGAATGTCCAGATAAATGTATTTCTAGATTTACTTTCTAAGATTCTAAATAATCCTGAAATTTTATTCAAAAGTTTTTGCAGTGTATCAAGGTATATCTTTTTTCTGGGATGGAAACTTTTATTTAAAGGACTTAACCTTCTGAAGAATATGTAATATTTATATAAAAATTAAATAATATTATGTATTTTGTATTTACACTGTCTTATCTCAGTGTAAAAATAGATAATTTGAATACTTTATTAATGTTGTAGTTTGTTGATAAAATGGAGACCTTAAATAACTGTAGTTCATGGGCCTTTCTGTCTTTGCAGAAAACCAGTAACTTCTACATTATAATGTAATTGATAGAAGGAATAAATTCCATTTCAGGTTTTGTTCACTAAATTGTGTCGATTTTCTCAAATAGAATTATGAAACAAATAAATTTGTTGCTTGTTCTCCAGTTAGCAAGTTGTATTTCTGATCTGATGGTGGTTCCCCACCCTGTCTGTATATGGTATTGCTGAACTACTGAATAGTGGATTGCTTTCCCCTGTCTTTGTTTTCTGTTTAGTGATTGAAAATTGTGATTTGGTGTAGGAGGGGTCATGCTGTCTTATACTTCTTACAACATTCAACACTCAGGAGGCTGCCAGAGCTCAGGTTAATAATAATATTAGACTAGCTGGGCTGCAATAGAGGAGTGATATTCAGTCAGTTTTGAGGGGATAAATGGGTTTAGCAAATAATTTAACAGCAGAGCAGGGCACAATGACTTGGCCTGGAGTGTCTGGTACTCGCTGCTGTGCTCGGCGCTGGCTCTTGGGGGTGCTCCAGTCATGAGTCTGGGGCTCTGCAGGAGGTTTCTGACCTGGTGCCAATGGCAGTGAAATGAAAGAGGAAGTAAATGCAAAGAAGAGATGGACAGGTCAAATGTCTTTCCTCAAAGTTTTTTCTGCGATTTATGAACAGCTGTTTGAGCTGTTTATGACAATTTTGGACTGGCTGGGATATTTCTTAGGATCAGTCCAATGAGTGCTTGTTGC
This sequence comes from Passer montanus, assembly GCF_014805655.1. Taxonomy (NCBI): domain Eukaryota; kingdom Metazoa; phylum Chordata; class Aves; order Passeriformes; family Passeridae; genus Passer; species Passer montanus. Next base: position 5,195,399 of record NW_024366480.1, read on the forward strand.
TGATGCTTTGGTTAGTGGGTCGCAGGAGATGAAGGGATGCAAATAGTCCTGGCAAATGATGGCTAAAGACATAATCCAACACAGCCATTCTTCAGCTGGTATTTTCCCATAGTTTAGTTTCTGATCTTCTGTTTAGTTTACCATGAATCATTAACAAATTGTCCTTTGGTGATAGAAGTATATATTGAAATAAAAGTTATTTTCAGTTGCTAGCTTGCTTTTTCTGCCTATTGTATCTTTTCCTGCCAATATTAATTTTCTGAGACAGAAGAAATTTTAAGAGTAATTCAAGATGGAAGACTTATGATTTATTGCAAACACAGGATTCCTTCTTGTACAGTATCTTCATGTCCTGAGTTGATTAGGAATGAAGCAGAGTGAGAGAACAGCTGAGACTTCAAGAAGCACAGTTCCAATACAATAACCTAACTGGTTATTTTAAATTGAAATTTAGGTCTTCAAGTCTGGTCAGCTTCATATGTACACTACTCTTACACCTAGAATTCTTTTTGATATTTTTTGATACCTCTACAGTTGTCATTGAATCAATTATCACATAAACCTTCTACTCAAGATAGAGGAAACTGCCTGCTTGCACCGGTGTAAGCAGACCTTTTTCATCCTTCAGAGTTCCTTCTTTTTATTTTTGTACCAGTTAATGTAAAAGAAGAACAAAATAATGTATACATTAATTATGTATAGTGTAATTATTACTTACTTAGGGTGGGGATCGATTTTTTTGCTGATTTCCATTATTTTTCAATGAAAAATTACAAAGCAAAAAGAAATACATTTTAGTGGAAATAAAAACATTTGATAGAAATAAGTTAATTCAAACAAAATTTAGAGGCAAATAGTTGTACTACTTTTTTATTTAGGATAACTTCTAAATATTCTGCTCATCATTGTCATTATTTCAAAATTCACTTCTATATTAAATTCATAGTGAAAAATCAGTATCTTTGTGGGTCATAACTAAGTCATCATGAAAATTAAGAATGACTTCTGTTGTAGGAGAGAATTGAATTTTTGGTGCTTTGTTAAAAAAATTGCTATTGAAAGGTGCTTTGGTAAAAAAATTGCTATTGAAACAATAATTATTGTTGGACATAGTTAAGTTTTTTTCATGTGATACCTTAGGCTTCCTCTTCAGAAAGAAATACAAAATTGCTGTCACTAGTCAACTCTACCCAAAAAGTGTCAAGCTGCTGTAAACTTAATTCAGCATGCATCCTAACATTTCGTAGTTAAACTGTTCGGTCATCGATTTTACAGCTATGAGAAGCTCCTCCTTAAGAGGTGCCATCATGACCATATGGTCTAACTTCTGTATAACATATTGCAGAATTTTTGTAGTAGTCTGTGATAACAACTTTGGCTATGAGAGCTAGTTAAAAATTATATAGCTAGTCTTCTATATCTTCACCTTATTTTTGGATGTTCAACTTTGTGGTTTGATTGCTAGCAGAATTTATGTCCTTTCATTGTAAAACTAAAAAGAAATACTGATAAAAGCCAGTAGTCATGCTTTTATGAATACACATCACAGGATCTCTTGTCTTCCAAATGGGTATTAGTGTAAGCCCATATTTTAAACATATTTGGTCAATTGGAAAAATCATGAAACGTAGTCTTTAAAAATTTGTCCAGATCTCCTGAGCATGTTTCATTTGTGTTCTTATTTTAATTCTTATGTTTGAGCAATGTTTCATAGTGGGACAACTGTTGGAGCTCTAAATCTCTTGTATTCTATTAGAAAGGAAGACGTCTTTTATATATCAACTCATTGAAACACCTTAGATAACTTGTGTGAACTTCTGTGAACAGTCAAAGATGAAATGCCTGTTTGATATCCATAACATCAAGATGATAAATTTATCCCTTTTGTACAGCACATTTTGAAAATAAAAATAAAAAATAGAAGTAGCCAGTCCACTTCTTGTCAGTTACGGTGAATCCTTTGCAAAGCAAAGGTTAGGAATTTGGTTTAGAGGTGGACTTGAAGGAATTAAATTAATGGTTGTACTGGATGATTTTAAAGGTCTTTTCCAACCCAAATTATTCTAGGAATGTTATGTTCACTTTGTCACGTAGTGATAACTTGCTCTGTATTAAACAAAAAAGGATCAATGGAGTCTTTTAGAACCCACCTGTCGCTTTACTGGAGACAGTTATTTGTTAGATGTGTTTTGCTTTAGGTAAGAACAATTACAGGAACTGTATTTGCACATTTCAGCACAAATATTCATTACCCTATTTAATTTTTTTACAGCTAGTACATTTTGTAATAAGTTCCAACAATCAAAAAAATGGAACTTGCATAGATTTTGCTGTTTCAGCTTTTTAGATGACAAAGCTAAGGTGATATTTCAACTCTTTCTTTTTGACAATATGTACTTAATTGAAAAGCACAATAACTTTCTTTTACACTAGTACTTATCTATCATTTAGAAAAACGGCCAATCTTAGTTTTCTAGAAGCTTCTTTGAATCCTCCTTCAAGTGTTTGGTTTTGTAGACTGCAATAATATTTGGAAATGGGTAGGTAGTGTAATGAATGATGACAGAATAAAATGTAATTTAAAAAGTGGAGCTGATACTTGTTTGTGGAATGAGCCATTTCTGTTTGAAATAGAATGAAAGCAATGCTGATACTAGCAGTGAACAATGAATGTACTACTTTGCCTTGAACAGCCACACTTAACTTGAGAAAAGTGAATAATCTCCAAAATTGCCAAGGACTAATCACAGTCTTAGGAATATTTGCAAGATCAGGATGTCTAAGAAATTTATCTTCTGACCTATTCCTACATATCACCATGCAACCTGGTATTTGCTCTAGAGCTCCTTGCCTAAGTTTGGGCCTTAGCATGTCCACAGATGTGTCTTAACAGGAAAAAACAGGAGATGCAGCTTGTCACAAACAAAAAACAGCCAGAAAATTCCTAAACTCTGTTTGAGCATCATCCAACATACAGAAGGCTCACCTTATAAAAACCTATTGTTTTGGGTATGTCATAAAAGGTGTTTTAATAAGGAAATGAAAGAAAGTGGCCAGAGTACAAGCCAGAAAACAAAAGGTCCTGGGGGAACATCACTAGTTCTGGGCTACCAGTTAGACTTCAATGTCTGTGCACTACACCCTGAGCCTGGCAGTCCAATCAATTTTTCATCTGCTTGTCCAGTCCATGTGTCCCCAGTTTGTCCAGGAGGATGCCATGGGAGACCAGGTCACGAGGCTTTACCTTCCCCTCACACAGGCAGTCATTTTGTCAGAGGTGGCAATCAGATAATTCAAACAGGTTTGCACACTCCTGTGCTTGGAAGTGGCATCTACCAGGACATGTCCCATAACCTTCCATGAATGTCTGATAGGACCTTCATTCTCCAGGTGTTGGACCTATGATATTATGCAGAAAATGCAGAGGCTGACAGGAGAGCAAGCCCTATAGTCCTACAAGTACAGACTTCATCTGAGAGGGCAAAACAATTTGTATTTCTATCCCATTAATTTTATTTCTGGCCAGAGAAGCTATTAGCAAAAAGATCAATACCATATTTATAAAACAAATGAATTTGTTCTGTTAAATATTGACTTCTACAAGAATATTCTGTGAAAAGATAACCTGTGGTACTATTGCACATAATTTAAAAGTTCATACATGTAGAGAGGCTTCAGTCATGGAAAAAACTGAAATTCAGAAGAGTAGTGTCCTTATCTTTCTGCTGGCTAGATCTGTAAAGCTTATTTGTCAGATTTTGGGTGTCTGCATTATGTTTTGAGGATACTTAACTTCCTTAATTGTACTTAGTGAATAATTTAGTTTTCTTGGAGTACTTTTTAGGACTAATAAGAGTGCAGCACAGTAGTTGCTAAATGTTGCTATTAGTCCTTGTCTGTTCAGACACTTGTGAAGTTAGGGATGTTCCTAAATATTTGCAGTCTTTTGCTGTATCTATGGTCTTTAACATATAAGTGGAGGAAAGGACTTGCCTGTGGCCTCCATGTTATATCATTATGCAGAGAAATAATATTTTTTGTTGGAACTCTAACTTTGTTTCTTGAAGGCTGGTTTAGCCTTGCCTTGTGTAAGACTTGTGTATGTGCTTGCCTGACAGCCATGTCTGTATTATGGCCACAGCACTTGGATATGTCCCTGATGGAGAAAAAAAATCCAGACATGTATAATATAATGCTGTTATTTTTAAATGAGAAACCTGGAAAGTTTAAGGCTCTTGCAGTAAGATTTTTGTCTCTGAGTGCTTAAAAGCTCTAAGCTATCAATTGTATACAACACAAGTAACCCTGGGGTAGAATTCCTTCCAGTAATGATTACAGGGAATTTGCCCTTCTTTCCTGGGGAATGAATGATAATTTGTATTTTGTTTGTTTCAGAAAGGACTTGCAGTATACAAATTGATTTATATTTAAAGAGCTATATAAATTTTAAGTGGTCATTGACATTCCAAACAGAATATATTTTTGTGGAGTTATCACAGAGGTGGCATTTTTAGATAGAATACATGAATTATAACAGTGTCATCACAGATGCTACTATTCTGGCCCATTTTATAGAAAATAGCTTACATTTCCTGTCTGCTTGAAGTTTCATAACAGGCAAGACTACTGCAGCTATTCCACATCATACATATATTTTTTAGTTGCTAGTTGACCACCTGCTTTAATAATTCTCTTAACTTCAACTAATATTTAGGAAAATGGCTAGCATTTAAAAATATTCTTAAGGATATTTACAGACATTTAAAATTTATGTACTCCCTTTATGGATGTTCATGTTGAGATCTGAGGTTTTTAAGTAACTGCCAATTAATATAGTTATTATACAGGTTTTTAGACATAGCTTTTAATTTTTTTTAATCATAGCTTTTTCAAAACTGCTGTTAGTGATGTACAGAACAAATTCCCTTTTCTTTTGACCTGCTGTAATAATATCTGTAATTAATGATACAATGATTATAGGAATTTGGCATTCACTTGTGGTTTCAGCAACTAATTTAGATAATGTTTATGATGAAGTCTACCCATTTACATCCTGAAACTATAAACAGGAGCAACAAAAGACAAAGGGTGTTATTAGTGTCAGTAAGTTTGACCACAGTGTTGTGGTGTGGTCATCTGTGGCAGATTTAATGTTCATTTTGAATTATAGGCTTCTGGGGTTTTGACAAGCTTTATAGCAAATTAGAAGTTCTGATGTGCATTTGTTGGTCATTCTGTAGTTTTCAATTTAATTAAATGTGAAAAAAAGATTCTGCTTTTTTTTTATGTTATACTGTTCCCTCATTTAGCAATAGATACTGAAGTGCTATTCCCATTCTGTTCTGCAGAGGTTCTTATGTTGTCCTCATCAACATATATCTTTAGTCTTTCAGTCATGCATTAAATGATATGACTAACATCTGTTACATTTGGTTTGTTCTCTCACATTCTCTCCCTGGGGGAGGAATTTCATGTGCAGTTAGTGGGGTTTGTTATAACATGGAGGGGTTTTTTTAAATACATATATTTCTTTGTGTTCATATTAGAAGAGGTGAGATCAATGAACTTTGCATCTACAACAAAAGACAGGATGGTTCAGGAGTGGATTATTGCTGTAGCAAAGTTCTGTCTCCATTCATATAGACTAAAAGCATTGTTATGTCTGAGGAGGGAAATTGCTGACCATGATCTTTATCTTGGACATGTTGGACACAAGGTGCTGAGCATTTTGAACATAAGAATTGAAATGTCCCACTCGATGCTCTCTTCTCTTAAAAATCAATGCAGAGAGTAGAAAAGCAGGCCACAGTGCTTATGGTAGAAAAATGTTAAAGGGAATGTGGTAATGGCTGATGGCTTCTTGCTGATGAATTTTGGATTACAGTGGTGAGGTAGGTAATGGCAGCTGATAAATACAGGCACAATTAAAGATGAATAGCAAGCTTTCCTAGCAAACTAGGAAAGGAGAAAACTGCTGTAGGTGCTCTATGGTAAGCCATTGTCAGGAGGAATTCCAAGAGAATTCTCAATTCTGATTGACTAAATTGACTGATTTCACAGTTTGATGATATGTATGTCCAACAAAATAGAGATACAGAAAGTGGTCTCTTGTGCCCATTTACTTTTTGTTCAGCTTGCACCAGCTGTTCTTCATTCCTGAGGTGATCTTGTTTAAGTAGTGAAACCCTGTTATCACTATAAAAGTGATAAAAATCAGCCCATCCAGATGCTAAGCTGAGCTTTGAAACATCTTAGAAAAATTAGGCAAGATTTCTAAAACCATGATCAGTGCAGCTCTTCTGCTTATTTGCAAAGATATAAATACATTTTATTTATAGAATGTCTTTTTATTGAAATCAAAAGAGCTTGCTATTTCCTTCTGAGAACTGTGGAAGATGGCAGAGTACTTCTAGCACTGCTTTCTGTTCTAAGAACATTTTGCAAATCAGTGGTATTCAGCACTGTTATTGTATTAGCAGTGAGAAACATTATGTGTAATTAATTAGGTAGTAATTTTATGTGCTTTTTATAGGTCAGTCTAGAATGCTTGTATTCTTTGCAGAAGTCAGGTTCATTATCTAAAGCAATATGCTAACCAGGTATAGTTTCTTCTTTGAGCTGCAATAGAAGCCACTGTATGCAAGTTCTCCAGAAAGTAAAAAGATCCCTTCTCTCATAATTTGGAAGAATTTGCTAATTTCTCCTTCTGAAGTTCAGTAATTTTGTATTTTTATAGTCTTATTAAATGTAGCCCTTCCTTTTGTGCAGTGCTACTGTTTTTAATCAGTGCAGGCAATGAGATAATGCATTTATTTGGGAAGGGCATTGTTTGTATTACAGCTGTTATCGGAGGTGCTGAAACAATTTTAAGCAAACTAAAAAAGGACTCTCATAGTTTTAGCTATGCAAACTACAGAGATTTGTTTGGTAGTTAATGAGAAAAATGGAAACCATTTCTCTCATAAACCCCTATATAATTTTACATAACGTTATTACGTGTAATTTAAAATATATATAGTATACATTTGAAATATATTTAAATTTTGTGGTGGTGGTATTGTATTAACATAAAATATGTCTCATGCATAAAATGAAATCTTTATTTTATTTTCAATGCATGTTTTTTACCCTGAAACTGTTTAAGTAGCTGTGAAAAGTACTCACATCCTGTTCATTTCAAATATATCTCACTTTTCAGTTAGATGGCTGTTAATCTATCATTAGGACATAGATGGTGGCATATATGACTTATATGAGAGGGCATGATCAATTGAAAAAGGCTACATACTTGAAATCCCAAAGAAGAAATTTTCTGAGTTCATAGTAAGCAAAGGAAAGAGTGGTTAAGTAGATTTTAAAGTCAGATGAGGGACCATTAAGATCTGCTTGCATCACATATGTGATCAATCTCTTTGAGCAATTGCATCAAGCTCAAGAACATGAGGTTGAAATAGAACATATTTTGAAATACAACCAATATTTACTTAAGTTTCACTATTATTATGAGTAAAATGTTTCAATATTTACAAAACTTAAATGTTAAAAATTTGCATTTTAGTTCTAATCTCCCCCCTCTTTCTTCAAAATGTCTCTTCCTTGAGAACAGATTTTTCAGTTTATATCAATCTTATTCTCTTCTATGGGTTAGGATACAAGCCCAGGCTTCCAAGCCAGCTGGGTCTTGTATTCACCACGCAGACCAACCTGCATTGTCTTTTCATCCTTAGCTGCTTTTCCTGAGTCAAGGCAAGAGCTTGGTTCACTCATAATGGGTTTGGCTACAAACACTTTGAGTGGCCAAGGGGCTACAGTGCCAAAGAGAAAATGAAACAACTTCACAGTCAAAACGCCTGTTAAAGTGCCTGTGTCTCCTGTGAACATAAAAATTGACAAGACTGAAATGAAAGCAATGCCTTTATCAATTTTCCAATAAGGCTAAAAAATCCTGAACTCAGGTCTCACATTTTCCCAATTCTCATGTCACTCTTGCCTGTCTTTTCTGAACTCTTTAATGTTAATTGTCACTTTTCACCCTTGTTTTGCTGTACATGGTTTGGAAAGAAAGGTTTAAGTAATTTTTTTCATTGTGTACACCACTCGTGATGTGTACACCATTAAGTAATTTTTTAAATTTTGTACACCATTTTGGGATTCAGCTTAGCTGCCTTTGTCTTTCTTAGAGTTGATGTCTCTTTAAAAGGGAAAAAGAAGTGTATTATTAAGTATACGAAAAAAAATAATGAGACTATCAGTTTCAAAATGTGTTGTTTCTGCACCTGTGACAAGCACATCTGTATCTCTGCATTTTCTATTCTCCATCAGGGCTGGCTTTTCAAGTGAGACTTCAACTGTGACTAAGAATACTGAGATCTGGAAGGAATAGACCAGATAAGTTAAAGGAAATCTGGAATGTTTGATACAGGCAAGCAGTGCCACAGACAGGCCTCACAGGGTTATGATACAAGTGCCTGCTCTGTCTTTGGTGAGTAGGGATCATATGTAACAATATGAAACCATTGTGCTTTCCAAGACAGTGTTGCCCAAAAGTACGAATCAGTTTAACATTTTTTTCATTGGTTAATCTGATTGTTTTCAGAGAGAGCACATAGTACCCACACAGGACCATTGCCTTTTTTCAGTGATGGGAATGAGAAAAAATTCAGAAGTGGTTGCAGATATTCTATACTTTGTCTTATTCTAGAATGTCAAGATCTTGCTTCCTATTAATGTATTTATTCAGATCAAGGGATGTGAATAGACAGAGCTTTAGAAAGTAGTTTTCCATTGGCTGGAGTAGTATTTTAATTGAGATGCTAAGATTGTCTCTAAAATTGTGACTTTAAATTTATTTGTAAGTCACAAAGGATAAAATTACTGATTATTGTGGTCTTGTGGATTTTATTGTAAGCTATTTTAAGAGTTCAGAAAATCTGATGGAATCACTTTTTTGGATATATATATGTGATATTATATATCACTTTTATATAAGACTAGAGAACAGCAAGAACAGAATCCCCCTTTAGAAAATTGGGGTGGTGTGAGTGGAAGAAAAGCCAAGGATTAGCAGTGAATCAGTCTCCTGAAATTCCAAGAACACCAGGGGAAAGAAATAAGCAAAGTTCTTGCAAGCATCTAGAAGATGCAAAATAAATGAATAGTAGTCAATGTGGATTTATCAAGAACAAATCATGCCAGAAAAATCTAATTTAATTCTGCAACAGATATCAGCTTCTGTAGACAGAGAAATGGTAATAGATAGTGTATCTTCAGGAAGGCTTTAATATCTTCTTGAAAAACATATTCCTAAGTAATCCAGGACAGGTGATACAGAGAAAACTACTGTAGAATAATAATATTTACCCACGAGTAATGAATCAGAAAGTTTTACTTCCCATATATGGATGATGTTCTGTCTAAACAAAGATTTACCAAATGAAACTTTGCTAAAGTTGTCAAGCGCATCCATTAATGTTCAGAATTATGAAATAGAGTGCACTTAGAGAAGTTAGAGAAGCATGTTAGAGAAGTTATAAATGAAACAGTTATGGTCTAAAATTACTGAATGATATTCAACAGGGACATTATTCAGTAAGTACTATGCTTACATGTAATCATACATTGAAATTGAAGTTAGCTACTAACTGTGTGTCTATTCCCAAGTGCAGTGTCTAGGCTCTAAACTTCCTCTTTTGCTGAAAATGAACTTTAATTAATTTAATGTGGTTATGGAAAGGATACTTGCTATCATAGGTTGCATAAACATTACAATGTCCTACAGAACTGTTAGGCAATAATGAACACCACTAAATGGCCAGCTAAAATGAGTTTAGTTTTCAAAATTGCAGCTCAAAATAGCAGTGGGTAAGTTGACAGTAGTCCAGGTGAGATCCCTAGAAAACAGACCATGAGAAGAGCTAAACACTTAAGCTTTGGGACAGAAGACATTTCAACATTTCAAAGAAATGAAAGGCTGCTCTTTTTTACGCCCTGAGTAGATGATGGGACAAGAAGTTTTGAGCTTAACTTGCAGTTTGGGAGATTCAGAGAAGATAGAAAGAAGAAAGTCTAAGTTTTATTAGACATTCAGCTATTTAATGTACTGTTTTCTCATTTGCATCTCACACAACTTAGTGCATTGAACTTGTGCTTGGGGTAGACAATGACTAATGAGAATAATCATTCTGACACATAGTAATCTCATCCTTCCATCAATAATTTCTGCAGTTTTGAAAAGTCTACTTTTGTTGATTTTGGGTAGGTTTTTAATGTAAGAAATATATTTTATTTAAACAAAAATGCATGCACCTCTTTCCTCAGAAGAAAGAGGTGAGTATTTTTGTTACAGAACAGCAATGTAGAAATGTACTAATTTGTGAACTTGAGAATAACTTTTAAACTTGTTTTCTGTAGATTGCCTTTACTTCTCATTTGTATATACTACTAGTATAGGTATAAAAAAATACTGAATTTACAAAATTTAGTTTCATACTCCCAACTGGAAATTGATACTGGTGTTGTAGCTCTGCAGAATCTGTTAACTTGTGAGTTTTTCAAGGGTGTTTAGCATGTGCTACATTTTAAATCATAGAACTATTAGCTGAGCTGGTTTTGATGTCACTTTGTGTTTACTAATTTTTATTTATATTTACCATCTTTATGAATGACGTTTCTATGAATTTTAAATGTACTCTAATTGCAAACAGACATGAATGAATGTTTGCAATTAACTAGGAATGAGAGCAATGAGTGTCTGCATTACAATAAAGATTTGGGAGGTAAAAGATCACTCAAAGCTGCTATGCAGGATTCCCTTATTAATCACTTAGAACTTCTGTTAAGATAAGAGTTTGAATAGCATATGTTTAGGAATAATGATGTTCACAAAATAACTATTTCTACAGGTAGCATTCTGTTAATGCCTCTAGTACAGGTGTAGTTTTGCTGTAGGAGGAATTTGAGATCTGAAGTTTATTTTTTCTATCCCTGCCTTCCCCCTGCTCCAAACCCATTATAGCCAGTCCCAAGTTTCTGGAATCCCAGACTGATCACTCTTATAAAGGAGCAATGAGTGTTTGTCAGGGAGAGCATTCTGAGTTCTTAATCTGTTAGTAAATTTATTCCCAGGGAACAGAAAACAAAGGGGGAAAATTTCAGATTCTACTTTATAATGTTATGCAAATGACATTGCATCCTTTCAGGAAGTTCAGGTATTGAGTCAACATCAAAATGCTAAATTTTGAGGGAAGACTGTATTCTTAAGTAGTGTATGATATTTAATTGTATACTTAAAATTTCCATTTGTTTTGGCAAAAAGGTTTAGAGGTTACCAGCCCTTGAGTTTGTGTCTTGAAGATTGTTTGAAGATTTTTTTGCAGCCTGACTAGGAAAGTTAATCTTAGTAAAAATATAGAAAAAAGTCAGACAGAAAATGGTAAGATTGTTACAAATTCTGGGATACTGTATTCAGTTTCAGAATCTATGTTAAAAGTGATCACTCAATCAATCTTTTTCATCATTCTGGGAGAGAATTTTGACATTTATAGAAATGAATGTACTACTTTCAGGAACCACTGGGATATACTTTTTGAATCAGAATAAGAAGAAAAAGAAATGTCACAACAATTTCTATTGATTTAAACTGTAATTTATGTACAACCTCAGAGGCTAAATAGTTTGCTCAGAGGAATAGTTATAATAATGTCAGAGTACTTGCCCTATGAAAGCCAGTTAAAGAAGCTTAAATAAACATGGAATTTAGTAAATAGTAGTACCATTTTTATTTGATTGTGATCTCACATTTTTGGAATCCGGGGTTCTCTCCTGGAGCCTGTTTAGAAAATAGATGTTTTGTTTTCACTGAGAAACAGGAAAAGTTACACAGATCAAATTCTCTTTTCATTCTTAATTCTACGATGCCGGCAGAAGTGAAATTTAAGGGTTTTTTTAATTGGTTAACAAGCCAATTTTCTAAATAAACTGTAGAAAGACACTGAAGGAAATTAACAGCCAAAGCAAAAATCAATTTATTATGTCACCACAACCTTGAAATTTAGAACAGTCTGATTCGTCCTCCTGCATTATAATCTGGAATGTCAAACCCAGTGGACCCAAAACCAGTGGTAAACTGAGTAAATCCACAACTCCTTCAACGTGGAAATGTCCCAGATTCAGCCACTGGCCACTACAGAGAATGATATATGGCAGGACCTAATGTGAATTAATAAAAATAATTAATATAACTTAATGGTTAATATAGTTTTAGCTTTTAAAACTAAAATTTGGCATTTTCAGCAAAGACAAGATATTTTGATCAGAAGCCCTTACAGTTTAGATTAAAAGAAAATATTTTAATTAATATAGCAGATCATTTAAATTCTTGTAAGCTTCTGCTTAAAAGGTTATTTGTGACATAAAAACTATTTGAAAGAATTTTAATTCTGATCCCAAAAAAAATCAAAATTGTTAAAGATTAATTTTGCCAATGTGTTCTGTAGTTTTTTTTGTTGTTGTTTTTTGGGTTTTTTGTATGTGTTATTTCCTTTATTAAGTAGACCAGATGAGTTGTATTCTCTTTAGAAGGAATTTGCTAAAGTAGTTCATTTTTTTTTAAAGACAGGTGGTCTTCTCTGAATATCAGTTTTAAAACCTGAAAAGTTGGATGTTTTAAGTGCAGAGTGGAATGTATGCAAAATTGTCAGTAGTTTCAAAACTGGCTGTGCTCATAGGTTGGATTATGTTCATCTCCAGAGCCCAAAGCTTGCTCACTAAAACAAGTACAAGCCCCAGTTTAGTTGGCATCTGTGATGCAGCTCTAGAATCACTTTGCTTCCTCATTGTAAATATATCTGTACAACATGAGAAAGAAAAATGTGCACAAAAATGCTCAATTTAAATAAACTCTTCAAACTAGGAGAGCCTTACTCACGCAAAGAATACAAGACAAGGGCATACAAAAAAGCATCAGAAAAAAAATCCAGGAAAATGGTGTTCCAAGTCTTACTCATGTAAAGAATACAAGACAAGGGCATACAAACAAAGCATCAGAAAAAAAATCCAGGAAAATGGTGTTCCAAGCATTATCTAACTTTGGTTCACTTTAAAATAAAGGTGCAAATAGCAAGCAAACCCCAGCAGAATACTCATAAAAAGAGAAATACAGACAGAAATAGCAAACAATTCTGGAATATTTTCTTTGTTTCAGGAATATAAAACCGATGGAAAAGAACATTTCCACTATTGTTAACTGTGTTGCTATAGCAAGTCATGAACACAGTTTATAATAATATTCTATTTATGATTCCAACTTTCGTATTCATCAAGTGAATCACCAGACAACATCTGTTTTTAAAGAAAACCACTCATGCTTTCTCTCAGTAGCATGTAAACTGGGCATTGCATTTACTTCAAGTATCTCATGTGGTCAGAGACATTACATCACAGATAGATAAGACTATATCACAGGAATTTGCTGTGACTTGCAGATATGAACTATAAATTATGTTTATATGTGAATAGAGAATGCAATGCTATCTGCAAGTATTCCCATTTATATTTTTATGCAACTAAATATATTCTTGGGAAAACCCCCATTATTTTATGTTTTATTTTCACAAAAGTGGTCATAATAATACTATAATAACATCATAATATAATGATATTATCATCATAATACCATCATCAGCATCATAGGTAATGTATAATAGCTTCTATATTACTATATGGACTATATCATAGAATAAGGTAATAACATAGGCATGATTCCTTCATAAAATATTAAATATAATATATTTAACAATAATATTTCTAACTCTCAAGATTTATGTGAACAACAACACCAAATCAGAAAAAAATGAATGATTTCTTGATAAATACACTATTTGAAAGTATTGTCATTAAATTTGTATGCATTGCTGTTGTATTTCTTGCTCATTTTTCTTTTCCTGGTTTTTCACTTCTTTTTTAAATCTTAGAATCTAATCTTCTTTTTGTAGCAGAAGTTATGTTGTGTTTCTTTTTTGGTAGGGAACTTGAATTTTTCAAGCCTTACAGCTGAATCACTTGTCCTGCCAACACCCTGTTTATTATGCAATAGGGATCCAGAGCTTCATGTGCAGAGGGGCTGCAGGACAAGGTCTGCTCCAAAAAGGGGCTCTTTGTAAGGCTGGTTTGGAATAGAACATTAACAAATTAATGATATTGTTTATTTCTGTTCCTGTTGTATCCTTTGCAAAACCCTTTTCTAGGATTGCCTGAACTCTGGAAAAAAATGGAATCCATTTCACACAATTAAATGTCACAGTCTGAGAAATACTAGCTTATTGTCTGCTGTGTAGTTTTTAAGCTCTAGTGTATATGATTTTCAGCTGGTGGGTATCTTAGAGATAATAATACTATAAAATTGCTATTTAACACGCAAAATAACATATCAAGTCCAAAGTAATTACCAGTGCATTTAAAATTAATTACAGAGTTAAAATTATTTTTTTAATTCACCTGCTAGCATCTGAGCCCAGGGTTGCATATTTCACTAGCAGCTGATGACAGAAAAAGCATCTATGAAAACACTTTCTGCAGGAGATGCTTGGAATGCCATCTACTGTTGAAAAAGTAAAAATCCAATCTAAAAGCAACTCAAAACCTTTAGGAGAAATTTCTTTTTTAATGGTTTGTTCTAAAATGAAACTTTAGTTACATTAGAATTCAACTAATGTTCTGAAAGGGTGCTAATGTGTTAGATTCCAATATCCCAGCTTTTGTATCAATTTTAAAATTAAGCTTTCTGCTTCATTTTATGAATTTCTTGAGAATTTCAGTTAATTGCAAAACATTTTGAAGGAGAAGTAAAAAATAAAGTCTCATCTTTCCAATACAGAATTAACAAAAAATGCATTACATAAGGAAAGTTGTGATCCAGACACTGAAATAAATCTCCCTTAAAAATCCTTGTGATTAAAATTTTAATTTAAGATATTTAAGCCTTTTTTGAGTGTTTTCTAAGAAAAATTGTTGTAGGACAAAACCTTATTTAGTATTTGATTATCAATTACTGAAGTTCACTCTGGTAAAACTGTGTTTGGAGATTATAGATTTACTAAACTTTGAGTCATATTTTACACATATATGTTCCATTTTGATGTATTTATGCATGTGTTATTACTATAATAGTGGGAAATGTTTGCATTTTGGTCATGAACAAGACTGTAAAATTCACAGTCACCTTGTTACAGTCATCCTTATTTCCAGAAGTAAAATATGGCTCAGTAATGCAGCTATTGTGGTACATTTCACACATCCTGTAGGAAAGAATGTAAAATATTTTTTTCCTCTATACCCAAAATATGTGTAAAAAATTACACATAATATTTTTTTCCCCTTGACACAAAGTATGTGCCAGACCTAAGTGTTATTCCAGCACCTCTTTGGAGAAACCTGACTTTTTGAAAATAGATACAGTCAAATGAATGCTAGATGTCAAAAATTAATCTTTGCTAGAGTTTAGGTTGTAGAGATATCTGTAACTTCAACATTTTTTCAATGCAAATCTCACCCAAGGCTTACTATGAGGTTCTCATAATTACAGAAAATTGCATCTAATAACAAATGTTACATGACATTGGAAAACTTTGTCTCTGTTCCTTCTTGGAAAATTAGAGGAAAGTCCAATTTTTTTTTTTCAGATTTGATGCCTGTTGTCTCAGATTGATTTCTTTCATTCTCTGTGAGTCATCTGCCTGAAATATCCACACATCTGCAGGACTTAGGAGAGTAACATTTACTCAATTGGAGAAAAAAGTTAAATCCAAATAAAACCATTTCCCTCCAATAAATTGAAATATGCATGTGCTTAAAGCTCAATCAGATAAAACATCCTGAGTGAAGGCAGTTGCTGCTTACCTAGAGGCTGTGAACAAGTGTCAGGCTCCCATGCGAGGTGTTTCTGCCTGTATAAAATATGAGCAATGGCATCAGAGAGAAGTCAGGGCTTTTCAGCTTGTGTGAGGGAGACATTAGCGTGACCAAACATACAGCGGGACAGTGACTGTTGTCTCAAAGTTGAACTTTCAACAGAAATTGAAAGTTATTTGTAGGAATATTGCCCTTTTTATCTAAAAAGGGATCTACTGACAGAACAAACTGATTGGATTCAAGGAAGTAGTTACTTGTATCTCATGTCCTTGAAATGGATTTGGAAATTCATTATAGTGAAGAATGATGCAACATTAGCTGCTCTTTAAATGAGTTGATAGAAACTGAACAGGTAAACTACTTTTAAAGAAATATTTACTGTGGTTTAAGGATTCCTTTAACTTGTATGCATTTTTTGTCTGCTGCCCTTGACATGCTTCATATGCATTAATTTGGTCTTTGAATTGTTCTTTCTGCACTTCTAATACAGGCTAATTTTTGGTTTTCTGTGTTACAAGTTTGCTGGTCCAGTCTTGCAGCTGTTATATATGATGCTAGAGATGAACAAATGACAGATACAGCTTACTTTACCCAGAAAAAAAGCAAATCTGTGGAACGCCTAATTCAAAAATATTAGTAACTTAACAATCTGGAAAAACCTTCTGAAGTTTTAGGATTGAAAGATACAACTTCACCCAATATAATTCCTTTGTTAAGATTGTTTATACTGTTTTCTGGTTGCTGTCCCTCTTTGACAACTTCGTGTGATCCAAGACTTTCTGTTATTTATTACTTTATAATTTTTGTTTTTCCAAGTTTTTTGTACATGCCTCATTCCCTCAGCAGACACATGATGCCTATGTGGGAAGCAGCTGGCCTGCTGCAACTGAGCAACAAATTATAATGCTGAGGGCTTTCAAATTCTGTCTTAGAAATTCTCACTTATTCTGTGATAACCAAAATACTTTTTTCCTTACTAAATATAGGAAAAAGCTGCAGTAGCCCATTTTAAACTGTGTGGTAGTTTTGGACAAACCCATAGACCTTTTAATATCACTTCCCTGGTCTAAGGCTCCTGCTTGCAATTTAGTATAACCTTCAAAAGAGAGCATTGATTGGTGAATTAATTATTGGAAATGTATATAAGATATGTATATGTTATATACAGTATATGCATATGTATATACTGTATATATATACAGTGTATGTATAATTGTATATAACATAATGGCTACTGTTCATTGGAGTACTTATTTATTGTTATAGTTGTACTGTTGTAACTTTCTTATGTGCTGATTGGTGAGTTTGACACTCATTTTTATCATTTTACTGTGAACACCGTAACAAATAGCAAGGAAGAAGTCTGGATGAGTTATGACATGTGAGAAATGAGGGAGTTTTCATTTGTGGAACACAGTGTCTCCATTTCTATCCCAGAAATGAATGGTAGGAAACATTTTTGCCCTGAGGAGTTCTAAGATAAGCAGAATCTGATTTATTTTGCTGATTCTGAAATAATCACAACATACTGTAATTTCTTCAGTTTTAGAGTTAAAAGTACAGGGCTGTTGAGCAGTGGTTTTGGTCACAGTGAAGCACATTAGTAGATTTTTAATAAAAATATTAGCATCAAAATATCACTTTGCAACTTGTTTGTTTGGAACCTTAGATTAAACCATCCCATTTCTAATTAACATTTAAATGTCAGAGTAAGCTTTATCTCACAGAACTTATTATGTTTATGGATGATTTTCATCTGAGGCTGATTCAGGGAGCTCCTTCAGCTTAGACCATTATACAGTGGCATGTATATCTTGGTGCTTATCTGTAAAGTATGTATGGTGCCTTCTTGTTGTTTGTCATACATCTTTAAGGTAACTTTAGTTTGGACTTCAAGGAATGTTTGACCTCTTAAACTTGGATTTAGTTAGGTTTTAAATTTTTTTCTGTGTACCAGTTATTGTTTCTAGCCCAAATACACAACCTCTCCACCTACTTGTTCAATTATATCACATATCCAATTACCACTCAGCTACTGATTGTGGAAGTGCTTTTTTGGAATCTTGTTTAGAAACCTGTATGTTTGTTACAAACAGAACAAACTTGCAGTAAAATCACCTGCTTATATCTTCAGGAAAATATTCCTCAAGACATTACTTTGTTGTCCAAAATATGATCCTGCTCAATTCAACTGTTTATACTCTCTAAATTAATAAAACACTTGGAACAGTAATATAAATTAAAGACTTTAACTTTGATCAGAATAGTTAAACTGCATATTATTATGTGTATGTTCTTACAGCATCAATAGGGTAATCAATGCAAAGAACCAATTCAGTAATATATAGTATTTTACAGTTATGTAATTGGCATGGATTTATATTTGACCTCCTTTCTTGGAGTTAAACGTACTTACATAATTTAACGTAATTAATCTGTAGAGATGCCTTCTCAAGAAAATAGCTGGTTGTATTTGCATATATGTCTGTGTTAACTCCCCTGTTTTGTCAAGAGTGGATGCAGGCAAAGTTATATACTGTGCTTGTGTCATGTCTTGACTTCTAATGTATAAGTATAGCCACTGCAGTCACTGCAACTAATTTTTTTTTGTTGTTGTTCATTTGGTGCAGGGCATATAATTGAAATACTGCTATGAAGGTTTAGGAAAAAAAAAAAAGAAAGAGTCCACAGCAGGCAATCTAGGAAAATGGATTAATGGACATGCATTCTAAGACAGGGTGGTGGAAACCTCTGAATTTTTCTGGACCTGATCTCTCCTTTTCAGCACAATTAAAATGAGGGAATGGGTATCTCCACAGTACTTTGGATAGTTATACATGGAATGCACGTTTTTGGACAGAAATAATGGAAGGCACACAGAAGCAAGAGGGAAAATAGGTTAGAATTTTATCATTATTTCTTTAAATCTATTTTATTTTCAGTGCCATTTTCAAGGGGAGGAAGTTGTTCTAAATTAAGAAATATTGCCAATGGTAAATACTTCTAGAGATTATTATGTTAATATACTATGACAATGGGAATATATAGATTCCAGAGAACGCTAGTTACACACTTTCATTAAAATCTTTTCACTAGTTCTGCATTGAAAAGAAATTTGCTAACTATGAAGTGATTCTGGAATATTTCAAATCTGCTTACAATTGTGGACAGTTATTGAAGGGAGAGAGAACACTTCAAAGATGCTGACACCTTGACTCTTGGGAAAGCTGCATCTCTGTACTTACTGTCCTCTGGGTGAGTGGGGTCTGGAATGCAAAGAAGGAAAAATACTAATCCTGAGAATAGTATTCAGTTTAATTCGCCTTATAACACAACTGGTTATGAACTAGTTGCCATTCATGCTGCTGTTTTTATTTGAAAAATAGCAGGTTTACAGATTTTTATTGAATATAATATAAATCTAGGTTTGAGACAAAATTATTTGCTGCTGTCTTCTCTCAACTATTTCTATTTCTTTATTGTGAACAAAGCTGGAGGTCAATGTCAGTATGGTATCTGCAGAGGAAGCAAAATGTGACAATTCTTTTTATAGCTTTGAGACTGTCCCTCATCCTTCCTGTATGATTTGCTTTAGGAAAACTAGATAGTTTGGTGCATTAATATTTAATCTTATGTTGATTCTTAATCAAGTTTAATGTAACATGCATTTCTCATTGAGACTACTGCACATATATCCTGCTTTGTCATGAGGATCTTCATTCTCTGAACTTAAAGCATTTCATAAAAGTGTCCCACTCTCTGGATTTCCTGGCAATATATTTAATAAAAATAACTACTTTAGAAACACCAGCAGCTTCATTAAATTGATACAAACAACATCACAGAATTAATAGTAATAATAAAATATATTTAGATATTTTTTCATGGAGGAGTTCCAAGCAAAAGATTGACTTGCTTTTCCAATCTTCTCCATTTCAACAAAAGGGCTAGAAAAAACTTCCATCCTGGTCCATCCTAGTCCACTGAGTTGGTTAGGAAATATGGAAAACATAGACTATTATTGAGCAAAAAACTGAAATTACTGACCTGTAGCATTTTTAAATGAAAGTGATATAGAGTGTTAAATGCTATATGCTCAACTAAGTGTTTCTAGGAGACAGTGGGTACATCCAGTTTACTCCTTCAGATTTGATCTCCTTGTGCTCGTAGGTCTATGGATGGCAAGTTGTGAATCTTGTGAATATTACTGGGTTAGAGGTTGATATTATGATGTTTATCCCTGCCAAGGATGGCTGATTCAAAAATCTGGATTCCCCAAACATCACTTGAGAAGAACTAATACAGATATCTAGGAGGTGTAGAGTCTGTTTTAAGGGTTATTTTCATAGATTGAGGGACCTGAGTTCTTCCCCTATGTGTTTGTGGCCATGCATCCAAGTATGTGAAAATAGAAATGATCTCTGCTAACAGAGTACTTGTTAGTTTACCTGTCTCCAAAGCACCTTTTGGAAAAAATATTTTATGGTTTTGACATAGTAGATTTTAGAGAGAAGCTTTTACTGGTGGCAGTAGTTTGAAAAATAGAAAAGTATTAGGAGTTTAAAGGGATAATAATAATTTTTATATTGATGTTTTAATTACTTAGTTTCCTGCTTCCATTTTTCTTGCTCTCTTCCCTCTTTCTGTTCTGTTCTCATATTCATTCCCTGTGCCAGTGGGAATAGCCTTAATCTTTGAGGAAATTTTTAGTACACGGAGAGGACCTAACATCAAAAACTGTTCACTGAGACTTGAGATTTAGCTTAATGATTCTAGCTACTGGAAAAGATCAAAGGGGTCTGGCTCTTGGACTGTGTAGGCTTGCAGAGGAACACAAGAGTGATGGTGCTGTGTATGTTTCAAAGGGCAGAGGTTCCCCATAACAAAGTGCTAGGTGTAAAAATTCTTTATTGTTGGCAAGTAGAAAAATCCTGGCTTGTTTTGAAGTGAAGTAGTGTATGGAGTTGTGATCATTTAAAAAAAAAAAAAGTTGTGACAAGACTTTCAAACTCCCCTAAGGTTTTAGAATAGGCAGTAAATACTTAGTATTCTGCACTGTTAGAATACATTGTCTCAGTTACTGTCAATCAGACACATTATCTGCAGCCTGTTGGTGTTTTTAGATCAGAATTTGTTTCTAGTGAATAATGAGAACTGGCACTGTTCTTGGTAGAGATCTGGGTGGATAGAGCTGAAAAGACAGAGGAAGGTTAAATGAAGCCAGGTAGCTGGAAGGAGCAGAATGTAGTTATTCTGCTTGGGGTATTTCAGTTGGTCTGTTGAGAAGATGGAAGTTTGGGGGTTTGCTGACCTGGCAAGACACTTTTAAGCAATTGTTTGTTGTTTGTTGCTGGTTTTTGAAAGGAGGGTAGAAAGCAATGCATAAATATGGGAGTACACAATCCAGTGAAACACAAAGCAGCTCTTGTAATGAAAGGAAATACAACTGTATGTGTAGATGTAGACAGGGTTCAAGTTTTCTGGAGTCTCTTTCGTCCTTTTCTGTCTAGAAAAAGATATTTAAACCACAGCAATGCTAAAAATACATAGAGTGCATTTCATCTAATATATAATTATTTCTATCAGTTACTACAACTTGTAATTTCGTGTGAATGAAGTCTTTTGGAAAAAAAGAAGCTGAAATTAGTCAGTGGTTTTTGGATTTAGATCCAGAATCTGTATCCATTCTCTGACCTTGAAAGATAAATATGTGGCTGTACACCTGAAGGGTTCAGGCCTGTTGATCCACGAGGTAAATATGAATTTAAAACCATATGGTAGAATCTATTACTTCAATATATTTCTCAATAATTTCTTTTTAAATTGTAGTTTGTCTTCTGTGCTCGTTATAAAGTAAAGGAAGATAATTTCCTAATCCAGGGAGTGAAGGATGTATGGAGAGTGCTCGAGGAATGCGTCACTGTTATATAATAATGGAAGCTCTTGTCCTCACATAACTGCAGTGTTGGAAAGTGGATAGTGAGACAGAATTCTAGGAGGCAAAAAGATTAATTTATAAGGGAGATACTTTGAATTGTAGGGTCATATCATATCCTGTAGTGTTTCTGTAAAATGCTGAGAAATTAATTTTAAATGCAGGTTTTTAACATGTCTGATAATGGACAATGTGTTTTATTTCATGGTGGAAAACTAAACATTGATTGTAAGATTTTGTCATTTTGTCATTTTTTCAAAAATACCAAGGGTTTGCAGCTGCAATTGAAGCCAACATATATATGCTATAATGTAAATATATTAGATCTTGTTGAAAAAATGTGTACCAAAAATTTAAAACTACACACTTAGGATCTTAAACTAATTTGATCTCAGTTCTACATGTGAAAAAATATTGACCGTGGTCACTATCCAAAGAAAAGATGTTGGTTGTAATCAGATTATGTGAAGGGCTCAGATTTCCTTTGTTTAGTTCAATAGAACAATTCACAATGATGTAATAACTTAAAAGACTTGAGTACAAATGTTTGGAAATCAAGTATGGAAAGGAATCTATAGATTAGTGATATATTCCTTTTTAAATGTCCAGTTGTCAGGGAGGTCACATTTCAGGGTCCAGTTCTGTGTAGGTAACTTAGGAACTCTGAATTATTATCTGGGAGTTTTCTCTTCAAAGCTGACCACAGAGCCTTAAGACTCATAATGCTGGGGATCTAAGTATGGACATGGTTTGATTTCCCATCCCTCCCTTTTCTCCTGCTTTGAATTTTCTGCATTGAAAAACAAGTGTGGATTATCTTGATTAAAGATAATAATATGATTAAGATGCATGGTAGAGTGGAATTGCAATGGCATGTGACATTTTCATTTTTACTTTTTTTTTCTCTTGTTTAATATACCTGCTTGATTTTGTGGGCCTTGTTTATTTATTTATTTATTTGTTTATTTATTTATTTAGTTTTTTTGTACTGGAATGTTACTTTTTATATACATTTGTAAAGTGCTGAAGAGGCAAAACCATATTAGAAGACATTTTACTGTGTGGCATGTTCAGTTTTCCCTTTCGGTACTCAGTTTTGGAAAGATATTAGTGTTTCTCATTATCCACTTATTTAAATCTTATGTAGTCACTGAAAGCTGTTTATGGAGTTATTTCCTCTGATATCATATGATGGATGAGATATGGAGGTATTTTGGTGAGTTTTATTTTGTGTGCAACAAAATATCTGAGATCATATGTTGTGTGCAACACCAAGCATCCACTTAAAATTATGAGCCTGTTCTTCCTGTTTAGTTAGGCAAGAGTATTCTCTGCAGAGAGACATTCAGAATATCTTTATAGGAACCTTTTTGGGTTTTGGAACATATAGGGAAAGTAGATCTTAACTTAATGTTTAAGACCAATACCTGCAATTAGAGGATGTAAATATTCCTGTGGGTAAATGTCTCTGTTCTTGGGTTTTGTCATGGTTTAACCCCAGTCAGTAAGCAAGGCCCAGGCAGCTGCTCACTCATTCCCTCAGTATCAGTAGGATCAGGGAGAGAATTAGAAGGGTAAAAGATAGAAAACTTGTGGGTTGAAATAAAGACAGTTTAATAGGGAAAGTAGAAGCTACTCACACAAGCAAAGCAAAACATGGAAATAATTCAGTGTTTCCCATGGGCAGGGAGGTGTTCAGCCACCTCCAGGAGAGCAGGGCCCCATCAGGTGCAACAGTTACCTGGGAAGGTGAACTCCATCACTTCAAATGTCCCCCCACCCCATCTTCCTCCTACTTCCCCAGCTTTATTTGCTGAGCATGATGCCACATGGTCTGGAGTATCCCTTTGGTCAGTTTGGGTTACCTGTCCTGGCTCTGTCTCCTCCCAACCTCCCACGCACCCCCATCTTCCTGACCAGAGTGGCAGTACAAGAAGCAGAAAAGGCCTTGGCTCTGTGTAAGCCCTGCTCAGCAATAGCAAAAACATCTCAATATTATCAACCCCGTGTTCAGCACAAAGTCAAACCACAGTCTCATACCAGCCACTGTGAAGAAAATTAACTCTACTCCAACTGAAACCAGCACAGGTTTGGTATAGAACATCAGCTTGCTCATTTAAGTTAAAGCATGCATTTTAGATGGAATATTTTGCTTAAGACAGAGGACAACAATTAATCAGTCCTAAACAGACCTTCTGTATGTATTATCCAGTTATTTCTTTAAGCAAGTCATATAAAGTTCACTGATGAGTAAAATTCCTCAGCTTTCCTTCCTTAGTTTTTAGTTATGTTGTCTTCAGATCCTGACATTGCTGTAATTTAATAAATATAATGCAGATTTTCCTTTAATCTATTAGTTTACTATATTTCATTTTAAATAGCATATTACATGTTATAAATTTGCCTTGAACTATGACAGGCAATTTGGTTGTGAATAAAAAAGAAATAGATTGTAGTTCACATAATGAAAGCACCTTCCTTTGTATTTGTAGCTGAATAGATTGCTGGAAATGTTTTAATATGGTATTATGTGTAAAAAATTGGAAGTCAGGTAAAGAACATTACTGATGTGATTTTTAGTTACATATTAAAGTTTTCTATACTTGGCATTGCCCATTTTAAAAACTAAATGGAAATAAGCCCATAGTACATCTTAATATAAACATACAACAAATATTAAAACAAATCCTTTTAACTCAAAATAGGAACTTTTCCCCTCCCATTTTATACAGATTTTAGTACTTCAGGGTAGTTGTTTTCAACATGTTGCACTCAGTTGTGCAAACTTATCTTTTTAGGGTCAAAGAAGAGCAAAAACCACAGCCGACACAGTAAGTAAAGTATCTTCAAGATGCACTAGGCTTGACTTTTCTACCTTTGCCATGTTCTGCTCTCTGCACCTTTGATGGTATTAGCTTTCACTGATACCTGATGGGCTGCAGGTAGTTTGTCATCTGCTTCCTGACTGGCTTTAAGAGAGCTGCCTGTAGCTTCTGACTCCATCCACATGTTAGCTGGATGTAGGTTCTTGCTCCTTGCTTGTGAACTGGTGACTTGTAGAACTTTACTTCCCTTTCACCCTTAGTGGCTGACTTAGTTCTTTAGTTCTGCAGCTCACATTCCCATTGGCTCTAGCTTTTCCGCCTGTGTATTTCTACTAACGTTGGATAAGAAAACATTTAAACTAGTGTGGTTTTATTGGTTATTCAGTCACATTATTTGCTTGTTTAAACAGGTGGTTTCCCTTTAGTGGGATCACTGAGCTGGTAAATAACGTTCTTCAACCACAGCAAAAACAGCAAAATGAAAAGGAGCCCCAGACGTAAGTAAGCTGCTCTCTGTAGATTAAGTAACATCTGTATAGCATTAGAACATCCTGGAATCCTGGAGAGTCTTTTAGTCTTTTTAAAATAATTGCCCTTTTAGAACAAGCAGGTGAGGGCATTTTACAAGCTGAGCACCATTTGCTTTCCAACCCCTCATTTGCAAAGGGAAAACTGAAAATCAGGTCTTACTCTCCTTATCAGTAACTTAAATGATTGCATTAGAGTGCAATTTAAGGTGTTACTACTATTCCAGCTGGTTTCTTTTTGTTTTGGGTTTTTTTTTTTTTTTTTTTTTTTGGCAAATGTTCTTTATAATGAAACTTCTGGTGTATTGTTTTCTGTGCATGAGGAGCTGGAATAAGACATGTAGCATTATTTATAGCATGTCTATGCACATGCACGGTCTGAGTCATGCATAGAATGCTATATGAATCTACATAATATGTCAGAAGAGCTTTCTAAGGACTGGAAAAATATGTAATTTTTTTCATGCTTTTAGAATATCTGTCAAGTTTCAGAACTTCAGCAGATATGAGGTGAAATCTTGGGTCAATCAAAGCTGAGGAAGTTTTGACTTTGATGGAGCCAGTATTTCATCTGTGAACCTTTTGTATGATTTTTTTTGCTAACTCAAATACCTCAAAATCTCAAGTTTTAACAGAAACTGGCAAAGCTAGGACATTGAATCTTAGAGTAGAACTTAAAGCATGGAGAGGAAAATATTCCTTTAATAAAGAGAAACTAAAAATATTTATTATTATAAATTTTCAAATTGCTAAAATGTATTTTGGATGTTATTTAAGCTTTAAACAGTTAAGTTGCTCTCTCTTCTTTCTTCTAGAGGTTTATGCCTTGTAAGTTCATGTGGTGAAAGAAATGTTTGTTTTTGAACTCATGCATAACTGGTTTAAAGCATGCATATAACTTACTAATTACTTTCCAGGCAGAATTAATATTTGTTTATATTTTAGTATATGTATTTAAATGGACCTTCATACTTGTGGGTCATGAAAGCTGTGATGTTTTTTGAGAATACATGGTGAAAAAATTTCACTAATTAAATGGAAAAATAGGACATAAAATTGATATTCATAAAGCTATGTGTTATTCTGAGCTCACTTTCTGATATTCTCACTTAACTGCTTATAAAATTGTGTACATATTAATAGTGATATTTTTTTGTTATTATTAGATACTGGCAATATTACATTTTGCTCATAACATCTCAGTACTTAGTATTCCCAGTTTCCTTAACAGCAAAAGTTGTTCTGCTCACTGGTGTTGTACATATGAAGCATATGGCTTTCAAGAAACTTAAAATTCTATATGGGCAGTGTAAACAGATGAGTTATAGTTAACAAAAATATTAATAAATGGTTATTATGGAAGGATCTTTTCAAATGGTCACCTCTTTGGGAACCAGTTTTGTTCAGTGCTTTTATTATATAACTAAGAAATTAATTAATTAGTATACTCACTGAATTTTTTGATACACTTCTCCCAGTCTTGTGTTCACACCTCATGGCAAGATTATAATAAAAAATTATCCTGAAAACCCCAAGCTATGGTTATGATGTTATTCAAAAGGAAAAATGCAAAGGGAGGTTCTGTAGGGGTAGTTTATGTGGTTGACATAGGACAAATAAAAATTGTAGGGAAATGTTATTTGGCAGAGAATCAGGGAGCCCTGGTAGTATGTAAGTTGAGTTGTAGCCAGTATCCTGAAAGAGATTAATGTCACACAGGAATGTACAAACACTAGCCAGGAAGCACTGTGAGGAAGTTTTCCCACTGCTAGGCTTTGGTAAGGTCTCACCTGGCATAGCATACCCTTCAAAAATTATGTGGAGCAGTTGTAATTCTGTGGAGAGTAAAAGGAATGAATAATTAGGTGTCTAAAAACCATGGTATGTGTTAGGAAAGAATCAAACGCATGAGTTAATTTAGCCTCCTAACAAGAAAATCCCAGGGAAAGAAGGAGATGGACAAGTGAAAGGAAATGATCAATTTCCATGTTCATCTCATGGTGAAGCTGAAAGGAGTAAACTTAGGTTGCATTGGGCGGAGACTGAACTTGGTAGGGAGAACTTTTTAATGGAAAGAAAACTTAAAATGCTTCCATACTTTGTTTAGGGCTTGTTTGGAAGTTGGGAAAATCTTAAGGAACAGGTTTGTCTCCTGTTAGAGGAGGCACAAGTGTAGCTGGTCCTGTGCTGGAACAAGAGAATGGACTAAATGACTTGTAAAAATGTCTTCCAGCACTGCTTATTTGTGATAATTTCATTAATGTGTTAATTATCAGGATTTATTTTCATGATTATTGTAAACATTCAGGGAGAAAATTGAAAATACTAATGGTGCAGCTTTTAAATTTTATTTATTTTTTCTGACATTAATGGCTTGCAAAAAAGTGTTGTACCAGGGAGCACTGTGGGACACTGGGGAGGAGAATAAATGTCTGTATAAATTTTTGCTACTATTCATACATATTGGGGTATTTTCCACTTGAAATGACTGTCAGGATCTGAGACTAACTTTGAGATATACTGATGGTCCACCTTTGCTGATGAAAAAGCTTATTTACTCCCCACAGCGAATCTGGGGAAGACAAAATGTGGTGAGTAATAGCAGAATAGAAGTTAGTAGTGTCTGAAAACAAGGTATCATGTTACAGATTTCACTTTTGTTCTGGAAAAGGTATTTTTGTAGAACCATTGACCATGTGTGCTTATGGGCAGAGGTAGGATTAGTCTGATGCTCTTGGACATGAGTTCTGAACCACAAAATCATGGAATGGTTGAGGTTGGAAGAGACTTCTGGAGATCATCTTGCCCAACCTTTCTTCTCATGCTGGATCACCTAGGAGCATTGTTTAAAACTATGTGTAGCTGGATTTTGATTGTGTCTAGGGATGCAGACTCCAGAAAATCTCTGGGTAAGAGATACATGTGGTAGTCCTTGGTCACCCCTAGAATGAAAAGTGTTTCTCCCTGCTCAAAGGGAACTTCTTGTGCTTCAGTTTGTGCCTATTGCCTCTGATCCTGTCACTGGACTCTGCTGAAAAGAGCCTGGATCCATTCTCTTTGCACCCTTCTTTCAGGTATTTGTATTTATTGATAAGATCTCTTCCCTGAACTTTTTCTACTACAGGCTAAAAAGTTCAAACTCTCTGTCTGTCCTCATGTAAGAGAAACTTCAGTCCCTTTTTGGCCTTTTTCTGGACTGTCCCCAGTATGTCCACGTTTCTCTAACTGGGGAGGCTGGAACTGGACACAGAGCTCCAGGTGTGGCTTTGCCAGTGCTGAACAAAGGATGGGATCACCTCCTTCTGCCTCATGGTAATGCTTTTGCCTAATGCAGCCCATTCACTTCCCTTTGCTGAAGGCATGCTGCCCATGCTCAGCCTGGTGTGCACCAGGACTTCCAGGTCCTTTTCTGCAGAGCTGCTCTCCAGCCGGGCAGTTCCCAGTGCACGGCTGCCTGTGCTTCCTCCCCAGGTGCAGGACTTTGCATTTTGCTTTGTTGAACATTGTGAAATCCTGGTCATGCTGTTTCTCCAGCCTGTTAAGCTCCCTCTGGATGGCACCATGACCTTCTGGCATATATGCCACTCCTCCCAGTTTGGTGTCATCCACAAACTGGCTGAAGGTAGGCGCTGCCCCATCATCTACATCAGTAAGTTATTGAACAGGACTGGACTCAATAATGGCCCCTGAGATAAACCTCTAGGAACTGGCCTCCAACTAGGCTTTGTGCCACTGATCTCCCTGCCCTGGGCCCAGCCATTCAGCAAGGCCCCAGTCTACTTTAAAGTCTGCTCCCCCAGTCTGTACTTCATCAGCTGCTCTATGAGAATGTTAAGGGAGACAATGGGAAAAGCCTTATTGGAAGCAAGACAGACAATACTCACTGCTCTCCCCATATTGTGAAGGTCATTACATTGGTGGAGTGTGACTTCCCCTTGGTCAATGGCTGCTGACTCCTGATCACTGCTTTGTATTTCACGTTCCTAGAAATAGTTCACAGGATTAGTTGTACCATTACTTTCCCAGAAACTGAGATGAGTCTGACCAGTCTGTGGTTCTGTAGATCCTTATGCTTCTTCAAGATAGAAGTTATATTTTCCTTTCTGCAGATTTTAGGTGCCCCTCCCAATTTCTGTGATCACTCTGATACTGAGAGTTGTCTTGCATATCTTGGCTTGATGAAGAATACTTCTACCTCCACCACGTGTGTACTTCATCATGAGTTTTATCAGCAGTGTTTGAGATATTTCCATATTTTAATCCTTAAAGAGTAGAAATTCTTAGCTGCCCTCTGGAACAACTGTTTTTGATGCTTAACAATCAGCCTACCAATTTTTATTTCTTCAGATTTAGAAGGTATATATTTGTAAAAAGTGTATTCAGGTTGTTCCTCATTAGGATGTGGTGGTTTTCTGCCTAAGGGTTTATATCTTTCTTCTGCATGAATCTTGGAATGTTATGTAATGGTGTTAATCTCCAATCATAATAAAGTAATTCCCATGCTAGAATGCGCTGAAGATTCCACTATTGTAATATTATATATTGCAGTGTTCAGCAATGAATACCTGAGAACACACATAAGGAGAAGTGTATGCATAGAGTGGTTCTGATACAGGTATTTTAGTGACTTCCTGAGGCAGTGGCTGCGTGCATACTGCTGGATTTATTCCCTGGCAATAAGGAATCTGTTTGCCACAGTTATTTGCAGTCCCGTTTTACATCTACTTATAATCTTGGTTTCAGAACTTGGTGGAAATGAATTCTTCAACTTAATTATCTGTATGGAGAAATTGTCACCCTTTTGTTGTAAAACTGCTTCCTGATATTTTCAGTGGGAAGTGCTAGTGTTGTGTTATATAATTTATCTATAATATATATAACCTTTAGATATTTCTATTATGTTCCATGCAGTCTGTTATATTTCATACAGTTATCCCTTTAAGTTGCAGAGTCAGAGTTTTTCCTTCTAAAACAGGAACTGCTTCTGGTCATCATTGTTTTCTTATCTCCTCTTAAAAGCCCGATTGGATATTTTTTAGGTAACAGTGATCAATGTCACAGTATTCAAGATATGAGAACTCAGTGTTTTTAAGTAGTGATTTAGGAAAGTTTCTAATGTTTGCTGCTTAAAGGTATCCAAATACTGAAAATATGGTGGGTTTCATCCCTTTTCCCATAAACATTTTTGTTTATTTTCAGGCAAGAAGTTTGGTTGATTGCTAAGAACTGTAAGAGGTCCATCACTGAATATGACAGCAGAAATCGAGCCTCTCTTCTTTCTTTGATAGTTATGAGCACATTAGTAATGAACAGTAGACAAAATAGGGTCAGCATCAAAAGTCATTAAACATAATGTTTTTTTTTTTGTAGCTAAATAATTTCAAAATACATACATTATTTTATAGCCTTTTTGTACCTTCACTAGACGAATTCTAGGAGAATTTAAAAAAATGTACATTGCTTAGTACTACATAGTTTTTTTGGGTTTTTTTTTCCTAAAATGGCTTGTAAATAAATAGATATTTATGCTTTTTCTGGAAGGCATGTTGTCATTATAAGGAAATTAAGATCGAAAATTACTGTAAGATGATGCCTAGTAAAACCTTTTTTTGCATATTTTTCTGTAAAAAATATGCAAATTAATAAATATGCAAAATAAATTAATTTTTCTATCGTGGTAGACCACACCAGCAAAACAGTAAAATGTTTAGTTTATAAGAATTTCTAATGAATTCAAGTTAAACTAGATTGACTTAACAGAAATCAATGGATCATTAATTTTGAATTCTAAATTTACTGCATAAAGAATATGTCTGCCAACCACGAGGTAGTTTTGAATGTCTTCAAATTATCTAATGGACATGTGATAGCAAGCCCACATCAACAATTATTTAATGCAATTTACACTATATATATATACTCAGTGGGTTTATTTGCAGTCAGTGCAGTTCCTGTTCAGGCTGCTTTTTTTATAGAACCTGTTAAAAACAACACACTCTACTTGAAAGAATAATTTCTGGAAAGAGAAAAATAGGTCTCTGCAGCCAATACTTGTGACACTGGAGTCACAAGAAGTCTAACATTCTGCTGTGTTTTCTAGGGCAGTAAGATAGAAGGAAAACAGAGAATAAATGAGTTAAAATTATAATTTGCAGTATATATAAAAAAAGAATACAGGAGGATTGTAGCTATTGCAAAATAAAATAGAAATCCACAAAATTCCTCTTAACTATGAAGGTGAATTTGTCTCCTTAATATATTAAATATGAGGTACCAAAACAACTTCTGTTTGGTCATTCTGATGTCATTTTGATGGCTTGTTACACCTCTTACTGAGACTATTAAATTTACTATTTGCAACATGACGTGATAGTTTACTGACTGTATGTTTGCCTGGACATTTTTCTCAAAATATTTAATACAAGAAAAACTTGTTTATATTGGTTGGGTTGTTCACAATGTTAATGAGGTTAAGACACCCTTTCAGTGGAGAAATGGCTTGTTGAGCATTGGAAGAAGCTGCCTAGGGAAGAGATGGATTCACCATCCCTGGAAGGGTTCAAGGAATGACTGGATGTGGCACTTGGTGCAATGGTTTAGTTGGGACAGTGATGTTCAGCCAGAGGTTGGACTTGATATTGGAGGTCTTTTCCAACCTTAGTGAATATAGCAGAACTAAGTTTTATCAGAAGACATGCTGATAAACGTATATAAAACATTATAAAATAATAAACATGTTTGGAACAGGTAAATATAGTAATCATAAGAAATATATTTCTTAATTGTAACCCAACTGCTCTATTTTAATCCTAAAACATACATGGCTTTGTAATTCAGCACAACCACAGTGTATGGTTAATTAAAAAGAAATAGATGTTACATTAAAAAAAATAAAATTTATTAATAGACTTTATTAATAAGGAATTTAAAAAAGATTAGGAAAAATACAAGAAAACTATTGTCTGTTTGTGAAAGATAGAACTAAACTTAGAACAAAAACCAATGCTATGGTGTGATGAAGAATTCCTTTAGGATTCCTTTAGGATCACAGACTTTTTGTGTTTGTGTACTTTACTCAAACAATAAACTGGATGAAAGAATAATAAGGGAAAATATCCACTTATAAATAAGTTAGGGCTGAATTGGAGCTGTATCTGACCTATCTTGTGTACTAAAATCTCTAGATATTTTGTGTTATGCAACAGAAGTAGTAAAACATATTATATGATTGAAGAAGAGAGTGCTTCCATGTGTATAGGCATAGAGGTGTAAGGTGATGATTACTAGACAATATATTAACATAGAACTGCTCCTAAAAGCTTTGTGGGAAGTATTTTCACTCTAATTTTTGCAATTTCTCAGGGTTTGTGAATGTCACAGGCTATGGCACTACTAATATGCTGACCACATCCTGATTTGAACTGCTTTCAAAAAGAAATAGACAGTACCCCTAGAGGGATGACAGGTTGTCTGAATGAGATAAGCAAATAGATTTAGAAAATGCTGGCTTAAGCTTAACTTAAACAAGACAGAAGTGATACTCTTACAATAAGAGGAAACCATGTTAAGCCTGCACCCAAATCAGTGAGCTCAGTTTCAAATGCAACATTTAGGACAGAGACAAAAGGTGTTCTTGCAAGACATAGAGGCTATACACTCATTTTGGCATTAACCCTAATGAATGCTTGAATTTTTATTTTCCAAAGCAGAATTGTGCATTGCATTCTGTGAAGAATTGATGCTAAAAATCATGTATCAATTTATATGATTTAGCAAGTCTTAATATTAGGAAAGTCAAAATTTCTAGAGAAGATCCTATCCCAGCTGCTGCACTCTACTGGCTCTACATTATTCATGATAATTTAATGTCATTCTCCTTAAAATGGCTGGGCAAGTTGTATTCTGTGAGTGGAAGTGATGGGAACCCTATTTTACATGCAATATTACTAGTTCCAAGTAAGATTATTCCAAAAAGTGGCATAAGATGGTTTGACTTGCTAAATGATTTTTTTTTTTAATGAGAAGTGACCATTCAGTGCACAAAAAACTGCTATGATGTATAAAGTTGTTTTTTTTTTAATGGATTGTCTATAAATTTTCAACCATTCATGGTACATAAATTTTTATTTATGTCAGTTTGAGGGAAATTCAAGTTTGTGGAAGTAACTTTTTAATAACTTTATTTTTCTTTTAACCACGGAAATATTGCAAAAAGCAACATATTCTTTGCTTTCATATAGAGTTTCTATTTTGATAAAATAATCTCTTAGTCACATTCATGGAGATGACATGGCAGAGACTAAGCAAAAGGAAACAAAAAGAGAATATCTCCTATTTCTTATGTTTTGTTAGGTTGGTAGAAAATTACATCAGCTTTTTTAGTATGTTTGCCTTTCTCTTCATGCAGGGAACAATTGTCTTCTCATAATTGGATAGAAAATAAAAAATACATGTGTGATATCACACTGATGAATTGTGGTCATGTTCATGATTCTCATTGTGAACATAGCACATACCAAAATCTGAACTTCCATGGGATTTATATTATCTGAATTACTTTTCATGGAATGCTTTATGTCATTATTTGCCCTCTGGTAATTTTTCATTTTGAATTAATATTGACACTAGGAATATAAGCCCAGCACAAAAACTTTCTGCTATAGAACAGCAGTTAGAGTGCTTGAAACTGAAGGGAAACTTGGGATTTCAGCAATTCTACAGCCTTCCTGCACATACAGAATCCTCGTCTGAAACCTAACAGAGAGAACCAGAATGTACAGCCAGGCTGTGCTTCATGTACATGATTCCTGGGCATCAGTTAGTTGAACCAATTCCTTTTAATAACATAAAAATTGTTTTCATAGACCATCTTCTTCAAACTCAAGACTGCTGTTTTTCTAGTTTAAAGATTTTCTTATCTCTCTTTGGCAAGTTTCCAATGTATTTTATTTTGGCTATCTGCGCTGCTCCACTCTGTTAAAGTTTTCCTCACTATGGATATTTGTTCTTTTGTCAGTATTTTCTATTCTAAACATTTTAAATTTAATTTAATATTATTGGATTTGGAGACTAGATCAACACATTATAGTGTTTTCTGCACATTATAGTGTTTTCTCCATTATCTAGTTTAAAAATATGTCAAATTGGATGCTTTTGGTTGAGTTTTCCAAGATAAAATAATAAGCTTAGCAATCAGCATCATGAAATCAAAGGATGTTGGAACTAGTTAGACTTTAATGGAACTGATCTGTCTCTTCCCTGAAGCCATGCTTCTGTGAGTCATGCAGCCACCCTCACAGTACTGTAAATGTAAAGAGTATGCTCAGGATGCACTCACACAAGACAGCAGAGTTATGGGTGTCTGTTTTCATCACTTGGGAAGAGTAACTGCAGTTGACTTGGGCTTGTTTTGGCATTACAGCTTCTGTTTTTATATAAAAACTGCTGACTTGAGCTTTCTAGTGTTCAGTACTTGGAATTAGGCTCACCTGGTGTTACAGGCTAAGAGGTTCTTTCTAACCTCATCTACCAGGGGTGATTGTCTAGACTTTTTGCTTGAGATTGTAGATCAAAACAGTCCTTTGGTACCTCTCCTCAATATATTTCTCTTTAGCTCTTTCTTTCTATTTCATCCTTTCAACATTTTACCTGGAAAAACTCAGCATGGCTTTTACCAAAGAGGAATAATCTCCCAGGATATTGAGGTTATTGAGGTATCACACATGAGTAAGGGTATGAATAATGTAAAGGTGTTAACTTGTGTAGTTTTTGGAGAGCAGTACCTGTATCCCAAAGTAATCCTGGGTTTGGTTTGGTTTGGATTTTTTCCATATAAACTGTTAGTAAGAAAACATGAATAGAAGATACCTTCATTTGTTCTGCTGTGAGTGATTGAAAAATTTCTGGAAATAACTAGAAGTTTTAAAATTATTAGATGAATTGGGAAGACAATTCTGATGACGAATTTGAAGTCAGAGATGTATAAAAGTTTATTTAGTAGTAAAAAATAACATTTCCTGAAACAGTCAAAGTGGCTTTACTGATGACTTCTAACTGTTTGTATCAAATACATCAGGATTCTTAAATCAGTAGTAATTGGTACAATAAAAAAGGCTTACAAAGGGTAGTTTTAATGAACAGTAATATGATATTAAAATATTATAAATATTTCTATTTTGAACTGCAGGTAGAATATAAAGATAAAAGCATAATTAAAAATGTTGAATACATATTCAGGAAACAGGAGAAATTCAGTGATCATGGTTGAATCAATTATAACACCATAACTGCATAAATACCCTCGAGATGTTGGGTTGAATTCCTGGAAAATCAGTAATGAGGTTCACAAACCAATACCAAACTTCAGAAACAGGAAACAAGTTCTGAAAGAGTTAGTGCCAGTAGCTCCAGACATGGATCTGCTGGATACCTTTTAACTCTATGGAGTTTCTTCATACTGAAGATGTTTGGTAGTTCACCAAGGCTTCCTATGTGGTCTAAGCCAAACACTTTAAGGTTTACTACTGAATGCAGGTGCTGAGAGTGGTTTGTACCTCTGGAATGACTGCTACAAATGACCCAGCTGTGGGTAGTACTGGATGCTAATATGGGCACTTCCAGCTGCTAATGATACCAGTGGAAACAGTGATGATTTTCACACCAATTTTCACATAGCAATGGGTATTTTTGCTTACTTGCAGGTTGAAAGCAGAACCAGACCTGTCAGTCATCAGTATCTGGGGAATTCCTGTCCCCTGGAGTCAGGAAACACAATGAGGCTTGCTGAAAATACAATTAGGCTTCCCAGCTGCAGAGCTTTTCAGATGAAAGTTCAGTAATGTTGGTTACATGTTTTTAAATTCCCAGCTTCTTTCAACAACACTTCTGTTAAATTGATACCTGTGAGTTAATGCTGTGTTTGTCTTTGGGAGGGTCTAGTCTCTCAGCTGTGCACATTTTTTTTGATGCATTTGCAGTGGTTGTGGTACAATTTCCAGAGTGAAGATGAGTAAAGTGTTGTTATCACTGTTGTCTTGTTTTATTCCTTTGATAAGGAATAATTGTAGTATTTTTCTCAATTAATTATAAAAAATATAATTAAATGTTCATTCTTTAATTGAAGAGTTGTTGGGGGACAGCAAGGCTAGAGGAAAAAAGTGTCTATTTATTCTCCCTTGTTTAAGACAGGAAAGGGTTAGACTGATTTAGAAAGGCTGACTACAGGATGTGGAGCTCTGCCATGTTTACTTACGGAAGACATACTAGATGAGACAATTGTCTTTTGTCATCAGGAGAAGATTTTTCTTATGTGATGATAGTCTTCACTCTACTTCTAGTTTTAGAGATTTGAGGACAATTGAACAGATAGTCAGAACATTCAGGTATGCTCCAAAAGGAGGCCAGTCCACAAAATATTTATATCACGAAACCCTCCATCAGCTCTTCTATTTTACAGATGAGTGTACCTTTTTATATTTTAACATCATCTTTCCCATTTGCTTTTACTTGTGTGCTCATGGGTACTTTCTGTGATGATAGTAGAAGTAATATTGATTTTTAAAAAGTAGGAAATTTACTTATCTCTTCCAAAAGATAATTTTCTGATTACGTTCTGTATAGAGAGAAAGTCAAAATAAATTCATAGTGATGTGGCTCCCGGAGTATCTTGGACTCAGAACAAACACAGACAGATGGTGCCAGAGTGAGTTGATCAGAAGCCTGGGGTGAGGAGGAATACTACAGGGTACAAAGTCTCATCTATGAATAACATTAACAGACGGTGAAGATTCTCACAGAGCAAAAAAAGGCACTGTCACAGAAACAAAAATCCAGTTTTTACCAAGGCCTATTTGGAATTTGGATTTGTCACTGACATGATTCAATTACTCCAAAATTTGAAAACTGATCAGTAACTCAAGTTACTCTTTCCACATGTCACCTTTTTTCATCCTTTAGGAAGTTTTGCATCCATGTGCACATTCTCTGTTTCAACAGCTGATTAATAAAATTAGGTTTGTTGTAGGAAATGGATTTTCTTGTTTCAGTGTGAAGCTTTTAAGCAGTGAGAACTTTGATTTTGTCAGCTGGGAGAGTCAGGTCTCTAATCTCAGGTGTGCTTTATCCATGTATACAGACCATGTCAGAAAACAGTTTTGGAACAGTTGTGGACACCCCTTCTCCCACTTATGTGCCTAAGAGCTAAACATGTTTTATTGTTTCTAGTGCAGTGTTCACCAACAGGGTGAAAATCACTAATATTTGTATGACAAAAATGTGATTAACAGGTAACTTCAGAAACAACAGCATGTTATCTGTTTCAAGATTAAATGTGAATTTAAATTAGCAAGTATACTGTAGTCATATTTCATCATATCTAGTGATGTTGCTGCATTCTTCTCTTTACAGTATCTATATTGAATTTCTTAAGAAAATATTATGCTATATGTTCTGTTGGAAATTATTCATTTAAAGATTAGTTAATGGATTTGGACTCCATTGTGTACATTTCCCATTTCCTAGCTGTTACAATACTAATTACCTATGTACACTAAATGAATATTCTTTCTTTGCTTAGACAAGCAACACTGACGAGTTGTGACAATCCTAGGATCACAACTTTATATCCTCTGGTGATTTGTTCAGGTATTGGCTGTGATATCACAGCCGTGCCTTTGCCTCTCTTTTGACTGTACCTTGAGAGGCCAGGGAAAGATGAAAGTAAGATGCAGATATAATAAGCTGCCTCTTTTGGTGTCCATATTTAAAGAAAGCTCTTGCTTTCAATGTTGGAGACCAACTGTTACAAAGATCCTGTTGTAGCAGCTTAGTTACAACAGCAGAAAGATTTGGAAATGTATCAGAATTTATATTGTTTCATCTTTGAATAGTGATGTCTGGTCAGTCCTGGACATAAAAGACACAAAATAAGAATGGCAATTGATTTTGAACATGATGGAATTGACCACGTTCTGCAGTAGGGAGGATAATAAATATTTTTTCCCCCCAAACTTTATTCCACAATGTCTACAATTAGGATAGTAGATTTTTTGCAAAGTCATGGCAGTTGAGGGTACCTCTGTGGGAAAGAGCAAAAGGAAAACCACCTAATAATGTAAGGCTTTCCTTCTGCCAGAGTCTGCCAAATTTGATTTGCATTGAACCTACTCAGGGATTAGGCCTGCAGGTATTATTATTAAAAAAACAAAAAAGAAATTAAAAAGAAAAAAAAAAGCTTCTCAGCAATTTGTATGATGGCATAAAAAGATAGTAATCTATGTGCTCTGATCAATAATATGCAAACATAAAATGCATGAAAATAAGAACTACGATGCAGGAGAATAAGTGCTCGATGAGGAGCAGAACTAAGACTTATTTTGTTGTTTAACTGCAGTTGTGTTAATACAAATGTGAGTAAAATCTATTTATATTTACAACAGTATTCAAGCTTTGTAGGAAAACAGGTATTCACAGAGCTGTCAGAGTCCCTGCTCTCTCTGGTAGCTCCTGGAGCCCACTGCTGCTGCTGCTTCCTTCACTCTGTGGGGTTATGGGCAGTAGGCCAGCTGGTGGCCTGGCTTCATTCTCTTACAACCCTCATGTATACCCAGTAACTCTGAGCTCTTAATGGTTAATTAATAGGCTTTAATTAAGAGGTTAAAGGATTTCAATATAGGATTAAATTCTGATCTTCTCTCTGACACTGATTAGTTGGGGTGGTTTTGTACGACTACACTTCGGAAAACTCAAGCGTTAGCTGTCAGAAATAGCATTAGATTTACTACTATTTATGCAGCTTTATACAGCTGTTAGATTTATATTATTTATACAGCTTTTGATGCAAAAGTTTATCTTTTACCAAATACTTTTTATCAAATACTTTTAATCTTAAATGAAAAAACACTGCTGCAATCTAAATTGACATGTTTTACTTCTGAGAAGCAAAGTTTGAGTTCAGTGCACTTTTACAGTGAAGGGGAAGTATAGAGGCATGGATTTAGATATAATTAGTGTGGGGAAAATCACACACCTTGTTCATGCACTTACAAAAAGACCCTCCTGCAGGTGAGACTATCTGACCACCTTCCTCATTAAAAGAAAATTATATTAGCATGATGAAAGTAATTTGTGCTTTGGCTTTACTTCCTGTTACTTTAAAAAGATGAGCAGTATGGAAAATAAGTCTTCTGAGAATTGGCAAACTTTCAAGAGGCTCTCCCCCTAGAGTGCTGCTAGCAATGTGGCTTCATTGGTGCTACTTTTACAGTAAGAATAGTGACACTGTAAAAACTGAGATGCATCTGAAATAAGTGCAAAAACCACTTTTGGTGGTGATTTTTCACCATCAAACATGTTGGTGTAGTTTGCTTGGGTGAAGTTGAGACAACCATGTGTTGAGCACAACCAAGACTTGCTTACTTTGGCTTTCCCAGCATTGCTCACATTTATTTCCTGTTTGTTAGAAAAGGAAAATCATCAAGATAGGAACACTCCTGTCACAGAAGTAAAAAGATAGGGGCTGCTTAATAATTGAAAATGCTCATGAATGTTGTAAACAATGTGGAATGAACTCATTCTAATCATGATACCGCAATGTCAGGAGGTGTTACATTTCGGAGCAGAGACAGTCTGACCTATTATTTAGCGTGTGTTTATTTTGACTATGTGTGTAATTGTCCAATGAAAAAGTAATTTTTCCTTTCATAGTAAGGATAAAAATGTCTATCAGAGTACCTTAATTATTTTGGACATTTCTAATACTACAGGTGTGAAGTGAATGTCTTCCTATTGTAAGTCAACAGATGATGCAAAAAAAGTAACCCGAGTTACTATGAGAAATACTATCTCTGCTGGAGATGTCCTTTATAAATGTAATAATGTTGCAATGTGCTTAATTGCCAACAACTGAATTAGCCTCTTTTTCTGGCACATTTGGTAAATACTGTATCTTTTTAGAAGGAAATTTAGAATAATATTAATAAAAGTATAATTTGTGGAAACAAGTAAAATATAAGATAAACTGTGAAACTTCTTCTGAGTGAATAATTTA
This sequence comes from Passer montanus, assembly GCF_014805655.1. NCBI lineage: Eukaryota > Metazoa > Chordata > Aves > Passeriformes > Passeridae > Passer > Passer montanus. The sequence goes on from NW_024366480.1 coordinate 5,235,638, forward strand.
GATAGAACAGTAATTTCTATACTTTTAAAAATAAGGCTGTATAAAAAATAACTTATAGTAATTAAAATATTTATAAATGTGCCTCAAGTTCCTTAAAACTGATATTTAGTAGAATTCCTAAAATAAGCAGTATTGGCAAAAATGTAGAGATAATTAAGGGGCAACTAGAGTTCTAATGCTTTTATATTAGTGTAATATTTCTGCTTCAAAACAACATTCAAGTGAATCAGGAAGAAATATCTAACTATAAAAATCAGCATGTTTTTATCAGCATAGATACAAAAAATAGAATTATAGGATAAAAATGGACTGTAAAAGGAAGCTTTTATGGGAGCCACGTGTATTCTTAGGATTTTAGATTTCAGGTGAGAATTTTTGTATAGGATATGAAAGTTTGTATACATCCTGTCTTAACTGTGTGTGGAAAATACCCCAATAGGAGTCTTGAGTTTTGCACAAAGCTCATGACATAGTAAGGGTGCTGCAATAGCTGCAAAATAATTCTAATTCTAGGAAATAAAACACTTTTCTGTTAAAAAAAGAAGAAAAAAGTAATGAGATGTGATTCTCTTTCTGTTCAGCAAGGAGCCCTGACCCTTTCTACTTTTTTTTTTTTATTTTTACCTGGGGGTCTTTTGTGGTTGATTGACTTCCAAGTCTAGAGACATTTTGGTTTCTTGCTGGGATTGTCTAATAGATAGACAACTGAAAGTGGTGGAGTTGAGAGTGTCATAACTCTGGATGTGAATAATGCTACACCTTATGTGCTTATTTTACAGCAATATACAGGATACAGATCTTCCGTGTCCATTGTGCCTTTTCTTCTAGAAATTAAGGACAGATGCTGGTTGTCATCAATATGAGACTGAATGCAGAAAGAAAGGCTGACTATTCCTATGCACAGTTTCTGAAAACTCCACTTTCAGTTGTCCAAAGTGCTTAGCAGCAGTAGTACATGATAGTACTATGGCATCAGTAGGACTGGAGATTCAAATAGTATCACCTACTGTGAGGTGTCTCTGATGGAGTCCTTTTTAATATTCAGTAAGGCTTGAGCTCACGTTGCATTGTTACCCTTAAAATAAGAGAGTTCTAAAAGTTTCCTTCTGTTACTAGGGCTATTTTTCCAAACTTGAAACACAATTGTATTTGAGACAATTGTGTTTTTCCTATCAGAATTGGCAAAACTTATTTAAGTGAAACTGAAGGTTTCTGGATATGTAAAGCATGCAGATTGATTGTTTACTTTTTTTTTTTAATGGGTTAGTTAAAAAATTGACCATAATTATCTGTAATTTTACAGTTCCTGGTAGCTTACTTTTGCTGTAAGTTCAACTGCTCACTCCTGATCTTCATTGTCAGCTGAGGTTCAGTTCTTACAGCTTCAGCACTTTATCAAAGCAGCTCCTTTGGGATAGTGTGGATTACAAACACAGGGACGAGGCCATGGAACTGGAGATAAAATATTTTTAACTGCATGAATGCAGTTGTGGAATGAACTTGGAGAGTTTCCTTGGAGAGTCAGGCACTTTTTCAATCACAGTTGGCATGATTAATCTTATTTTAAATGAGACCTAAAATTACCTGGGAAGTGTTGGCCTTGTTGCAAGGGTAAAGAGCAGAAGGAAAACTACCACTGTTGTGTGTAACAGTATGGATTTAGCTTACCCACTTGATTCTTAGACATTAAAACCAGAGTCATACTCATATTTCCAGTACAGCTGGAGAGGGTAAAGAATGAGATGACAAAATCATTAGAGGAAAAATGAAGAATTTTTTTATGCAGAAAGAATTAAAAATGCAGCTAAGAATGTTTATTTTATAGTCAAATGAGAGAAATATTGTAGGAATAGACAGACTCACAATGGTTTAAGAAACGATTTTCTAATTTTTTTTTAACAATGAGCAACTACAGAGCAGCATGAGCAGCTATGGAGAATGAGGACACATTATACCACAGTGTAATCACCATAATATTTGCATGAAAGTTGTGGAAACTTCTGTTGTAACATAGGATTTTAAATAAGATCCAGAAAAGAATAATTAGATCCTTCTCAGTTACATTGAAATAAAACGAAGTGGTGTGAAAATATTAAAAGGTGTAAAGTAGTTTCCATATGGACTTAGGAAGGAACCTTACTTGTTTACAGGTGGTAACTCTCATAACTATAAGCTATGGAGAAATTAGGGAGTTTTGTCTGAATGATTTGGCCATTAAACTTTTGGAGCAATGTGGTATTATCTTTAATTTTAAATGCCCATATTTCTTATTATCACCAAAGGAGTGTTGGAAAAGATCTTGATAAATTGGATGTTTTACTATATTGTGTCTGTTTAAAACTTAGTTGTAACTTCTAGCTTTCTGCATATTATAGATTGTAAAAGTAGAATAAAAAATTCAGTAAAAGATGAATTTTAATAAACAAGAAACAATTAGAAAGATAACACTTCTGAATTTAATCTTGCAATTAGTTTGAACTGCTAAAGAAAAGGTAGAAGCAAGGAAGAAGAAGCTGTTCTGAGGAAAACTGGAAGTTACAGGTACAGCCAGGAGCTACCTATTTCCTTTTATGCATCTTGTCTGGCTTATCTCAATCTCATTAAACGCACACAGAAGTATGATAACATTAATTGTGTCAGTCCTTTTTAGTCCATATGTTCATCTTCTTCATGCTCATTTTTTCTTGTGTTCACAGGCCCATTGTTCACTTAGCCATTGTTCCCTGCTCCCCTGTTAACAAGGAGCAGTTTCACTTCTGATAATAAATAAAGTTAATAAACATAGGCTGCAGTTTTATTCAATACTGAGCATTATAAAGAGAAAAAAAATAGCTAAAGTAATCTTTTCTATTCCAGATAGGCTTTTTGTCTAGCTGGTGTGTTTTCTGTTGATTCATTTACAGTCATATCCTCATTTATTAAAAGGCAGGGGCTTTTTTTTTATCACATTCTTGCTTGTCTTTTTTTTTAAATGAGTTTCTGACTGTATTAAATTAAACTAGAGTCAGTGACATGACTTCATCTGTAGTTAAAAAATTTATTTAGGGTCATACCAAATTAAGTAATTTGTTCTGACATCAGGAAGAAAGCAATGGGGGAATATTTTCTATTTTGTGAGGAAGGTCAAATAAACTGTAAACAAAATGTGATGCAGTGTGACCTGTAAGAAAGCCTTTGCAGAAAGCCCTAGTAAGTGGGAAAAAGAGAGAATGGAGCCAGGCCAACTTAAAGACAGCATATTGGCCAGGTATTTTACTTCTAAGAACAGCCTGTTACAAGATTCCCACCAGCAGAGAATATTTGGGTTTAATCTCCTGCATGAGGCAAATGATGTTAGGTCATAACAGAACATCTTTGCATTCTTTACATCTTTACATCTGCTTCCTTGCATGGAAATAGAGACTGAAACAGAGATCTGGTAGTTTTGGATGCTCATTAGCTCTGATATTTTTGGCTTTTCCCCCTTGAACTATAAGTGAGCAGCAGCACTGGTATGAACCAAGGACAGCATCACTTAGCAGCAACACTCCTTCCTTTCCATTCTCTTAGCTCTTTTTCTTCTCTTCAGCATTTCAGGCACAGTCAGTGTAATTCACTTAGATTTAGAATATATTTATGCATTAGACTAAAAGTATATTAATTTTACAGTATTTTTTTAGGGAAACAATCCAAAGACATCAAGTTCCATGTGTGTGAACTTATTTTAACTCTGCGTCTATTTTACCTAGAATCCAGACCTTAGCTATATTGTGGTGTTTTATTATTTTTTCCCTTTTGTTTGTTTGTTTTTGGTTTGGTTTTTTAAAGGTTTTTTGTGAATTCAGTAAGAGTATGATATTGATAAATACTTCACTGATGGAGAGGCAGGTAGTATTTTTCTTAGTGTGAACAAAGTTATTTCTTTTGTAAGCAAGTAAATTTTTCACCATGTTTAGGGCTGCTTTATTCTCTGACTAGTCAATTCTGTAGGCTCTTTAAAGATGTTCTGCACTTAAAATTACATCACTGTTCCTCTTTGTCTCTTTCATGTTAATGAATATCACAGAATAATTAAAGAATAATTCCTTTATAGGCTAGTGATTAGGAGACATGAAAATCATGGGTGTTTTCCTAGGTAGTTCCACCTATAAACCAACTCAAAACATAATAGGTGAAATAGCTAAAAATTTCAGATTTGTTTCCACTGACATTTTCAGGAGGATTTACTCTATTAAGAAAAAATGTCAAATTGAAATATCTCACTATTTGACATTGCTGAGTAGGGCTGTTGTGGTCATTATATGGCTTATAATGAACCATCTTTTTCTAAACAAAATACTGAAAATGCTAGGAAAAATCTGTCAGTTAACTTTTAAAGTAGGGAAAATGCATTTCCCACCTGAAAAAAAAAAAGAAAAAGGTAGAGAATGTTATTTTCTGTTACATTTTTGCTAAAACAGATAAAAATCAGAATGTTTATGCCAAGTACAACTGACAGGAGAAACTATGCACACTTTTCAGGTAAGCTTAGGATTATTGTTTCTGCATAGATTTCTTGCACTCAGGGCAGAGGTATAAATTCAAATGAATTGGATTTTATGGTATCTTTCTGTTTTAAAAGAAAAAGTTTGTGAAAGTTTAGCTAAAACTGACTGGTACTTTCAGCAGGAATCAAAGTAAGTGCTTGTGTCTGGCTCTTTTCAATATCTTAGATTTCTCCTATTTATTGTAAATTCTAGTGCATAGATTAAAAAGCAGCATTTTTACTTGACAATTATATTTTCAAGCCCTTTCAATTTGCACTCTCTGAATGTATTTTTTTCAATCTAAGGTCTAAGCTTAGATATTTCACTTAGGTAGGTGCCCCAGAAGCTAAACCTACTGACAGTAGAAAATAGTTAATTTTTATTTGAGGAAATCAGACAGTTAGAAATAATACATCAATTCCAATAAGACAGTTGAGATCTAGCCAGCAAGAAAGTTAAAAGTGCTGTGAATTGAGTGAATGTTTGCAGAGATCTCTGCTGACATCTACTTTCTGTCAATATTTGATTTTCACTGATATGAATTGTGAATGGCTTCAATACTCTAGTTGTGTTATCTGCCTGAGTATGATAACCCATTAATTTCAACTAGAATTAGATGTAAGGTTTTTGTTTGAAGTTAGATTTGAGTCTTTGGTTACTTAATAATTTTTCTTTATCTGGTAGACTTAGAGCAGAATCATGGTCTTCTGAAAAAGAGTTTTGTGTGATGCCCTTTCTCATTTCAGCTGAAAATTGGCAAAATCATCATTTTTCAATTACGAACTATCTTATTTTGCATTGCTAAACATGGATTTTTAAAAAATTTTTAATTTCTATTTTACTGCCTACACATATCAAAATCAAAGCATAAACTCAAGGTTTTTCTGCCCTTTGCACTTCATAGAATTGAAAGCAAATGTGGGTTCGTTGGTCAGACTTTGAGGGAGTTTTGCTCACAGTAGTTTATGAAAAACATAAAGATCTGGGTTTTTTCTGTTAGTAAAAGTGGTTACTTTTTTTCTTTTCAACACTGCTAAGCCAAATAGTTCTTGTTGAATGTTTTTTTCCTTATGATTCTGCTTGGGTTTATATTTCATATCTCTAGCCTGATTAAAGCTCTTGCCAATAATGTAACAACAGGAATGTTCTTTGAAGAGAGTCTCTGAACTGACCTCCTGCACAGAGCATGGTTATTGCCAAGACTCAGTTAAGGCAGCTGGAGCTCTATCTGGGCAAGTTTTGAAAAGCTCCAAGCACAGTGATCCCACAGTATCTTGGGACAACTTTTTTAAAGTGCTGCATTACGTTCCAAATGTACATGCTTCTTCTAATGCCCAGCCTGAACCCCCTCACAAAGTGCCATTTTAGTGCCTTTTGCTGCTTGATTTGGATTCTTTATTATCAGGAAGAATTTGGCTCTGTAATTTTTCTTTTCAGGTAATGTTTAGATTAGATAGCTAGTTTCAGACAGGTGTTAAATCACTCCCTTAGTCCATTCCTCTTCACTGGATTGAGCGAAGACATGATAATTTTCTTCTGTGTTGACAAACTGGACTTGTCAAATGTGTCCAATTTGTCCACATCCATCAATAGCAGGCAGACACCAACCTGGGCACAATAGTCCAGGTGCAGCCTTGCTAGTGCCAGTCAAAGGGAATAAATAACTTCCCTCAATCTGCTGTTTATACTCTTGCTAATATGGACCCATACGTAATTTGTCCAATTTGTAATGCAAGCACACACAGCACTGGCTCATTGCCTGGTTTCCACCCTATTTTCCAGGGGTTCTTATCAGCAGAACTGCTCTTCAGCCTGCTGTTTCCCAACCTCTACCAACACATGGGGTTATATATATAAGAGTAATATCCATTAAGTGGGTGTAGGCAGTGACAGGTTAGCTGGCACACTTGTAAAAGCAGGAACTTAATGAGTACAGTACAGGAAAAATGTCATATGCTACCAGTCATTGCCACCAGCAGAAAAATTGTTAAATGAATGGTCTTGGCAGAACTGAAAGTGAACAAACCCTTTTTGAATCTGGATTAAAGCCACATCCGTGCTCTGTGCCTGGGAATACGAAATGAGGCAAGTGCTACATCTGTAATAAAACTTTGAGAGAAAAATGAGGAAATGAGAAGTGGCTTCTACACTTACATCTGGCCTAAACATCCTGGATTCTTTCTTAACAGTCGCCCTTCTAGTGGTAGATTTTTAGCAGATTTAGAAGTTTCAGAAACATTTATGTGACCTTTTGGAAGGTAGGTATAGTTTCAGAACATCTTGTCAGTAATTTTTTTAAGTTTTGGTAAAATGCTGAAAGTTTTAGGGATATTTCTGGAGGGGAGGAGAAAATTAAAATTTCTGTACAGTAATAAAATGTCAATAATAAACTTGAATTTCTTACTTGCCTTTGGCATGGATCAGGAGAGACTCATAGTTTGCTGCTTTTTAACTGATATGGAAATTTTAATATCTGGAAAGGTGTGGGCAATCAGGAAAAGCAGAATTAAATTAAATCCATTCCAGAACAAAACACGTATTCCAATGCAAGACATATCTTGACTCTGGCAGAGCAATCCAAATTCTTACAAACAGTTGCTTTTCACATTGAGATGTCTTCTATGAAGTTATCTTGGATATGTTATTTAAAAAAAACCAAACTTGTCTAGTCGTATAAAGCTCATGAACTTCACCACTGTAACTTCTAGCCAATACAAGTGAGGTTCAGGGAAGTAATTCTCATGAGAGAACAGAACTTAATTACCAGTTTCTCAGACCAAACTTTCAGTACCATTAGGTGTCTGTGTAAACTCATGTCAACTTCTCCTTTTCCTCTAAAATCTCTAAAGTTTATAGAAGTTGTTAAAGTACATGTATTTTTGAAACAAATGTAGTAAAGGAGTGAGACTTTGCATCAGTACAGATAGATGGCCTGTGCTGTAGGGGCCATTGCCAAAATTATATAAGGGTCATGGATATGCATTTCTGAGTTTTCTACTTAAATTAGCTGTTAATTGTGATTTAATATAATTATCTGGATTTACAAACAAAAAAAAAAGTCCCTCTCATGTCAAAAAATAAGTCTTTTCATTGTGGATAAAATTTTGGCCCAAAATACAACTCTTGGGCAGAACCCATTTTTTCACTGCTAGAAAGACATTGAGGTGGTGAAGTGTGTCCAGAGGAGGGCAATGAGTTTGGTGAAGGGTCTGGAGTCCCATGAGGAGCAGCTGAGGGTGCAGGGGTTGTTTAGCCTGGAGAAAAAGAAGCTCAGGGATGACCTTATGGCTCTCTGCCTGAAAGAAGGGTGCAGCCATGTGTGGGTCAGGCTCTTCTCTCAGGTAACCAGTGGTTGGGTGAGAGGAAATGGCCTCTAGTTGCACCAGGGGAGGTGTAGGTTGGATATTAAGAATAAAATTCTTCATGGAAAGGGTTTTCAAGCATCGGAACAGGCTGTCCAGGGCAGTGTTTGAGTCACCATCCCTGGAGGTATTTAAAAGATGTGTGGATGTGGCACTTGGGGACATAGATCAGCAGTGACCTTGGCAGTGCTGGGTGAACAGTTGGACTCAATGATCTTAAAAGTCAATTCCAACCTAACCTATCATGGGTGGCTCTTGACCTCTTGCATTAACAGAGTAACTCACTGGATATCAGGACTGGAAATTGTAGTCTTGGGATACCTGAGTTTGGTTTTAGTCTCTGAAGTTTGCCTTGGTGCTGGTTACTTTAATTTCCCTAGTAAGTGGACTTCCGAGCCCCTCAGGCAGCAATGACTGCAGACAGCATGAACAAAATGGAATTTTATTTTGCATTATGTTTTCTGAAAAGTATACATTATAAAGTTTTTGCTAAATGTGTTTCAGATACTGTGCTATTCTAAACATCTAATTATTGCTGTGTGTTTTTAAGTCAAATTTTGGCTTAAACCTAGATGATAAAAAATTAATTATTTATCTACAAAAAAGATCAAAATTTTAAAAATGAAATTCCTAAATTGAAAAATTTAAATTTTTTTTAGTATGCATATTCATCTCAGGTGGTTCTGCTTAGTATATAGAAAACATATTGTGTCTAACTGAATATTTCATAGATTCTTTGTTCAAGTTTTTCTGACAGCTATCAATACACGTAATATTTTTCTCAAAACAGAAAAAGATGTAATAAGGAACAATTTTGGCAGATTATATGTTTCCTACTAGAACAAGGATTTTCAAAAACTACTCTGTATAACCTTGGAAAGTTTATACTTTAAAGGAAAAGTTATGACCTTTACATAGATTCTTGTGCCCAAGAGGAAACACAAGTGAAATTATTTCAGTACATGAGGCTTAAGATTTGGCAAAAGCCTTGTGCTTTTTATGCATCAGTGAGACTGGTAAGCAAGTAATCATACAAACAAAGGCTGTAGATTATAAGGAAGCCACAAAACTGAATGCAGCCTAAAAATAAACTTGGAGTTCAGCATAGATAATATGCTTTAAATGAAGAATGCAGTGTTAAGCAAAATTAAAAGGCAGGCAAGGTCTCAGAGATTACATGTGTTATTGATGGAAACAGGCCAGACTACCAACTACCAATTATATAGTGTTGTCAGTGTAAAACGCTGAAATGTGCCAAGTTTCCAGACTTCCAAATTTTTTTTTGCAACTTCATTCAGCTCTTGCTTGTTAGTAACTCTTGTCCTGCCCCATTCAACAAAGAGCACTTAACAGTGAGCTCTTTGGAAGCAGGGAGAAGGCAGAGGAAGCCCTTTACTCCTGACTGCCCAAAAGGCTTTTAGGGCAATGCCAACTCTGCCATCCCTCCTGATGAGGTCCCAGATGAGCCCCTCTCCCTGCTGGTGCGGGTGGGAAGGGGCTGAAAGCGAGGGAAAAGGGAGCCACTGCTGCTGGGAGTCCACACTGCTGGACTCTGGATTGATCTCGAAGTGACAAGAGCAGGTACACAGAAAAATGACACATAAGCAAATGAAGTAACCTCATTCCCTCTTCCTGGGAAAGGGTCAGTGGCAGCTGGGAGCTCAGGCTGCAGGTCAGTACAGAGGACAAGGATAACTCCATCCTCCTGTCCTTCCTGCTGGAGAGGGGGAGCTGCCTGCCTGCTCCTACAATTCCTCTGTGGTCTGATGTAAAGTACATTCTTAGGGGAGTTTTCCTGAAAAACAAAGTGAATCCCAACAATTCTTGCCATATGTGTGAATATTCATGGTAAATAACTGCTTAAGTTAATTTTTAACTGACTTGTGTAATATTTGTTTTGGTAGGGGCCTCTAAAAATTCTGATGTAATAAGTTTGCATGATTAATTTATATGTGATCTATATAAAATATATATTTATGCTTAAGGAAGTTGGTCTCCTGAATTTAGTTGTTTTCTAGGAGGTTATTTTTTGTTCCATCTGATGATTCATGTGTGTTTTTTACTAACTTAATCTCAAGATTCAAGAGAAGAATAATTCTAAGGAAAAATAAATGCCTTTTGCAATTTTTTTTGGTCTTATGTTACCTTTTTAATGTTTCATAAAAAGTGCTTATTTTTTGGGGTTTTGCCTGAACTTATTCAAGGAACTAAAAAATCTGCCTAAATTGGATTAATAACTTATAATTTACTAAACTTTACAGTCTCAATTGCAAAATTAGGCAAGTTGAATTCCATGCTAAGAATTTAAATATCACTGTTCATACCCCTATTAAAAAAAAGAGGGAAGTCAAAGTTTTATTTTTTCTCTATGGGTTTGAAACTCTTGTGATATGCAATGTCACCCTTCCCATCTTTTTCAGAATCTGCAAAAGCTAAAATATGATGGCTATTTATAATGAAAATTAAATTTCCCATGACGTCATTTACCTTTAGAAGTAGAGCTTTTGAGAAAAACTACCATTATAGAGCATTAAATGTGTCTGTAGGTTTAGTCAGCATGAGACACTTCCTGTTATCATGTATCGAGATTTGATGATTGTGGACTCAGAAATATGGATGAATTAATATGATGAATTAACATTGCAGTTCTGGACACTCATGGCCACTGACTGCATTTGTTTCTAGTTCTGGAAATAGGTGGTACATATATGTGTGTATCTTAAGCAATTTTTCCTGGATTTTGCACTTAAGGCTGTCTTCTACTTTATATTTTACATGAGATAACAGTTCCTACCCAATGATATGAATGGCTTAAATGATTTATAATAATTTGTTAATATGAGGTAACTTATTATTAAACCTGGTGATTGAAAAGTCATTGAAAATAATTTTGGAATCATTATTCTATGCAGGATTGTTAGATAAATGAAGATAAGCTAGATCAATAAAAGATAGTTGCATCCATCTGGTGGAATTAGATAAAAGTATACTTTAAAGAATTAATTAGATTTTCCCCCCCTCCTTTCGCCAGTTTATTGTTTAGCACCATGGGCTTACCACTTATCGTTATTACTTATCCTGTGTTTCCAGCTGTTGTATTTGTAGCAAACATCTGGTCCCATCCTAAAGAAAAGTTACATCTCTTTGTAACAACTGGACTGTGAACTCAGTGTTATCAATGTTGAGCTTCCTCCTAGAGTTCAGTTATAATGAAAAAGAAGTAATTCTTGAATGTAACACTTCTGGAGCGTAATAAATTAAATATATGTGCTTTACTACAGTATTTCTCTCTGATTTGTAAAAAATGATTACATTCACGTTTAGTGACTGAAGTATTTGTGGGCAAAAGTAAACAACAACTAATGATCTCTTCTCTTCTGCAGAAAATTACATCAGCAGTTTGAGATGTATAAGGAGCAAGTCAAGAAGATGGGTGAAGAATCACAGCAGCACCAGGAGCAGAAGGGTGATGCCCCAACCTGTGGCATCTGCCACAAAACCAAATTTGCTGATGGCTGTGGCCATAACTGTTCCTATTGCCAAACGAAATTCTGCGCGCGCTGCGGAGGAAGAGTGTCTCTGCGGTCCAACAAGGTATGGAGCCATGAGAGTGAGCAGCAGGCTTCTCCTGAACTCAGGGCCTCTTACTCCTTGATTATGAATCCAAATCACATAACTACTGAAACAGATTTCCATTAAGGAGAAATCTCCTCCAGGGACTTTGAAGATATCTGTCCTCATTTCCAGTAATTTCCAATTGCGTATGAATTTGTGATTATGGTTTTTAAGTTAATACAGATCCTTTTTTGACTAACAAACTCATGCAAGTACATTTCTTTGATTAGAGGATGAGTCTCTGTTTGAGAAACAGAAGTATATCTAGTGATCTAGTGATGCTAATATTTTGATATTGATTTTTACTGAGTAGAGCAAGGATTTGTTTCTTTCCTGCTTGCCTAGTTTCTTCTGTACAAGATTACTGTAAAATTAGTGTTAGAACATTTTATATAATAGAATATAATACAATACAATATATTATAGTGCTTTAAAATATTTATTAGCAATTGTATATATCCACACATATTACGCATATTTATATGTACATACACATGCAAATGTTAACCTATTTCTTGGAAATAATTAAATGCACTAATATATATTGTTCTGCTGGTATTTCTTGTAACAAATGGTAAACCAGCAGTCTGAATTCTTAAAAAAGCTGAAGAATAGAGTAAAAAATTCAGGACAACTGATGTAATCACAGAAAACTCTTCTGAAATCATTTTACTCAACATTTTAGATACAATGTTCAGATCTGATATGCAGAATCTTTCTCAGATTCCGACAGATACTTGTAGAAGACATATGGCAACATTCAAGAAGTATTATGCTAGCCTTTTTTGAAAATATGTATTTTGTAAACAATACAATTTCATTATTTTAGTGTTTTTTCATGTAATATTTTATATAATTTATTGACATAAGTCAATTTTTTCAGTAATATGCTCATTGCAAATACCATGCAATTGGTAAATACTGTCTTTTGTAAGGTAGGAGACAATAGTATGCTTGTTATGTATTTCGTGGCCTAAGACTGAAAAGTAGGTTTAAATAATGGTCTGAAGTTTTTGATTAACAAAGTATAAAATAATAAAAAAATAATAATAATAGTTCTTGATAATTAAAGTTACTGAGATTATGTGTAAATGTGTCAAATTGCCTTGGTTTTCGTTAAGGTAACTTAAAAATGCTGCCTTAAGTAGGCTTATATATTTTATTTGTTCTTTTAAATGACTGACTAAGTCGTGTTGCTAGTAATAAGAGAGATAATTTCTGTATTCATTTCATCTGATTACAAAAGCCAATTAGGACAGATATTTGAGTCATTATGCCTACATCCTTAGAAACATAGCATTAGGAAGAATGCTTCATTTCCTAATGACACATTCTAATATACCATTTAGATTCTCCTTGAGATGGATCATTTGAACTTGACAGAGAGATATATGTCTGACTTCTCTTGACAGATTTCCAATGAGATTCTTCCACAGAGTCTTATGAAATTCCACTGCTTCACCATGCTCACCACAGATAGCTTTACTTACTGTCTAACCCAAATTTGTCTTTCAGCAAGTCAACTCCTCCATTCATTCTGAGACTGTTCTGCGACACTCCTCAGCTGGCATTTTCTTCTATTACTTTTGCTAATTTAGTGTGAGGCTTTCCTGTACCTCATTCATTGTTGTTCTAGAAATTTTTGAATAAGGTGAACAAAGTATTTCTAGACTGATCTCCTGTGAGGCTTGGCTGGTGAAAACTTTTGCTTAAAAAAACCCTTGATCATTTATTCCTGTTTTTTTTTTCCTTGTCCTTTCATTAATTAAGTTTTCTCATGGATGAATTTATTCCTATTCCAAGGCAGATGAAATTCTTTAAAAGCCTGTAATCCCAACTGAGCAGTAGGAATAAATCTCATTTTCTCACTTTCTCTGTGACTACTTAAAAGAATTCTAATACATGTAACAGATGTGAATTCCCTCTGCTAAATGCATTCTGACTTCTTCACATTTTATCATAATTTATTCATATGCTTGCTAATTTTATTGTGTATTTGGGTTTCTAAAAATCTGTCCAGTGTGGATGTCAGACTTATTTGTCTATTCTTCAATTAATATAATGTTGAAATTCCTTAAAAATATCTTGGTTTTTTTTTCCAGCTTTTATACTTCTTATCAGTGAAAGACTGTATTGCAGTTACTAATTATTTTATACTGGAGATGCTTTACACTAACTATAATTTAATTTAAAAAATATGTTATTTTTTTGTTGACTCACTTTACAGCTTCTCTTTCTGAAATATCAGTTCAAAGTATGTCCTCCAGTTTATTTTGCATAAAATAATATTCTAGAGTAAATACCTTCCTAGTAATACTGTGGCAGTCTGGCAGTCTCCCTGCTTAATGCCTACACTGATTATTCTATGAAAACTGTTTTGGTCTACCAGAATAAATTCTTATCTATTCTTATCTTTCTTCTTTTCTGAATACAACTTCAATTTCTTGAAGGATGACTTCTATTAACTTCCTATTTTAAATTTTCCTTCTTTTGGTCTTCGTAGACATTTTTTTTTGACATTTCATATATATATAAGTACAGACCAGTATTAGCAGCATGCACCTCAGATGATGGAAAATTGCAAAGAATACTCCTCTCTCAAAGGTCTCAAGGCTGACTACTGCTTACAAGGTTCATGGCCATGAGTAGGAGCAGGGAATGGAAATGTTTTGACTCTTGCCAGACCATTAGATTAGGATTCTCAAAATGTTTGGATGATTTATTCCTTTTTTAGTTCCATTAAAGTGCCTTAAATACATATGCATTAGCATTCAGTTCAAGCTGTACAAAAATTATCATTATGTGGGACTTCCTTCTAGCTCAAACAAATAAAAATGATAATGGTAGCACTTCTTCTGTACAATTTATTATCTTGGTGAATGGTATATTTAGCTAAATGGGGATTATATTTCAAGGGAGTAAAAAAATCTTGAACAGTCATCTTTTATGTTTATGAAGAGTTTCAGATTGATTAAAATTTAAATAATAAATCATGTGAGAGCAAGCAGTAATAGTTCTTAGTAATGAGTATCACTGATATATAAAATATACTCCTTTTTTAATGCTATACTAATTTATATAGGGAAATGCACATTGAATGAGTCAGTAGACAGCAAAAAAGGTTTATGCAGGTAAGAAATCTAAATGCTAAAATGTTGGAAAAATACAGCCTCCAGATTTGGTACAACATTTTGTGCAGTGAATATAATTTTTAGCACCTCAGAATGGCAGTTCACTAAACCAACCTTTTGCCTGTACAGAAAGGAAAAAATGCTTGTCTGGAAAGTTAATTTAATGCATGCTGAATACCTTCTTTCAGGGTATTTGGCAACTTACTAGCACTTGGAGCCACTGAAGCATCCTTCTTTCTTTGTCTTTGAAGAGCAAAAGTAAGAGATTTTCAGTTGTTTTATAGGACCCAAAACCAACATGTGAAACACATAAGGTGTAAGTAGGGAACTTCTCTCAGTTCCCCTGGTTAAGCGCAAGCTTTGCATTCTGATTATTTCCCTGGGGTTGTTTGATTTTGAAAAAGCCATCAAGTTCCCTTTGCTGAAGGATGCTAACTGTTGGGCTTGAAATGTGATCTGTATGGAGTTGCCACACGAAGCTGTAGCATACTTGTGGTAATGCATAATCCTTTCCATTCTGTTGAGAATTAGCAAGCACTGAAGAATTAGTTTGTCACAATCTAAGGTTTTCTAAGTCACTAGGATGTGGAATAAACTCCATGATTTGTTATTGCATACAAGTATGTTGGTCCTCAGGAGATGTGGTTTGCATTTTTGCATTTCTCTACAAAAGATGCATAACACTGCAAACATGAGGAAAGAATTCTTCTAATCAGTTAGTAAACTACCATTTTGAACCAAGAGATATTGCTGCTTTCCAGTCTGTAAACTTTACTTGCAAACTACTTTACTTGCAAACTAATACCTAGCAGAACTAATATTCAGAATCTGCATTTCTGTACTGATTCTTTGGATTCTCTTGGTTATTAAAAAACCCCTGTGATTTTAATAGAAGCTATGTGGGTATGATCAGTCCCTTCAAATGAAAACTGCACAAACTATTTATGTTATTAATTTTATTTTTTTGAAACTATTTACATTTGAGAGCTCTTTTGATCTCAATAAACAGCACATGATGGTTTCAATTTCAACAGAGGCTATATGTTTGAACTCTTCACTAAAAAGCTTTCATAAACCTTAGAGGTTGTTATGATCCTGATACAGCGAAGAACACACAGTTTTACCTAGGTTTATAATTTTAGGCAATTAAAGTGAAAAACATGGAGTCTTGAAGAGTAGCTTTGGCTCATGCAATCAGATTTCATATTGGCCTTGTAATAGATCTTTAAAAAAAAAGGATAAGGGATAAATACTGACTCATTCTGGGGTTTTTTTGGATATAGGATGGAATTCCACTAATTTTGCTAACATTTCTGTGTGTCTGAATTCTCATAGAGACAAGGCCTTTCTCCTTAAAACCACTCTTAAAATATACCTGCATTTTCATGTGGAACAGGACAAATACCCCTGTTCTTTGAAAACTGAATTGGATAATTTTTCTAATGTCTTTGCTATTGAAATGCCTGACAAGGCTGTCTTTCAGATTGTCAATCATGTCATTGCTTGCAGTGTATTGCTATGAACTCAGGAATGTTTGACAGTGTGTGTGGAGGAAGCTGAGAGGCTGGAGGAAGTGTTTGGTAAAGTGTCGTGGCATGTCTTGAACTTCGCATATTTTATCTTTTGTGCCTTGTTTCTGAAAAGAGATTCTTCATCCTGAACATTATTCAACATAGGTTGATTGTGTGAATTACGTCTTGGTTACTGTTATGATCAAAATATAAATGACAGGATTTCGAATGATACTTATGGATTATAATTCTCTTGGATAGTAGAGGGTATTTCTTCAGAGGTGAGGATAAGAAATCAAGGCTGTAGATGTTTCTATATAAAATGTCTCTGAACACTTCTTTCTTACTTACTGCAGTGGGACAGGAAACCATGCTAGGAAAGTAGGAGACCACATGGTACTGAGCAGAAAAATACGTCTCTGCACGCAGAGTGATAATGCATGGATGCCCTGTGATTTAGATAGCTTCCTATGCTATTTCCTATTTGTATAACTGAAAATACCACTAAAACCCATAGCATCTTTAAAATGCTTTAATCTTTTGTCACTGAACATAGGATCATAGAATGACTTGGGTCAGATGGGACCCATGGAGGTTTTTCCAGACCAATCTCCTGCTCCATGCAGGATTAGCTTCTAAGTCAGATGAGGTTTTTCGGATCTTGTTCAACTGAGTTGTAAAAACTTCCTAGGACACTGAATCCCTAACCCCAATGGACAAACTCTTTCAGTGATTAACAGCTCTTGTGATTTTCTTTTTCTTACATGCAATACAATCTCTTAATTGTTGCATTTTCTTTATTATTACCTGTACATCTTCAAGAAAATTCTGTCTTTGTGTTTCCTATAGCTAAACTTCAAATAGTTGAGGGATGCAAGTAGTTTCTGTCTTCCCACATCCTTCCCTATCCCAGCCTTCTTTAGGCTAAGCAAGTCTATCTCCCTCAGCTTCTCCTTGTATATCGTGTGTTTTATTGCCTGACTGTCTTGTTTGGCCTCTGTTGTATTCTCTCCTGTTTGTTTGTAACTTTAGGATTGAAGCCTTCTCTAAGAGTTACATGTTATAAAGTTACATGTCATACAGGTATCAGAACAACAAATCTATACAATTAATTGTCAGCCTTTTTTGGTAAGCAGCTGTATTCCCAGCACAGCCAATGCTTAACCAAGTGCCTAGATTTAGTCTCTTTATTGGCATGTCAAATTAAAATACCAGATAAAAGTCATCATTCTTCCTTCAGTGAAATAGGGAATATATTTTACTAAAAATATTTTTAATATTTTTTAAAGTATTATTCCATTTACAATTTAGACAGCTAAGAAGACAGTTTCTTCAAGGAAAATAGCCAATAGGAATGTTTGTATTTAATATTGATGGGTATGAAAAGGAAAGTATGTGTGTTATAGACCTGGCATGACATGCAGTAAACACTTGTGACAAACTCTGTGTCCTTGTGCTTTATAACTCCAGGATTTTACAGATCTCTTGAGCGACTAACTTGCAATTTTGCCATTTGAATACCCTCTATTTGTCTGTAGTAAACAAACATTCTTAATTTCACTGAACTCTTTGCAAGTGCAAAGGATTGATGAATACTAATAATTTTCAGTACTGGTGTCCAAGGTATGAGCTCAGTGCTGCATCCTTTTGATGAGATGATCTATTTTTTGTGAAGATAATTCAGATATGACTCCCAAATTATTTTTATGAAAATAATTTCCTTTGAGCATTTTTGGTACAATTTTTTATTATAAGATAATCTCAATTTCACTCATGAAAAGATAATGAAAATTATTAAAATTATTTATTTTTCACTATATCTCCTTCACCACTAGGGGAAATAAGAAAAATATATATTACTTCCTTTGATATTTATTTGTTTATTTTACTAAAAAATTCTAGTGCTTACTTTCAAAATGGACATGACTCTTTCCTTATTTGTGTTTTTTTTCCCCCATCCTTTCTTTCTTGCTTTCGTGGATATGAACTCCAGGAGGACAAAGTGGTTAGAGTCTTTTTTCTGTTTAAAATAATTTTCTTTTATGGTCAACTTATTTTCTGCCCTACATTTGCTCTCATTTACACAGGTGTAATTCCTACTGAAGGCAAGGGGAATTACTGTCATTAAAATGAAAGCAATGCTTGGCATAAAAGGCTTAACTGTTTTTCAAATAGCTTACTAATAACCTGTGGGTTGTGAACAGTATGCATGATATTCCTCTCTGTTTGCAACTTGTGTGAGCATGCCCCTGCCTTTCCTTTGCTTTTGCAATATATGTGCACAGCTTAAAATAGTTAAATGTCATTTGTGTCATACGTGTTTCTTTGATAAAATTCATTTGTATTCTTGTAGAAGTGATCTACATAAAGGCATAAAGTGATTGTAATGATTTTTACACTCTATATCATTGATATGGATGCTCTCAACATTTTAGGTTGTAATTTTTTTGGCATGGTAGTTCAGTTCTGATTGTCAATGACAATACAATTAGATACCAGTAAATATTAAGAAAACATATCATCCTAAACATTTAGGAATATGCCAGCAATGTCATAGAGTTATCCATTAATATAGATTATTTTCCAAAATGGTTTGTAGACTTTCCTAAAATATGCACATATTGTATTCAGCATAATGTGGAAATAATATTAAACGTTATGCATGTCACTGACATTCTGTTTGTCCTGAAAATAATACACATACAGTAAATATGTTAATCTTTTATTTTAGCAAGGTTTAAAATGGTAGTATAAATCTGAATTTGGGAATAAGTCTGGGTATGTTTCAATATTTTTACAAAATTAATGTAATTTTTTAAAAATAACAGAATTGCGAAAACTATATGAGCTAGTGTAAATCTGTTCTTCCATCAAATTCTCTGCTGTATTGTAAAGAACTAAGATTACAAAAGCAATTTGCCCTGTAATGCTTGGCAAACAAGTTCCTGATTGAGGTGGAGTTTTAAAGAAATTCTTTAACGTTCGTATACTTTAATGTACACAGAGAATGGCTTTTTCTATAACAAAATGTATTTTTTCCTAAGTTCCTGACTGAGGTTTTTTTTAAAGAAATTCTTTAACATTTGTGTACTTTAATGTACACAGAGAATGGCTTTTTCTATAACAAAATGTATTTTTTCCTTCCTGATAGAAATGTCAAAGCTCACTTTTGACTTGCACATGATTCAGAAATATTTTGCTTAACACAGAAGTTGTAAGCCACGTGTTGTTTTTACCATTGAGGACATATCTTTAGTAGCAGGCAGGTGAAGTTTGAGGTGGGCCATCTCCTGGTGCCCCAGTCTCTCAGAGGGCGCACAGCTTTCTTTGGGCCTTTGTCATCAGAGCTTTTCACAGTTAAAAGCTGAAAGTTCGAAAACTGTGAAGTAACAGCAGTTTGTAGAATACAGAGGTAGCTGTCGAATACAAAAAGCAGATGAAGAAAAGGAACAATTTTCTCCTTGAAGAATGCACCCAGAGTACAACCTTGCAGGTAACCAATGCATGCTAACAGTACTTATTTCCACAGTCAGTCCAACCACTGATGCCTGTGATATCATCTATGTTGGAGCCATGTCAAATACTAAATACACCTGGAAAGTTAAAAAAAAAACACGTGAAGGTTATCTGGCTTTACCATATGTTAAGGAGGAAAGGGACAAGAATTTCCCTAACTAATCCCTAGTTAGATTTTTCCATGAAAAGGACAGTGGCTTAAGTTGCTTTATGTAATATCTGTTTCTGCTGATTTTGAAATAGATATTTTAGAAGTTATGAAGGCAGAAAAAAAATATATTAAGTCAACTTTTTCTCAACTATAAACATTGTAAAGAAAGAATAGCAGTGGTATTTTTCTTTATATTTTAGTACTAACTGTAAGGTTAAAAGCTCTGGTGTATTAAATGCAGTGTAATGTGTGAAAATAGGTACGTTCAATATGAACAGTATTTTTTGTATGCTACAGCATTTACCAGTACATTAAAACACCTTGTGAAGCCTTAATATTAATTTTTATCCTTCATTTTTCAGTGTTAGTGTGGAAAGTCTGAATAAGTATTTCTTAGGAGACCTATTCTGTATTTTGTAACCATAGAATGGCAAGTTCAATAGAAAATGCTGTTAGATAAAATTATGGATACTTTGTGACTGTTGATAGTTTGTTGCTCTTAAAAAATAGCTTTGTAAAATGAGATGTTTTCAAAGCATCAGGTCTGTAAAGAGTTAGAAATATATTTTAGTGTAGAAGTCTTGGTATATCTTTTGATAAAAATTAAGATTGCAGGGAAAAGCTGGGACTGCACATAGAGTTGAATAACTTGGGGAACCATAGACCAGTTTGCTACTGCTATTAATGGTGGGGAATGGAGTTAGTGGATCCTGACTGTGTTTTAGTATTGTACCATTAAACCTGCACAGAAGGGAACTTATACTACAAATCCTCACATTCCACTCGTGAGACCCCACCTGCAGTGATGCATCCAGCTCTGGGGTCCCCAGCACAGGAAGGACAGGGACCTTGGAGTGAGTCCAGAGGAGGCCCCCAAGATGATCAGAGGAATCAGAGCACCTCTCCTATGAGGAAAGGCCAAGATGATTCAAGGCTGAACAATCCCAAGAGAAGACTCTGGGAAGACCTTCCAGCACCCTTCCAGCACCTAAAGGGGTCCTCAAGGAAGATGAGGACAAACAGTTTTAGCAGGGCCTGCTGCAACAGGAAGAGGGGAATATGGTTTTCAGCTGAAGGAGGGTTGGTTTATGTTAGATATGAGAGAAGGTTTCTAGAGTGTGGGAGGTAAAATGCTGGAACAGGTTGGCAAGAGAGGTGGTGCAGTGGTGCTCTGAGCAACCCAATCAAGATGAAGATGTTCCTGCCCATGGCAGGGGGTTGGCTAGATGAGCTTTGAAGGTCCGTTCCATCCCAAACCATTCTATGGTTCTATGATTTTAAATAGCACTTCAGAGTGTACAGCTCACTGTGCCTCTTCCCACACAGAACATGGGAGTGACTCATTAATGTCTCAGTCCTTCCTTAGGTACATCAAGAATACTTTTACAAAACTGAGACCCCAGTGTGCCAAAAAGGGAAAGGAATAATTTAAGATTAAAGGAGTAGATTGTATATGAGAAGGAAACAGTTGATGCTTTAAAATAGTGTGAATTTTTTCCAACTTTTAGATGTTTTTTCTTTAAGAAACAGAGGTACATTTGAAAAGATTTCCTTCATTTTTGTCACTAATTTTCAGAATGTGACTATGAGGTAGAGATTCCTTTGAGAAACTAGAGTCAATTAAGACTGTTAAAAATGAAGTTGATTTAAAAAATAAGGTACACAGGATCATCTCCATTTTACTTAGATTTTGAAAATTATATTCCTAAGCAAATAACTTTATTGAAATGAGCAACCATTAGCTAGAATAGTGAAATTTTGTGACTATATCACTGAAAATCATGGAAAGTGTGGTTAAACTGAGGAGGAACTAGGAAGTGCAATACAGTTTGGGCAAGAATATATCTTCATTTTAAATAGTAGGAAATGAAAAAGTAGTAGAATTTCTAAATTTTTACTGAATTTTATCCTGAATTTAAGTGAAATGATAGACTTTGTACCTTTCATTGGAGACTATGACTTTAAAGTAATCACTGATACTTTGGAGACAAGAAATAAGTAAGCAACCTAATACCTTTTTGTAAAGAGCTGGCAGGAGAAAATGGGGTTCCTTCACTTTGATGGTTATTGTCTGGCTTTTTAAAGTTGATAAAATTCTGGTGGAGTGTTTTGTTATGGACATTTGAGGTTTAGATACATTGATTCATATTTTAAAGTGTTTGTTTTCAAGTGACAAGTTTTGTAGTGACATGAAGTCAGCAGTGGCATGGCCCTCAGAGTTCATGGTTCATTCATCTCTTCCAGTGGATTCAGGAACTTGTTTTTAGAGAATCTGTTTTAAACTGCTGCAGATCAAAGCCTTCACCAAAACTGTTTATAATTTCGTACGGGATAAACCTGAGGAAGAATGCAAGGGAACTTGCTTTTTGTTCTGTCTGTATTTCCTGTGCAAGGAAATAAAATATTTGGGCATTTTTTTTGAAGTAAGTCTTCTACCGTTCTAATGTTATTCATTTTGAAATACTTAAGACACAGAAAAATAGCTTGCATTTAAAAGTCTATTCTGAAACCTCCACCAGTCCTAAAAACATTTTTTCCCTAAAACAATTCTATATAAAATTACAGTACAAAGGATAAAAAAGCAATTGTCATAGGGCATCATTCTTTATCCCTTTATCTTTCTGCAGTTAAAACTTCCTATTCCCCAGTTTTACTTCACCGTGTTCCAACCAATAATCATTGTTATTCCAGTCAGGAGAGACTTAGGTGAGAATGATAATGTTTTCTGTCACTTTTGGGAAAATGTCACTGTTAAAAAAGAGAGAAAGTTTTTCTCATTTTACTTCTGCCATTCTGGAGGTCGTGGGCCCTACCAAGCTCAGTATTATTTCTAAGCCATCAGTGTTGTAGGTCTGTACCTCCACAGCACCTGAGAACTTTCTCATCTGGAATTGAACAAATGTGAGAAATATTTGTAGAAGCCATAGTTTGCTTCACCTACCTCTGCCTTCTTGCTACTGGAAAATATCTGTTTGGGGAAACCTTGCCCTGTTCTTGGCACTTGACTCAAACTGATTTTGAGTCTTTTGAAGAAACAGACTCAGAGTCTCATCAAGATTTTCATCGCCTGTGTATCTTTTTAAAAATAAATACGTTAATTTCCAGATCACTGAAATTTGGAAAAAAAATAAATTTTTTAGTAAGAGACTCACAAAAACTATAGAATATTTCCCAGACTTAGAATACCTCTGACAAAAGTCTCCTGTACCAGCTATTACATAGGATTGTTTTCTGATGTTGTGGGAAGCTTAATCATTTTCCTCAGCTCTTGAGTATTGTATTTCAGATTGGGATCTCTAAAAGTCATTCAGAGAGTTGGCAACTTAGATCTTCCTGAATCCACTTGGGCCCAGCCTGTTCTCTGATCCTGTTTCTCACATATCCATTTGTCTAAGTTGCTCTCCTTTATCTTACTGCATTCAGACTGCACTCTTGTTTCCTTGATCACTGATGGAAAACACCTCCAGTAGCAGAAGGTGAACAAACTTCTTGGTTGAAATTGGATCGCTGAACATATTTCAAAACTAGGTTCTCCTTTTGCCTGTCAAAATTATCCTACAATCAAGACACGTCCTCTACTCAAAAAATGTTATCCAGCTTTATTTTCAGTGTTTTTAGAACTGTCATGATGTGACATGATAGAATGTAGTCAGTATACATAGGTTTTTAAATCTGCAAGTAGCAGACAAACTTGTCTGAAATCCTGGTGAAGACTATACATAGTAAATACCTCCTACTAATGGTTAAATTGGCATACAGATGTTTTCTCTGAATTAGATCTCGTGTGTTGCTAACTTTTAGGGCCTTACTGTCATACCAAAATATGCTGTTGGTTGGCCATCACACTCAGAACAGGGAGATTACACTACATTGTAGTCCATAGTCCAACTTTACATTAACTTCTTTGAGTTGGAGATGTTGGGGGATTTAATTTTTTATTTTATTCTTTTTTCCCCCTCTTTTCTTTGCCTTCTCTGCAATGCCCACTGCCCTATTTTCTCATGCAGAGATCATTGGCTTACCCTCCACAGTGTTCAGGAAAAGGAAATTACTTCCTAGGAACTGCCAGTTTCCTTTTCCAGCTTCTGCTTGAAATTTAATTTGAAAATAAAAATAAAACAACTGCTTCCCATGATGTAGCTTTAAAATGGTCTTAGCTATTTCAATCGAATGGCTACCATGGGGTTTTAGATCCATGCAAGGATTATGCATTATCTATGCTCTGTGCTCTACACTCAGATATGTTTCTTGCTTAAGAACAGAAGTAAATACAGAAAAACTGACTATGAGTGAGTCTGAAATGCTTTTTACAGTCAAATTTGTACTTCTGTATTAGATGAGCAAGGATTTAAATGCCCAAAACCTTGTATAATTTTTTTTTCACCCACTATAGTCAGTGTAAAAGACACTAGTCCTTCCTATAAACCTGGTCCTTTATATATACACTATGGTGGTGTAATTTTACAGTACAGAAATTAGAAGTGGCTGATTTGGTTTTAGATGTACTGAATTTCTGAAAAGCACTAGAGGTGATATAGAGAGAGTCTGCTGAAAATTAGAGTGATCTGTTTTTGTTTTGCTGTTTTTCAGTGAGCTGTTTTTCCCATCCTGGTAGCAATAGAATTTTATCTTTTAACTTCAAATTATTCAAAATAGCTTAATTTTTCATTGAAATTCTTCTTCAAGCTATCCTAAAATAATCTTGTCTTAAAATATGTATGGAAACATTGCTATAATGATAAAAACTATAGCGCATCAATGAATTTTCACTTTTGTTCAAATGAATAGAGCAAGAGCAATTACAAATAGCAATTCTGGAACCAGAAGATAAGACATTTCTTGAGCAGTAAGTTTTATTTGCCACCTGTTGCAATATTCAGAAACATTACCATGTGCTATTAAGTTCCAAGTGTAGACCTTTATCAAAGGTAGCTCAGCAAATTCCTCATTTCAGTCCCAGGCGTGTAACAGCACACCTAGGACTCTTTGGACACAGTTAGACATTATGGCACAGCAGGGGATGGTATAAATGTTTAATTATCTAGATTCAGCTTCAGTGGCTGGAAACCAGTGCCTATATATATAAATAATGAAGACATTCCTAGTAATAGAGTAAAGCAGCAAACCTCCCAAGGTGCTTTTTCCCTCCCCCTCAACTGTTTACTTAGAGCTTTGTTTAGCTAGTGCCTTCAAGGAACAGCTTAGTGGTAGGTTGAGGAATTAAATGGAAAAGGCCTTGCATCTGGGTTAATATCTGTTTGCTCTTTAGATCTGCTGTGTGGAAAATGGAATTTGCATGGCCAGCATCTGTTGATATATGAAATGTATGCACAGACAAGACAGTTATTCAGCTTAGTATGAGTGCACTTATGTGCACAGTTTTAGCAGATATTGAACTTCAGTGCATTCAAGGAAAAATTTAAATAAATGTGAAAAATCCTGTGTTAAAACAAGATGTCACCTGTGAACTATAAACAGGGTATTCAAAAATTAAAACTTCCTTGGTTTGAATTATTATAAAGATGCCATCGTTCAGCATCAAGAAGATCTACAGAAAAGCCTGGATTTCAGGTAGCTAATTCAATTTTGGTCAATTTATATATTTTACTGTTTGTGGCTTTTTGAGAATTAGTTTCATGTAGTTCACAAGCCCTTTTTAGCATTTTAGATCTTCAAGAAATAAAATACCAAAGGTTTGTAAACCAAATATATATTAAAAGGATTTCTCTTTGACATGGGGGATAATATACTTTCACAAAATAAATCCCTACAATACTGATAGAATCCAGATGTATCTTTATTAAGTGGGAATCTGAGTAATTTTTTTCCCTATCGATACATATACCTTCCATTTATCTTTAAATGTTTCAAGTTGGTCAGTGTTAATCACTAGTGTTCATTTAACCTGTTTCATCTTTCAGTTTCAGTGTAATTGCTACATAACTTCAGAGTCATGACCTGTTTAATTAAGGTGTTCTTGCTCTCAGATACTTGGTCATGTGATTATGAAAGATGATATTTATTACTGTTAACTATTTGGATTTCTTACTGTTTTAGGTAGACAAAGTATGAGATCTTTCTAAGGGATTAGAATAGTTTAATCTCTACATTGAAGATGGGATTCAAATGCCTATTTCTCCCAATGTGTGCAATTGCCTAGTGTCCTTGCATTAAATATTAGTTAATTTTTAGATTATAATACCGTGATGATTACATATTTTGTAACAAATTGGTTTTTGCTTTGTAGATGTGAAGTAAATTCCTCCTACTTTGCTTCAAATTATTTTTTAGTTTTATCTAATCCTTGTTTGACTTCTATTTTTTATTGATATCATTGTGAGTGGCCAAAGAAAACTTTGTGTGTAGTGAATGTCTGGCCTCAGGAACTTGGGAGGAGCATAATTGTTTACATTGTTCTTAACATTGTTGTATAGCAAAAAGTGAAAATTAGTTCAAAATCAGCATATAGATTCAGACGCCAATTTCATGTACTCATTAAAAATGTCTAAAAAGCTATATTTTATTCAAGAGAAAGTGCTTTATAAATATTGACTATGTTGCAAAAGAGTAATTTGTGTTTCCAGAGTCCTTCTAGATTAATATGGTTGTTTTTGTTTTATAGCTCATTCATGTGTTTAAGTGGCTATTTATAAAAGACTTTGAACTTGAATATCTATGATCCTAGAATGTTAGACTTCTGTAACTTTGTTGGACCATAACCTTAAAAAAATGCTGTAGATGTATTTAGTATTATGAATGGGATTCTGATACCATCTCAGGTAAGGGTTTGTTCGTGCCCCACATCAGCGAATGGCTGCCTGCTGTGAGAAGCCCTTACTCAAAGGAGGATGTGCCACCAGTTACAACTCACACTTAGCAGCTAGGGAAGAGGCAGAGGGCTTCATCAGAGAGAAGCAGACCACCATCTTCACTTTGCATGGACAAAAATGTGGGTTAGGTCTGGTCCAGAACTGAGAGTTCAAACACATATAACTTAACCTTCTGAGGAGATTAAAAATTCTTGCATAAAGAAACCATTGTGTCAGGATTTAATCTCAACAAAAGTGCCTGTTTAACCACTTCTCTTTCTAAAGCCTCAAACATTTAGTCTAGCCTATTTTTATAGGCTGCATGTGGTGTCTTCACAGAGCTAACTTGCTTCCTTCGACATTGTCTGTAGTGAATATTGAAAAAATGAAGGGAGAAGCAGAAGCCACAGGGAGATGTGTCAATAGTAAGATTCAGTGGTTTAGGGTAAATTGATAGGAGCTTCCAGCTGTGAGTTGGAACGTAAGACTACACAACCTGTTTAGAAAGAATTCCCAACAAACAACATGGTTTTTTTAAGGCGAATTCCATGTCCTTTCTAAGGCATAGACATAGTTTCCAGCCTTTTATTGTTGTGAGTGCTTCAAATACTGATGCAAAGTTTTTCAGGACAAAATTATTTTTATAATTCAGTAATATTCTTTGAAAAGTCTGTTACTTAGTTGTTAGCTGCAAATTGCAGTTGTATTGTGGGTTGTTTTCTGAAGAGAAATTCAGTGATTGATGTTCAAGACACTTTGTCCATGACTCTTTTGCTGTTCTTGCTCCATCTGTATTCTCATACTAAGAGTTTGGAAGAACAGGAACTTATTAAAGTATGACTCCTTTGGAGTGTCAGTTCACATACACAGAATATGTACATGAAGAGTTCTATCATGATGTATTTAACTTTTCCTACCAGAGGGAATGATACAAAAGAACTATAAAGCAGGAAGTGGTCATTAAACTGTAGATGCAATTATCTGAGTGAATTTGAAATAGAACTAAGTTTAGGGAAGGTGATAATTCTCAGTAATAATGCTTTCAAAGCCTGCTAATTTATACTAGCAGAGAAGGGGAAGCATTCACCAAGCTGCCACTGCTGAAGTAGCTGAAGGACTTGCATTTGTGGAATTTGTAGCTATTTTAAAGTATGAAGTAATTACAGAAGTACATAAACATATAAATATATATAAAGTAGAAGTATAGGCAGTTAATCATATTTGCTTCCTAACACAGGGGACTATTTGACATTGGACTAAAAAAAGAGAAAAAGAGCTTTATTTCATTATTCTTTTTTTCTGTATTTTTGTTAAATACAGTTGTTCTCTCCAGCATATTGATAAGTGGATATGCATGACTATGTAAGGTGTCACTAAGTCTGTTTCTTTTTTACCCTTAGTCTATTCTATGAAATTAAATGAAACAAACATTGTGACTTAGATATAATTTTTAAAAAGTGCTAGATTTTCTTGCTGTTCTGTCAGGTTAGCTATGACTGCATCTATTGCAGCCATAAGACATGCAGCTGTTGTTGCATGCAGCTCGGCGTAGGTTTCCAGGCTGGATAGAACAGCAGTGAGAATGGTGCAGGGAGGTGATTGTCCCACCATACCATAGCTGGTGTGGCCTCCCAGAGTGCTGTGTGCAGTTTGGGGTACCACAGTGTACAAAGGACATCAGACTGTTAGAGTGAATCCAGGGGAAGAGATTAAAGTGGTGAAAATTCTCAAGGGCAAGACTTATGAGTAGTGGCTGAGGTCACTTGGGTTGTCCTGGTTGGAGTAGAGAAGGCAGAAGGGTCACCTCACTGCAGTCTGTGGCTTCCTCGCAGGCACAGGGAGGTGGGCTGGGGAGCTTCAGATTGGACTTTAGGAAATGGCTCTCCAGCCAGAGGGGGATTGTTCAGTGGAACAGTCTCCCCAGAACACGGGACGTGGCACCAAGTCTGTATCACTATAATGCTCATAGTGATATTATTTGGTTGTAGGCAGTCCTTTGAGGAGCAGGCAGTTGGAGTCCGTGCTCCTTCTGGATCCCTTCCAACTCAACATATTCTATGATTCTATATGTTTTACATTTTGTCTGAGAGCTGTGCTGCTGTGACTACATTGTTAGAGCCCAGGCAGCAAGTTCATGTAAAGTTGAAGAAAGCTTATGTGGGAGTCGATACAGCAGGAACTGCATGATAAGCATCTCAATTTTTCTATTACCGTTATGTTACACTTCATTAGAGTTGAATCTTTCATTTTTCTCAGACAATTTCAGTAATGAATGATGACACAGATGATGTAAATGGTGTAATTCTGTTGATTTCAATTTAGTGCCATCTGCGTACAGACCCCAGGCTTATTGTGGTCCAGTCACATTTCCTCTCTTTTGGTCCTCTGTTGATGTTGATATTGTGTCTTATATTTATAAATAACTTGTGAACACTTAGTGCCATTCTTCTTCAGACAGTTTACATGTGTTAATTAACAACTATGCTCAGCACCTCTGGGCTGTAGATAATTTGTTATTTTTATTAGCTGGTCCCTTAATGAAGCTGTGACATTAGTACAGATTTTTTGAACACAAAGAGGCGTAAATAACATCTAATTGAGGATTTTAGGAAACAAAAGTTTCAGAATGAATCACTTTATGATACTTGAATATTATTTAACATTTCCTTTGAGAGCAAAAGGCTTGGTAAAATAAAACAACTTGGAAATGTAATTTAGATTGTTTCCTATGTCCCAAATTTGGTGGAAAACGAGTATTTTGTATAATAAGAGCTCATAATAATTTATTTTTATTAAAATATTTAAGAAAATATTGTAATAATATTTTATTTTAAAAACCCCTTAATATTTTCAGACATTCAATATTTGTGTAAAAGCTGTTAATATCATTCACTTTGCTAGAAAAATTTTGAAAATTAGTGTTCTAATGCCTATTTGTATTTTCTTATTGCAACCATAATTGGCAGTTTGTATTTTTTACCAAAAAAATTTGCCCTTTCTCCATCACAAATTTCTAATCCTAATTTCTAATGAGTAAAGTTGCTCTGACAGTAGTCTTTATGGAGAAAATGATTTTTTGAGGCATTAAGGGAACAAATTGGCAAAGCCAATTGGACAGAGGAGTTAAGTAACTTGTTTTTGCGCAGGGATGGATGGCTAAGGGTTAGTGTAAAAAACAAACCTGACTTCTTTGCAGAAGCTTAAATTATAGAAGACTAACAGAAATTACTGGTTAAACTGAAACAATGAGGATTAATTGAATAAAGAAAAAGAGGGGAAAGCTGTAATCAACTTCCTACATGAGTTCCTCCAGCCTTAGTACGGGGGAAGACCTTTAATATTGTCACTCGTGGCTTTGGCATAGAGAACAAGAAAGCTGTAATTAAATACATTACAAAAAGTTGGATACTTATCAGCACAGGGGAGCAATGGGATACTGCACAATAGAGAACCGGATGACCTTCTGAACTCCCATAGTGAAAATGAGTGCAATAAAACACCACTAAGTGTAAAATCAGGAATTTAAGAACTAATAGGGCTTTCTTCTCTGAACTGCAAACCAGAGACTCCTGTGTGGCTCAGTCTTGATCAGGAGTCCTGAATTCTGCTTTCCATAGCAGGGTAACTGAGTCCAAGCTGCTTATTAGGAGCAGTTTTTGCTCCGTGCTGTTCTCCTGCACTGTGTGCTGGCATGGTCTGGGAGATGCTGGTTAGCAAAGGCCTGGCTGTGCCAGGAAGCATAAGAATTAGCAGGAATCCTGGGCCAGCACCTGGCCCTGTGACAGTGTTATGTCTTCCTAGTATAGGCATAATCTAAAGAGCAAAATCTATTTGGTCTTGAAAAATGAAAGGAGAGGGTATGTGATTGGTCACTGTACAAACATCAGGCAGCAAACACTGAGGAGAGAAAGGAGATATTTACACTTAATGACAATACTGGTGCAAGAATAAATAGCAATAAACTAGTTTGGAATACATGAGCACTGGAAATTGAAAGGCATTTGTGGATAGATAGAATGTAGGAGAATAGAAATAGTGGTGAAGGTAATCTCACCCCTAAGGAGTTACAGCTTTGCCAATTATCAAGCATCAAGAACAAGCCTGCCCTTAATAGGCCACAGCTGGATCCAGTTAGGAGGGGTATTGTAAAAGGACAGGTTGGCTGGTTGAGAGGTGAGATGGAGTTTGTTGGCTGTGCTGGCAAGAAGAAAGAGGCAGTGCTGTGAGGAGCTGCCCATGAGATATCACTGAGAAGGTATGAAACCTTTGCAATAAGATGGCAACAGGCATTCTTTCCATTATAGCTGTAGGACATGGAAAAGCATTTGGACAGATTTTGGGTTTATCATTTATAGTTAATTTTAAGAATGTTTATTATATTATGAAGTTTGAAAACAGAATTTTTTTTTGAAACAGCACTCAACTGGAAGTAATCCATGAGGTTTCTTCCTATCCAGTATACTTAATGAGCTTAAGTTTCCTAAGAAAACAGCAGGAACTGTGTACTCAGCTCTTTTGCCTTTCTGAGACTGTTACAAATCTGAAAGTTTGTTAAACAAGTACCTTGGTCAGCCGTACATTCTCAGTGTATTAAGTAATCATTCAAATTTCCAAGGTTAAAGACATTCTTTATGAACCATATTGTAAACTCTGTTCACGTAGAGCAGGTTTAT
The DNA here is from genome assembly GCF_014805655.1 of Passer montanus. Classification (NCBI taxonomy): domain Eukaryota; kingdom Metazoa; phylum Chordata; class Aves; order Passeriformes; family Passeridae; genus Passer; species Passer montanus. The sequence goes on from NW_024366480.1 coordinate 5,266,911, forward strand.
TTCATGCCAAACCCAGTGCACTTATTTAATAACCCCTCATGGCCCTCTGGAGTACTGTCTGGGTTTATGGATTCCGTTTTGGAAGGAGTGCAGCTGTTTTTGTTCAGACATAATACTGACCAATTTGTACTATGTCCAAAGCACACCCCATGTCACAATAGCCTTTTTCCCCAATGGAAGTCTGCACACCATTCTAGTTCTTCATGAAGTCATGAAAGCTCATGAAGGAGCTAAGTATGATCAATATGGCGCTGTGTAGGAATTTTGCACTGTCTTCGTTGGCATGGGCTGGACAGTTTTGAGTTGTGCCTGTGCCATAATAAAAACCCCAAATTACTACCTTTACAGATCTTACAGAGTATCGGATATTTTATACATTAATGTCTTCATTTTATACATATAATATATTAATATACATATACATAGAATATATTTTAGGAAGGATGTGCTTTGGCTTATTAACAAAGCTAGGTTAGTTTTCTAACAGTTTCTAGTCCTACTGTGCATGTAGAGGGGTTGAAAAAATGTATGAACAAAATTACTGGTGTATGTCTTAAGGATGGTAAAAGAGTGATACAAAAGAGATTCGCTGTCCATTAGGGTAAGGTCACCATTAGTACAAAAGAGTGTACCTTTCAAAAATTGTAGTCACATAATTTTCTCTTCTACTTGAAAGGTAGTGTCATGTAAATATATATTGTATCACATGCATGCACAAGAAGTGATACACTTATTTCACTCTGACGTGGTTCTTTATGGCCATTATAGCTTTTCATATATTCCCTACAAAGTCAAGAGCAAATATAATCACTTTTTCCCCAAAAAGAATTTTTCTAGTGCAAATACACATATCCCTTAAAATATATTTAGAGGTGCTTGTCTCATACCAGTATTATAAACGTTCCCACTTTTCTTAGCTGGTATTGGAATTCTTGTGAAATTTAATACAATTTTGGGGTATAGATATTAATTTGTCATTACACATATAAGGCAAATAAATATTCTAGAAGTTTTGACATTCAGTCAAACTGATTGTAGCATGAAAGTCAGTACCATAGCACAGACTAGTGGCACAGCAAAATATTGAAAAAACAGGTAATCTTTATCAACTTTGATAAAAGTCACAAATTCAGAGATTAACTTTGCACATGTAATGTACTTCACTGATTAAATGCGTTAATGTAACAGGAGGAAATGAAAAGGGACTTGTCTGTACAGTCAGAACAGTAAAATGAAGTGGAAGATTTTCTGTTTCATTGAAGTTATAACCAGACTCTGCTGCTTACAGTGTTGGAGCATAAAGATTTATTCCAATAACTCCAAAAAAATGATTTTGTGTCTTTAAAATAAATCTTAGCAGCTGAAAAAGATGCATCTGTATTCTGGACCCAAACCTCTAGAATTATGTCTCTGTAGAGAGATGGTGCAGACATTGCAGAAGGCTCTGTGTTTTCCAAAAATATGAATGTTGGCTATGGATAGCACATGCTGTATATAAGTCTTCCACAGTCATAGACACTTCCATTAAAAAGGAATGTCAACCCAGAAATTTTTAAAGGAAGCACCTTACAGAAAACAGCACAAATTTTCCCTCAGGAGTAATGGAAATCAGTACTGCTGGCTGTAAGAGAGAACACAGGCTTCAGGTGGGGCGAGCAAAAGGGAACTACTGTGTTTTTAATGCAAACATGAGACAGGTTTTGGTACTGTATAGAACCAAGATAAGATTGCATGTTTTAGCTAACTTCTTCCAGTCTTCCAGTCAGATTTGAGGAAGATTGAGTTCTAAGTAATAAGTAGGGTACTAAAAAGTTTTACTTCTGACAGGGACAACTAATAATGTTGTTATTTTACTGAAAAATTTTGGGAGATCTTAGTGTATTCTGAAAAAACTCCAATAACCAAAAAACCAATTCCATTTCATTTCTGGAGAGATGATGTTCAAAGGGATCCTCACAGTCCCAAATCTTCACTTAAGACACTCACTTATTAAAACTATAAATTAGAAAAATTAAAATTATAGTTCCTTGGAAACAATGTTACATTTCAAATAGACAAAATGAGGAGAGATTAGCAGAAACGGGGACTGGAGGTAAGGAAGATACCATTGACCCCTACGGTACTGGGTTTGTATTCCCTGAAGAAGGACAGATTTGCTGCAGTAAATTGTAGTTTTGTGAGTGCACAGAGGAGGGTGACTCACGTTACTTTGTGGCAGTGCTGGTCTGGCAGTGTCTGTGTACTGGGTCTGTATTCCCTGAAGGACAGATTTGCTGCAGTAAATTGTAGTTTTGTGAGTGCACAGAGGAGGGTGACTCACGTTACTTTGTGGCAGTGCTGGTCTGGCAGTGTCTGTTCCACATTGGCATGTGGACTATTTTGGGTGGTACCCAGGGGCAGGATAAGGAGCAACAGCCACAAACTAAAATACAAGAAGTTCCACCTCAGCATGAGGAAGAGCTTATTAACATTGAGGGTGGCAGAGCACTGGAATGGGTTGCCCAGAGATGTCGTTCCCTCTCTGGAGACATTCCAAACCCACCCGGACACGTTCCTGTGTCACCTGCTCCGGATGACCCTGCCTTGGCAGAGGGGTTGGACTGGATGATCTCCAGGGGTCCCTTCCAACCCTAATGATTCTGGGAACCTGTCATCAACATAGTGGCTAATACAGAGATATACTACATTCCTGAAGAAACTTCCTTAGTACAGGGTGGCTTCAAACATTGCACTGCTCCGTGATGTAATGAAGTTTTGTACCAGTGACAAATCAGGGGGAAAAAAAAAGACTAGTAGTAATGTGTTTGTAATCATGATTAATTACCTTGATGACCCAAGTAGTTTTCCTACTCTTCCTCTTGTGTCTTTCTTCCTTTCAGTGCTGTAGTCTTGTTACTTTGTATAATTTTTAAAGAATTGTATCCTACGTGAAATATGAGATCCAAAAAAACCCAACAAAAACATATGAAATTTGCTTAGGACTACCAGCAGCAAATACAGCAGTTAATATAATGCTAATATATATTAGATGTTTCTGCTAAGCAGGTTAACTCTAATAGATTTGGTGAAATACTGTGCCAGCCTTGCACTACAATTTTTCACCTCAGCACACCTGTAATTTGAAGTAATGTTCTAAAGGCTGATGAGGATTTGGTGTAATTATTTCTTAGGGTGTAGTGTCAAACCTATCAAACTCAAACTTATGCATAATCAAATATACCGAGCCTTTTAATCTCATCTTAAATAAAATAAGGTTTCCATTTTCTTCTCAGGATTTAGTGTCTATAACTGTACTTACAGGAACAGTGATGTTTTTTAAGGTAGCTGTCTTTTCACACAATCCATCTGAAAATACTGAAATCAATGTCATACTATATCTTTTATTGTGTTTAGTTTTCGCTTGAAATATCTGCAGATATAATTTCTTGATAAATCTATTTCCCATTTATTGAAGTTAAAGTGCTATGTCAAATATGTTTTGAATAATTTTACCTAAGAACAAAAAATTTTAGGGTGTGTTTAATTTTCACTTGAAATAGCTGCAGATATAATTTCTTGATAAATCTATTTCCCATTTATTGAAGTTAAAGTGCTATGTCAAATATGTTTTGAATAATTTTACCTAAGAACAAAAAATTTTAGGGTCTTTTTTAGGGCAATACAAGGAAGTGATTCTTTGTGCATTATTTATTTCTGATATGTAGATGTGAAATGGCTGATTACTGTAGGTTTGTTTTATGGGCCCATGTAACAATAAGTGTTAATAATATGTGATGAAAGCTGCTGGGCAGTGTTAGAAGTGGGAGCATATTATGAATAATCTTGCCAAAAATAGTGAAGAAATCAAAAATGAGTTGGAAGTTATTAGTTCACTGTGTAGAACTAACCTTTGAGAATGGAAAGCAGATGGAAGGTTTAAGGTAAACCTGTCTAATCCAAATTTGGAATACTTCTTTTCAGCCTTGTATATTAAAGAGAAATTTTTATTTGAAGTAATGGACACAAGGGATAATGTGAAAATGTCAGGTATGTTTAGTGCATTCTTTTCAGCAATGAGAAGCTGATTTGAACTGAGCTTGAGCAATGCCTCATCTATGCACTAGGTGGAGTTTCAGCCTTTCCAATGGAAAAGAACATCCCCATCCAGTGCCAATAGCACCTGAGATGCTGGTTTTGAGCTAGCACCAAACGTTGGACAGGAGATATTTTTCCCATATTTTCCTTTTCAAATTGGCAGTGTTCTTGTGTGGAAGATTGACACCCCCCAAATTTCAACACTGATTTTTGTGTACAAAATGTGTTCACGATTGCTTTTTTAGGAGGGTGTTTAGGAGAGTTGCAAATGTGTGAAGTAGATAGTGTGCCTACCCTGGACTGCAGATTTCTGATGTGAGGGGTTAGTCCTTTATTATTATTATATATAATATAAAATTATTAAATTAATTATTAATTTTTTAAAATAGTTTTTTTAAATAATAGTCCTCCCAGGTTTTCCAACATGCTTCTCTTGAGCATGCGGTCCACTCGTGTGGCCTTTGCTTCTCTGCAGTGCTGCTGTCACAGTCCCAGCAATCGCTCTGGCCTGGCAGGGGCTTGGCAGGGACAGAGCTGCTCTGCATGTGTGTGAGCTGCTGGGCACTGTGTCCCAGGCACCCGGGGCAGGAGGAGAAACCCTGTCCAGGAACACACCACTGTGCCGTCTGTGCTCTGCTGACACCATCTTACAGCATGTCTGTATTTAATTGAGAGGTCTGCACTATAAATTACCAGCATTTTTTAAATTGTGAGAATGCTTCTACATGCTGCAATAAGATGAGGAAGGCAATTTTGTCCATTGCTATTTGAGGGCTTGTAATTTTTGTACTCACTGAAAGCACAAACATTTTTGTCTATGTGACACTTCCCATTCTTCTCACAGTGTATGATTATTTAAAGCTAAAATTGTGTTAGGGTCAACACTTTGAAAATCCTGCATGTTGAAGTTATGTTGGAAGTGGAAGTTATGTCAGGCTTCATCAGAAGTGTGTCTTGTAATTATCATTAAACGCGCCTAGAAAAGAAGAAAAAAAAATCTGCAAAATTCTTACATCTCTGCATTTTAAATCATGTTTTTATTTTTTTTTAAATTTTTTTAAATGTTTTTTTTTAAATCTGAAATACCCTAAATAAACTTTTCAGGAATCAAGTTAGGTTAGGAGTACTCTTCCTGATTCTACTTTTAGAGGAAATCATACAAATTCAGGGAGAACTTTTATTCTGTTGGGTACAGTAGAATAATACTGATCATCCAAATTTGGAATACTTCTTTTCAGCGTTGTATATTTAAAAAAGAGAAATTTTTATTTTAAATAATGGATACAAAGGGTAATGTGAAAATGTCCGTTGTCTGGGGAGAAAATTTTGACTGTCAGCCAAGGAAGAAGTTGCCCAAGTGTTTTCACTGTAATATCTAGCTTTTGTGATATTTTAACATCTACTAAAAGAAGTGAAAATAACAAATGAGGGCTTTGGGGGATTTTATCTCATTTTAACTGAAGTTGTTATATATTTGTATACTTGCATAATTGTATCACATCTGGTCCTTTCATTGCTCTAACACATACATGGAAAGGTTAAAACTTCTTTCAGCTGTGTACAGACCTAGCAGAAATATTAAAGCCTTTTAATTACTATTGATTAAAGAGGGAGAAAATACTTCTGTCTTGGGTTCTGAAATTCCACTTTGCTGCTTTCTCATGTACTTTCTAGCTTAATTAGCAATGGTAAAACAGACCTGTTCTTAAATATGTATTTGAATTACGTCCAGGCCTGAAGCATACACAGTTTTGTCCTTTGTATGTCCTCTAAGGACATCAAATGTACCTCAGAGAGCAAACTGCTTCTTGGGGAGCCTCTCTTTTTTGCCCTCAGGGCTTTGGTGGTTTTTCCTCTATTGTTGATATAAGCAGACATGAGTTCTCATAAATGATAACAGCCCTATAAAAAGATAAGAAGGAAGTTTACTAGGATGGGCATACCAGCACCATTAAATGGCAAGGGAGTGCACAGAGGAGCATATAATGCAAGCTAAATTGTGCGTGTGAAGTGGAAAGAAACACCACCTTATACATTGTGTTATTTTAGTTGAAAAACAGCTTTAAGTTAAAATTGCTATGAAATTGAAGTCACTTCCTGAAGTCATCATCTTCCAGTAAGCATTGGCTATGGAGCACCATGGAAGAAAATTAGCAAAGCATTTTTGAGCATTATAAAATGACTTGCTTGCAACAGCAGGTGACCTTTTCTAAAGTTCCTTACTCTTAGTGGAAGAATTAAAATGGATTAAAAGTTCAATGATTTTTTAAATAATGTTTTCTTTCATCTCAAATTATAGTGTTAATTTTCAAAGCTTGCATTTATTACCATTGGAACCTCAGTATTAGAACCTTTTAATTTATATTGCTACTATCTGTTCTTTGTATTTCAAATAATAAAAAAAACCCCTAAAATTATTTTTTTCCAAAACCAGTTACTCCAAGGTTGTACAGACATACTTTATTATAGTGTAGCTAAGTTATTGTAATTTTAATATAATTAAAACTGTAGCCTTTTTACTTTTGGAAATGTTAACAGTCAGTTGATGTGTGCTTGCTGGAAACGTAGAGAGTGTTTACAAGCTAATGGATTTTAAATTTAAATGTGTCTGCACAGGTAATGTGGGTATGTAACTTGTGCCGAAAACAACAAGAAATCCTCACGAAGTCGGGAGCCTGGTTCTATAACAGCGGGTCACACGCCCCGCAGCAGCCGGACCAAGAGGGAAGCAGAGCTCTGAGGAACGAGGAAGCACCGCAAGAGAAAAAAGCAAAACTGCAGGAGCACCCGCAGTACCAGGGACCACCAGGTGACATATCCACACAAGCTTTGGACAAAAACAGGTCTCAAGGGCTCACAAGACAAGACTCAATTAAGAATGGTTCAGCAGTAAAGCATCCAGTAGCGAGTGACACATCAGACAGGTAAGAAAGTATTTAATGATTATCCTGGTAAGATCTGATGAATTTATGCTACAAATTTGATTTTATTTTTTACAATTTTGTCTTATTTTTATTCTGTAGCCTATAAAATACATACTGGGTATTTTGAAGCAACATTGAGAAGCCTTTTGTTGATTTCAGATGGTCATAGCCAGTGTGTGCTCTTCATTCCTTCTCACTGAAAAAATGGGGCATGTGACAGTTGCAGTGTGACAGAGTTTGTCCATGTGCTTACAACCTGGTCAAATTACAGTAATTGTGCTGTGCAGAATGTTACCATATTTCTTTTGTGGTCACTATAGCACATCCAAAAATAGGACTCAAAAAGGCAGATTAATGGAAGACAACATCTGTTCAGACTACTGAATTATGACTTCTGGTTGTATTGCAGTACATAATATTGAGGACGGTGAAATCTTTGTGTAATGACTTGAGTCTTTTCATGGTTTCTCAGTTTCTTGGTGTTAGTTACTGCCATTAGTATAATTATTTTTTCCTTCCTAGATTTACATTGGTGTTACTTGCATTGTTTGAAACTGTAACTCTATGAGTGCTGATGTAGTAAGAGTTGGTTTAGCCAGAGACTGGAGCAGGATTTTCCCTCTTTTTCTTAATGTGAATATTCCAAAAGGCACCAGAAAATTCTCAACCTCAGTGGCCAGGTTTTACAGGAACACAAAAATAAAACTGGTTACATTGAATGAATTTAATTTTTTCATAAGGCACACTGCTATAGAACTTTAAAAATGGTGGGAAAGGAAAGATGAGAGTGCGGTTGCTCAGGTGTTTCCATGGAAATGATATTCTCACGCGTGTGTGAGAGACCTCCAACTCTCTTGGAATTTGGCAGCCAGAGCAGTATAATCTGGCAGCTTTTCTCTGCTGCCCAGATATGACCTCATTACAGCATTTATTCTGTGAGCTTGAAACAAGTTGGACATATATAGTATCTTTTACATTTAGTATAAGGAAAATAGTTCATAGTTTTTCTTCATGTCTTGTATTCCCCCATATTTAAATTCCTATTTTTGGTCTTGCATGAGGGCAAATTGAATGTAATGAATTTAACATTTTTGTTTAACTTATTCTGCCTATTGCTGTTTGCTCTGATTTCAGCTGTTGGGTTCAGTACTTAGTTGTCCTGAATGCTCCTCAGTTACATGGATCTGAAAAACACAGCTGGCACCCTAACCTGACATTAGAGAGTAGGAGAGGCAGATTGATTTTCTTGTGGTTCATTTTTTCCCACTAATTTTGATAGGAAGTTGGTATCATAGATAAATTGATAAAAAAAATCCAAACCCCTGAAAATGTTTTTATATTATATGCATGCAGAAATATGGAGGGAGAGAGTGATATATGAATAAATATATAATTGACATACACAATATGTATTTACCATAAATAGAGTTAAACAATAAACATGGACAGTATAAAGTAATACTTTCCAACAGGATGTGGGCTTTGTGCCTGAACTCAGAGCTATTTTGCTGATTGTGATCACTTCTACTTGATATATTATTTAAGTTCAGATAGTTTTTTCAGTCATTAGCCTTTTCGTATTTTATTTGGATAATAATAATACTGATGCTCCCTAGTTAGCATATACAAGTATGCTTAGAATATGATATATATTATACACTACTGAAGGATAGAGGGTCTTCTGAATAATTTTATTCCCTAATGTTCCTCACATAGATTTTTTTTTTTCTGGACCTAATGATAAAGATTTCTCTGTGATGTTTATTCAAAGTCTTACTGGTCAAATGGGCTTTTAGAGGAGAGTATCAACAGCTCTGTGAAGGATGATCCCAGAATTCAACTAGGTATCTGCAGAAATTGAGCAACCAACTAGTATGTTAGACCATTTTCCTACAAAAAGGAATTCTTTGAGAAAAACTTGGCCATTCAAAATGTCCAAAATAATAAAGAAATAGTCAAAAAAGTCTCTGGTATTTAGAAGTGGTTGTTGCTTGCCTTGGACAATCACAATAATGGATGTATGTAAGTAGAAATGTAAGTAGAAAGTGAAAACTATATTTTCTGTCTTATTTTTTATTAGGAGGACATTACTTTTGGCACAAAAAATAATTAAAAGTGTTAAAAAAATGACCACTTGTGAAAAGAAAGATATTGCTAAGATTTTATACATTTGGGTTGTGATTTGAATAGAAAGATAAAATATATTCTTTTTGCCAAAGGTTTTACCTGCTTTTGTAGCTTCCATGGGTGTTGCAGCAATCGTTGCTTAGAAGTTCTTTAAATCAAGTATCATATATCTTATCTTGGTCATCTGGAGACATGTTGGTCAGAGAGTAAAGGGCAACATTCACTCCTTTAATCTCAAGATCATCAATGTCCTTTCTGTCTCACTCCTTACCGTGTCTTTTCTGGTTGTGCTCTTTTGTTTTTCCATCCTTGAGTTGTACTCATCAAATTTTTTTTCCTGTCTTCTTTACTAGTATTATTAATTAAATTAATTAAATGAATTGTATTAAATTTTTATTGTTTCAACCATTAGACTAGTATTCTGTTTCCTTGATGCAAGCAACAGTCCCATTTGCAATTGATAGATCCCAGCCTGTTTAGACAGATAGGTACTTGTTTATAGATCTTCTCTGGCTGATCGATAATTTTTTGCCTGAAGAAGCCTGAAATGAATGATTTTGGATTATGCATTCTCCAAGAGCATGTTTCTTATATTGGTCCATTACAGAAAAAAGCAAAATGTAAAAAAAAAAATCTGTTCAGAAGTAAATTGTACTTAACAAGAGCAGAAGAGTGTTTCATTATTTTTTTCTTTCTAGTTCATATAAAGAATCATAGCATGACTTAGACTGCAACCTTAAAATCACCTATATCCCCCCCACCTGCCATGGGCAAGGACAGCTTCTACTAGACCACTTCTTAAAGCCCCATCCAGCCTGGCCTTGAACATTTCCAGAGATGGGGCCATCCAGCTTTCCTGGGTAACTTGTTCCTGTGCCGTACTACCCTCACAGTAAAGATTTCCATCCTGATATCTAACCTAAATCTACCCTCTCTCAGTTTAAATTCTTTACCACAGTATTTACAATCTGGCTTATGATGCTTTTACTGCTTTTTATATAGCGAACCTGTGGGTAGGGCAGGGGCAGCAGGCACACAAGTATGATTCACTAAATGCCCGTGGTGTATCTGACATTGTTTCAGGTGAGACTAATGTAATTTGTCCCACATGGAGCTTTTCTGCTAAGCACAGTTGAACTGTGATCATTTGTAGAGGTTTTCACAGACTTAACCTTGCGTGCAGGTTGTATGAATGCTGATACAGTGTACCACCAGATTCCCTGAAAACTGCAAAATGATGTGAATCCAAGAAATGTGAAATATTATTTAAAGCAATCCATAGATTCAGAAGGACTATTCTGAGGTCTGCTGAGCACAGATGGTAGATTTGTAGCTGTAGTTCTTTGATTTGCAGATTCATGTTAATTCTGGATTAGGCAAAGGGGTCTGATTTTTATTTTTCATCAAGATCTTTCATGTAGTTGATTGTTTCCAAGATCTACACTATTCATCATACAATATGTGTTTTATTTCTAGCAGAAAAATAATTTGAACAGACAAAATCTCATTTTTTCAGTTATTCTACAGGAGGCAATCAGCTTGTGAAATAGTTGGTTTCTTCATTCCAAGCCCATGTTTATAATGTTCTGTTAAAATGTGTGCAACATCCTAAAATTAAAATCTGGTAAACAAGGAACCTATGAAGCTTTTTTTATTTGTCATTCTCTTTGCCTGAATTGTTAGATCTTTATGCAGTGTTGCTATACTTTTAAAATAATTATTTTCTTGCTCTCAGTAGGATCCATTAAAAAGCCATTTCAGTAATTTTCCACATATGGACTCATTGTTTTAAATGGTAAATATTTTGTGACATTCCAGAGCTGTTGCTTCACAAACCTTTATTCTGTACATATACATAGCTCTCTAAAAGTAGTAAACAACTCATGCATCTTCCAAACCAAGGTTACAATGACACAGCTATTAATATATATCTGAAATGATGCTATGTAGTTCGGTAGATGTGAATTTTTGAGGGTATAAAAAATTATTATTTTCCCTAATCTGTATTTTATGAATCTAAAATATTCTTCAAAATTTGAAAATTGACTTTAATTTTACAATATTTTTCAGGCATTATATTAGTGGAAGAAAAACTTCCTCAAGGATATTTTTCATGAGAGTCAATGAAAAAGAAAGTGAAAATATGGTGATATTGTGAGAATGTTAATTTTCATGTGTTATAAGTCAATTTATTCCTGCTACATCTATCTGAGGTTGAGCCTTGTCACAAAGAGAGAATAAGTTCTTGGTATAGGAAAAGATCATGATCTGTAAGCTCATGATCTGAAGGAAGACTAATAAATAAAGCTGCCTGAACCCTTTTCAGATTAACTGTAAGGATATGAGATTAAATCATAAAAACCAGAACGAAAACAACAAATTGAGAGAGTGAGCAGCTGCAGAGTTGCACAACAGCGGTATTTATTTTCCAGGCCAGCAGACACAGTAAAGATATATCCTACTTCCCTCTCCCTTGTTTTCTCCTTGCAGAGATACATATGTATTTGGGGGGTTATTTTCTACCAACCCTCTTACTTCAGAAAAAAAGAGGATTTTTAGGGTGGTTTCAACACATTATATAGGAGGCTTGGAGAATGTATTTTATTCTGAGTAAGAAATGCAAACAAGAGGCTACTTGGGTCTGAAGATGTAGGATTTGTGCATGTATTCTTTATGAAATGTATACATGTGCTTCCCACATATAAAGGCTTTATTCTATTGTGTCACCAAACAGCAGTAGCATTGAAAGTGGTTTCCTGTATCCCTTTCCTTCCAGTCTTGGGAGGAATGCCAGTATGAGCCGGCAGCGTAGGATCTGTCTTCTGGGACTGCAGTTGGGGGTGTCAGGGTGTGAACAGAGAGGAAAAGAGAGACCAAAACAAGAGAGAAAAGGAGGAGAGAGGAAAAAGCAGGCATAAGTGAGATGAGAAACATGAAAGAGCAGCATGAATTTAAAAATGAAAATATGTGTCCGTCTGTTTCATGTTTGTATCTTTTCAAAATGATTCTTCTTTAATTGCTGGATCATGAACAACTGACACTGAGAATAGCACTAATGGTAGTTTATTGCAATTTAAAATATGACAGAGTAACATTAAAGTCAGTCAATTATACTTATTTTGGAAAAGCTGAAAAATGCCCATTTCGTGAGATTATCACTATTTTTCTGCTGTAGCACTTATGACACGTCACTGTAGTGCAACCTCTGGTTTTGATTGTTTCTATTTCTGACTACCTGAGTTGATAGATTTCTAGGCCAGATGTGTTAAAACCGCGTTACTTGGACCTATGGAGACTAAGCATATTTGAAAGCAAAGTATTTTACCTGATTCTCAAGTAAAATAGAGGTATTTTAACTTTTTTAAACCTATTTCTTTTAGCTGCTGATGTATTTAAATAAGTATTAAAATAATTGTGTAAAGTATTTAAATTGTGTTGGTATTCAAGAGTCAGACTGATAAAGCTGTGTGCAGATTTGTTCATGCTCAGACAACAGTGTCTGTAAACCTTTTAGAATTCTTTATGTAAGGCATAAAAAAAATGATTTTTAATACATTTTTGACCACCACAGTAGCAAAACCCCACAATTGTTGATAAGCATAATTATATTCTTTCACTTAATGCATAAATCTAATACTCCATACAAGAAATCTGCAGGTTGAGTTTAAAATTGAATTAGTATTCTTTTCCATGCATGACTGCAAAGGTCTCACAATGACTTCCCCTGGTGCTAGAACAGAATGCAAAGGTCTTTAGAGGTACTCTACAGTATTTTTAACATATTAACGAAAGATTTAAGTTTTACACAATTGGAACTGCATCTGAATAAGGTTTTATATATATATACCTTCCTACTCCCATTCCAGCATTTTTTACCACTTTAATAGCCCTTAGAGCTGTAAAATGTCAGTCTGAAAACTAGTCTCAGTGGTTTTGCTTTTGTTTCTTGTGCTTTCATTTCATTGTATGCTTTCTATGATTCTTGATATAATAATTTAGAGCGACTCAGTTTTTTCTTCACAGAACTGCTCTTTTAATTATTTAATTCATCTACACATAGGATTATGGGCGTGGATCAACATGTCATGGCTGTTCCAGTTTTTAGGTAGAAACTGAAGCTAAGTTTATCTGCAGTCTCAATCTTAAATGACATTAAAAATAATTTAATAATAACTATGGCCAGAGGAAGCAATTGAAATTCATGGGAAGAGAGCCAGAGAAAGCACAGTATTTAATTATTGAGAAAAAGTACCTTGGGTCTAAGAAAGTCAGAAATTCTTTAGTGCAGAAATTTTAATGAAATAATTTGACAAGACAAGGATTAAGCTACACCTGCTTATGAAGATGAGTAAAGATTTTGATATCATTTGTAAGGCAAGGTCTCTGTAAAGAGTTGCTGAATGATATTTCCACTGTCCATTAACAGTCCAGACTACTATAGTGGGTGCACTTTGTTTCTACCTGTCTTTATTGGGTTGCCATGGGTTGGAGCATATTCATTCTGTCCTAAATTCTGAAAAAGAGGGGGGGCTTTTTCTCTCCATTACCTTTGCAGAACTGTCTGTTTTCTGAGAAATGAAACTCCTTGTACAGTTCTTTGTCTCCTAATATTGGTTTTGTGGATCTCCTGCTTGCATGAGCGGTGTCATCTCTGGCACAATGTTCAGGACATGCAGCCACAATGTGACTTCAGAGGGGTTTATCTGAGCTGTGCATTTCTTCCCTTCCTCCCCTTTTATTTTCTCTAACACATTATGATTTCTTAAGATATGCCTTTTATGATTATTTTAAGGTGAACCTTTATCTAGCTGTAGAATCTATACTGAGTAGCATTGGGCCTCTGACCAATGGCAGCTGCAATTTTGGATCCTTTTTTATTGAGAAAGAGAATCTGTTTGTAAAAGAGAAAAGGAAAATTCTAGAACTGTAGCAGAACTAACCTGCTTTGATAAAGAGTCTAAAACTTACAAGTTCCTTTTCAAACACCAGAGTGTTTTAATTAAGAACATGAAAAAAAAATATAAGTCCAGATTTAAGTGATGAAGTTAACTTGGCTGCAATCATTCTCCACAGTAAACTAATCTCATGTAGATTTTAGGGAATTTCATTTTCACAGTTTGTAGTAGAGAGCCTTTTCAAAAATAATTCCATTACAACATGATGTTTTTATTTTGTTTACTGTTACTGTTATCCTATTTTTGTGTCAAAAATAAAATAACAGTATTTATCTTTGGCATTTGTTGCATGCTCCCTATTGAAAACTATCACTTACTATTTGATTTTTCTCAATCTCGAACTCGGGGAAATCTGGATATTCAGTGCTGATATTTGTTATCTTCGAAGGGGAGTTTGGGCTTCCATTGCCATGTAAAATACAACTATGTCTTTACCTGTGCTAAAAGACTGTTAATAACTTTAATCTGTAAGCACAGATATAATTTGTATTAGAATACTAACATTTTTATTAAGTACTGACTGCAGCTAACATTTATGGCACTAAATGTAATTTTGCTTTTAACTAAACTGATAAGTAAAAAAGCAATATCAGAAAAAAAATGAGGATAGCAGCATATATAAACTATTTATTAAAATTAGTAAGGCAAATGCCTTTCTGGGTTGAGCATGTCTTGAAGTGCAGTTTTGTTGACCTTGCATAAACTTAAATGTTAGAGTTCACTGTGTGCTCATAATTCTTAGTGTTACTGTCCTCTGTTCTTTGGAGGCTAGGTTCTCTTAAGAAGTATAAATAACAGATTTTTAAAGTTAAATATTTTAAAAGAAATGGTGTGTAAGGGTGAATAAGATAGATTTGTGGAGCGTAGCTGAGGGAAGATTGTAACAATTGGTAAAGAACTCTGCTAAGTCAAATTTATTATTTCTAGAAGCCAAGTAATTCTGGGATCTGCAGGAAGCAATTAAATTAAATGGCCTTTTGTTTTCATATTTTTTACCATAGCTCTATAGACTGAAATAAAATAAAAAAGCGAGACTGCATGCAAGTGGTCTGGTGTAAATTCTTTGGCTTTTCCTTTGTGTCTCTAGAAGTCACAAATTATAAAGAAATCACTTCTGTAGTGCAATTTAGTTGTCACTTATCTTTTACATGGTAAGATTAAAAATTTTAGTAACTGTCAATCTATTTATTAAGTCAGATTTGAGGAAAGAAATATAACAATAATGAATGTAGTAGGACCAGGGTAACCATATTTTCATAATTCAAAGTTACATTATTGAGCAATACAATTTTATTTCTACATTTTCTTTAGCATGATTATTCTGTTTCTTTTTCTGCCCCTTCTTCAAGACAAATCCTTTCATCCCCTACTCTGTAATGTCCTTATAGAATTATTTATTTAGTTATTTTATTACGTGATTTTTTCCACCAGTGTGAGACAAAACCAAACTCTGGTTAGACATTGAAAGTGGTTTCAAAGATATACCCATGACCTTTTTGACCTAAAGACAGGCATTCTTTTCTTCTCTAAGCCACTTCTTTTCCATGGTATAGTTCACTTCTTTTCCTCACTTTACATCCAATAATTCTGCAGCCATTCCTAAGTGTCCTTTCAGTTTTGTGGTGAACTAATTGGATACTTCTCTCTCAAGCTTTGAGAAATCTTAATTTTGTACCTTTCAGAAAAAGCAGAGCTCTGTTTTTACTAACCATAACAAAGACAGCCACAGACATTTTAATGGAATAGTTGCAGCAAAGTAGTGCAGTACAATGTCATTTCCAGTTAAGCAGGAAATGTAGGTGACCTGCAGTCAGTGACTCTTACAATGGAGTTCTAAAATCCAAGGTAATATCTGTATATGATATGCAGTGGGTTGTGTATACATGTGACTTGTTCTGACTTCCTGCACTCTGCAGCTCTGTTCCCTGTAACCATGCCCTGGTGTTTTTAGAAAATGACATCAGCAAGAGCCCGGTTCTGCAGCACTGAGCTTCCTGAAAATGCAATTAGGGACCTCAGAAAGTGTATCATCTTCACAGAATATCAAGAGGTTAAGTTGCTCCAAACACAGTTTTCCGAATTTCTGCTCCACTGTTGTGTCAGCTGGTATTATCTGCTTGAGTTGGCCCCCAGATGTAATTTATCTGCCTAAGCAAGTTTCTATTATGCAGCGTGTAATAGGATGAACCATGAACTTTGCTGCAGAGACCCCATTTTCTTTGTAAAAAGAAAATGGCAAGACGAAGAGTTCTTATGGTAAGGCCGTGATAGAAATACATTTTAGCTGCAAGGGGTTACATTTGTAATGACTTTGTGAAAATACTGGACTTTAAATGAGTTCTTGATCATCACATAAAAATAAATTTAAAAATACCTAGCAAGGCCAAGGAGATTAAAGCAAAACCACCTGATTTGCTGTATAATGCCAAATAAATTGGTAAGCTTCAGAAGGACATTACATTCTAAAGTTCCAAATCAGTGCACAAAAACCCGATTTTTTTTTAAGAGGTAGATTAATTTTAATTGAATCTTTTTGAATCTGGCATGAGGTGCTGGGCTGACAAAAAATGACCTGCTTGAGTTGCATCTTTGTGCTGCAGTTAGAACTGTGAAAAATATTTAAACTAGAAGAGGAATCAAATTTAGTTCAACAATCTCAACCTTTGAAATAAGAAATTTGACAACTCAAAGGTTAGTTCAGTAATTCCACCTCCTCACAAGGATGCGATAATTGCATTTTATTCCTAAAATGGACCTGTAGTGATTAATCTTCCCATACCATTTATTAACAGAGTCTAGAACAAAAATGTATTTTTGAAAGAAACCAAGTTTAACTTGGATATGCATTTCTTATAAAACAATGTATAATTTGGGTGCTTTTCTTGTCTCAAGTACATGTACATGCAATAAAGACTGGAGTATTGACTTTCATTTAAAAAATAGATATCATTGTCTGAAGCAAGAAATTTGATCTTCTGAATACTATAAAATTGAAGTATGATTTAATTTCTACTCAGCAGATTTTTTAATGCAGACATTCTTTCCAAAATTGGAAATGAATGTCAGTTCTAAAGACCCTGAGAACCAGAGTAAGAAGGAAAAGAGGAAGATATGTCACTTAAATAATGGAATAGATAAGAATGTTTTGTAGATGGGACTCAAGCTCTCAAGCTTTGGATATGAAATGTATATGAAGTGTAGTACTAATAGTGTCTCAACTTTTCAAAAAAATTGTTTTGGATGGTGATAAATTGCATTGTACTAATGATTGATTCACTAACATAGATCATTTTCACCTACATTACCTCTTTGCTCCTCCTTCAAGTAATTAAGAGCATATATAAGAATGTTTGTGTCCTTTTGGTAGATATTCCGAAAAGCTGTCAGTTGTTTTTGGTGTTAAGCTTGGCAAAGCCTACCAAATCAGGAGATTTTGTTGAAGACAAGGGTTTGAAATTTCACTCTCTATGTGGCATACAGACATTTCATTCAGAAGCACTTTTTTTCTGTTTGAAAATGAGATTTATTTAGAAATTTGTTCTGTGGTATATCACCAAGTATCATGAGGCCTTACAGCTACAACAATCAATTATGAAATTAACCCTAACTCCCTGCACAAGTGGCCAATGATCCCTTTATTCCACTGAAATAGAACTCCTATATTAAATGGAAATCTTTCCAAAGTAAAATATTTACACAGTGTTAATGCTTATAAAATCCAGGCTCCATGACACTGTCAAAGGAAATGAATTCCAGAAGTGTGTGATCATCAGGAAAATATTCTTCTGGTATTCCAATCAGCTGAATATAGGAGCAACCCAGGAGACCATAAATCTCATAATGACATGAAAGGAAGATAAATTAGTCTCTTTGAACTCATCCCCAAGATATGGAAGGCTCAAATTTTTAACCAGTGGACTGAGCAGCAAAAATTAATAAACAATCTAGTGCATAGATGTGTTGTCATAGCTTCTGTTATACCAAATGAAAAGACTGATTTTAATCTTACTGTGATTTGGACAATGATGTACCTTTTACTTTGCACATATATTAGTCTTTGTTTCTGTCACAGATCACCTGGACACATTGACACCCTATACAAGTTTGGACCTTTAAGGACCAAATCAGTCATCTGAAAGTAGAGATATGGCAATAAATCTCAAGATGTTTTCCAAGTGAAAAAAAGTAATTTCTTAAAAATTAATGAAACTCCCAAATTCATTGTGAATGGGAGATCATTTCTGTCAACAATGTATAACCACCATGGATTTCAAGATCAATGTAGTTGTTACTTTCTTTACCTAACAAGGAACTTTATGATCAGCCTGCTCACCAAAAAAGTGCTTGTGTAAAAGATGTTGTAACTGTGGTAACTGTGTCTTTCATGAAGAAAACATCTCTTTATCTGAGTGTATATATTGGAATAATTTCTGTTGGGGGCATTTGCATAGTTGATAGTCAGTGTTGGACTGTCGTAGGATTTTTTTTCTGACTGTTTGCTTAAATTTCTATAACTTGGAGAGTAATGGGTATAAGTACAAACTGCCTGTGAGTACTGAAGAAATTAACTTGCACCTTGAATAATTCATCCTGAAATGGAGAGGAAAGACGGGTATCTGCAAACTGTTAGTGAGTGTATTTTCAGGTTCTGTTTTAGTATTTTACATTATTAATCATGCATAATACTTTTTTAGTAGTATTTAAATTACCTTCTGTGTTTATGAAAGGTGAAGAACAATCACTTTTTATAGACGTGAGGAACAGAAATCTCTTCTGTAACAGATGAAGTTTTCAGTGCACTGTTTCAAAAATCAATCAAATCCCTGTTCTAGGCCAGCAGTTCTTGTCTAGTGAGACACATCTCATTGGTGAACCATCCAGAACTGCAAATGAGGCATAAAGCAGGATTCATGTACTATAATGAGGTGCAAGAAAATATCAATTGATTGTAAATCAGCTGAAGGTAAAATACTGTTCTAAACCACACATTCTACAAGGTGCAGCGTCTATTGAATGTTGAGATTTTGCACCCTTGAGTATTACACAGAGTTCTACTCCTTCAATACTTTTAGAAATATTATTTATATATTATGTACTACATGTATGGACATGGACAAATGTACACATTCACACTAAAAGGTTAGGATGCCTAGCCATTTCAGTAAACTATCAGAACTCTAGGAAAGCAGAGAACTGATTATGGGACCATCATTTGACCCAGAGCTTCAAGAAATTTACTTTGTGGGGATGTATTTCTCCTGTAGGAAGCTGACCAGCCCTGCAGAAATGAAAAAAAAATTACTAGCATTTATGAATTATTTTAGTACAAAATAGAATAATGCTCTTGCAGGTTGAAGAAGTGATTCATACATTTATTAGAAAAATAGGTTAGTTTTCTCGTTTGCCAAATGCAATTTCTGCCTCAGTAGCTCTTTATATAAATGATGTCTTAGGTCAGGACAGTGGTTGAAAAACCCCATTTCCCTAGATTTGAAGGTTTCTTTTTTATATGTGACATCTGCTTTAAATAGGAGTTTTGCTAGAAACTGTGAAGATCCCTAAAATACCTGTGTTACATGTGGGGAAAATGCATGAGTTGGAAAAAGGTAGAGAATGCACACACCTGTATTTTTTTCAGGTATGGTGTCAGAACGCAGCTAAGGCAGGAACTGGAAAGTGTTCTCAGATCCAGCAATAGAAATGAAACCACATATTTATATTCCTGCCTCCTAAATAAAGTAATTAGACAAGCACAAGAACACTTTATTAAATCTGGGTTTGGGTGGTCATGCAATATTGGGTCACATGATTTTTCCCTCCTACATCTTCCTCTTTCTTTTTATTAATTATACAGGAAAGAAAAGGTGGCTAGCATTCCAAACTGCACTCCTTAGTCATCTGCATTTAGGTGGGATGAATCTGAATGTCTTTGTTGGTTAAGGTCAAACAATCTAAATTCAACCTCTGAAATTGCCTAAAATCAGTAACACCTTCATTTCTAAGCATAGACTTCCCAAAGCAAGGAATACTTAGAAAAGCCCAGAACTGGCAAGTGAGGTAGAAGGCAGAACTGGAATTTTATTGCAAGCTGTATATATTGTGTAATATTCAGAAAAGAAAAAGATATGAGAAATAATTAAAATTATACATTTTATGTAATTATTTGCAAGTATTATATGCCTTGTCATACTTAAATAATACTTCCCATATTGCCTGTCAGCTAATGTATTAAAGAGAATTCGGCAGAGAGGTTTGAGAAGCCATAATCTATACTGAGTTAAGGAAATTAAACAATAAGTCAAAGTTATTGATGTTAAAGATGTCTTAAAAATAATTATACTGGGAGGTATACCCAGTTGTGAGGCATACTTATTCATTTCAGGAATTAGTACTGTTGTGGTATAGTCTATCATAATAAATAAGAATAGGTTTTCAAATTATAATTTTCCTATATCCTTTGTCTAATATGTTTGAGTTTTTTCCCCTGTCTTACTCATCCTCAAATGCGCAATTTGTGTGTGGTCAGTGCCAGTTTTTGTGTGTGTCCATACCAGCCCTAACAGTAGGATTTCCCAAGTGAACATATGGCACATTTCCTAGTATCTCTGTAAGGAACAAAGTTAGACCTACCATTGTGTTATCTGAGTTTTGAAAAATGTAAAATTATTTTATCAGTAAAAGTATTTATTATAAGTCATCTGACATTTTACTTTTGCAAGTCTTTATTTTTTCATTTCACAGATTTAAAATGTCATTAAAAAGAAACTGATAAAAAATACAAAATATCAGCTTACAAGTATTTTACTTGCAGAATATATTCTTTCCTAAGCAGTAAGTATTCAGGCAAAAGATCACGTATAACTTGTTGGCGACTTTCTAGGAAGTTTTAAAGCTGTCCTGATCAGTCGATCATGATTATTTCTTTCATTAACTTAGAGATAGTGAGATGCAGTTGTGTGCTCACAGAACTCGGCACATCTCATAAAGGACAGTTGGCACTTTTCTACTTGGGAAGTCCTAAGCTGATCTGGAATTTACCGTCGAGACTTTACTTTTTGGCTGATGTACTTTGTACTCCTTGACTTCCTTGAGAATCTATAGATGTCAAGGTTAGTTTTGTCTCTTATTAAAAAGTAGACAGTTGTTTACCTTTTTTCCCTGTGTGTTGAAGACATAAGCACTGAGAATTTTCGGAGATGGGAATATCCAGATACCTGTAAAGATGCTAAAGGTAAACTGACAGCTTATTTTATTCTCAATGTAAGTAGGTTAATGAGAGCATCCTCTTTACCATTTTGGGTGTTGTACTTGCTGGTCGAGTTCGTGACTGAGGAGCAGAGCACAGACTGCTTCCTCTGGCACGAGAGCAGTTCCAGTATCTGGGAACGTGCTAGAGGCATAGTGTTGAACTGTGCTTTTGGGCCTTAATCCAAAGACTGTTGGCATGTGGAGTTATCCCTGATTTCACTGGAATTAGGCTACTTAACACTTGATGCTACAAGCAATGTATTTCAACAGAATTTGGAATGGCAAAGTTCTAGTATCCTACACAGCAAATAAAACAAGGGCTTGGGGTCCACACTTTCTGTGTGACCACTGGCATTACTCTTTGCTGCTTCCTTAATCACATCACTTAAGCTTCATATCCTAAAGCATTTAATAGAGAATATGCTTACAAGGCTTGTAATAATTAACTGGTTTTGACAATTATTCTAAGAATAATTTATTATTAATTGTTCGATATTACTGTTTGTGGAACAGGAGATAAACTTTTGTGAGTCCTTTGTGCATGGGATGCTTCTAACAGCAAGTCTGATAGAAAATGAAGAAGAGAGAGTTAAATACACCTGGGATGCAGTTCTAGGAGTTCCAGAATCAGTACAGCCTATAATGGAATATCATGTTTTTTCATCCTCATTCTTCTGTAATGGGGTGGAGGACCACAATAACTTAAGCATTTTTTCATATCACTTTTAATAATTTTGTCAGTTCAGACAAAAGTTCAGATGCAGTGTTGTGGCTATTTGCCACAACAATTGTATATGTGACCATGCTCTGCCTGTCTGCTGTGAAAGTCAATGAGTAATGGCTCTCAGTTCTACCCACTCTTCCTCCATCCACACTGACTTGGGTCTTTGTCCTCCTTTGTGTGATGATACAAATTTTCAGAGATTGCTGGAATTTAACTGTATAAATACTTATGCCCTATGAAATTACCCAGTCTCCTCAAGCATATTAGTCATGATGATAGATGTTAATATGGAGGAAAAAAGGGATAAACAGACTGTCCAGATTTCTAAGTCTCATCTCTTCGCCCAAACAGTGTAACTTACACTAAAAGAAGTGTACAGATTAATTTAAATGGCAACGTGGGAGAAATATGAAGATACTGAGAATAAAACACAAGAAAAAAACCCCAAAATGTTATGGTGTGAGATGAGGATGAATTTACTTTCTTTTACATTATTGTACTTTAGTAGTGGATATTTTCTGTAGTGGGGTTTGGTCTCTTAGCTGGAATTTCAGTATCTTCCATTGTAGATCTGTGACCTGACTACCAAGGATTAAAATCAGTATCACTTTTCCATTCTTGATTAATGTTTAACTCAGTGAATTAAATAGTTCTTTCAATATTTAATTATTTTACGGGAGAGAGAACAGTGTCAACAGCAAAGACAAATTCCCTTAGGAATAACCAGGGGGATGTTAATAAGAACTTTGTGGGCATATTTTAGGAAGCCAGTAGAGCAACCTGGGATTCAGTTTTCCATGCTTCCTAACACTGTTCTAACTGCCCAACTACCTGTAATAAGAAGAATGGTGCACTTTGAATGACTGCTCAGGCGCCAGCAGGACAAGAAGATTCATTTTTACACTTGGACAGAGACTGATGCTTCCCTGTAGCCTGGATTTAGGTACTTTTATCCTTTTGGGTTTGAGGCTTTATTGGTGCCCCTTTCTTTATTATTTCCTATAGTAGGTATTCAGAATACTGGCTTCTATGAGTCCTGTTGTTGTGTGTTTAAATTTTGCATTATTTTGCATTAGTTGATAAACTTCTCTTGTGAAACTGAACCTTTGAACATTGATGTGATGAAATACAAATGGGTGTGTGCTTTTTCCCAAAAGAAAGTCTGCTTGCATTTCACTTGCAGTAGTGAAATGCCCATCCTTGAATGGAATTTCCAATAGTCCTTAAAATCATGTTCCACGTTGGAGCATCAGTTTGCTGACCCAAAAGGAGTAGTCTTATAAAAAGTAATAATACAACACTATCTAATATCCAAGGCCACTGTTGTTAACTTACTTTTTTGAAAATAATTTGTTCAGAAGTTTATTATTTTCTTAATGAATGTCAGTCAAAAATTTTTGATCATGAGTATTTACCTAAATGCTTTGATAAGAGCATATTTGAGAGTGGTGGTAGTGTAATGCAGGTACATATGTGCTATTAATTACAAAATTTTATGTAGTATCTAGACGGAAAAAGCAGTTGACATTAGACTTCCTGTACATTTCAAATTCCCACTTCTATCCCCAAACTCCAAGTGACTCAGCTCTACAATTTTCTTTTGCGTTTCCATCAAACTATACTTACATACTATCCAATAGATTAGAATGGAATTGATTCCAGAATTGTTCTTGATAGTATCTTTTATCACAGAAAAATCTTTGTCTTATAAGCTGTAAAGTATAGCTTTAATAAGTTTGTATGACTCTACCTTGTTTAAACTACAATGTCGTGTGAAATCTTTTTTATATGCCTATAATAAGTGATGCATGTAAGTAATGTTTGAGATAACATTTATACATATTGTCAACTTTCTTGTGTAATAGATTTACATTTCTGAAATCTAGAATCAATTAAAAGAAGTTTAATCTTATGTTTGAAATAGAATTATTTTATATAAATTTGAAAACCTCATATTTGGGAGATTTCTAGATAACTTTTCATCTTAAAAACTTGTATCTGGTGGAACTTTATTAAGATTCAGTTTGGCTACAGAGAAAGGTATCTGTATGGACCTCAGTGTAGCTTGGCTTAATGGATCCAATGATGCTTTCTCAGGCTTGTCTTTTCATTTTGAAGTAGTCTGAACAACTACCTGACATGGCTGACAGCCTATCTAGTACTCATTTTGCTTTTTCTCTGCAGTATATTTAAAGTACTTGGTCTTCATTTCCATAAAATCCTTGGTAAAATTGGTGTGAAAATGAAATATATTATTATTAGACCATAATAGAGCAAGAGCATATCTTTTTCCAAGTATAAACACACCAAACAGCATAATAAAGATCACTGTCAACATTATTTTAATGAGGCCCTCAAAGGATAGGAGATGCTAGAAACAGAAGTCCTTGAGCAGTGCTTGGCTTACCTGGTGCTTATTGAGTACACAGTTAGGGGCGTTCCAAAACAAAGAAGCCTGTGCATATCAGACCTCTTTTTCTTCTGCTATGGGTATTGAAGAGTATAGACTGAGAGTTCTGATGAACAGAAAAGGAGATCTCAAGTTAAACTCAAATAGGCAGAAAAGTAATCCCTGTCTTTTCAACATTCTTATGTGAAGCTTTTAATTTGGAAACACTGTGGGTATAATTCCCTGAGCCTTAGAAATGATGCTAAATAACTGCCCTTCCCAACAGGAATTTTTAGTACAAGAAACAGTGACACATTTGAAGATCCGTTACAGCATTGAAGTAACGTAAATAGTACCTGTACTGTTTTGTTCTCAAACAATTTCAATGTACAATGTTTTTGTGTGTGGTTCTACTGACTTCTTTTGATTGTCAGTTTTATTCTGGTTCCCAAAGGATGGGTACTTCAGTGGGTAGAGCCTACTCTGCTCATTCTCCTTCATTCCATTCCCTCCAGCCTCTTCTTGTTAGGTCTCCTTACTTCCTTGATTCTTCCCAGATGAACGAGACATTTTTGAAGAAGTGGAAGTACCTAAAAGGAGATGTTAGTAGGAAGCCCATATAATAGGGTCACTACACTACTCTAGGCCACATAATAAATACAGGAAACAATTGCTTATTGACTAAAGGGTCTCTTGGAGTGTGTTAGAAGGGTCAGGAAAGGAGGTAATTCTTTTTTTCTGTTCATTTTTGAAATATAAAATAGTATTTTAAATCAATACTACAGTCAATTTTGATGAAAATTCCAGGTGACCAAAAACATATCTATTTGCACAAACCCCATTTCTTTATAGCTGAATGTTCTGCTAGTAGCAACTGTGAAGTATTTGCCTTTAAAAGTATTCTTTTACTTCCCTATGAAACATTTCACATACATGAGTATCTGCAGGGTACTCTATTCTGTACTCCAAAATAAAATGAAAAAAACTTAGTTTTAAATATGTGTGTTTTGTCAGTAGTTTTAGGACAATCTTAAAAAAAAATAAGAAAGAGACAAAAGAGTGTATGTGCTAACTTCCATTTAAAATATCTGAGCATGAAAATGTAGAAAGACTAATGTCAAATGTTCAGCACTTTGTTGCAACTACAAGAGCATTTTGACTGTATGCCCGTTTATAAGGCACACAAAAAAAGGGTAACATGCCTGAAATGTATGATAAAATACTGGTCTTGTACCTACTCCATGGCCAACATTGCCTCTGAACTGTGAAGTTGTGCATATTATACAGTTTGGAATGACTTTAACTTTTGTGACAAGACGACTATTTCTTGGTGCAGATTAGATGATTTGGTGTTTTTTTGATGGAATGAATGTAACGGCAAATATTATTGCATTCCAAATATGAATTCTCTGTAATATAAGTAAGGAGGTTACCAAGTATTACTTTTTCATTTTATTATAGTAAGATAGCCACAAATATCCATAGATTCCTAGTTCAGGATCTCAAAAGTTACCAGTTTTGACAGACATAGAGCCTATTACTTTTATCATAAATTGTAATACATTGCACAATACAAATGCTTTCATATTGCACAGTATGCTATGGACAGAAAAATAGGTGTTAAAAACTATTTCAGGTACTACTTTCACATGAGTTTTGCAAGCAGATTTATTAGATATTTTCATGACTTATAAAAAATATTTAACATTGGTTGTGGGGGGAGTCACATATATATGCTTTCTACGGGGGCCAGGAGATGAATTTGTTCCCATTTCTTTTTTTTTTTCTTCTTATAAAATCTGTGTTGTGGCTGCCATCCTTCTGGCCAAAGAAGCCTGGATGGCTTCTTCCTCCTGAGCACATCAACACACTTGAATTAGCTGGAAAGATGCTTATTCCCACATCATCTGAGATTCAAATTGCTTTCAGTGAAAGAGCTTTAATAATAGACCTCATTTTATGTTGGGTTATTTGGAGATTTTGTAATTAGTGCTAAGATGTTAAAAGCTGTAGATATAAAATGAGGTATTATAAAGAAAATATTTTCTATTGTTATATTTTATTTTGACAGTGATAACTATTTTTTGTATTGTTATGTAATGTCATCCTCTGGCAGAAGCATCGAAAAAAAGAGAAAAAATGGTTTTTACTCAGGGATATTTGTTTTCTGTACATTTCATGGTATTCACAGTGCATACTATGTTGCAAAAGCTCACTCTGTTCTGTTAGATGACTGATTCTGCTTCTTGCTCTTTGATATCTGATACTTATGTGTACCAGTACACAGGCTCCTAAAATAGTGGGTTTTCCTGGAAGCAGATGGGTTTGGAGCACCCTAAGAAGTGATTGATTTTTCTCGGTTCTATCATGGCTGATTCAGTGCAATAAACTTTTAAAGGATACTGAAGATATTTCATTTTGAAATGCAGTGTTTATATATAATGCAGCCATTCCTTTTAGTAATTGTTCAAGTGTGCATGGTGAATCGTTGCCTTGATGCTGTATGTACAATCCCTGATGGAATGGTTAGGTATAGAATGTGTACTGTTTGCTTCAGTCGTGAATTGATGCTACATTTAAATGTTTGCACTAAAAACCTGTTATCTCAGATACAGTATAGCTTTTCAGATATGAGACAAAAGATCTGTTGTTACAGTCTCAGTGCTACAAGTTGTTTATTATGTGCAGATTTTTTTTTAGAGTGGTCTTTCAGTCCTTTAGAATTGCCATTACATTAAAAAAATTAAGAATTCTACATACATGGTCACGGATATTAGTCATTTTTACAGGGGAGGGAAGGAGGAGGGGAAGATGCAGAAATCCTCCTCCTTTCAGATAGTAGTAACAGTGTGAGGATGCCTTGTCCTCCTTTTTTTCACTTCTGAGATTTTATTGCTGGCAGCCAGATGTGCTGAAACTCCTGACGACAGCATCTATTCACTGCGTGTTTTTAATAGGCTTAGAGAAATATGAGTAGAGTACATGAAAGCAGCTCAGCTTCACACTTCGGCTGGGAATGCCCAAAAAGCTTACTGCTGTTTAGAATTCTTGCTACAGTCAGGAGAAAGCTGCTCGGGTACTAAATCTTCTACGACTGAATTAGAAGAATAATGACTGTACAATTAACTCTCAGCCCCTGCTCATTTAGGCACAGTTTTTACAGAGATCAGGAGAAATATGGAACTTGATTGGCATATTTGTATTTGATGGTGTGTACAAAATAGATGACTTTTAAGACAGGTGGTGAAGAAAAATAGAAGGGAAAGAAAGGGAGAAAATGCAATTTGAAACACTGCGCCAGGTCTGCAATTCTGTTTTATCTCATTTTCATGGGGTTTTCTCATCCCCTCCAAATATTTTACAAAATGATCTTTTTGGACAAACATTGAACAACACTAGGTAAGTAGAAATGAAATATTTTTGCTTTATCATTTCTCTTTTTATGCTGATGGCAATCTATCTGCATGCTTTTCAGTGGGGTACTTTTATAACTGCACTCCTAGATATTAATATTTTTATGGTAGCCGTGAGTCTGTTAGTGTTTTTATGTTTTATGTAAGGATTTACATGAGAACTCAGTCTGCAGAAATAAAGCCAGCAAAGATAGAATAAAATATTTAAGATGGTTATGTATCTTTCAAGTACATTAGCTGCCATTAGAAGCTAGCATTATTAGCTGTAATCCTTAAAGTATATTAAATATTCATAAACAAATTTGTCAGAGAAAATGATTTCTGTGTGGATATGGCAGTGAAAAGATTAAATGCTCAGAGATGTGTCTGTTTAACCATACATAATTTATTGGAAGATGCAAATTAGTAGTCCTGCATACCTTTTGCAAAATAGAAAGCAGTTCCTTCTTTTTAGATGATTTAGATCCTGTGTGTAATGCTTTTCACTGATGTTTTTAACTGGTCAAATTATAGCTGATTAGTGAATGCTTTGCAGCAGGTCAGTCAGCTCTGTAGGGTATGCTTTTGTGAATAGCTGTTGTTTTGTGGGAATTAGAAATGATAGGGTGAAGTTGTTGTTTATTGGTATGAGACAGTTTTTGAATAGGTTTCTTAGGATTTTTGGAGGGATAAAATGAATTAATAATGCCGCATTTCTGTGTTATTATTCAGGAAACATATTATAGTACTGATGTTTAGAACTTTTTCATGCTGCTATTAAATATTAAACATAAAAATATTAATAATTTTATCTAAGAGAATGGAAGTGCAGGTCAGGAAGAAAAAGAATCCTGTAGTTTTTAATAAAGATAGTGCACTGATGGAAACATTCTGGAAAAAGGGTGGAAGTAATAGGCAGAGACTATATCCAGCATTTTAATCTTCTTCTCTGCCTCTGTGGGAGAAATCTCTTCTAAATGTGATATAATTTCTTAAATACAGGGATATTTGCACTTGATACTTCAGAAGATGGTTATAATTTATTTCCCATAATTTTGTTGTAAGGATTCTCTCCCTTACTGATAATTTCTTTAAAAATATGTTGATATTTGTTTAATGTTACTGTTCTCAAGTTTTGTTATCTTGGTTATGAATTTCTAATTAGGTATGTAAAATTATGTAGGTAGTTTTAGCAATCATAATCACAGTTATGAATTAAGGTATTTTTAGGTGTATATGAAATCTGTATTCAATGAGATTTTTCTTATATCCCTTTGGTATACCGTGAAATATTTGAAGCTCTACAAAATGGAGCAATAATTCACGTATTATCAGCTGTGATTGTAAAGCTGCATATTTCCAAGTGCATAGTTTCAGGCCTGCAGCAACCAGCAAAGCCCTTAGCAACTGTTCTAATCAGCTGCCATCCCAGTCCTGATTCCCTGGCTCTGCTTTTGCAGATCACAGTACATGCTTTTTCTAGATCAAGGTGCATGCTTTTTGCTATTTTTTTTACAGATACATGTACATGGTACTTTTCACTGTTTATTCCTTGTGAGACTTGGGCAAAAGCTGCATATTGTATCAGATAAAAAGACAGAATTATTTTATTCATTTGCTGTGCCTTAGATGAGGAGTATATTTATTCTAGAAGAGTGGCAAACAAGAAAGGATTGTTAGGAAACAGCCTCCTACCTAGCATGGGCTGTTTTGCTTAGGATGATAATATTTCTGTATTTATAAGGAGCAATGTCATGTTTTTCTGCGTATCAATGCTTTTGGCCTCAAGAAAATATTGTGCAATTTTTAAACAATATGCAGCAGCAATTGTGAGAGATTAATTCATGCTTTCTCTGTCTTCTGATACTAAAGTTAGGTGAAAGTATTTTATGGTTATGAGTAAAAAGATTCCCTTTTCCAAATAACTATTTGTATTTTAAATCTGATCTTGATAAAAGGTTTTGAAGAAATCATCTATTAGTCACTAAAAAATCTCACTGGAATTTATTACAGAGGGTAGTCCTTTGATTGTCTTACTGATTTAAAAAATCTGTTCTATTTTTTTTAATTAAATGAATGTAGTATATAATTTAGATTTTTCATTTAAAGCTTTGCACGATAAATGTAAAGCACTTGCTAAAAATGAATTGTTCATGCATTAAGAGTTAATGCTTCAGAACTGTGGTGTACCTCCAGCATGTAAGAGTCTGCTTTGATGAGGTATAGTGTGCTCTATCTCTTTAATCTTCAAAGTTATATATTTTGTCCTTTGATAATCCTTTCTCTTTTGAATAAGGTTTTTTCTATTTTTACATCTGAAAAGTACAAGTCAGAGTCCAGGAAGATAACGGCTGACATTACACACAGAGTGATTAACTGCTACTGCCACAAAGTAATAATGTCAAGAAAACAGGTTAATGCCTACAAATTGTACAGTAGATAATGAAGTGTAAAACAAAATCATAGGAAAGGAGGTAGTATACAGATAATTTTAGTTGAATAGACATTCCTCCTAAGTTTCACATAATTTTTTGTTGGAGTTCTTGTTCTTCAGTTCTTCAGAAAGTTTAGATATGCTGAGATTTTGTTCAAGGAAAGATAGGGATCTTGGGCTTTGCTTTCTGATGCTATGCTAACCATTGACAGGAACATGCATTAACTGTTTTTTCCTATTTACCGTAAAAACTTTATATGAGTTGGGTTTTTATTTGCATAGTTTTGGTTTTGCAGTAGCTGATGTGAGAGGGCCTAAATGATAGTAAGCTCCTTGTGAGTTAGATTGATTTTAGCACTTAAATGGGTTTAGTTATCCCTCCCAGCAGCTTCTAATGGATGAATATTGCTGCTGAGCTCTCTTCTGCCAGCTGCAGGGCAGCACTTTGCTGTAAGATGCTCTTGTGAGTGTAAAAGAGAAAGCTGGTTTGCTGGGCCTCCCTCCTGCTCCTACCCTGCTCTGCCTGACATTCCCAAATCCAGCCAGCTGGAGCAGTAAGAGCTATCATTTTACCTCAAAATTGTGTTTCACTTGTGTTGGGGATTGTGGTGTTATTTCCTGGGTAATAAGTTATTTTTTATTGAAAAATTATTAGAATGACCTCATGTTGGGAAACCATAAGAATTGTTCTGCATTTTGAGCATTTGGCAAATAGCTGGTTTATGGAATAAATTCATCAGTTTCCAGAAAAGAAATCAAGAGACCTTTTATGAAAACACAGTATGTGCTTGCATTACATCCAAATTTTACAGCAGCATCTAAAGGAGTTTTGCTTTTTTTGCAGTCTAAAATTTTTCTGATTACTTTGAGTGACATGCTATTTATTCAAATGACAAAAACCCTCCAATGAAATAAAGTTTTAATATACATATTAAACATTTAGCAAATTAGTGAGCTGGATTTTCAGATTTCCATTCTTCTTTAGTGTTTAGTGTACAAATATTGTGCTGTGGATGCTCTATTTGTAGCAACATGCTTTGAGAAGTCACAATTGCTTTGGGCAGTATTGAGATTAACACATTACTGCATAATGGCAAGCATCTTTTCTGACTAAAATTGGTACAAAATGTACAGAAGATTACCAATCCAATTTTGCACTTGCAGTTTATATTAGAAGCTTTTCTCATAACGTAGAAAGTGGTCAATTTACCTAAACTTGCTTTCTCACATGACATATTGTTAGGATTTTTTTACAGTTATCTGAAAGTGAGTTTACTGTCTAGCTTGGCCACACAGGGGCATAAGATAACTAATATATTGAGCCTAGAACCAGTACAAAGATTGTTCACCAAATTCTGTGTGCAATAGAGACTTAGGAATTGTCTCATTTTGAAATTAGAAACACCTAGTTTAAAAAAACAAATTGTATTTTCTTTTATTAAATGAAACTCCAGTGTTTTTAAGACTCTTAAGAGTTTTCACTTTTGAAATCCCTTGGTAAGCATCTTTTACATAAATACACTGATTTTTAAAAGATGAGTAAAATGCCAAAATAAATTAGCTAGTTGGCAAAACTAGACATTTATACTGAAAGTATAATTTTAGTAGAAACATATGATTTCTTTTCATTATTTAATTTTCTGTTTTGTTTCCTGCAATACATCTAACCAATATATCTAGTAGCTATTTACCAAAGGTCCATCTTATAATGAAGCCATGAAATGATGTCAAGAATTACTGTCACAGGCAATTGTTATTTTTCTGGTGTTAATAATAATTACTTTGACATTGAAGGAAAAAAGATCATTTTCCCTTCCTTGTTGGGAAAAAAAATGTCAGAATATTTCTGTGTAATAGACTTGAGGGTTTTTTTTCCCTGACTATATTGGTTCAACAGAGCAAGAGGTTTGCTAATATTCTAAGAGAATGTTGCATTTTCAAATATTGCCAGTCTAAGAGCCAAGAAGAAAACCACCATAATGGTGTTAGAACTGACAGTATATTGTCCATATTCTGTGGTGCAATACTGCTGAATACTGTAATTGAAATTGCTTCTCCTGCCTTTTCAAAACTACCTTGTCTATAGCTACCTTTAAAATTTTAGTTTGTTGGGATTTTCAAATCTCCTTTTTACCTCCATACTAGATTCATAGAATCCTGTTTTAAGTATATTCCTCAAATTTGTAGCTGATGTGCTTTCTCAAGTAAAAAATAGTGTTGGCAAATACATTTATTTGTGTTTCTACCATGTAATTTTTCCTTAATGTATTAAAGACATAGCAAAGCTATTTCCTCCCCTTGTTCTCAACTGTCTGTGTCTTGCTTCAGACACAATTAGAATTCCAAAATTAAACTAATTCCAGTCCTAGACCTCTGTATTACTGTAGGAAATATGTCAAATAATCCTCTATCTTATTTTCTTCCTAAAATTAGAGAAATAAGCCGTATTCAGGTGAATCCCTATGTGTATATATATCTATATATATGTGAACTTCTCTAAACACAAAGGGAAGACTGGCAGCTGGGACAGCAAGTATAAAAGGCAGAGAGGAACTCGCACAGCTGTGTATTTGGTCTTTCCTGCACCTTTGCCAAGCGTTCCTCAGAGAGTGCTCTTATGTCCTCCTTGAGCTGCGGATAAGTGTGTCTAACTTCATCTGTCCTTTGGCCTTTCATTAGCTTCTTTGGGGCAAAGTTGGACAAGTAGTATGATTTTTCTCATCTTCTCATGTTTCTGTTTCCTTTGGAGGAAGCAACTGAACGTACTAACTTGCCCCAAAGCTATTTCTTTCTCAGAGGAAGTTTGGTATTCCATCCTGTCTTGGTGGTTGTTGGGTTTTGGGTTTGTTTTTTAGTCCCTAT
The DNA here is from genome assembly GCF_014805655.1 of Passer montanus. Taxonomy (NCBI): domain Eukaryota; kingdom Metazoa; phylum Chordata; class Aves; order Passeriformes; family Passeridae; genus Passer; species Passer montanus. Next base: position 5,300,040 of record NW_024366480.1, read on the forward strand.
TTCTAGGAAAAAAACCATTCCTGTAACATTCTGTTACAGATATTTTCAGAGAGAGAAAAGTAAAAGATTTCCTTATAGAACTGTTTCTTTTCCCGTCTCTTCCAGCTCTGGGGAGAGATACCTTCTGTTACTTCCACCTCAGCTGCTACAGATTTAATAAGGTGACATATGCTTCCTCCATGCATCTCACAGAGCTGTGGATATTTGCAGCCCTAACAGGTTTCTCTCTATTCTCATTGTGCATCAACTGCTGTTATCTGATGATGGCAATAAAATCCTAGCTGGCATATGATCCTAACCTCCCACCAGGAAGAAAAAAAGAGGATGGATCAGAGGTGGATAATTTGTCTCAATTCAGCTAGTATGTTAATTTCAGAAATTTAAATAATCCTAAATTTAGAAATGATTAAATATGCTTTAAAACTTGATTTTTTTTCCTCACCTGGGTGAGAGCAACAGAAATCTAAGGAATAACTGAGTTACCAAGTACAACTTATTGAAGAGAACATGTAAAAAAATCTTTCTATTCTTGAATAACTCAGATGATTCCTGTCATTTCTCAGAACAGCCCAATAAGATGTATTATCTTCTAGAAAAGGTAGAGATCATGATATTAAAAATGACTATGATATTGTACAGTTGAAATATTTAAGAGATTTGTTTAATGTCAAGAGCCCAGTATTTTACAGGAACTGCATGTTGCAACATCCAGAAATCAAGGTTGCTAGTCTTGACCCTTGAGTGTATAATAGGTGTGTCTGAGGGCAGATTGAGCTGCAGTGACTACAACAATAGCCAGCCCTATGTATCCATTTTACTCTTCTTCAGGGTGCTGTCACTGATAAAACTGGCATGAGTGCTAAGCAAACCTGCTCCATCCTGCCTCAGCTGGGAGTAAGTTTTTTGTACTGGTGTGCATCAAAGGCAATACCTCAGACTGTTTCCTGTAGCTGGTCAGACCCATATGCATAAATATTTCATTTTTCCCAGCTGTGTGGTCAAAAGCTCCTAGTGAGAATCTTTACCAGTCCTTCTTTGCTGATTACCGAGTATGTTAAAAAAATCACAGAATATTCTGAGTTGGAAGGGACCCACAAGGATCATAAAATTCCAGCTTCTGGCCCTGCACAGCTCCGTCCCCAGGAGTCACACCATGTGTCTGAGAGCATTGTCCAAAGACTCCTTGAACCTGTCAGGCTGATGCTGTGACCACTTCCCTGGGGAGCTGTTCCAGTGCCCAGCCACCCCCATGGGTGAAGAACGTTTTTGTGATATCCAACCTAAACCTCCCCTGATACAACTCCAGTCCATTCCCTCAGATCCTCTCACCGGGACCACAGAGCAGGGATCAGTGCCTGCCCCTCCTCTTCCTCTCATGAGAGAGTTGCAGCTGCAATGAGGTCTCCCCTCAGTCTCTTCTTGACCAGACCAAGTGACCTCAGCCACTCCTCATATATACGGCTTCCCCTCAAGGCCCTTCGCTGTCTTTGTTGCCCTCCTTTGGATGCTAAGAGCTTAATATTTCTTATATGGTTAACAGCACTCATGTAGCCCTCACCTTCTTTCCACTCCTTTATCCTTTTAGCTTTTTTCCTTTTGGGTTAGTAATCACACACACAGTTATGGTAAAATCTGCCTACTAATGGTGCTATCCCTTTACCAGGTCAGGAGCAGTAATTGTACTGCATTGTAGAAACATGGGGCTTTGAAAAGCTAAACTTTCCTTACCAGAAAAAAAGCTATGTCTCCACTTTGTTCTTTGATTGAGAAGTTTTGCTGCTGTTCCTGCCACAGTTACTGAAGCAATGGAATGAAGACCACTTATGTTGGTATGAGTTTGGACACTTCTTCATTATTTCCTTTTGTTTTGTTCTTTTGGGTATAGTATAGTTATGGGTCGAAAGAGAACTAAAAAGGAAAACAGAATTTTTTAAACCTCTAATACCACATCTTACAGATGGACAGAATAGCAGAAATAACATTGGGATGTTTGGCTGTGTAGGTCTGGCTAAGCTGGGGAGAGTGGAAGGGAGGAGTGCTGCAGCTACCGAGCTCCTTTCCTGTCAGGTGCGATGGGACTGTCCTACCAGGCACTAACTATGGACCCATCATCCCTGTAGATTTCTCAGGAATATGCTCTGGATTTTCCACTATAAGGGTAGAATGAAGGTTTACTCATGGAACTGTGTGAAACACTGTGCTTCAAAGTGGTTCAAGAAAGATTGGTATTGAGCTTCAAACGATGTACAGGGTTCTGAGAAAGGAATAAATGAATATAATATTGACCCCTGAAAAATGGTGAAATCTGAGATGAGTTTTGAAGGTAATGGCATAATTTTAACTTTAGCCTGAGATAAAAGGTTTGAAGCAGAAGCTGGAGGTATTTCAAGTCCTTGGCTTCACTTCAGCATGTGCTTTGCAATAGTGAGGCAAAGTCAGCCTTCTGAAAGCTGCTTTTTGGGTTCTGAACCTGAGAGGGAATAATTACGAGACTGAGAAATGAAATAAAAATGTTATGTATTCGAGAAATTTGTCCAAAAGTTACCTAAGTTTGAAAGAGATTAGAGATTGAAATGCTGAAACCTTAACTTTGTTTCTTTTATATTAAGAATTGAGTTGGATGTATTTCAAGTCAGAGGGAATTTACATGGTGTCTTTATTTATAAGAATGAAAATTTGTCTTGACTAATACATTTTATCCTTGCTACAATATTTGAGTTGTCTTTCTGATTAAGATTTACTTCCAAATTCCTATCTTGTGGTATTCAAGACATTTTTTGTCTTGAAACTTCATCAATATTTTGAATAAAAAATTTTAAGCCCTTGTCTTTTAGAAAGTAGTAGTCACATATATCATAATAGGAATAATAAACTTTAATTGTTAAAGGTATACAAAACTAAGTTGACAAGCAAGTAATGCAATTATAATTGCTTTAAGATAGTTTTCATTATTAACCTTTAAAATAAGACATATAGTCACAGACAAATGCTCTGAACCAAAAAGTTTAGTCTGTGGTTTAACTATTGTGCACCAAAATAAGACCTTCTAGCATGTATTATGTGTCATAAATAACACATCATTTCAATATTAAATAAATAGAATAATGAAATAAGAATATTTCTTGTAAATTTTAGGATTTTTTCTCTATATATGACATTAAAAATATTTTTAAAGGGACCAAAGGAGATGATGAATAAAACATTACTAAAAGATGGAACCTCAGAATTTCAGGAAGACTTAACACTGCAATTATTGATTATGTCTTATCCTACAAAATATATTTTCAAGTATAGCTATACAAACTTAATTAAAATAACATTAAAATCTTTGCCTGAAACAAGATGATTAAAATCTCTCCTCGCCTCCTACCCTCTCCTCTTCTATACACTGATGTTTCTATCTATGTTTCTTGATTTTCCTAATCTGTTTTAGATTGTTGCTCCTGAGGCTTCAGATTGCACTCAGAAGTGCATTTTGTGTGGATTTGAGGACCCCAGGGGTAGACAGGTTTTCATTCACTTAAGGACCTGAATTTTTTCCCTGCTCATGGTTGCATTGTTCTGCTACAAAATTACAAGAATAATGAGTATTTTAGAGAAAACTCAATTTTTTATCGCTCTTCTGTATCACAGTGACTCTAACACAGTTCAAGCATTATTCAAATAACCTACAGTAAAATCTTCTAAGTGCCCTGTTTGCAAGAACTCTTCCAGTAAGACATGCTTCATCTACCTGTCATACTTTGAAAGTTTTTGAGAAGTGTCAGGGATGAGAGAAGATTTTAAAATGCAGGAAGGATTACAATATAAAAAAATGAATAATTCAAATTATTTATGTCCACAAAATTTTTCTTGTTCTTAACAGACATCTTTCATGTTGAAGTTGCTCATTTGTAAGACACAGCATAATCAGGATGTATAAGTACTACCTGCAATCATAATTCAAATCTGGTTTTTAATAAAGCATGAGAAGAAAGTATAGTGTTGCTCAGTCAAAGAACCTGGCAAGTACAGAGGTCTAAATTCTACACTTCCCATTGTCAACATCTCCTTTGTAGTGCCAGGAAAATTATGTGAATTTCACAGCTGGAGTTCCCAGGAATATATGTCTTATTTAATATGTCATGTGCATCTATGAATTTTAATTTATAAATATTTACAGAGGTCTTATGATCATGAATTTGTAAATATACAAATGAAAATTAAATTTTCCCTTTTCTTTTGGAATTTAGGTACATTTCTAGACATTAGAATATGTGGCAGAGTAATTTAAGTACTTTAGAGATACACAAGGATTTTGTGCCTTGCCCTTCAGTTGCACCCTTAGTCTTAGCAGCTGCACATTATTTCATATTACTAACTAAATTGTTTCCTTAGGTACTGACAGCTACATGGCTGATGTGTCCTCACTACAGTGAGATGTTTTTCTTGAGATAGGTCTTTAAGAACTTTTTAATTCAAATATTGAACATTATTCGTATGCAAAGGAAGCAAATGCATTCACGAAGAAATTAACAATTGTGAGGCTATACAGTGAACATATTAAAATGGTGGAGTCATGGAAAAGACCTTTTAGGTTAGAAAAGACCTTTTAGGTTGGAAAAGACGTTTAAGGTCATCAATTGCAACTGTTAACCCAGGACTGCCAAGTCCACCACTAAATCATATCCCCAAAAGATAATAATATGATGTAAAATTTATATCACATCTAATATTAATATATTAAACATTGTAATGTAATATATTATATAATGTAGCATGTAATGGAGACACTAAAAATTGGGTAACCATACAATATACTCAGGAACTATGCTCACAAGATTGCACTAGTGTACAAAAAGACCCTGTTCTTCTGTTAAGCACAGACAAAAACTTATTTGTAATTATTAATTAATAATTATTTACTTGTTATTAATTTTGCATAGAATTTTGTGGCCTCATGACAGTATGCTGGTCAAAAAAACTGCAAATCTACATTTTTGTGGGTTTTATTATTACTTCCATGCAACTAATGCAAAGGGATTTTTATTGGATTTTGGTCTTCCGATGTAATCCACTATGAGTAAGTCTGTATCTTGGAGTACATGGCTGAATATAGAAATACATTTCCTACTTACCTTTATTTGGGAAAGTTTTAGGATAATCACTGGTGTCTAAATGCTGCCTCAAAAATCACTTTTTTCATGGAAATTATGCAAAATACATTAGTTGTATTTCATTTTGATCACATATGGCTGATATCTGAGCTGCACTTTTGGCATACAGAAAAAAGTCTGTTGCATATATTCACCTTGATTGGAGCAGGTGGATATTGAAACCAGAGCTTAGATCAGATTGAGGACTAATCTCAAATCTCCTGCCCTTTCAGCTGAAGTGAAGTGAGCTAACTAAAGGGAAGAAAGAATTATATATCTTTTAATACATCTTTGGCAGGTTATCAGCTTTACTTGATATCTGGGAGTTTCATTATAACAATTCCAAATTTGGAGTGATGTGATATTTATGTGATATGGTTTTATCTCCACAAGGTAATGTTAACTTGACTGAAAATGTGTAGAAAAAGCAGACTGCAATATAAGGAGTGCAACAGGGTAAGATAGGAAACAGAATTTATAGTATAGACCTATTCACTGAGTTGCAGTTATTTCTGTCTCTTGTCTATCTGCATTTTCTTCTCCTGCTTTGGTGGAAAAAATGCTGCAAAATAATAGAATATCTCAGTAAATTCTATGTCATGTATCCCTCATGCAGTGCAAAACTTAATGAAATATTCAGCTCTATTGCCATAGTTTATCTCCATTTACCTAAATAAGACATTACAGAAACTAATTTCTCTCCTTATTACTTTATATAGGGTTGAATCTGAATTTGTTACATAAAAACACTTAAAGTCCAATTTTCTTTGCTCATAACACTATCTAAAACCAAATAACTTACCTTTGTTTAAAATTTTAAAATTATTTTGCACTAATGGCCATTGGTGGGTTTTTTGCTTTCCAGAAGAGACTGCACTAATTTAAGTTATATAACCAAAACCAAGAGAAGGTAACATGTTCTCAGCCTAATAAATTAATTTTTTTTTTTCAATGCTGTACTGGATTAGTAGATGTACGGAGCAGATCTAGAAAGAAAATCCTATTTTCTGCTATTTGGACAGGTTTTGTACTTAGTTACTTCATACAGTGTTATTTTAGAGCATGCTTTAGCAAAGACTGAACAAGATACACTAAATAAAGAAATGCTACAATCCTTAATCTGAATGCACTTTATACTGATTGCAAATTGACTAATACCAGCATGAATCTGATTTTATGTTTATATATCTATATACATCTGCAGAAAAAAAAAAGAAACATAGTAAGGACCTTTGCATATAGACCTAGACTTTGCCTGTACTTTAAACTTATTGTGAAGCCCAATTTAGAAGCATTACTAAATGGGAAGAAAAGGTTTCTTGGAGCTGCTGTGGTGGAGAATAATGTCAGTATCACAGCAGAAGTCTGTATTAACTCTGCAGTGAAAGCATAGCCTCAATTTCACATGATTTTATTTTCTATCTGTGCACTGTGTGCTGATTAGCTCTACTTTCTGCTGCAGGGCTGCTGCATTTTATTTGTGCTATATAATCACGTATAATAAATAAGGCCGTTTGAATATTTAACCAGTAATGATACTACATTAATGCAGGTATCCATAAATTATCATTAATTAATTATGGTTCCATAAGTAATGTATTTTTTTTTTTCCTTCAAAGGAGAATATTTAACTTTGTTGCTTGTATGGAGGAAACCAATCTCAGGTATTCCTAACATTCTCTCAGGAAAGTTAGATTTATCTGAGTATCTTGAAATCTCATTTTTAATCTTGTGAAATAATATTATAGATATATATAAACTGGGTCTCTTTGTTTTTTAAACTCTGTACAAACAGTACAAGGAATAAGGTATTAGGTTAAATTTTTCTAGTTTCTTATTAACTATATGATTTACTGACTGAAAAAAGATTGTTGCTGGCTAAGGCTGCTTTCCCTGAATCATTATGGATCTTGATTAGTCAATTAAGATTTTTTTTTTCCACTCTGGTGGTTAATTTTATTTTAAGTTTCATATTCAGAAAAAAAAAATTAGTTGATAAAAGAGAATTCAATATCTATTGTTACAGATATTGTATACAGAATGATAGAATGGCTTGGATTGGAAGGGACCTTAAAGATTATCCAGTTCCAACTCCCCTGCCATAGGCAGGGACACCTTCCACTTGATCAGGTTGCTCAATGCCTCATCCAACCTGACCTAAATATTGTTGTCCTCAGGAAATATAATACTAGCAAGTAGGTGTACATTTTGCCATAAAATCAGTATATCTCCCAAGTAACCTTATATCCTTCTGTTAACCATCTTTCTATATGTTGGATGAGAATTTTGGGTTCTACAGAACTAGTTGGAAAAAGGAACTTTGTATCTGAACTCTTAAAGATGAACATATGTTTATTGTATATCACTTAGAAACTGAGCTTGAGATAATATGGAAAATATTTTAGAAACAACAGTGAACTTTAGATCAACATAATTGTAGCATGGCAAATTAATGTTTTCCACAAAAAGTCCACAGATGCCTGCTGGGGCCGATCATGACTGGTAGGTTATCAATGAAATAAAAAGATGTGAAGACTGTCTTTGGTTTTGTGTAGTATTTCTAATTGTTAACTATAAGGAGGAATTTGCTGTCCTCCACGTCTCTGATACCCTGATATTTGGATCACTGTGCATAATTCTGGACATGGATTTTTAGCAAATGTGGGCTTCAGAAAAAGCATAACGTAAAAAATTTCAGAAGAGAATAGTGAAGAGATGGAAATAAGTCCAGGTTAGTTTAGCTAGCATTTAAAAGAGACAGACTAGCAGCAGCAATATGTATGTGATTACTTGAACCACAAGACGAAAGAAGATTTATTTGGGAGATTTAAAAAAAAAGAAAGACATGGAATGTGGTGTAAAGAGTGGAAGGCTTCAGCTGAATGCTGATGCAAATTTCTTAACCTACCACAGTATAGAATTCATCCCATAGGAAATGGTATAAGCCTTAAATTAGATTGAGTAAATTCTAGAAAATGTACTGTGGAAAAATATCTTTCATTGTCATGGAAACAAACTAGATGATCTAATAAACGTTTTCCATCTCTAGCTGTGTCTATTTCTGCCATTCACTTTCAGGTGAATTTAGAAAATGGAGGTATTTTTTATTATTTTCACTTTCTGGCATTACAGGATAGTATACAACAGCTGAGATTTAAGTGCTATCTCAGGAAGTTTATATTTCAATAAGATCAACTAGGAGTTATTGTTTCCAAACCATAAATGCCTAATTAAAACACATGGGCTAAATCTCATTAATAATGGGTCAAATATTGCTACTATTGTTCCTGGGTTTTTTTCTGCATCATGTGAGCATCACTTCTGTTTGTCTAATTGTGCTGTCTCTCAGTCCAATGCAAGGCAAGTCAAAGAAATGAAATGAAAATTAATTACTTTTATTTACTCTTTATGTAAATTATCCCTTTGACAGGAAAGACCTTGTTTTCAGAAAAATGTCTGTATCATGTTTATATGTTACCCATTACCCAAAATTTTATAAAGTAAACTATTTGCTTGGAGGATTCTCTAAAGAATAATATTGCAGATGAAATGTGTTTCTTCCTATGAGGTTAAAAATTAATTTCACCTAGCACCAATCTAACATTCTTTCTTCCAAAGAGGCGTTATTTACCTGATCATACCAGTAGTTAAGATCATCAACAGTAGTGTTTGCTTAAATTCTGATTTTATATTTAGTCTATCTTCACACAACTTCATTCTGAAATCAAATTTCTATATAAAGAAGTAGTAAAAAAATCCAGGGACAGAATGTAGAGATTCTGAAGGCATTCTTAATGCTTGCTACACTTATCTGCAGTTTCTAAATTTTGAACAGAAAGGTTTTACCCTTTGCATTGCTAAAATAATTTTCAGTTATATAAACTTTGAGTCAGATAGTGTATTTACCAACACATGAAATGGAGCTTATATTAAAAGTTCAAAATCTGGAAGGAATATTTCAAAGCCAACACTGTATTAGAGGGCTGGTATCAGGTACCCAGAAGGAAATGAGGCTTTTGTCTCACCTGACTTCACATGCTGCTTGGAAGCACCACAGGTCTCCAGTGAAATCAGTGGAGACACATCAGTATTTTAGGGCAGAGCCACGTGAAATATTTGTGGCAGCTGCAATAATTTAAGTGTTTGGCTGACATGAAGATGGGAGGTAGTAATAGCTTCATTGTTTGGGGGAGCTCATTTACAGAGGGATGTGAGTGCAAGGGATGCAATTACCATTCCTTGAAAATTTGCTTGATGCCTAGATCCCCACTTCATGCTCCTGGCTCACATTGCCATCTAGCATTTCACATGCTGAAGATAATTAACCAGTTAATGGCAATTGTAACAAAACTCAGAGTATTCTGAGAAAAGGACTGTGACACAAATATTAATTATCTCATATGAATATGACCATTAGAGGCACCCAGATTTTGAATCAGTTGTCTAAATGAGGTCAGGGTATCCTTCTTAGAGGGATTTGAGTGGTAGCTTTGGCATTGTAATGCATGGAAATATTTAATGATAATATAAAATCTAAAGAAAACTGAAGTTGCTAAAGAATAAATATTTGTTTATGACATTAATAGTTTTTTTCCTTAGACAAAGCAGTTCCTTCTATTAGATGGTAAAATTCATGCAGAGAAAAGAAATAATATCTCAAATAGTGTGATAGAGAAATGCTATCCTTTTCCTTAGCGGTTGATATGTAGTGTCTATTAAAAACCCCCATATTCTTTCCTCTAGCTACTATGATTGTTGATAAGAGCAGTGGTGCTGCTTAGAGAATAAACATTAACATTTTATTATGTAACAGTTAAATGAAATACATAATATAAGAATAATGAAATTCATATTACCACAGCCTGAGTCTCTGGAAATTAAAATGCTGACTGTGGCTACTCAGATATATTTATTGAAATCCAAAAATAATCTTTGAATATTCTTTTAATGGGGAGTCCAAGCCTACAGCAACTTTTGTTTATCCTTGGATGCTTTGAGAGCAGTGGAACTTTTCAGAAGGTAAATTTATCAAATGATTCACTGCAACCACAATTTAATGTGCTTTGCCCATAGTGAGCTCTATACTGTAATACTTGCTATAGAAGCAGATTATTTTCAACTAAACTACATATCAAAGTAGTAACTCTCAGAATTATTTTTTCAAACACCTTCACTGTTTAACACCATTCAACTTCCTGCACTTTACAGAGATTGGTTTCTAAACTGAAAATTTCAAATATAATCTTGCACAAAAAATTCTGAGAAAATATTTCAGACTCATAAAAATTCATCATATTCCTGATTAGGGTACATCTTAAATGAGTATATTTCAGCTTATTTAAAGTTCTTTTAAATCTGTTCTACATCCGTGATAGCCTAAGGATAACTACAGTGCTGCCTACCTTTACTTTCCTTATGGCTGTCAACAGCAGCTGGTGCAACCAAAGACTGAAATGAAAGAGAATCAGCATAAAATATAGACACATTTTCCAGAATATTAATTTAGGTTCTGTGTACCAGAAGAAAAATAATAATACCAATTCATTAAAAGTAATAAGCAATGCTTGTCAGATATTTGTCTAAGAAGATTTTTGCATTGATTCTGATTGTGTTTAAAGAATAGCCACAGGAGAAAAATGTAATATGAGTGCTTAAAATGAAACTTATCATTGTCTGTTTATTTCTGTTTTAACTTCATTTTATCTCCTGTACTGCAGTTTCCAGAAATTTCTCCTTTTTTATTTTTCTATAAAGTAGAGGCAGCATAAAATTTAATTGAATAGCTCTGAAACACTGTGCAATTAATTCACTCAAACAAAAAGCATACTTCACCAAATGCTTCAGAACACATATCCAACTGCACTGTCAGACTGTCTGGTTCCAGATAAGTTTTCTCTTCAGTCATTTAGAGATGCAATGTTAGACTGTAAATTATTGTCAATATCCATCAAGGATATTTTTCAGAATATGTATGCATACACAGGTACACATTTTTTAAAAGAGATGTGATAATTAACAAAAATTTTTGACTATCCTGAAGAAGAATTACTTTTAAAAAATATTTGGCATACATTTTGAAAAATAAATACGTGTGTATCTTGTAAATCAAGCAGGTCATAGAAACCTGTGGAAAAGTATGTAGGTAGTTGATAGATCGCAGACACCTACATTTTTATGACTCAATTTGCATAATTCTTACATAGTTCTGAGAACTTCCTGTCAGTTCTGTAATGGCTTGTCGCCTAACAAGCATGTAGTACTGTATGAGGTTCCTGAGTGTAATGCCTCAGGTTTTAGCTTTTCTATTTTTTACATTCTTTACTGTTTTAGTGTGTAGTTCAGAGCTTCATATTAGGGGATAGTAAGCTCTCTTCACAGAGTAGGTAGACAAAACAATTCCTTCTCTAGCTGGGGACCAAGGACAAATGATCCAAATTTCAGGCCCAAGAGCATAAACAACACTGGACTGAAGAGAGAAAAATAAGAAGGATGGGACTTCATAACCTAAAGCTATAATTGGACAATTAACTCCAATATGCTAATGGACAAGAACTTATAAAAGTGTGAGACCTTGTAACCAGTTGTCATTTTGTGACCATTTTGGGTTCACCTTGGGTGTAGCCCTGGCTGGGCTCTTGTGCTGCCCAAGGTGTATCTAATAAATACCTGCTTTATTCTTTAGCTCTGTCTAGTCTCTGTTCCAGGTCAGCCTTCACACAGCATCAAGTGGAGCACTCTGGTGTGGTAGGAGTGCTCAGAGGCAGAGGACACTCCCAGACCTGAAGGCAGCACGGGGCACTCTGACCATGGACAATCACAAACACTCCCAGAGCCCTCACAGCATTTTAGTTAGAGAGTGCACAGCTGCAGCCTGGCATCCTCTGTCCCTCTGTTAGAGAGAATAAGGACATCCTAGAAGGTGACCACAGCCAAAGGCTCAAAGTTGGAGAGCCATGAAGTAAAGCTCTCCTGGAAGCACCAAGGGATGCTCCAGGCAATGGAAGCAGGAGGTGAGGGAATGAGAGTACATACCAAAAATGCCAAAACGTACAAAGAATTTTCTCTGTTGGTGATATGGCCTGCTTCATTAGGGCCAGGAATCTGGTCAGATGTTGGAGCAGAGGCCTGTATTAGTTGACTTAGGTCTCCCATATATTGTTTAGAAACAGTGGGCCAAATTCTCAGATTCCTTAATCTTCTAATTTGCTATATAAGAATGGTTAATGATTAACTTTGCATTTTATTTCCCACTTCATGAACTACTTAGGAAGGAATTGTCATTGCTCTCATACCTAAGTTCTTGCAAGGATGGAAGATTATTTTGTTTTCTCCTCTTTGACTCTGCAACCTTATTGTAGCCAGACCCTATTTTCTGATTTTAAGATATGATTTATTAGAAGGTGGGACAAATGGTTGCATGTATTTTTCTCTCTTATGTGTAATGGATTTTTATGCACATATGTAATAAAATCTGACAGTAGCACACATAAAAATATATCATTATCTGTTAGAGTAAGAAGAAATAAATGTTTCTGTTTCAGTTCATTTCCTGTAAATGTAAAGCTTATAAAATTTCAAGAAAAAGAATATGTATTGAAAGCAGGCTGTTGATGATGATAGACCCCATGAAATTGGAGAAAATAAAGGAATCTTTATAGGTTAATAACAAGTGATTAATGAATAAGTTGGGTTTTTTTTTTGTTTTACTTTGATATACTGTTTCATATACTCCCTCTTACATAAAATATTGAGATTTGGATAACTGTAATTAAATAACTGTTGATATGGACTGCATAAAATTTACTTGCTAAGCACATTGAGCAATATGTTGTAGATAAGTTCTTGTGGGAAGATACAATTGCACATAATATGCCAGGTCTCTACTGATGGAGAGTTTGAAAGAATATATGGGATAAAAGATTATCATATCAAGATAAGTGTTGTCCAGCTTTTGAGCGAATGGGCAAAGTGTTGTATCTTAATATCAGCAGGTCACATAGATAAATTGTGAGTGATTTAGTCTAGTCATTATTTCTCCCTCCTTTCTAATAATTCTTTCTTCCTCTCTTCTACTCAAAGGACCTCAAAGGACTCCTAAACTACCAGTGGAATCTCCTTATATGAATTTTCATAGTTAAAGATGCTGTCAGGGAAGTTTAAAGATACCTGCTAGAGTTTAATCTACAACATTGGTAATTTCTTTGTAATCAGCAGCTTTTTTCCTAATTTTCAGCTCTAGATGGGTAGTGTGTTGAGGTTCTAGCTAGAGATACTGAAAAGTTTCTTTACTTCTGTTTTCTTCTGTTTAGTGGGTTATTTACTGCAGAGGAGTGGTGGGATGGATGAAGGAATATTGGTCAAAATTCTTTGTATGAGATAGATCTTGATAACCTCATGAGCAGGTTTGTTATCAGAAGCAGTATGAGAGAGACAGGACTGATTCAAATACTTTAATTTAAATGAAACTGTTTATCAAGGATGTGTTCTCAGACTGTAATAAAACATATTAATAACATAGATGAAGGGATTGAGTTCACCCTCTGAGTTTGCTGCTTGACATCAAGCTGATACTGATTGGCACACATGAAGAACAGCATCCAGCCAGAGGGACCTGGACAAGCTCAAGAAGTGGGCCTGTGGAAATGTCATAAGGTATAACAAGATCAAGTGCTGGTGCTGCAGCTGGATCAAGGCAACCCTTGGTATCAATGGAAGATGAAGATTGAGAGCAGCTGGGGGATGAACAAATTGAGAGCAGCCCTGCCCGGAAGCACCTGGGGATGCTGATGGGTGAGAGGCTGGACATGACCCAGCAATGGTCACACACAGCCCAGAAAGCCAAACCTGTTCTGGGCTGCATGCAGAGCCCTGTGGGCAGCAGGGTGAGCAAGGGGATTCTGCCCCTCTGCTCTGGTGAGACCCCACCTGTAGCACTGCACCCAGCTCTGGGGTCCCCAGCACAGGATGGACATGGACATGTTGGAATGAATGCAGAGGAGGGACACCAAGTTGATTTGAGGGATGGAACACCTCTCCCAAGAGGTTAGGTTAAGAGAATTGGGGTTGTTCAGTCTGGAAAAGAGAAGGCTGCAGGATGATTAATTAAGGCCATCCAGCAGCTGAAGGAAATCTACAAGAAAGATGGACAGAGACTTTTTATGAGGCCATGTAGTGACAGGGCAAGGGGGAATGGCTTAAAACTGAAGGAGAGTAGATTTAGATTAGATATTAGAAAAAAATTATTTAATGTGAGGATGGTGAGGTGCTGGACTATATTGCCCAGAGAGATGCCCCATAGCTGGAAGTTTTCAAGGCCAGGTTGGATAGAGCTTTGAAAAATCTGATCTAATGAAAGGTGTCCCTGCTTACAGCAGGGGCATTGGAACTAGGTGGTGTTTAATGTCCCTTCCAATCCAAACTATTCTATGAATCTGTATTTTTGGGTTTTTATATCTCAGTAGCCTTTGAGATTTTCCTAAGGAGCAGAAAAGGAGTATGTGCTGTTATTATTATCAATTATGTATTAATCATTTGTCCATAGATTACAGATGACAAGGTAAGCATTGGCAACAACAAAGCTATAGCAGGCAAATATATCCTTTAATTTAAAAGAAACTCTGCTGTCTATTTTTGCTGTTAGAAAATTAATTTCTAGGTTAGAAATAAACCAGATATTGATGTTTGGTCTAAATTGTTCTGTGAACATTTAATTCTAAACATAAGTTGAGTGAAAAAATGTCCATGAAGCTCTCTATTTTAAATAAAAGTATTGTACTAATAATACAATAGTAATAATGGCCCAGCATAAAAAAAACCTTGCTATTTTTCCCATCCATAAATAGATAATTAATTACTTAATAAATTGATAGATTATTATTGTATGAATTTGCTGACCCACTACTGCCTTCACTGTAGTCTTGTACAATACTGGAGCTCTAAGATGCTCAAATCCTAACAGAAATAGTCTCTTACAAGTTGTGGAGGAGAGTAATAAAGCAGACCATTTTCCAGCAGAGTATATTGTGGAAGTGGTTAAATGATATCCAGCTGGCCTCCAAAGAGTGCAGTCAAGATAATCAACGTGATGGATGTAATGAAGGGAGTGAAAGAGGCAGGGCTCAGAGTCACAAGGCTCTTTCCCATGGTTTTGGCATAGGAAGAAGCCTCTCTGTGGATATCATAAGTGAAGTGTAAAAAATCTGTCACCTTCTCAGCAGTATGTGACTTATTATCATCATTATGGTTAGTGTAATTAATTAAATCTTAAATGTGAGAAAAGAGAAAGAACTGAGGATGCTCAAGCAGTATTGGAGGTGAGATACAGTTTGGAGCAAGTACATGAGTATCTGAATAATTGAATTAATTGCTAACATTTCAGGAACTGCTCATAGGAATGTTGCAATTCCAAAGTTCTCTGATGATCAGGATAAAATTCAAAGAAAACTAGTTAGGAAGAATACTAATAAAGGAACAATAAGCGTTTCAAATGGGTGAGTTTGACAATGGGGTAATGGCTTGATGAGTCACCTTTCTTTTGGTGGTGACTTTTGCCTTGTGTTTCATGACTTAGTTATTCGTTTAGACAAAATTCTGTTTTTCTGAGACGTGTGAATATAAATTAAGTATGACCAGATTCACCCATGTGGGAGATAAATGTGAAAAATATTAGTAAGATCGTTACCTGCAGCCAGTTTTAGATTCAGTTCTTCCATAGGGATTTTCCCTCCTGGGAAGAGCTTAAGAAAGCTCTACATTGGAGTTCAAAGTCTGGAAAACCTGTCTTAAAGTTTAAGAGGCTAAAGATGCAGCATATTTAAAGAAGGTGAAATATACACTTTGCAATGGTTGATAAGTGTCTGCTTCCTGAAAAGTTTTCTTAGGTGCAGCAAAATCCATTAGCTGCAAGGAAAGTAAGATCTCAGACTAGAATAAGGTGGAAGTTTTGTTCTTGGATTCAGAGATTTGACATCAAAATACTCTAAATCACAATTGAATATTTTTCAGAAATTGTTTTTTCAACTGGAATGGAATTTATGGTCATGATGTGAGAAATCTTCTAGTCTTTGTAATCTGAGAGAGCTCAGAAGTTGATAAGAAGAATTCTCTTACAGTGTAATTTATATAGTAACTAAAGACCAAGTGGAGGATATAAACGTACAAAAATCTATATCTTCAGAGATTTGAGACAAAGGCAGATAAGGAAGTCTGTAGTAAATATAGCGAGTAAGTGTCTGGGTGGAGATAAAACTGCTATATAGGAGCAGAGTGTAAATGTGCATAGCAGTAATGCAGCCTGCTTATGGACACACGGTAGCTCAGCTGGAAATATATCACGCAGCATGGTCATCTTATGATCTTTTTCCCCAAGATATTCCTTTGGGAGATGGTCACTAAGTTTATTTTTTGTGAACATAATATTCATTCTGTTTTGTTACTTTGTCTATATGGAAGAACAATATCAACAATAACATGAAAAAAACACCAATATTAATTGAGCACAAACTGGTGAATATAATTTCACTTTTGAAGCAAAGTTTATGAATCTAAGAAATTACTTTGAATTTAGGAATTCATCTTGATAATGAAATATTATATACAATGATGTTGTTTAATTTTTTCTCCTTAGACATTTGCTTTGTATGACATTAATTTTTTTCCAGTGAAACAGACTATTGGATTTCAGAAAATTTTGCTCTTCTTTTGACATCCTTACTAATGTGTTGTGTAGCTGCCAGCAGTCAAGAACATATATTTTAATTCAAGCAAATTTTCTGCAGCAAACATTTCAAATAGTATTAATTTTACCAATAATTTTGCTTTAAAACAAGCCTTAAGGCATCACCATCTTATATAAAAATATTATTTTATATCTTGTTTATTATTTAAATATATACTACTGTATGCTTTTATTTGTAATTATTAAATGCCTTATGAATAAATTTAGTAGTAGTTTTCTGTGCATTTTAAGAAGCTTTTCCAGGTGGTGTGTATTGCTGGTTCCTGCAGCCCCCATCAAAGTATTTATGATGATTCTCATAAATTTCTTTGCCCTTGTTAATCTTGTAAATGCTGAAGCTCAGTGAACTCATGCTTTTATGTTGTTCTGAAAATATTCTTATTTTAAGCAACATCTTTCATTACAATCCATTGTAGTCTTTCGAAATGATTCCAGTTCTAAGAGGGTTATTGTTAAAGAAGCACACCTCATCATTTGGTTTGTTTCCATGCATTAGATCATGTTACTATTTTTCTTAATTCAAGGGAATACCTAGGAAATTTGTTTCTCTATTGAGAAACTAAATACACTGCATTGATGGAGTCTTTATTAAGTGACATATTCCCAGTGGTTGAACCATGCCTATCTGTGCTTCCTAGAGTTCAATCATTAGATGTAGACCTGATTTTCAAAGGCAGTTGCAATATAAATTTAATATAATAATACAACTTCTGTAATCAATTAAATTTCTGCAGTTCTTAGTTATAAATTCAAGGATTGTATCAGTCCCTCTGTTCTTTCTTGAAAATTGAAGTGATCACTTCCCAGTTTGGAGTCTTCCATTCTAATGTTATGAGTTGCCTGTTTTATCTTGCTGTTAAGACTTGCATTTTTAGCTCTTCTGCGACATGATTTTTGAAGTTATTCCTCCCTTTAGTCATTCATTTAGTGTCATCCTGACAAGTACATGCCTATTTGGGAGATATATAAATGTCAATGTGTAAGTAACTATTGGCACAACACCCCCAGTGCTTCAGGGTCTAGGAAATCACAGTTAACACATCACCTTGCTCATTGTGTAGCCCATTGGAAGCGACTGTGTACAAACTTATAAACTCTGTGTAATTTAAAGATATAAGCCAATCATAACTAACATTAATGTTGGTACTGATGGAATGGGAAATATTTTGTGATCATACCACCTAATATTATCTAATATCAATAAATCATGTGACTTCCTTCCAAACCACAGGAGAGCAATACTTGCTGGGTGTTTCCGTCTGCCAACTGAAAAAAATTACATTTCATAACAGGGCTCATATAATTGTTAGAATTCCTGTGCTCTTAATGTACTTGCAGAATACTTTATGCCTTTCTAATCTCATCTTACAAGGGATTTTCCTTATATATTTTTGGCTCCATTACTAGATTCTTGATAACTTCTAGTTTTATGTTAATTATTCTCATCTTTTCCTGTTTTCTGTGTGTTATGTTTGTGTAACTGTTTACACTAATCATTGAAGTACAGGACAGGTGCTAAAATGTTGTTAAGAGTAACAGATCATAATTTCCACTTTTCAGTTCCCATTTTTTTCCATCATTAGATTTGGTTTCTGATTTGAATTTTTTTTCAGCTTTGGTGATGACTTTAAACCCCAGTGTATTACCAAGATGACTTTAAACCCTATTGTATTACAGACTAGGACTTGACTGTCAATCATATAGCTTATACAAAGTAATTGTGATAATTTGTACCTAGGATGTTGCTCAGATTTAGTTCCTGTTCTTCATCATCCTCTCAGGATCCTCTCATCATCCTCTCTGTCTTCTGTTGATGAAGTATTTTTTTCTCACTATTGAGAGCTTTCTAAAAAATTCTGGTACATTTTGGCATTGATAGCCTAAGATGTCCAGTATGGGGCATATTTGCTTATTTGAATGTTTCCCCATTATTGAAAAGGTTTTATTTTGTTGCTGTATATGTTATAGTCTATAGTCTTAATGAATTTGTCATTTACTCAGCTAGTGTCACTGGATGCTTTGTAGATAGACTGAAGCTCAGCAGCCATACATGAAAGTGGAACAACTGATTGATGCCCTGTCACATGACACAAAGTATGTGCATGATGATGCTAATGCGTGGCTGGGAAAGAATAGCAAGCTTCTACTCTGTCTTTTGTTTTATATGCTAAGACATTTGACATAATTTCACTGATAGTTATTCAGAGAATGTAAAACAGGTAAAGGAAATTAAAGGAAAGTAATTTAGAAAAGCAAATTATCTGACCCCCATTCATTGACATGAATTGTATGAAGAAATGAGTCTTTTATGAGATGATGCATTTATTCTTTAAATCCATACCTAGAAAAATGTTCAGTTCCAAAATGTGATCAATAATGTCTTCAAAATTAGTAATTAGTTCTTAGTGTTCTGCAATCTTCTAATCTATGAAGGGGTTGTGTGGCAGTGTCATTAATTCTAATATATATCATTACCAGTGGCAGAAGCCCATCAGCCAATAATTATAACTTGTAACTTGACTTCAGAAGGTAGTGTAGCATCCAGTAGTGTATCCATTTCTCACTGATTTTTAAAAAAAGTTTTCATTATATTCTGTCAGCAGAGATCATCGTGACCATATCTATCTCTTGAATATTTCCTGCTCTCTCTCTTTGGACACGTTTGTTTGGCTTGCTCTTTGGGCTGGATAGACCTTAAAACAAGTATGTGAACAAAATATGGTTTCAGCACTTCACTGACATCTTGAACAATTTTAGAAGCTTTCTAAATACCTTACCTATACTTTTCTAGTATGAAAAAAGCAGCCTTTATCTGAAATGAAATTCAGTGGATTAAACTGCAAAGGCAAGCAGCATTTTTTTCCTCCAAAGCACTGTTCCTTTGCACAATTATTGCTTAAAGCTGCCTTCTGATAGCCATAATAGTATCTGGCAGATATTTTGCAAGACTGAGGTTTGTAGTGTTTTACAACTTGCCACAGGACATATAAACAAAATGTCCCTTAGGTCACTTTCCTACTTCCCTAGTATTTGCACACTTTCAAGTCAAACAGCCTATTTTTCTTTCTGTCTTTTTCCTTTAGGCTCCTATCTACTCAGGAAAAAAGCCAACAAAGCAACAACCCACCAACCTTTGCATGCCCCTAATGTGAAAAAGAATCCTTTTTGAGAGAGAGGGAGAGAGAGAGAGAGAGAAAAGACCTTTAAAAACTAAAATTGAATGTATGTACCCTATGGGGAAAAGTACAAAGGTGATTCCATTTAAAGTTTTCCAAATCAATGAGATCATGTAATGAAACTTAAAAGAGCACTTACATTCCTACTGTATAAAGGGTCCTGTAGCCGAGCAGGGCTATGGTTACATTTATTCAAGACCCATTCAATATTGCAGCCTATGAAACAAATCTTTGTAGCCAAATTCACCCATTTACTAAATACACTGACTCAGTGGTACAGTCTTTGTTTGGATGAGAACCCTTGGCCCTTCTCAGCTGGGTTGTGCTACTAATGAGTGTCTTACCTTCAGAAATGTGTAAAGGTTCTCAAAGGAGATCATAGATCTTCAAATACAACATAGGGTGGGAGGTACTGTAGTTGAGTCCAATCACTTTCATTGCTGTTTAGGATGCAATCTGATACTTCTGGAAGGTTTACAAAATGCTGCATGCTACAAAGCACTGTGGCATGCTTTTTTCTGTTTGTTTGTCTTTTCTTTTTACACTTAAAAAAAATGAGACATGTTGTGTGAGATTTCAAGGAAGGGGAAGGAATGACAAAGAGCTTTACCCAGTATCAGATATTTTTGTAAGCACTCATAGATAAGAGTACCAAATGGCAACACTAAAAGTAGACAATACTTTATACTCTAGAGAAAGAATAAATAAGACCCTCGTAATCTGACATACCTAAAATTAATTCTTGACCTCAATTATGTCCATTAGGCTATCCATGAAAGGGTAAAGAAGATGTAACAATAAGACAGCTGAGATTTTTTTTATACCATCTGGAGCATGCTTGTCCTCCTCTCAAAAATCTGTTGCTAGATAGAGCCAGATTCTCACACATTGGTGAAAACTAAAGTCTAGCAAAACTGAAATCAAATTATGCTCCTTGGAAACAAGAATGAGATCACTGAAAGCCGTGAAGTGCAGGACTAGTTAATTAAGATGGTGGAACAAGCAGGATCCAAGCCTTGTTTTTCAAAATTTCCTTATGAATGTTAAACAGACTTCTATGTGCCTAAAACTCAGGCTCATATTTGTGTGTCTTGGCCAGATGATACCTCATTTAACAGTACTGTTTTTTGTTATAAAACAATGCAGATTTCATGCCTCTATTACTCTATTTGGAACACAATCACAGAAAAATAATTCTTAGATGATTAGGTTACATTTCAGTTTTTAATCTTAGTTTATTTATGACTGATGGGTATGTATTTCATCTTGCTAGATGAAATGCAAAGATTTCATCTTTGCATTATCCTGCTAAAGTTGTTCCTTTCTCTCTATATGTATCTCTAATTAGAGTCATAATATTCCCTCTTGACTTTCATTTTGCATAGCTAGATAAGCCAAACTATTTTTAAAAATAATTTTAGTGAAATTCTCCATTTTCTAAGTCATTCCAGTTGGTCTTTGAGACTTACTTTTTTTTGAAGGTGACTCAAAGTGTACAAGTTACTCTAAAAGAGGTTTTATAGTGCATCATACAATGTTACCAACATTCTTTCTGTGGCCAGGAGTAACTTTCTGATTAGTCCTAGAACCATGAGTCTTTCATATATGGAAAATCTCAATTTTGGCTGGTAACCATGAATCATTCTGGACTGCGCATTTCTGTGTTTAGTTGCTGCCAGACAGTATATAACTGTAAAACAATACTTGCACAACCGAGTTTTTTGACTAAGACAAGCAAATTAAATTTTAAAGATTCAGTTCAGGTTGATGGTAAAATCAGAGGTTTGGATTTTTTATTTCTGTTCCCAAGAATAGATGTCATAAATCTTCATTTTGGTATTTTTAGGATTAAGGGTCCACTGTAAGAACTATTTAAACTTATTCAAAAAATAATGTGTTTGATTTTTAAATAGAAAGCTGAGATTCCTTTTTTTTTCTTTTTCTTTTTTTTCCCCCTGCTAAATAGATAGATCATCTAAGTAATAATGAACTTGCATGAATTTTTTAAGAAACAATAAGTCCATCACTTAATAGAGGGTAAAACATGGTCTTCTACACAGAAATCACCATCTGATACTTTAGTGACAAAAAAAAATTATTAGATATGTTGGAAAGCAAAAATATTTGGAGAAAATTAAAAACTCTTTTGGCTGTATAGTTCCCCTTATAACTGTGCACCTACTCTAATGCTATATGTATAATGATAATGTGGAAGTCTGGTTCCTTGTGCCTCTTAAAGGACCACCTTTATATTTTCTTTTCCCATCCTCTGGCATTTTCATGATGTAAGTGAGGCCATATGGGTCAGAGATTTCCATACTTCAGTGTCTTGTCTCTGACAGTGATAAGCAACAGATGTTTAGGGAAGAATATGAACAGCAGTGAAAGTGGAGAACAGCTTAGCTGCCAAAAAATTCAGGGACTTTTTGAGGCATTGTTATACATAGATGGTGTCTGGTGGATCTGTTCTCACACTTTTAAACAAATTTCTTATTCCATTTACTGTTTTAGCATCCACAGACTACTACTACTACTACATGTGAGTTATGTCCTTTGTGGAATAAAATTGTTTCCTTTTTGCTAGTTTTGAAATCCGTAATTTGACAGTTCATCTGGTATTTTCAGTTTTGTGAGATGCTGTGTTTTCTGTTTATCTTTTCCTTCTTACACATGATTTCATGAACTAAGATCTTCCTGCATCAGCCTACAGTTTCTTTTCAGCATTTCAAAGCATTATTTCTATGCTTTTGACAGCTATTGACCACTAAGATGATATTTCAGAAAAATGACCACAATGTCTCAGGCTTTTGAGTAGATAATAGCTTATTTATGGTTTTCTAGAAGTTAAATCTGCTTACTTTTTTTTCCCCCCTTTTATGCTTTTAACATTTAATATTATAAACCAGCTTATTATCCAAACATGATTGTAGAATCATTGTACAGCAATGTGTAATCTGATCATGTGCTACTTTTTTATGAAAGTATGTTGAGATTAATATTATGTGAATTAAATATCCTGCTAATGCTAAATGAGGGAAGTTGCTAACACCTGAGTTGAAAAAAGGGGTGAAATAGGATGACTTCTAGTAAAATACCATTTATAATGAAACAAATATGAAGAAATACAGCTTTAAAAATGCAAGTGACTATCTTGTGCAGGAACATAAGAAAGTGTTTTGCCTAAGTTTGAATATGTGAGTCATCAATTAGTCTGCTCAGAATACAGTTTAGATGACACATTGTCTTCGACAGCTGAAGAATTTTTGGTCTGTTCTCATCTGTCCCATATCCCATCTCACACATTCCCAGCTGTAAAAACCCCTTTGGACAGATGTGCTGCAAGTGCTCATTCATAGCTCCTTCAGGTTAGGTGGTGCATCCTTGAGCAGCATGCTGGACCACTTCCTATGAAATTTTAGATAATAATAAAAAAAACCAGTAGCTGAATCAAAGTGAAGGCATAAATAAGGGGGACCCTGTACTTTCTGTGCTCTCACTAGGAGTTTTGCTGCACCATAGCTTTCTATTCTATTACTTGTTATTGATACTGAGTATTGATATTGAGAATGGTAAAGAGAATATCTATAAATAAAATTCAGAGATAATGTGTTAGTCTGCTTATACATTACTGGACTTCTATTTATTTTCATGCAATTACCCTATAAACTGAATTTGTTTTACATCATTCTTTCTTATACATGGTAACTCCATGGTAGTGCTTAGGGATAATTTGTTAGTTATGCAGCTGTACATTATACAGAGACTTTTTTTTGCCTTTGAAAAACGTTTGGATTGGAGATACTTTACTAATTGTTCAGACTTCTATTTTTACACTCAATGCCCTTAAACACCTATACCAACTGTCTTTGAAGGATGTGTAATTAGCTCCCATAGGCAACTTGAGCTTTTGTTTGAAGCTTCATTTAGGAGAAAAATCCCATGTGAACCACTGTATTATTTTTTTTAAATTTAATTTTCCATGCTGAACGGCTATATATATAATGCTTACACAGCTAAAATAGGCATCTCTTACTTTCTTTTGTTACTTGTCTTTTTTTTTTTCTTTGACTAATGACAAGCTCCTCATAGTTATACTTCTTAAGTAAATGTGTCAAAAGGATTCTGACTTGCTGAAGTATTATTTTTGGGAAGTAAATTTTTAAATGAGATCACACTGTAAATTAATTAGTTAGTCATATATTCTGCTTGGTAAGGTATTCTTGTAGCCTCTGGCTTAAATGGGCTATTCCTACAAAGGAAAAGAAGCTTTAGAAGAAAAGTATATTTTTTTATTATTTTACTTTTTGGTTGCAGAGTAAGTTTTTTTTTTTTTTTCACTTGGCAAGTCCCAGTATAAAGGACAAAAGATGTTAAGTATATTTTATGAAGACATTTTACTTTCCTCACATTATTTCTGTGTGGGGCTTTCTATGTGGGGTGTGCTAATATTAATGTATCAGAATATAGAATGTTCTGAAGCAAAGCATAATATTGCATACAGTATAATATTCCATTACCAAAAAGGTGGGGATTATTCTTTAATGTTATAAAAAGAGGAATTTTAATCAAATGTTTAGTGTTTGGATTTTTTTTCCTTCTGTAAATTTCTTTAAAGTGAATTATTACAGTAACTTGAACGAACAAAATGTAAATGCTAAAATTTTAGCTGAAGCTGATGTTATTTTGATATGAATAGCTGACTAAGGTTGCAGTGAACTGTGAAAGCACAATTGAGAATGCCAAGAATGATCAGAATGCAAAGTATTTCAGATTTCATTATACCATAACTACAAGTTTTTTCTTTATTTGGAGTGCCTGGGTTATTTGCCCAGCTAATCTGGATATATTATATTTAAATTAGGCTGAACATTACTGAAACATCCTTTTGTCTCTGAACAAAGCTGAATTATATTACCAGAATGTTCATGTAACATATTTGATATTTACCATTGAATCATGCACCTGTTCCCAGTAAATGACTTAAGAACCACTGTATATGCTGCAAGTGCTACTAGGATTTGAGCCTTCATTTTTCTTTAAGAAATAATTTTCTCTTAAAATATTCTTATTCCTTTTTTAGTGTTATTATGAAAGCCTTTAGTTTGCAGCAGTTTTATTTAATTTTGACACAAGGTCCATTTTTTCTTTTTTTTTCCCTTTTTTTAATGGGCTCTAAATATATATTATTCTAGCTTCCACAGCTTTTTATGATGAAGGCTAAAAATTGCAGTTCTGTATTTTGATCTTAGCATTAAAAATGAACTATTATGGAGCGTTAATTTTCATTTTGGCTATAGATTCACATAAAAATGTGAATTTCCTTTGAGATAATATATTTTTTCTTCTTACTGTGAAGGTCTACAGGCAAATAATATTGGGGTATATTTTGATTGAGGATGAGGAAAGGAATGTTTATCTAAGCTGTTTCACAGCTTTCTGAATATTTGCACTTCTAATCCTTATACCTACTGCGTGTAAAATTAGCTGCTTACATAACTTCCCATTTTATCTTTCAAAATCTAAAAAAAATATTTAAATTTGGATTCAAAGGTCTTTGTAAGAATACCAGCTTCAATGTAGTCCTTTTGGAACTAGAGTAGCACCATAATTTCCCAGTGTGAGAGAGTGTTGAAAATGGGGAAGAAGGTGCTGCAGTTTGATTGAAGAGTGAAAAGTAAGTAGAAGTTTAACAATTTTAAAACCATGATCTAAGTGATTTGACTTGATGTACATTAGATGATACAAAATTGGTTTTTGCATTGTATCATACACAAAAATTTGCAAGTGATTAGCATTTTTTTTCCTTAGTAAATGTTCAAGGTATTTCCTGTTACTAAATAATTTGAATAAAGAGGAAAAAAAACATGATTGAGGATGCTTATTAAGGAGGAGATACAGAAAATTAGATTTTTGGTAGAGCTGTGAGTGTTATTTGCTATAATCTCAGCAAATAACTGTTATAGATAGCAATACGAAAATGGTTCCTTAATATCCATGTGTGACTTTGAAGTGTACACTTAAACACTTTTGTTTAGGGGACATTTCTTGTCTCACCAGCTGAGAATCTCTTACTCAGGAGCTCAGATTTCATAGCACACAGACTGTTGAAATGGAATTAACTCCCATAAGAACCTCTTCTCCCCTGCCCTGTTTAACTGTGTGTATTTTACATAGCCCTGCATTTTGACCTTGTGAACATGAGCCAGTTGCTCTGTCAGCTCACATTAATGCTTAAACTCAGTAAAATATCTTAATGAAGGCATCCAAGCTCAGACCCTGTTAGGGAATGGGGTTTTCAAGGCTGACTGCAAAAGTTCCCTACTCAAGTCAGGTAATACTGAACAGTGCCTGAATGTCTCTCAGAAAAATAATGAATATATATTTCACTAGCATTTAGTTAAGAAAATTGTTATACTCACCAGCATTTAGAAGGAGCTTTGGCTGGAACTGTTCTGTTGGATTGGCTATTATATTTGGGATAATAATATAGTACTTCAACAAACTATTTAAAAACACATATTGGCAGGAAAATTGCACATTATCTAAAACCATTGCCTATTAAAGTTTATTTCTTTGTAGTTTTTTTGGCAGGTCATTCTAACACAACAGACTTCAGCAATGTCTTCTCTCCTTAACAAAAAGTTAGAATTTCCTGTAAAATTTGATGCAATAAGATTCACTCAATTTTATCTAAAGTGGTATCAATAAATTGTCGCAGTAATATGGATTGATTCATGAGGCATTGATACACCTCAGGAATATGTATTTTTTTTAGTATTCAAGGTAATGTGGGCTCACAGCCCAGACAGCCAGTCCTGCTCTGCACTGCCTCAAGAGAAGTGTGGTCAAGGAAGGTGCTCTTCTACTCTGCTCTCACAGACCCACCTGGAGTGCTGTGTCCAGCTCTGGGGTCCTCAGCAAAAGAAACCCATAATAGTGTTCCAGATGGTAGCCAGAAAGAGAGTCAGTGCTCAGCAGTTTGCATTAAAAAAAAAAAAAAAAGAGAGAAGGCTCCAGGAGAATTTATAGCACTTTCCAGTACTTCATGGGGGGCTACAAGAAAGATGGAGAGGGACCCTTTATCAGAAAGTGCAGTAATATTGAGAGGCAATGGTTTTAAACTGAAAGAGGGTAGATTAAGATAAAACAAAAGGAAAAGAAAAATTATGGGGAGGGTGCTGAGGCACAGGTTGTCCGTGGAAGCTGTGGATGCCCCATCCCTGGATGTGTTCAAGGCCAGACTGAATGGGATTCTGAGCAGCCTGGTCTAGTGGAAGATGTCCATGACCCTATGATTCAGTTTCTATGTTATTTAAAGCTCTGTAACCTATATAGAATACTAATTTTTACTAAACAAAATAGCATTGTTCTTATATTTGTAGGCAGAGCCTGGAGATACTCATAATTCAGGGTTAGAAACTGAAAAATTGACTGAATAATGTGAAATCGTTTTATTTAATATCAATTCAAAATCAGAACCCTTCAGGAACACTATTGATTAACTAATCAATACTCCATTTTTTTCAGTTTACAAAACGTCTTTAGGTTTAGGTCCTTTTCCTAGTAAAATTTTATGAAATTTTGATTAAAATATATAAAAGGATATTTTCCTGTTCAGAGATCATGAACTATGTTTAATATGAACTAAAAAGATACATTTTAAATTTTAAAAATTTTGCTCAAAAATTTTCATCAATCCTCTAACAACTGTTTTATTAATCCTTTGTTGTTTCCCGACATTTAAATTATTCCATGAAGCGACTTACAAAAATAAATGTAAAACTCTCTGGGTTGTTTTGCAAAAATTCTTTTATACTGTTTTGGAAAATAAGCCAAAACCAACTGAGGCATTATCAATGAAAAAGGCCTTGCTTTCAGATCCTGCTTTAAACCTGGTGAGGTCTCAGTCAATTCTCTTTTTCCCTCAAAGTTCACAGTGGACATTTGGAGGGCAGTGTTGTCATTCTGGCTGTCAGTTATCCAGAGAGAAAAGAACATTCATGCCAGATGGTCTCATCCTTTTATCAGATATGTGATGGTGGTAGACAGCATGTGAGTTGGGCAGCAAGAAGAGAAACAAGACAGAGGCAAGAAATATAGATGTGAAAAATATACTTTAAATCTTTTTTCTTGTAGAGCAATGAAACAGATACCAATGCAGGGCAGGTATCCTTTGTGTCTCAAAAAGCAACATACACATTGATTCTGGGCTTTGCAACACATAAAGGGGCAACACTAGGATAATAGTGATGCAAAAATACACTATATTTTCCTCAATTTTAATTCTTGTTCTATAAGAGATTTTACTGTTTTTGAAGACTCTAATTCTGCTTATAAGATTTCAGAGAAATATCAAGGAATAAAAAAGAGAAGGCTCCAGGGAGACCTGATCGTGGCCTTCAATGTATAAATGGACTTACATGAGAGATGGAGAATGACTTTGTTTTTAGGGCCTGCAGTGACAAAAGGCAATGGTTTTAAACCTAAATAGGGTAGATTGCACTAAAGGGAAAAAAAATGGTGGTGATTAGTTACTGGAACAGGTTGCCTGGAGATGTTGTGGATGCCCCATCTCTGGAAGTGTTCCAGGCCAGGCTGGATGGGCTCTGAGCAACCTGGTCTAGTGGAAGGCATCCCTGCTCATGGCAGGGGGATTGGAACTACAAGATCTTTAAGATCTCTTCTTACCCAAACGTTTCTATGGTGCTGCGAAATGCTCCCTGTTCTAGATAACCTGCTTATGAAATTTTTATTTCTCACTGAAAACACCAGCAAAAGGAGAGCAAGATGCACAGGGGTTCTATTAAATAAATTATTTTCATATTTTTTAATTTCAAGTAATGAAAATTCTATAATCATTGACAGACTATTAAAAGTAGACTCTTAACATCCAGATCAGGTATGACTACATGTAGTATTACTTGTTTAGTTTTAGATCAATATGCCATCCATCTCAATTCATCTATCTCTGGAAGTGTTCCAGGCCAGGCTGGATGGGGCTCTGAGCAACCTGGTCCAGTGGAAGGTGTCCCTGCTCATGGCAGGGGGATTGGAACTACAAGATCTTTAAGATCTCTTCTTACCCAAACATTTCTATGTTGCTGCAAAATGCTCCCTGATTATGAAATTTTTATTTCTCAGTGAAAACACCAGCAAAAGGAGACCAAGATGCACAGGGGTTCTATTAAATAAATTATTTTCATATTTTTTAATTTCAAGTAATAAAAATTATATGTTTCTATGGTGCTGCGAAATGCTCCCTGTTCTAGATAACCTGCTTATGAAATTTTTATTTCTCACTGAAAACACCAGCAAAAGGAGAGCAAGATGCACAGGGGTTCTATTAAATAAATTATTTTCATATTTTTTAATTTCAAGTAATGAAAATTCTATAATCATTGACAGACTATTAAAAGTAGACTCTTAACATCCAGATCAGGTATGACTACATGTAGTATTACTTGTTTAGTTTTAGATCAATATGCCATCCATCTCAATTCATGATGCAGAAGCTCCATCACACATATCCCACCTACACAGTCCAAAAGTTAAGGACAGGTTTTTTTTTTTCCCACTTGTACTCTTATCCTAGTAAATCTTGCTTTTCTTATAAACTTACTTTATAGCTTTGAGCATGGCTTTTCTATTTCTATTTTTCTTGTTTTCTTACATGATTGGTTTGCCTTTATTTGTTGAGGATTTGGTTTTTTTGGTTGGGATAGTTTAATGCTTTTGGCTTCAGTTTGGATTCTTCTCTTTTGACATTGTAAGTCTACAGTGTAGAAGTCTGTATCTTTGTTGTCTTGTCTTCCTTTAGAAGGAAATAAATAAGCAGGTCTAGGAAAAAAATTGCCTCTTTCCATGAAAGAGATGAAATTTAGATGCTATAAGTGCTATTTCTTTCTAGTTAGTTTAAAGACAGTCCTTTAAACTTAAGTCCGAATGAACTTAAGAAGCTTGCTCTGGATTGCCTAAACTACTGGTTCTTTCCAACAAGGTGAAATCACCTGGTCCCTTGGGTCCGGGGTTTCCGTTTTTCCTTTTGTTTTATAAAATTTTACATTCTTTTAATGTAAAAAAGGCTCTAGTTCTATTGAAAACAACATTGCTAATGTTTTTAGGCTGCTTTCCTTCTGGATTTACATTTGAGTCTTAGTGATGATGGTGATAATTTCTAGTTTGGACATCTTAACATGTAAAGTTCAATATCAGGCAAAAGTTTCAATTTAATTTAGACATTTTGGAAACTGCCTATGTAAATTAATGATTCTTCATTTTTTCTTTTCTCCCCACAAAACATCATCCAAAAGAGGTGTAGATATCTGTTCTCAGCCATGACAACTGTGGTAGCTCATTCAGACCTTACAGAATGTGCTAAAATGCAACAGGTTCATAAATGTAAACTTTAGCTTGAAGGTTGTCTCCCTTGGCTCTCTTTGTAGTCAGGAGAAAGGATATAGAGAGGATCATTCAGAGAACCTGAACTAAACGTAGCTGTCTGTTCTGAATTGCCCATTAGAATCTTCTGCCTCCCTCTCCACTGACTGGAGTGGGGAGCTGGGCGAGCAGATTCTCAGGTGTGACTTGGAGAGTTTGAATATCCCCAGTGAACACACGGGGAGCTGTGATGCTCTGCATCGAGGTCTGTGTTGGGAATTGGGGTTCTTGTTCTGTATTGTATAGAGGGAGTTAACCACAAGCTATTGGCTGTGATGCTCTGGGAGCATTACAGGCCATTGTACACCCATCGAGGTCTGTGTTGGGAATTGGGGTTCTTGTCCTGTATTGTATAGAGGGAGTTAACCACAAGCTATTTTCTTTGCATCTTTAAAAGCAGTATCACACTCTTGCATGTCAGATGGAGTAAAATCTGTTAATTCCAGGGTGAAATATACTAGATGTCATTTTTATTTTAAGATACAGAATGATAGGGGTTTGGGTGCATGTATTATTTAGTTTTCTAGTTCTGATTTTTTCTGTATATGCTGAGTTTCAGATAGGAGTTTTCAAATACACATGCACATACTCATTATGTGACAGACTGGGTTTTGTTGCTATTGAACACAACAAAAATATGTTTATTGAATTGAATGACTTTTATCTTGATCTGATCTTTGTAGTCTTGATAATGTTAGCCATAATATTTATTCATTTTTACTAAATAAATGTTATTTACTAAAATACCATTATAGAGGTACCTTAAAGTAAAAAAAAAATATATAATCCCTCTGTATTTCTGATGTCATTTGGTAGTAAAATAGAAATTAAATTATTTTAAACTGATAGGGATGACAGGGTGAATGCAAGATAAGGCTCAATGTGCAGAATGGTCCAGAAAATCACTCTTTCTTTGTTAGCAATACTGAAATTTAATGTACCTTTGGCAGCATCAGTTTTATGTTCAAGTTTAATTTTGTAGTGAATTTGAGAAGAAAGATTTTGTTTGTGACTAACCCTTTCATCACTTTTATGATACAGGTTTATGAATCTCTGAGTTATAATCTTTCAGTGATGTTTCCCTGTAGTTAATTTTAAACAAGCTTACAGAAGGATATTCAGCATTTTTCCCCTTCTTAATTCTTTTGTTTTGGGAAGGCAGTCTGTCTAGAATACAACACAGTGAATCATTGGGTCATTTGGTATTTTGGGGGCAGGGATTTTTTGTTTGCTTGGTGGTTTTCTGGTTTTGTCTCTTTGTTTTTTTACGATTTTAGTGAATTATTTTTAAGGAATATGAACGTGCTGGAACTTGAGTCTTTACTTTCTGAACTGGATTGTAGGTTTTCTTAAAACACTTATCTCCGGGGTTAATATGGACATTTGTAGGATAGTTTTCCTTTATTAAGGCTTATAGGTATGCTGCTCATTTTGGCAGAATTGCATGAGTCATTTTTAGATGGACTTGGAGCATCTAGATTCTGCATATCAGGTTACTGTTTGTGAGTCAGCAAAAATGAGTTGCTGATGACCTGTCATTTGCCAAAGACGGCGGATGTCAATACCTGTGGTTCCAGAGGCATCCTGTGCCTGTGGAGGCATGGTGCTTCCTCCCTGCTCACCGCTGAGGGCTCTCCCAGCTGGATCCTGCAGTGGCCCGAGCTGCAGGACCACACATTGCCTCTCAGTCCTCATAGGGAGCAGGGTGTGATCAGTCAGGTACACCCCCAACAAATATTGATGGCCTTAAGATTCCATGGTGAGTGCCTGAGGTGTCTGTGCACCAAGGCGATACATCTCGCAGAACTCCAGTTACTGTAAGGTAAGTAATTATTCTGTCTTCTGTTCTTTTTATTTTTTTTCTCTTCCCATGGTTATTCCTACAAACAGGCAAACTGATTAATTCTCTATGTGTGCTTTAAAGGGCCTATCTGAAAAAGTGATGGCTGCAAAAGCTATCTGTAAAAACAAAATTTGAATTGGTTTCTTTTAGCCTTTAGTTTTAAAAATAAACTACCAAAAAGTCTGCCTCTTCCCATGAAATTTTATGGATCTCCCTTATCTGCAGTCTTTAAATGATGAGTAGATAAATGAAATATTTATTGCATACACAGGTGGAAGAACTAAATATGCTTTCAAATATCCAGAGCTGTTGTATAATATCTGGTGATTCACAGAAGAATAAAGACAATAGTTTTCAAAAGATTTCAGTCTCCTTTTGAGATTTTAAATTCTATGATCATCTTACTTTTTTAGCAATATCATGCTTCTAAATAAGTGACCCAGTACCTTAATTATTGTAGATATTTCTTGTCTTTTGGCATCTGCCCTTTGGAAAATAAACAAAAAGCAGACTACTTATGTATTACTGTATATTTTCCTCTGATGATTTTATTTTCACTGTCTTTCTCTAAGAATTCTGCTGAAAAATTCTGTTTGTACAGGGCACTGGATTCTCTCAGAAAGCCATCTCTGATTAGATTCTTCTGTTGTTTCCGTATAATTTAATTACATTTCTTAAGCACAGCCACAAATGTAAACTGGGACACATGACTTTTATGGTTTATTCAGTAGACCGCATTGCATATTTTGAATTTGTTAGCTATGCCCTGTTATTAAAAGAGTCTGTAAAGGAACGTGTCTTTGTGACACTAGTGTGTAGTTACATTTTATATATTCGGTGACCCAATATTTTGTAGCATTTCATCTGAGCCATAAGAGAAAATGAACAAAGACTAAATGCATGAGTCATTATTTGCTGAAAGGATTTTTTATTCACATTTTTATTGTGCCTCTTAGAGTGAACATGTACGTTTTTGTTTTGCAGGGATTAAAGGTTTTTTCTAGTGAATATCAGAATAAATGTGCAGTTGTCTCCTTTTGCTGTTCTTTCAACTGGAAAGTACAATGCAGCCCCAGCATGTACTCTACAGTATGAAAAGCATGGAGTTTTAGAGAACATTTAGAGATTAAATACTATGGTGATTTTTAGAAACTGTCTCTGTCTGTAAAAATCCTAACCTTTTAAAGGTTCAAAAATACATGTATTAGCAGAATAGAAAATCACCTTGACACTAAGACAGTTGCTTTACATAATTATCTCATTGTATAATTAATACTGGGGAAAGATAGGCAAAAGTAGTTAAATACTTAATGCCAGAGGGATGGAAATTTTAATAACGTATTAGTGCATTTATTGTAAAAAGTAATTTTGGTTCAGAATACTAGAAAAATATAATTTACTTGTATTTTGGTATATTTTCTATTCTAAGCTGATAATAAAAAGTGGTCCAACCTCATTGTCTTGGAAGCAAGGGATGCTATGGATCGAAAAAGATGTGATATGTAGAAACCTCAAATTAATGAATTCACTGAAGTATGATTTTCAAGAGAGAAAAAACATGTGAATATTTCCAAGGCTTTCTTACTCTGAGGAGCATACTTCAGGAGCATATTGAACTTGGATAATTGAGAAATTTCCATATAAATGTCTTTGGAAAAGTGACAAATGTAGGTGCAATACTCCAAAGCAGATAAAGAAACATCTCTCCCTCTCACATTTTTGATCCAGCAGTCATTTTATATCTTGCATAATGTCCCCATTAGATCCTGAGAAGAAAAACAGCTGCAGTTTTAACTACAACAGCATCACATGTTTAATTTTACTATCCTTCGTTTCAAAATGTTTTAGAAGCACTGGTAAATTGTTTTCTATTTCAGAAGTAATGTAATCTGGGATTTAGGAAAACAGATTTGAATTCTAAAGACATTTACTTGCCATGTTTGGTTTTGTGTTCACTATGAAAACATAACAGAAATATCTGTTTTACTCATCAGAGTGTGGTAAAATAGCAGTATTATAATTTATATAAAAGTATAAATCTTACTCTATATAAAGTGGTCCAGAGAGTTCATAAACATGCACTTATTGAATGTTTTGATGATGTTAGCTGTTTGAGCCCTGAAAACTGGTTTACAGTGAAACTGTGTGATGGAATTGTCAACACTCTACTGGTTAAAAGAGTTGAAATTTTATTAAACTTATGGCATGATTGCCCATTGTTTCAGCCAGCTTTCATCATGCTGACAGAGATCTGGATGTCTTTTAAAAATTGGCAATATCTGTTGGTTGTGCCCGGAATTGCAATTAAAGTTACATCTAGTTGGGCATATCTGTCTTTCTGAAATCAGGCTTCCCACCAGTACTCACTTTTAGCTACTTACAATAAAGGCTGAGGTCGTCCATATAGAAAATTTTCTTTTCCTGACATTGTGCTTTTCATCAGAAAATCTAATCTAGTATGAGATTTTTTTAATGGATTATTTTTCCAGATTTAGAGGGACTCTTTAGAGGAGGCCAAGTTATTGTTAATAGTGATATCAGCAGGAGATGATCACACATGACAAATGTCAGAATATGGTTTGTTATAAATGCGTCATTTTGAATTTCAACCAATACTTTTGTTTTTTGTCTTATTTTTATCACAACCACAGGAAGGAGAAAATTAAAAGTTTTAGTAAAGTCAACTACAATAAACAATCCAATGAGACATGGAATAATCATTTCCTGATGTCAGTTCTCCTTTTTAAAAAATCCTTTTTTAAATATTGTTGAAATATCTTGAATTCTCTGGATATGACTCACGAAGTGGACTTGATTTTATAACTTATATTTTAAATAGGCTTTGAAACTTACTGGCTGCTGATAGTTATTCTGACTGGATAACTTTTGTGTTATTAACCACCACTACAATATGTGTGACAGGAACATCAGCTTTCAAGGAATAGGTGACTAATTCTTCAAAGATGAGACAATGCATGTTCTGCAGTAAGAGCTAATTGCTAGTGATCCTACAGTAGTTTTTACTCTTTAGTATAATAGTCTTAAAAAATGTTTGTTAAAACAGTAGTCTGGATAGAATAAAAATTTTTATTTCAAGCAGGCACTATTTCGATAATTTTTTTATACTGAATATTCACAAAGAATGTTTAGAGTTATTAATGTTTTTCTATATTACAGTTTCTTTGACAGAAAAAATGGTTAGTAGTCAGGTCTTATTATTTTAAGGAACATATATTTTAAACAGTTTTTCAGTTAGATTTCTGACATGCAGAGTGCTATTTGGCTGGGTGTTATGAACCAGCTATAAAGAGGTTTTAAATCCCCTACAGCATTTCTACTGAGATAAAAGTAATAAGAGGAAAATAGTTTTTCTAGTGAAGATTATCTGTCTTAAAGTAATGGTTTTGGGAAAAGTCTTGAAATATGGACTGAGATGTTAGGCATTTTTGAGAACCTCGGACTGCTTGCTGTAGTAAATTTGTTGATATCAAAACCACTAAATAGGCCTCCAAAAGTAATGAAGAGAATGTCATTTACAGTAGGTGCAGATCATGGTGCACATGCTCTTTGGCTTCCCTTCCTATTTCTTTTTCTACAGCCTCCTCTTTGAAGTTGTGCAGATGTATTCTTCACTCTTGGTTCTTTCTCTCCATTTCTTCTTGTGCTGAAGGCATTGAGGAGTGATCTGTGGTCTCATTCTGACTGCACAGGAGCTTGTGAAGATTGAGTCATATATCCTTATACTTTGCATTTTCCATCTAAATTCCAGATAAAGGTTTTGTATTTGCCATGGACTTACTTCTTTTTGATCCATTACTAAAGTAACAAATTCAGAAGAATGAAATGTTACTTCCAATCAGAGTATGTGTGTGTTGATGTTCTATGCATCTTGGTTTCCATACAAAGGAATATGGGCAATGAGCATTGAAACTTTCTCACACAGTTGCAGCATTGGAAGCTTTGCTTAAGTGTTGTGATTTCACCTGAATTGTGTTCATGGCTAGCCACCACTGCATGACATTGCACAAGAATGGTGAAGAGAGCATGTTAAATAATTCTAGCTTTAAAAGTAATAGTTAGGAATTGGAGAGTAATTGTACCATTATTCCTCAGTGTACTACTTACTGTAAGAAAATCACACAGGTCACCTCAAACCAAGAATTCTGTGAGTTTTCTAATTGAAATTGCTGTTTTTAATCTTTCTATTTGCTTATTATCCACTTCTTATATCAGTGTGTTTCAGTTTTATCCCCCATGAAGATCTTGAATAATTTCTTGAGAAAAGCCTGCATAGTCCTATTCATATGAGGTGATACCATTCAATCCAATGCCTGTGGTTTTGTTGCTTACCTCAGAATAGGGTGTCATAAAAAATGACCCAGAAAGATAATATGATTTGTCAGAAAAAGGGTCTGAAGAGAAATACTTAAAAAATATATTTTGTTGTAAGGCCCGATTTGCAAACAGAATCTCTGATGGAAGAGATCTGATTCACAGCACTGCATCTGAAAGCTAAATGCCTCCTCCTAAAAAATTGTATAAGATCATAGAGGTCTTGGGTCCCTTGTGTTGGTAACATTGTGGTTTAACCAAGGTCCCAAGATACTTTTGATGGCAAAGAACAGGAATATATGTGGATTCAGGAAGACTAACTAAAATATGAAAAGTCTGTCTATATAAGATGGATTCCTTTCAATTTTCTCTTTTACCACCTGGCATTATGCGCCTCAGTATGCCAATCAACTACTGGACATAAAAAGAATTAGAAAGTTTAAAAAATGCATGAGCAGAAAGCAAGTTTTGCAATAAAATGTGTGTTCAGGTTGTGTTGTTGGAAGAAACCTATGTTTGGGTCTTGGGCACCAAAACAAATGAACTTTTGCATTAGAATATTTGGGGTATTTATGTCTTGGTGTGCTACATGAAACTAGCATAATTATTGTTAGACAGCAGGTAGCTTGACAGCAGAAGGGATCAGGAAAGGAAATCAAGTCTGACTTGAAGCTCCCTTTAATACTCAACAAGCTTAAGAAAGAAGTCCAGAGGATTAATTGTCGCTTGATCTTTGGATGTAATATATATTAAAAACCCCCTCTTAAGCTGGTGCTTGAGCTTGATCATGGAATCAGGCTATAACACTGCTTTTTCACATGTCCTTGTCAAAATCACCTGTTATTCACTTCTGAAGGCTGTTCATGTGAGCGTTTTTGTAGGGGTTCCTAGTGCTGATATACTTATCCTAACTTTACTCATGCAGTTGTTCCTAATTTTTCTAAGATAATCACCACAGAGACATTTTAAGGCACCTGCAAGGTGCAAGCATTGCACAAACAATGAAATATGGAGACTTCCACTCCTTGTTAAACTCTATCATTTTCAGATTTACTGAAAATTAAAGAGTTTGTGAGTATATATCATAAGGCCCTTTGGGATCTTGAATTCTTAATCTTGGCCACCACCATATTTTTTGAGAGACAAAGAGTATGGTTGTTTTTGTGTGTGTGTGCTTTATTTGCCTTTTTTCTTCTAAGCTCAGGAGTAAATTATTATCATCTTGTTGCTAGTCTAAGGCTGATTAGGACATATGTTTTTCAGTTAATTCCCTCCTTTCCTTTGAGTTCATAGACAACATGGTGCCATTGGCAGGAAATGCTGTCCCTTTCCAGACCAGACGATTCTTTGGGGCAATATCCATTCCAAGAAGGAGGAATAAGGGACGAATCATTCCTAATCATATAAAGTCTAGCAAAATTATATTTGAAAACTTGGCAGTGGTAATGATAAGGAACTTTTGAAAGCAGGAATATTTCTGAGCATGTGTTTAGGCGACTAAATAAAAAGGAGTATAATTTGGTCCTGAACAGGCACTTAGCCTGTACTTACACTGAGTAAATTATAGCTCCTGTAGAATGTACAACAGCCCTTGTTTCTAACTGGCATTGTTATTACAAAGGAAGAAATGACAGAAACTTAGATAAGAAATATCCTGGTTTGCATTTTATTTTGTGTCTATCTTTCCAATCACTGGTTTGTTTTTTTTAGTTTTGTTTGATTTCTGTAGGTAGTATTTGTAAAGCTGTAATCTCAATTTCCAGTTTTTGTTTCAAATCGCTATTAATCACAATTTCATTATCTTTTTGAGTACAACTTCCTTAGATTAAGAATTTACCTTGATGAGATCCTTTGCCCAATGTACCAACTAGTGATCAATACTGATTGCAAGACCTACACCATCCTATATAAAATAAGACCTACACCACCTATATAAAATAATTAATGCAAGCATTTTATTCCACTTCACTGAAATGCATATGTCTATGTTTGTTTGTAGTTCCCCTGTATTTTTAAGATAAGAGCAGTTCCCAGTCCAGGTTCTTGCAGGATTTATAGGCTCCTGTGATAGTCTCTCTGTTTATACATAATTTGCATAAAATGGCAATCATCTCATAGTCTCTATTAAAAACTTTCATTATTTTATTTTATGTGATGAATAGATCCATTATCATTGATAATCTGAAACCAAATCTTCAAGTCCAGGTTCTTGTCCAAGTTAAAGGCTCTTTTTTAAATGCGGAATTTTTGAACAAAAAATTACCATTTGCAGTCAGTAAGACAACATGCCCCTTCTAATGTTAGGCTGACCTGACCTGAAAATGTTGAGAAAGAGAGAAAACAGAATTTTGCATTAAGTTGAATTAGGATGAATTACATAATTGCCAACTTTTGCCAGCCTTGAAAAGTCCTCAGGTATTTTTCTGTGTGTCTCAATCTTTGATGATTCTTGAGAAATGTTGTTCATAATATCTGGCAAAATGTTGAATCTCTTGGCTATGAATGAGTTTTTCATGTTAAGTTTCTGTCTTGCAGAAATGTGTGTTATTCCTAATGACTTTAGAAGTTTGACTTTTTTCTTGTATTTCAGTATAAAAAATTTCCATTTGACATTACCTTAGTGCTGAATCAGAGTAGGTGAATCTGCCTTGGCCCTTGTCTCTGGAGGTTTCCGTGTGTGTTCCACTGGGAGAAACTGTTCTCTCCCAACTAACGTTGTTGCAGTGTAACTTTTTTGGATGGTCTATGGAACAGACATCACAAGGCACAAGAACAAGTGCAGAATAAACAATCAGCAAGGCAGGGCACTCTTACATTATAAAGCATAAATAAAATTCTTCCCTCTTAGCTTAACGGAATGAGGAAGAGAAAATACGTCATAATGTTTCTCTATTTTTAAAATTAAATTTGTGTTTTAATATTGTATTTTTATAACATTGAATAGAAAATGCTTCTGTATCAATAATGTCAGCTTTTAGCCTTCACTCTATTGATCAGCAATTGCACCTGAGTTCTTCACTTACAGACAGTTTCTAATGTGTTGTTGAAGATATTGAAAC
The DNA here is from genome assembly GCF_014805655.1 of Passer montanus. Taxonomy (NCBI): domain Eukaryota; kingdom Metazoa; phylum Chordata; class Aves; order Passeriformes; family Passeridae; genus Passer; species Passer montanus. The sequence continues at coordinate 5,339,759 of NW_024366480.1, forward strand.
TAGTCAAAAAAAGCAAAAAGGGGCCAAAGAAGTGATGTCCAGAGCCACTACCTCAGTGATATGTTTCAGTTCACTTTTCACAAAACTTGACCTTAGAAAACCTTTTCTTTTCTATGAGGTATTGATGATGATAATTCTCTTGAGAATTTCCCTGTATTTTAGGTGGGTTTTATCTGCTGCATAAATTTGCTAACATGGCTATAATTATCCACTTTTCTTCTCATCCTCTCCCTCCACCGTCTACACCAAATTTCTATGTAATTATGAATCAAACTCAATTCCAACAGAATAGTGTTGGTTTTTCTCACTTCGCTACAGGACTTGCAGCAGTAGGGAAATGGCCAGCTAGTGGAAATGTAATAGTTCTTCAGGTTATGCTTTTAATAGCATATCATTCATATAAACCAAAATAATCTAATCCTTTGTTTTGGGAAATGTTTCCCTAATGATTAGTGTAAATGAGCTTGGTGCCACTGTAAGCCAAAATATAAGGAATTTAATTTGATTTTTTATTCCTTCTCAGCAAAGTTTCATTCATATCCAGCATTAATCTAATTTCTGTGAAAGCATCCAGGAAGAAGGAAATCAAACTACTTGATCATGGTTTCTCTTCACTCATTTTTATCTATGAATCTATTAATATTGTAACTATTTTGTGTTAGTTCACCTCAATATGCATTTCAAAATTACTATATACCATGAAATATTCTTTGCGAATTGTAAAAGTCAGATCTGTCCAACTATCCATTTTGACCATTTAAATTACAGTAACTGAATTACTGAAACTTGATCATAATTTTCTGCTCTGTCAACTCAAGCATCTTGAATAATTTTTGTAGCCTGTCTCCCCAGCCTGTTATCCAGTTGATCTCATTCTTGAAAAGTGCTTCAGTGAGCAAACATTTAACCTTTTGTATTCAGGACAACAATGAAAGTAAAGTTTAACTTAAGACATACTCCTGGTCCCCAAAATCTGACAATAACAGTACTGAGAGAGATGAAGTCATCATTAGTCTTGGAAAGATTTAATGAGTTCACAAAATGCTTTACTTTTTTTTCTTGCTCCATTACTTCTGTCTTGTTCCTTTCTCTGTTTCCTTAGCTGATTGATCACACCCTGCTCAAGACTGAGTTACTGAGCGTGTTCCGTAACTTTTGTTGTGTTATCAAAGCTGCTGAGAACCTGTTTAATTTGTATAAACCTCTCAGTGTTTGTCAGCTATTTGCCATTTGAGTCTAGTTGGTAATGACAAGCCCTCTGGTTATTCTTGCACCTTTTCTAGAAATTCTGTAATTGATGGAAAAAATGACCAATGTTATGTCAAAAATCTGCTAATAGCACAGCCTGAACTTCAGTGAGAATTTCAACATTTGACTTTGTAGGATCTTGCTGAAAACAATTTTATTGGGTAAAGCAGATAATGTTGGTGACAGGAATTTTAAAGCATTAATTAGTTGGGATGTTTATATACACATGAAGTTACAAAATGAGCATTCATGTCTCCTGTGGAATATAAGAAACTGGCATCTTATTTTAGAAGCAAAAGTAGAGTAACTAAGTCTAACTTCACTGTAGTAGAATGTAGAATACAGAATATAAAATATGGACTTGTTTATGTTACGAGATGAAGTTTATTTTAGTTTATTTTTAAATTGCCTTAGATTTCCACACAATTGTCTTGGAAGAAACATAGTCATATGTTTCAGTGAATTTTATTCAGTGCTATGTTGTTGCTAGTAGTTCTATAACGACTATTCAGTATCGTTTTTTTCCTGCTCAAAGTGGTTGCTATTTTCCTCTTTGTGTTCTCTATTGTTGTTATTTTGGTGCTACCTTCTTGTTAGAAGCTGCTAAACTGCCAGGTTATCCTTTTCATTTCCAAGTGTTCACTTCCACACGCTTTCTAGAGTACTTAGTGATCTTCCATATGGATTTTTGAAAGCATCCATTTTTTTCTTTAGAAGGCTTCATATTGAGCCTCTTTTAGGGAAGGCTTGCTCTAGTGCTGAGATCTCTAACAGATGATAAGAGAATAAAAGGAGAGGAATATCCTGAGCTGGTCTCAGCACTGCAGAAAAACAAAGTAATGCTGGTAGAAATACCTACCTCAGAGATCTGAACTGAGTATCTAAGGATGGCTCTTTGACCTGTTGATGTTTCGAAAACCAGGCCGTTATTATCCATGTGAGGTTGTTACTGCACAGTAGCATGGTGGGAATTTTTTAGATAGTGTCTCTGTAAACCCAGCAGCACAGGCATGGTTTCCATCCTAACCTCCTGCCTGAGGGGCTCTGAACTGAAGGAGCTCTGTCTAGGCAGCCACAACCATTTGATCCTGAACATTTTGGTACGTAACAGCTGTGGATTGTGAGCCCACTGCTTAAACTGCTGTGGAAGAAGTTCTTTTGCTTAAAAAACATTGTAAAATCATGTCCTACCAAAACATAACACAGGTGCCACAGTTTTTACAGAAATACAACCTAATTTCCTCTAAACTTGTGGTCTGCTTCTATGACAGACTTAGGTGCTACTTTAAAATAGAGACATTTAATGCCATCTCACCCGTATGTTGAGAATGACAGCTGAACCAGAAATGTAAAGTTTTATGTACCAAGGTAATTTCCATGAGCTATTGAATGCACCTGTCTCATTCCATAGTGGTCCAGCTGATGTTCCCTAGCAGGAACACATTTCCCTGACATCTTGGTCTTGGAGAAGCTGATGCAGACAGCCCATCATTCACTGATGAGCCACCACTGATCTAATTCACAAGATTTAATAATGGGTCTTTACCTCCCATTACTGAGGCAACTGGACATTTTCACAGCAGTTATTTTATGCTTGCTCTTTTATGGAGGCATCAGAACTGCTCAGTATGATCTATTCCATCTCTTCCAGACTGAAATATGAATCACAGAGATATTTTAAGACTTAAAATATCTTAAAACTTAAGACTTAAAACTTAAGTTCATTGTATGATATCACATTTATATTGTAATTGTGGACACAATGAAGAGACACAGAAAAAACAGAATATGTACTGACTCAAGTTCATGAGTAAAGTTAGAGTTTTAAAAATTCAACAGTCCAAAATAGCCTCCAGATGTTATTAGGGAAAACAGTTCTCAAGTGACAGCTCATGTCACGGATATTTTCTTAGTTTGGTCATTATTGAAATAGTTTTATGTTTTGTGTAATGGTGATAATGCCCACATAATAATGGAATGTTTCTTTGAAAGAAAATTCTCCCTGTCATCAAACTTAAAGGTTTCCTTTGAAGAAACATTCCCTATTGTAAGAAACTGAAACACTTAAAAAAGATTAGACTCAAAATTAGATGAAATGATGTATAGATGAAATCTATTATGATATATTCTCTGTGATGGCTGAGAAAATAAACTTTGATGTCAGAATGCTTTCCTTGGAATCTGAACTCACGATTATTGAGGTGGAGAAAATCTAGGTTTCTGCTAAATCTTTTGTTTTTCCATGTCATGTTGCTTTATCATGGCTTAAATGTGTTGCAGTCAGATTTGGTTGGTGCTTTGTATTAAATATAATCTATTCGTAAGCTAGTTTGCATAGGTAGAGAAAGCTGTGGAAAACTAGAAAAATATGTTCATAATTTATTTAAGGCAAATGAAGATAAACATTTGCTCTCTATTATTTTCATATTTTCAACATCTTTTGAATGTGAGTTTTGATGACTGTTTTTGGAAATAATTAGCCCATTGATTTTCACTGTTTTCATTTTTTTTTAAACTGTGTAAGAAAAAATGTTTTCAGTTCTACAGTATGTGCAGCACATCAGACTGAAATAGATGCCACAACTATTTTAGCCTAATAGTTGTAAATTATGCCAACATTTGACTTCTTACTAAAAATAAAACTTATTACTAAAACTATATGATAATGCATAACTTTATTGGAGACCTAAAACATAAAGAAAACGCTGGAACTAGTATCACAAAATATGAAATACTGGACCTGCACAATTTTAAAAATAGTTTAAATGAAATGTCCTGACCAGCATGTACATTTGTAGGCAATAGTACTGTAGCAAGGCACTAATCAGCTAAGTACCATAATCCTCCTTATAGGGTAAATTCTTACTTGACCTCCAGCTATATACAGCACATGGTAACAGCATTAAACTATAACACTCCTCTCATGCTCTCAGTAGCTTCCCATTGGGTCAGCTCTCTCACTTGAATTGCTGTTGTTGTGGATACTAAACTTTATTTTTTTCCTAGATGCCTTATATTTTATAAGTGCATTTTGGGGGCAGGGAAGGGTTTATAATATACATACCTAAAAAATTGTGTCTCGAAATTAAGAGACTGTTTATATGATTTCACTGAACCTAGAGGATTAAATGAAAGCGCTAGCGAGAACAGAAATTGATGTATTCTCATGAACCCGAGGCTTCCAGCTTCCCAGATGTGCAGTGGCTGATCAAAAGGTAAAGCAGAGAAGAAAGATGCAGAATGTATTGTGTGAAAACAATATCTGTGCTCAGTATTTCTTCTGGGGGATGATTAGAGAGATATTTTTTATTTTTAGTAAAAAAACTCAATGGAAGTACTGAAAAACTTTTTCTTGTGCTTAAGATAGATGCAAATATTATCTTTAAAATAATCTTTTGCTACTCTATCATTTAGTTTCTTAAATTGTGTTCTGTTTTCTATGATAAAAATAATTCTTGAAACATTATATTTATTTTAATTAAAATAGTATATATATAATTTTGAAATGTTCTTTTATATTATTTGTACTTTTTAGTAACAGTTCAGCAATATATTTACTCATTCTTACGTTAGTGTTTTTGTGACCTACTATTCTATTAACACCCTGTGTTTTAAAGTAATTTGAATCCTGCTGTTAGACAGCTGTTAATTGATTCCACCCTTCTGCAGATGGTTTCTGTAGTGTCAGTACTGATACAGATAACAAGAATGCCTATTCCTACCAAGTATTCTTGAAAACAATCTAATCAATTTGCTATTTAGCATAGTTTTTATTATTATCTTTTTTGAGACAAAATTTTTACTGGAAGAAAAGGTGCAATATGGCTTGTTTATTTATTAAGTGGAAATAATTAGCAAAATATTAATTTTGAAAATGTTCAGAAGTAGAAATAATGAAAAATCTTGGCGTGTTTAACCTATTTATAAGAGGTAAGCATTCATCAATATATCTGAATGAACACTCAGTAAAATATAGTTGTTTTAGTTCTCAGTTTGCAGTTCTCTAAAATCATACTATATGATTTAAGGGCTGCTCAGGAAAAATAGAGGACAAAAGAATTTTTACTGTTAGTCCAGTTTTCCTGTCTGTGAAGTTTTTGATTTAAGGAAAAAAAGCAAAACAAATGTATTACCTAAATATTTGCAGATTAGCCATTGATACTTACAATCACCTCATTTGTTCAGCAGTTTTTTCCATGTTATAACTCTTTTCCTCATACAAATTGAAAGTAACCCTGCTGCAATGCTGGATTTTTGCTGAATTACTTGTATAGAAAAATATGTATTGTTTCATCTGTCTGTGCAATCATGTCAAGTTCAAAGCAAAACTGTTGTCAGTGGTGACTTTAATTACATTAACGTTTTGTTACTACAGATTTCCTTTTGTTCTGTTGATACAAGCCTGCAGTCAGTGAAATCTTATTTTCAGATAAAATCTAACAGAGATCAACATCTGCTCTACCAGTCTCATACTTCAGTAAATTTACTGAATTGTAAACTTAATTCATATTCATTGTAAGCTTAATTCATATTCTTTGGAGATATTTAGCTGGAATGTATTCTAATGTTTCTAAGTATGGTTTCTATAAGATAAAATTGTGAGGCACAGCTGAAATGAGGAATGAAATATTGTCTCACATGAGCTTTACCTAGTGGATTCCTTAGATGTGTGAGTGTTAGATGTACTTCAGAACAATTTTTTGAAAACCATATTGGTCAAATACAATAAACACCTTTTCTATTTATCAAAGGAGGCTGTTTAGATTAATTAACTTGTGAATTGTGCACTGGTTGCTTACATTCTTCATTTTTTTTGAGGGGGTGAGAAAATAAGGAGAGGGGAACTGACAAATCATAAGTTTAATCTAGTATAAAACTAGACAGCATAGAGGAACTGTAAAGAGAGATCTCGGTGAAAACTGAAACTGCTTTGAAGTAAAAAAAAAAAAAAAAAAAAAAAAGCCTCTTTTTTCAATAAGGGAGCCATAGCTGCTTTGAAGAATGTGCAGAGTGAATTCTCCTGCACAGTATGACTCAGCAAAGGCAGAAGTTATAAGAGAGGAATGGAGAGTTAAATCATTACCAGCCAGCTTCTTAACACCACTGCCAAAAAATTTGCAGATGTTTCAGTCTGGCAAAGGAAGTCTGTGGAGATAGTTTCCTAAATGAGGGAGTGGAGCCTTCCCTGTGATAGGCAGGCAGACCCTAAAGCTGCAGAGCAAGTTTTCTGGGTTCATTTTCTGGGTTCATTTCTGAGTTTCCCAGGAGCTCTGGGTGCGAGGTCTGGAGAGTGCCCAACTCAGCTCCTGGGAGCCTGGGAACTGTGTGACAAATCCTGCTCCCTGTCACTGTTGTTCTAAAACAAGTGTCCTGTTTGTTGAATGCAACACAGAAAAATGCAAAATTTCAAATAGTAAAATAACTGTTCTTAAATGATCATTCAGGGACCAACAAATGCACTTTCCCTGACAGAAGCCATGTAGTAAAGGAGAAATGAACCTGTGTTGAGGGAATTTGATGAGGTCTCTAACAAGAAGCTCTCTATTTTGCATGACTTTTGTGAAAAAGTTCTGGTGGGAAATGTCATTTTTTTTTACCTTCTCTGAATTATTCTTTCATGTATTGAAAGGATCACATTTTGATTTAAGCAAAATTATGATATATGCAGGAGAGATATTTTCAGTTTTAATTTTCCATTCAACTTTATTCCTTGATAATTTGTAGGAAAGAGAGAACAAAATTTGAAAGTATTGTCTAGTAAATTATAATTAGGTCTTACAAGTAGATGCCCAGTACTCATTTCCATGTAGCTGATGGCTCAGACCCACTGACAGCATTGTTTAATTGACCCAAATTATAATTTTTGAATTGACCCAAAGCTTCTGATAAATACTACTTTTCAGGTAAATGCAGCTTGCTTCAGGTTGTCAAACACAACTTTAGAATGATATATTCATGAAGGTTTTCTCCAGGTAAAATGTGTATTCTATTAGTCTAAGGAAAAGATCATTATCAGGAGGGTCTGATATCTAGTTTTGATAGTGATATAAATACTTTACATATTAAAATGTTTTTTAATGTCTCTGACTTCTGAAATGTGATGGATACTTAATTTAAAAAATATCCTTTTCTACAGTACATTTGGGTCAATTTTCTAAAAACCTAAATCAAAGCAGAAGAGTGTTATCTCTTTAAGGCAGAATAAAAGTGAATGTCAAAGTTTCAAGATATTTAGTTCCATTATGGAAGTCACAGCCATCAAAGCTGAATAGCTGTCCTATATTCTTCTATATTTTAAGCACTTAATTCTGTTGTAATGTAGGGGAGTTGAATAATTTAATTTTATGGGCAGGAGTACAGATTGCAGACAAGGTATTTGCTTTTCCATAATATTAGTGATATTTGTAGTGCACTGCAAATAAGTTTTCCATCAGTGTAGGGTTATGGGTTGTGTATTAAAAGACCAAATGTCATGTATTGATAAATTACAATAAAAATAAATATACAGTAATTGGTAGGAAAAAATAAGTTTCATATTCTGTATCTGAAAAAAAACCTCATTTATAGAATGTGCCTGACAAAGATTTTTGCAGAGTTTTTAAACCATAATAGAGATTTTATTTTATGGTTGTTTCAAACAAGTAGCAATCACAATGGCCTGGAGGATTTTTCAGAATAGGTGTGATAACCTTTTCAGAAAATGTGGTAATCCTTCTGACAAGAGATATATAATGCTTAGTTCAGCTGGCAGCTGGAGGGTGCATATCACACCCTTAAAGTTCACTTAGCTTTCAAAGTTCCAGGGAAGTCCTGGAAGGGCAGGAGTAGTCATTTTCCATGGTGGATCCAGCTGGGGGTACTTGATGAAAGGGTTTTATTAAGGCATCTTTAAGGTAGTTTATGGTGAGAAATGGATTAGACTGCTCATGAAGGTGAGTGAGAATTAGCTAGTGATCTAAAAATAGCAGCAGATTTTTAATAGTAGGGACAGGCCGTAAGTTTTCATCGGTACTAGTTGCCTCCTACTGTGATTTCATAACTCTGATTTAAAATGTATGGCATTCATTGTACAACTTTGTATATATCAGGTATTTTTAAAGTGAAAAAATTGTTGAATATTAAAAGGAGGCTAATTGTGCTGTGATGATCAGTAGAGAATGACAGACTTTAATACTAAGGGTCTGGTGACTGTGAGGCAGGATGACACAGTCCTCCTGACAGGAGGTTTCTGGCTGATCAGGTACACAGGTACAGTTAATTTATTTCTGATGGACAGGACTACAGCTTCTGGTTAGTTCAGTAACTTCAGTAGTGAAGTAAGCTGACTTCAACAGGAATGAAATTAATTGGAGAGGGGGTTTGATGATGTCAGCCAACATAGGCCAGGAATTCAATTTTTTCTGTTAGGCTGCTTTCTCTGAAGAAAAGCACTATATTTGCAGGTAAGTCCTTTTTCTTGCATGTGCCCTAGTAGCTGCCACACACAGAGCAGCTATGCAAAGCTTTTTCCTTCATAAATGGCTAGAGTAGATTGAGGACCCAGCTGCTCTTCACATTACTGTCAGCCATTGATGGTTTCCTATTTTTATATCTTAAATGAAATAAGGAAAATTACTGTTTTTAGTAAATGTAGCACACGAGGTTAGAGAATGTTTGTACAAGTGGTATAAAAATATAGTACTAAATCAACACATTCTCCTCTCATTAACATAGTTAATGCTAGAAAAAACAGGTGTACTTTTTAGTAAGTCATGTGCCAATTAGTCTGATGATGTATTTCCTTAATAGAAATACATTTTCCTCAGCAATAATTCAACAGTAATGTTTTCACTTGTACGGAAATCTCTTTTATCCCCCTCAGCCTTCCCACCATCATGACATTATAGCCATAATGTCATCAGAAGAGGATTGCATCCATATGAGGACACTGTGACATGGAGTGATATATTTATTTATATGTATATGTAAACACACACACACACATTTTGTGTATGTTTATATAATCTTATGTTTGTAGCTGAACCAGTTCTTACTGTTGTGTTGTTTGTATTGCTGAAGGTACAAGTATGTAGATTTTTAATATTGAAGCATGTGTACACTCAGGCTGCTCCAAGGCACACATGAGATTTGTGAAATCAGAATCTGTATGGCTTTGTGTGTTACACTGTTCATCGTGGAGTTGATCTTATAAACTACATGTTCTAGAATGTTTTAATGCTTTGGAGGATCAAATTGATGCAAACAATGTGGCTCTGAAGACACATGAGCTGTAGATTATACAGACTGAGTATACAGAGTGTGAGTATGAAGACTCTATTTGTACATTTCATGTGTACATGTATTTGTCTCGATCTTGCAATGAGATTCGCAAGGATTAATGTCTATATCTGATGAATGCAGATTTTTCTTATATGGGGGACACAGCTGGGGAGAGGAAGTTATGCACAATTTTGCTACAGCCATGGCAGAAATTTTCAGGGATTGGGTAATTTGCTATTGGAACAACTTATTTTGGGATGTGGCATAATTTTTCATCATCTGAAGTATTTAAGTGAAAAACATTTATCTTCCTTAAATAATTTCTGCATCTAATCTCTGTGGTCTTAATGAATCTTCTATGTCTTTGCAAACTGTCTGCATTTGGGTAGTTCTGTTGTTCTAATTGTCCCTTCCTGTTGGCCATTCTGGTTTTAGCCTTCTGAAACTCTGTTCATGTTACATAAGAATGATTCAAGTTGAGTCCCCAGTAGCAGAATCTGTAGAGATTTTGTAAAATGTACAGAGGTTATAATTTGTGCTAGTACTAACACACCACTGTAACAAGACAGATGGGACATCTTAGCTTCACTGTAAGCAAACAGGCGTCTGCACGATGCTTATAGAACTTGTCATGCTTCACACAAAGAGGTTCATTTTTGCAAGATTGAATTAGTTTTCTCATTTGTAGATGCCATTACAAAACTAAATTACTTTACTATTTACAAGGTAATACTGGGTCCAAATCTTTCAAGCACAGTTTAATAATTCTGTATGGTACCTAAAACAGTACAGGATGCCAGTTTGCCAGTCACCCCACAGGCCTTGCACACTTTGCGCTGACAGTTGTTGTTTTCCCTTGTTGAGCAGAGACTGCATTTCCCTCCTGGCTGTGAAAATAATGTTTTCTCTCCTATCAGATAGACAGAGCCCTTTATACTTTCCTGGGCACCAAGGAGAACCTCTTTCTTGTTCTCCCCTTCACAAAGTTGAAGTGTTTTCTTTCTGCTTCTAGGTCAACTGTGACAAAAACAGGGCTTTGTATTTGCTTGCCTTTTTTCCTGTCCTTCTAAACATTAGGCAGGATCTCCTGGCTGCTGCCTACAAGGCTGCCCTTCAGAATCAGTGATCATTTTGTGAGTGTAGAAAATATTGTAAAAGGGATCTTAATTATAATGGTAGAACTAAATATAAGAAAAAAGACTAACACAAAAATAGCTTCTCATTTGTATTTTTATTACTTAAAGTTGGGGTTGATCTACGTTATTCCAGAGAAGGCCCACCTCTCAGTCTCTTTTATCCACAATCTCTGCTCCAGTTTTCTGCAGGTAACTTCAGATCCATGTAGGGTGAAAAGCCAAGCATGAATCAGGACACATCTGGAATGTAGCATTTTACATGCTTATTAACCTGTAAGGATTGATAAACGCAAGATTTGAAGATCCAGTTTTTTTCCTATTTAACTCATCCCTTCTAGTCATGTAGCAAACAATGTCATGTCAAACAACATTGAAAAAAACCCATAACATTCATTGTATGTTCCATACACACCCTTTATGTAAAATATTACATATAAATTAATCACATACTTGAATCTATCATTTGTCAGTGTCAGGAAAGAAGGCTTCCTCTGAGGCCTCAGTAGCTGCCTATAGCTAGATGGTATAAATGACATAAATGAGTTAATGCTTTATATGGCACAGGAATTCCATTCTGGTATTTGTCTTGCTCAGATGCTTGGACTAATACTGCTACCATCCCTACAGAGATGGGAAGGATTCTTTCTCAACTCAGGCAGCACTTTAAAACTCTTTCCCTTCACAACACAAAACTGTGGTTTGTTTTCTGAGTTCAGGACTTCTGAGTTCATCTGATTTAGAAAAGTGCCACCATTGAATCTTTGTTTTCTGCCCTTGGCACAATTTATAGTTTTGTGGGAACTGACATGTGTGTTTTTGAGCAATAACAGCTGCTAAAAGAGTAAACTAACTGTATGATCCTTCTAGCCCTAATTTCCATGGTGATTATAAAATTCCATTAAACAGAAGTATATGGTCAAGTTTATGTTGCTGTAAAATGATTACAAAGGATTATAAAATTTTGGTACTTGTAAAGCAGTCATGACTACAAAGTAGCCTAAGTATTTGTATTCTTTATTTTATAAAGTCACATTAGCATTTTTCCTTCAAAGCTGTTTTTTATTCAAACTGTGCGCTGTAAGCAGATTTATAGCATGACATCTTTTCTTTAATTTAGTACAGAAAATGTGAGAGCACATTCACAAAAAAATGCAATGGATGGATTTTTTTTCCCTCAGCTGGTCATTTTATCTTTTAACTAGCATTAACTGTATATTTGTGCTGCACAAAATATTGACAGAATTCTCTTTCTGCTTTCTTGCCATGATTATTTAGGAAAAGAAGCCCTTCAATATCAAGAGAACAGAGCAGAAGATACGACCAAAGGGACGAGAGAGACGAATATTCACAGTATGCTACATCAGACAGTGCGATGCCCAGGTCACCATCAGATTATTCAGATAGGCGGTCACAGCGTGGGCCCCAGTTATACGAGGAACCTGAACTGGGTGATTATAGAGATTCCAACAGAAGGAGCCGCAGGCGTTCCAAGGAGTATCCGGTAGAAGAAGAAGATGCACAAAGCAGGGAAGAATATGAGAGGCAAAGGAGGGAAGAGGAATACCAGGCACGGTACCGGAGTGATCCTAATTTGGCTCGTTATCCAGTCAAGCCGCAGCCATATGAGGAGCAGATGCGTATCCACGCTGAAGTGTCCCGAGCGCGGCATGAACGCAGGCATAGCGATGTCTCACTGGCAAATACAGAGCTGGAGGATTCCCGGATGTCCATGCTCAGGATGGAACGGCCGTCAAGACAAAGATCCGTGTCTGAGCGCAGGGCCGCCATGGAAAACCAACGTTCATACTCTATGGAAAGAACTCGAGAGGCTCAGGGACCAAGTCCCAATCGTCAGAGGACCACAAATCATAGCCCTCCTACACCTAGGAGGAGTCCAATTCCTCTGGAAAGACCAGACATGAGGCGCTCTGATTCTTTAAGGAAACAGCATCATTTGGATCCCAGTTCTGCTGTCCGGAAAACAAAACGTGAAAAGATGGAGACCATGTTACGGAATGATTCACTCAGCTCGGACCAGTCTGAATCTGTCAGACCTCCACCACCAAAGCCCCATAAAACGAAAAAAGGAGGTAAAATGCGCCAGGTTTCATTAAGTAGCTCAGAAGAAGAATTGGCATCCACACCAGAATATACAAGTTGTGATGATGTAGAGATTGAAAGTGAAAGTGTTAGTGAAAAAGGTAAGATTTCTAATTTTTTGATTGCTTCACTATATAGATTTGATTTGGTTTCTATTACTTTGTTTTATCTATTTAAATTGGTTGCAACCACACATCTACAGCCCTTCACAGATGACTCAGCTTTGTTGTAATGGGAATTGGGATTTTTTTCTCATTTTCTGTTTCATTTACAGAGTTGAAATGAACTCTTTCCCTTTTATTAATTTATTAAATCATAAATGTAATGATTTACATGGAAAAGAACATCACAGCTCCTACAAGTATTTGGATAAGTTAAAGGAAAAAACATGCCTACTGAAAAACCTATCAATGAAATCTGCAAAATATCTAAAGCTGGGCTATCATATAAGGCCACGGTTTCATGTTCTTTAATACCAGATTTGCGTGCTCCTGGATCACAATGAGTGCATATTTGATCTGGATCAAGTGTGGGCGCATGACCGCGTTTTTGTTGAATTAACTGGAGCACATGATACAGCCCTTATGCCAGTTTCATGCTGTCTGCTGCAGGTTAAAGAATGTCTGATCTGCAAAAAGACCTGTGTCTATAAAGTCAACCCATTTAAGTTTTGAGACAAATTTAAAAATGACTGACGTGGTTTACTCCAATGGAGATTTCTTTTTCTTGTGGTAATAGGATGATTTTTATTTTTAGTGCTTTTTAGAAATAGTTTTGTAGTTACTCCAATGTCAGAAAGAAAACTAAGATTGATTGAAATTACTTCCCAGCCTATAAGAGGATAGTTTCTAATTAAATATGAAAGTATTGGAGACCATGAATTTTAGCTCAATCAAATGAATATTATTAGTTTGCTTACCTTCGTGTATGTTGTTTTAAGCTGTTTTTGTTATTATTCTTATACCAGTGAACCTTTATTACTTCCTCTGAATGCTTATCTGCTGTTGTGGATTGTGAATAGAAAATGTACTACTACTTATTATTATTATTATTGCTATCAAATTGGTTCTGAAGCAAGTAATTAACTTGAGTGAAATAACTGAATTTCCATATCTCAATATCCATAACCATGGTCTGATAAGTAAGTAGTAAGACAGCGTAGAATGAAAGGAAATTTCACCCAGTCAGAGTAGACAGTTGCGTGTACTTATGTGAAACAACTCTGCTGAAACCTTGACCCCCTTACTCTTCCTGATGTGTAAAAAAATTTATACCAACTTTATGGTGTTCCTGATTTTGTTCTTAGAAGCAACCTTGAGGAAAATCGGACCAATCAATACAGAGGAAGTAGTAACAAAATGTTTATTTAAGGCAATTTAGTGTAGGAAATGTAATATAAAAATAATCTAGGCAATATATTTTTTGTACACATAGCACACAACACATATACATTTAGGATTATAAAAGCACAGGTTGGAAAATACCTACAAGATTATTGATTACCATTAATTTAGTACTTCCATTATTTCTAACACATCAATAATCCTTGTATCTGCTGCTGCATGGCTCTCTATCCTCTACCTCCATGGAGACAGCACAATGAAGGACCCCACTAGCAATGTCTCTCAGACACTGGAAGGGTGCTGCCTGGTTTATCTGTAACAAGTCTGGTTTCATGCCTTTTCTCTTCTAGTTTAAAGCTCTCTCTATGAACCCTGCTAATGCCTCAGAAAAATATTTTTCTCCTTTTGAGACAGGTGACCCCCCCCCACCCCCCAATTTGTTATCAGCAGGCCTGGTGCCATATAAACTGTAAACATGATCAAAATCCTACAAAATTCTGCTGGTGATGCCAGGCTCAGAGTCAAATATTGATCTGCTGGATCTCCCTCTCTTCCCTCCTCATTTCCAGCAACTGAGAGAATAGAGAAGTCCACTTGTACTCCTGATTCCTTAACCTGTCATCCTAAAGCCCTGATGTCTCTCTTTGATTGCCCTTGGACTTCGTATTGTCACTTTTCTGCCCACCTGAAAAGTCCATGACAGCTGAGGGCCTTTCCAGGATAGGAACCTTTCCCTTCACAGCTGGGTCTCAGGGATGCACCAGACTTTGACAAGAAGTAGGTCTGGTCTACATATTGGGCCTTCTGCTGCTTTCAGATGGGAGTTTAAAAAATGCTGTACAATTCTAGGCTCTCTGTCATAATAATGATCTTATAAAACTTACAGCTTTCACTTAAATAATTTTACATTTTAAGTGTCAAAGAAAACATTCTTATTGATAACAATAGTTAATAATAATGACAATGTCATGTCTGTACTGATTTCTGAGGGAGTGAATGAAGCTAAATATATGTTATACAAATTAATTTTAAAAGCTTGCAAAGGTTTTGCAGGGGAAAAAAAAAGCTCCCTACTATGCTTTATTGATCTTGATTGAATTAGCGTAAGTGCTTTGTCATGACATACAAGGTGTAACTGTGTCCAAGTGGCCTAGTGGTGGCCTGCAGCTGGAACCGATGTGGAGAACAACTTTGGTTTTTCATAAAGGAGAAGAGGAGCTGCTTGAGCTGGGGAAGGATGTGGCTGATTTGACTGTGTCTGCTCCCAGCCTGTGCTGGGGGTCCTGGGCTGGGGGAAGTGACCATGAATAGCACAGGAAGTTATTCCAGCAGTAACTCCAGTACCTGGAGCCAGAGCCAGCTGTGCCAGGCTCAGCAACATATGTCACATAATCGAATAATATCCTCAGACCCTCCTACTTCTCCCCTGATTTTTAACCACTGGAGTGGCATTTTATACAAAGAGGGACTGGGACTCCCTGAGCAAGGAACGTGGACCTGGGAGCATTGACATGAAGGGCTTGGATGGTGTTTGGTGGGATGCAATGTGCTAAGGCCATGGTCAGGAGTTGACACTGCCAGGTGAGTTCATTCTTTAGAAGCTCAGGAAGCAGTGCATGAGAACAGTGTTAAATGGACATAGCTGAGATTACAAGTGCGTTTACCTGAAACTTAGGTTGTGCCAGAATTAGACATATTTTTCAGAGTGAATTTTATGCAGGTCTTCACAGACATTGGATCTCTCTTTAGTGACATAACCGAGCACCAGTTTAACAGATGGCCTCTGCCTTTTTCTGTGAATAGGATGAACAATTCTTTCTTATTGTGTTATTAAAATTTTTCTGAAACTCATGATATTTTTTCCACATTATGTAAGACACCCATCTTCACTCTTGCTGTGAATACCAGGCTGCTGTAACTGCAAAGATGTCTCAATTTATAACACTTATTGCCAGTCCTGAGATCAGTGTAGCACACAGTTCAAAGCTATGTCTCCATGACAGGACCTACTGCCTGTCTTAGGAAATACACCTTGAACAGGAAAAAAAAGAAGTTGCCTATATGTTTTGGACCAAAATATTTGGTATATTGCTATTTTCCCTAATAATGAAAGATCAAAATTATTTAAAATGTTAGAGAAAAACAGTTCTTGAAATGCCAATGGTTTTATGAGATTGTAAATTTTAAATGGCTGTTAAATAATTCCTCTATCACTAAACCCAGGGATTATAATTATTTTATTATTATAAAAAATGACATTATAAATGTTCTAGACTGTTCAAATCACCAATTCTTTCTCAAAACCATCTCAGTTTACATGTTGCAGTTTTGAGGCTCTGAGAAATGTGGCTTATAAAAAGAGAACAGTTGTGATGGTATTGTAGCGGAGTCAACTATGTCACCTACAGAGGTCCAAATAAAGCTGTGTTTTGTGGTGTGCAAGTTAGGCCAACCTTTCTACACTGATTGTCCAATTTAAGTATCTTCTATTGTGAGGGACAGTTAGAGTACTTTTTTACCTTCATGTTCAGTTAGATATTTCTCAGTGCAATTCTAAGGAGTAGACCTTAAGGGAATGTTTGAAAGGGCTCCTATAATTTGTTACCCAGCATGGAGCAGATGTGAAGCAGAGTGCTACTGGCTATATCTGCGTGTCCAGAGGCTTTACAGATAAATTTACAAAATCAAACAGCCCTTGTGTTCCTTATGACAATACTGTCACACCTGCAGTCTGCTGAAGGACCAATCTGAAGAGACTCAGGAAAGCTTGTCATCCCTGGGGTTGTTTTACCCCCACTCAGAACACGGGCATGAGAGAGGCGACCTGGCCTGAAGCTGGGGTGAAGCTGTCCCTTCTCCAAACACTTGAGGGTCTTAAAAACAAATCTTTACAAATCTCTCAAGGTCTAGGGATTCAGCAAGAGACAATCTCTGCACGGAAGAAGATAATTCATTCAAAGAAATCTAGGTGTGCGGTAGTTCTAAATATTGCCCTAATTTATTCTAAATATAAAGTAGGACATAGTAGATTCTCCAATGATGGTAAACAGTTCAGGCACATGTGCGTACCACGCTCCCAGAACTTTTCAGAGCACCCTGTGAGAGGTATCTGTTTGCACAAATGGTGGCTGACATCTAATGTGGGTGGAATCTGTGGTGGGAAAGCCAAATGTGTTTGTGTTTTGTCAGTTCTTAAATTTAGTGTTTGCTTTCACTCTTAATTTATTAAAACATGATAGATAGTTAGTTTTATTATCAAAGAAACTCATATGCGTAGAAAGATAGGAACCTTTAGATTGGAAGAGATCTTTGGGATAAAGTCCTACTGTTAACTTAAGAATGACAATTTCACCACTAAACCAGTGTCAAATCCATGCCTTTTAAATGCCTCCAGGAGTGGTGAATCAACTAGACCCCCGGGCAACCTGTTCCTGTTCTAGTGTTTGATAACCCTTTCGGTGAAGAATTTTTTTCCTTATATCCAGTCTAAATTTACCCTGCCACCACGAGGCCATTTCCTCTCCTTTCTGTTGCTTCTTACTTTGGAGAAGAGTCCCACACCCATGTGGCTATGACTCCTCTTGGGTAGAGTGTGATAAGGTCCCCCCGGAGCCTCCTTTTCTCCAGGCTAAACACCCCCAGCTCTCTCAGCCACTTATCATAGGACACCATGAGGCCATTTCCTCTCCTTTGGAGAAGAGTCCCACACCCACGTGGCTATGACTCCTGTCAGGTAGTTGTAGAGTGTGATAAGGTCCCCCCTGAGCCTCCTTTTCTCCAGGCTAAACACCCCCAGCTCTCTCAGCCACTTATCATAGGACTTGTGCTCCAGACCCTTCACCAGCTTTGTTGCCCTTCTCTGGACTTGCTCCAGCACTTCCATGTCTGTCTTGTAGTGAGGGGCCCAAAATCAAACCCAAAATTTAAAGTGCAGCCTCACCAGTGCTGAGTACTAGAGGAGGGTCACTGCCCTGGTCCTGCTGGCCACACTATTGCTGATACCAGCCAGGATGTGACTGGCCTTCTTAGTCACCCAGGCATGCTGCCAGCTCATATTCAGCCAGCTGTTCACCAAGCCCCTAACAAAACATGTGGATAGGCTTGAGCAATCTTAAAACATTAAACATCCATGTGCTGTTGATTGAAAGCTGCAGAGCGCAGGCTGTCTGAGCAGAAATGTGTGCTTGCAGGACCAGGTGAAAATGCACTGTTCTTTGTCACTCAGCACACTGAAAACATAAATATATAACCTTGCACTGGCTGTGTTGTGGTCATTTACAAACTTGTGAACAACTGTCCTTTTTTGTGATAGAAGTTAAAATATCCTCGTATCTGGAACTTGTTCCTTCCAGGACCTACTTGCTTATTCCAGATTTGAAACCAATCTGGTAGACATCCAGTTTAGTTTTTGATGGAGAATTAGATCTATTTGAAAACAATATGCTTGTCACAAGTTAGAAAAATTATGGTAGCTCATGGTGTGAGGAGCAGAAGCACATTTCCTGAGTGCCACTGCAAGAACAGTGCGTGTCTTACATGAGCAGAGATGCCAAGGAAGTGGGATTCCATCAGAGAGCTCTCACTTTTAAATTCAGAGAGAAAAGGGACCTGATTTCAATGCTGCTTGCGCCAGTTTCATACATCTTCAACAACTTTGGCTTCAAAGTTACACTGAGCTAAATTAGACTAGAACGAGGTCATTGTTTCTAAAATTTTTTCATTCAGGTTAGAGAGTTCCTGAAAGTCTAACTTCTCTGGAACAAATTATACTAGAAGGCAAAATTTCAGGATTGAGCTGCAGCAGTGGAACAAAAAGACTTTAAATTTTCACACAGTTTCAATATAGAAATATCTTACAATTCGTAAGACAAATTGTAAATGATCAAAAGAAAAATGGTTATTTAAAATGATGAAATGCTGGACTTGTTTTATTAAAACAGATTTCAGAGAGTGAAAAAATTTCCTTTTATTATTTCATTTAATATTGCAGTTTAGGAGATTGTGTTTTGTTTTTGTAATTAAGTAATTTTTATTTTTATAGACACCTCTACCTCTTATGTAAGATAAATGTAACTTAAATATATAAAGAGTTTGACTGGAAATTCAGAATGCTATTATTCCATCTTTTAAGCTTACTCCTGTGAGCTGCCTCTATTTTAATATCAATTTAATCTTAAATATAAGAAATATTGAGAGATAAGAAATACTACACTTTTCTATGTATATTTTTAAGCAATAAAAAGTCACTGCTTTGAAAGTACTTCTTATAACATTGACTAAGTAGTACCTAACTACTTTAAAATATTAGTATTACCTGTGATATTTTTTTCTAGAAAAGTATTTTTCACAGCTGTATACATGAGAATAGAACTAGAATGTTTAAAGTTACAGAAATTTCTAATTGTAGAGAATTAAAAAAAAAAGTCTTACTAAACCTTCTCTTACTTACACACTTCCATGGTACTTAGAATATATGAAAAGGGTATGATCTTTTGCAGCATTTAGAGGACTCTACTGTAACATATTTTAAATTTGCAGTAATTTAAGATATTGGCATAAGACAATAACATCTCTCCTTGAAAAAGCCCTGCCTTTTCCCTGTTCTTGGCTGCATATTCACATCCTTATTATCACTCCTGCTGGCAGAAGTGTTCAGGCAGGTACACACTGCATCAAGCCAGGAAACTTTTGTGGGGCAACTCTAACTAGGTGAAAAGATGGTAAATATTAACATTAGAAGCTTCCTTATAAAATGATGATTGTCCTCTAAGATATTAAAATACATGCTGAAAAGATGGTGTGTAACTTATGCATTCTCAGAATCTGAGGATAGACAGGGATTTCCTGAAGTCAGGAAGAAGAAATATTTTCATATAGTAATCAGAGCATACAGAATATTTTATCATAGATAAATGAACGTGAGTGATTTCCTAGCACTTAAATTCAAACAAAAATGTCAAATATTCAATTTTATTGATTAAAACCTTGCCTAAATTGCAATCTGAACCTCCTGTATACAAATGTACAGGAATAATTAAAACCATAATTCTTTAATCATGTTTCCTTTTACTCCGTGAGTTTGTGGGAACTATGGCTGTAGGGGAAATGTTGTCTGGGCAAAATATTAATAATCTTCTGAGATGATGCCACACAAGAACTATGAGTTATTAATAAAGTATTTTAGTGTATTTGTTGTAGTTATCTGTGGTTTCACGTGCGATTAAGTTTATTACTAAGAAAACAATGTTTTTTAATATTTTTGACTTATGGATCATTGGAACCTAGCTTTAGTTTACCTTTTTAACACTAACTGCAAGATGTAGTTTTCCTCTAAATTTGTGAAAATGTTCTGTTCTGAAGGTAAAGATTGTTCTTTTTCAGTTGAAAGTGTAGACCACCAAATTATATGAGTGACCAATATTAAAAGTATCATCAAAACATTTTTGCTTTCTCTACACCCTTTAAAAAAATATTTTCCAAATTTAAATAGAAAACAAAAGAAATTTGAATTATAATTCCAAGATAATTTTTCACTATCCTTTACCATCTTGGCAGGTGGCGTATCTGCTGTATAAAATCAATAAATATCAATTAACTTTTTGATAGTGATGAAAGAAATTTTTGTACAAACATGGCTGGAAAGGGTGTTGTCCTATGAAATGCAAGGTAATGCATTACCTTGCATTACTATCTTCCAATGTAGATAATTCTTATCTTATTCAACCTGCTCCACTTATTTAAAACTACAATTACAGTTTAACTAAGTTAGAAATTTTTACTTGGTAACCAAATATTGCATCAGGACTAAGTGCTAATAATTAATACAGATTTGGCACAGATAAGACAAAATGAAGAGCTGCTGGATTCTGTGTGAAATATTTCAGTTCTTTACAATGCCATGCTAGAACAAAAAAACATCATGGAGTTTTTCTTTTGAAGTTTTCTGAATATTTATGTAAATACTGTGATTTAGTCTTTTTTACAGAGGAGTCCTAGCAAACGGAAATAATGACAACACAAAAAGAATAAAAGGCATGAACTATCTTGAGAATACGTGAAGTGTATGTTTTTCAAATTATAATTTTCTTCATGCTTTGATGAAATCATTATTCTTCTAATAAAACGAAACAAATCTATCTGTCACAGGTTAGACTTAGTGTCATTTTAGATTATGATAGTGCTGTCCTATGGTATATTTAAATAGATTTTGTAGGTAATTTTCTTCTTCAGTTAACTATCAGAAACTAAATGGGCCACTGTCAAATTTAATTAAGGAAAAAATTATTATTTAGTTGGGAGTATTTTACCAATTTTTTTTAAATTTTCTGTAAACCATGTCTTGTTCTCTTTCTATTTTGATGTATATTTCATTAGAGATAGGATAAATGGAAAGTATGGGAGAAATAAATGGGATAAATGGGTTAGTATGGGAGAAATAGAGGAACCAAAGTGAAGGGGAAATGAGCAGAATGGACTGTACATATGTCATTAATGTGAGAACTGTTCCTAAGATGCTCTGTCCTTTAGCCCTGTTGTCCCAAGCTCCCCAAAATGTGCCATTCAAGACCTGGAGCTGTTCACAGAAACTGTTTGAGATTAAACTGAGTATTGTTGAGGGTGAGACCTGGAAGCATATGCTTGTCAGAGGAAAGCATGTTCTTTCCATCTTCTCACAGTTCTCACTCCATCCAAGTCTCATCCATTGCAATTCACAATCTGGGCACCAGGAAGAAAGATTTTATATAAACAGTCTGGGCAAAGGGGCACCAGTTTCTGTGTCCTTCTCTGTCTGGCTGTAGTCTCAGCTGCAGCTGTTCAGGAGCTGCTGTGTCACAGTGGAGCTGGTCCTGGGAGGAAGGCACTGCCACAAGTGTGAGGGGTGACAGACTCTTTGGGCAGTCCCAAGGACAGTCCTACAGAAACCCTTCCCAGTCAGAGCCTCAGCAGGTGCCCAATGATGAGTACCTCAAAAATCAGGGCCATCTGCCTAGGAATCTGATTATTGATTTAGGAATGCAATTTCACCCTGTTTCCAGCTAAATTGAAAATTCTAACTTTTTCCAATAGTAATATTTTCTTGAAAGTGTATTTAAAACACTATGAATGTGTTTTAAAGTTTTTGGTGTCTGTCAGTAACATAAAAAAATTATAAATGCATTTCTCCTGTGATGGTCCACTGATGTTGAAATGCTTATTTTAGGGGGAAGGTAGAAAAAAAAAAAAGAAGTGTAATGATAATGATATTTATGATAATTAACAAAATATTAAATAGAACTGTTTAAGATGATTGGGTCATTGCAGTCTATCAAATTAGTGCTCAGTGGTTTTATTGTAAAGATGTGTTGAGAAATTTGTTTTGCCTTGGAATACAAAGTATCTACATCTTTCTTAAGAGTGAAGTTTTATACTAACATATATAAAAATATTTTTACCTTTTCTACTAAAGTAGTCTTATCTTTCATGGAAGGGGTAAAGACTATTGCACAGAGAAAACAAGAATGTTTAGCTCCCATTGCTTTTTCTTGGCTGTAAACCATAACTTTTATTGCCATAAAGTACATGGTTTTGAAATGAGAAAGGATTAAAAAAAAAATTCTAATTTACTTTGGAAAATACTTCACACAAAATCTATCATGCTTTTCTGCTAAAATAGTGACATCCTATAATATTCAACTGTATTGAGGACAAAGCAGGTCTGCAGACTTTTGTTCCTAACTAGTACTGAACCTGGTTGTGCATTGTCACATGTTTACAGAACCATTACATAATAAAAGAGCAGGTGGAAAATGGAGAAATATCTCAGAAATTTCACTAAGTTCCCCTAACAATATTGCCATTACTTACTCTGCAGCCTGGTCCCCCTTTGTATAACCCATCAAAGTATTTACATTACTCAGTGGTTCTTCTTCCCTTTACTGAATTTTCAGTTTTCCCCTTCTATAGTTTTTTTCACCCTTCCCTCTTTTTTGAAGCCGTGTAGTTTAGGCAATGATTTGTTTGATCATGCTGCAGCACTTAACAGGCTTTCAGACTTGAAGATACTTTTAAAAGAGTTTATTTCAGTTAATTTAACTTGCTAAAATGTCAAAAATGCTGTGGAAGTCAGGTATATCTGATTTCTCCATTTCACCTCACTGATTAAGTAAGCTGTTTCCAAGGAATGTTTGAGTAGCGTTTGTGAGCATGGAGAAGTAGGATGTGAAAGAAGTGTGTGGTATTGAAGCTCCTGGTTTGTGCCTCATCTGTTGCAATAGAAGAGTGAACCTAATAGCCTGTATTCATACAACAGTTTATTCTGTGTTAAGATATTCTTTTGAAATGTGTAAAGGCAGATGAACTGAATGAATATGTGCATAAAAAAACACCTGTGTCACACACTGAGATTTACACCAGATTGAAGGAACCAGTTCTTATGAAAAGGTACTCAGATTGATGGTATTCTAGGGAAATATTCTATAAGGAATAGTTCCTGTGTTTATACTTTCTGCTTTCTGAACATTTAGATTATGAATATCTTTTGGGTTCCTAGTTATATAATCTGTTTACTTGGAAAATGTAAATATATGGGCATTAGTTATATAATCTAAATAGAATCAAATAAAAGTTTTCATCACGAACCTCCATGACTATTTACTGTTTTGCCTATTTATAGGTCATTTTCTGTATACATCTATAACAAGGAAAGGCTGAACTTGTGATGCACTGTGAAAGATGTTTAGATACCACACTTCTTACTACTCCTAGGAAGTAAATGTATGCAGTACGTTTCATTAGATTTTATAATTTCTAATAATTTTGCCATTTCTGCATATTGTAATTTGGTTTTAATTTTTTTCTAAATTTAGTTCTGAAAGTCTCTTCATACTGAAAAGTTTCTAAAAGATGAGTTCCTTTGAAAAGTTTTCATGTTCTGTTTGAATCACACAATTTAAACACTTTTAAAAAAAGAATATTACAAACCCACCATTTTTTAAAGCTAGGATATTGATGTGTTGAAGAAATTGAATTTGTTCTTAAAAGCTTCTGACTGAGGAAAGTCATCAGAATTAGGTTTGAACTTCACACTAATATCCCAGCACAATTTAAAGGGCTGCTTTAGTGCATACAAAGTATATTTATGAGGCTGAAAGTTATTTACTGACATATGTAATCCATTGCCTCAAGTCAATCACTATGAACCTTTAAAAAAGCCAAGGCTGGTCAGTAGTTGAAATCTTCAGAGATGAATAATTCAGTATAACCAGAAGTAGTGGGAGAAGGTTTTCTGCTCTTTTCTTTGTGTGTGCAGTATTGCAAGAAAAAAAATAATCTCTTCAAACCCATGAATTTAATTGTGAATGTATAAAATTTTCATGGAAACTCAGGCCAGTAGAGTGGGTGAAGCAATTTAAAGACCCCATAAAAAGCAAAGCCACCAAGTGCTAGGGTCCCACTTCAAGAGACTGAGAACACAAGGGTTTATCTTGTAGTGTGGCTCAAAGAGGTGAGCTGTGGTGAGCCAGAAGCTCATTGTCATCTGGAATGAAGTCATCCTATCATCCTCATCCTACCTCATGATTGTTGATCTGGACTAAATCCATCATTTATCTGACTTTTAGTGAGCCATTTTAGGTGACTACACTGGTATGACACTAAACTGCTACAATAAATGAACACATTCCTTTCACCTTAATAAGCTGAAGAATTGCTATGGCATATCACATGTTTACCAGAACTGGCACAAAAGAGCACAGTCACACTGCTGGGAGCAGCGTGGAGAGTGAGAGCCATGCCCAGTGACAAAGAGCTATTAGATAACTCAGCTGTCTAATGGACCACATTCCCACTAAGCACTAAATAATAGTATGACTTTCAAGCAACACTGGCAACATCACAGACAAAGTTGCAAATTATAAGGGGTGATGTAAGTGACAGCTTAAGAGGTGACAGAGTAGGTGAGAGCCTCTTGGTATTCCTATTTTCCTAAAATTGAAACCACATATCTTGTCTAAAGATAGGTCTGCACTGCAGCCCAAAGCATGGCTGTAGCTCATCTTGGCAGATGCAAACTAGTTTGGAGGGCAGCAGTTAAAGTGCTGATAGCTGGAGCTGCAGAGTGCTGACTGCTGAGACCCTGGGTAAATATTCACGTGCTGACTGTGTGCTGAGCTGCTGTGCCCATGTCCTTGTTACTACAGAGGCTTTGCTGGTGTACAGATACCCTGTGAGATAAGCAGCTTTTCAACCCTGGCTTCTTGGAAGATGACTACTCTAAGCAGTAAGCTTGTGCAAATAAGAATCCTTTATGGCACCTGTGTAAGATGAGAACAAGCATCTAGGAAAATGCCAATACTTCGTGTTACTACTGTAGGTTATGCTCACAAAATATATGGTTGTGGCAAACTTTGTACCAGAAAAATGTATTAAAATGTATTATCTGCTTAATGTTGTTGCCTTTTTTACTAATATTTTCTGTAAGAAAGGAAAAATACAGCAAAAATAGATGCATATTAAGGCATCTTGACACGATTCTCATTCAATATTTTCTGAGCCTGAATTACCGTTGTTCCCTTCTCTTTTTATGTGTACAAAGTAACTAAGAAGTGGGTGTAATAAATTAATATTCTGATTTGCTAGCATTAATACTAACACCTTCCTTGTGTTTACAGTAGATCAGATGATTAGACAACATGCATTGCAGGGGAAGATAAAAGCTTTATTTTTCAAAAGTGGTAAAGTCTCAGTGTGTCTATGAAATTCAATGAAAGCACAGAATGCTTTAGTCAACACCTTTGCTCTTTTTAAATATCTGGAAAGAGACTTGTACACAGTGCCCTGTCTCTTTGAGTGGTTTACATTTGTGTCATGTGAGTGTGAAATCCCATCACCCTTTGAAGGCACTGACCTTCAGTGACTGCACAGATACAGCTTGCTGAGCATTTGACAGAGATGTGTGAAGCTCAAGTTCCCTTTTTACTGACAACAGTAAATTGTGCTGTAAGAAGTACTATGAAAGTACATTGTAATTATGTAATTTTGTTCCTAATTGTAGATAACAGTTGCAGATCACCTGTTTGAAAAAAATACCCCAGGCTGTAGTACAGTCTCTGACTTCCTGCTTTGTCTTTAGGTTCTATATCTGTGAGACTTGGCTGTTTGTGCTGTAATTTTCCTTGCAGGATTAGTGCTGTGGGCTGATTTCTTTCTTTCTTTTTTTTTTTTAATCCCCATAACAGTTCAGAAAATGTAATTCAGCCATTTTGAAGAGTGAGTCTGCAGGAAAAAGTCTTGTTTTGTCCATGTTAAAACACTAATTTGAAGTGGTGCATAACCTTCCTTCTGAGGTTGTGCATTTTATCTCACTGAGAAAACTGGCAGAGTTTATTATGGGCCTCTGAACAAAAATCACAATTCACAGAGGCTTAGGAGAGAATTGTTGGCATTTGGCTGTTAATATCTATAGCTCTGCTGAACTTCTTGAGGCTGCTGTGTATAACTGCAATATATAGGGACCTTTCCTAAAGAATTAACTTGCTTTGCCTTGCATACTCATGGCCACAAGAGGATTTTCCCTTTAAGTGCTCTGAACCAAGGCAGTACAGGATTACAAGAGAAAGACTATATATTTTGTATGCTTGATAAGTCTTCTACATCCTGATGACCCCAGAATTCCTTATGTTTGTTGGTGAGAATTATGTTAAATATTGTTCAGATAGTAGTCTCTGCAATTTAATTAAAATCATTATCATAAGTTATTTTGACATAAAAATATTGTTCCTTAAGTAAATTCCTGCAGTCTAGGTCTCTGGCAGAGATGCACTAAAATACATTATTAAGTGATTTCTTTGGCAATAACAAGCCATAGCCTGTTCTCTATTACAGGGTTCTTGTCAGCTTATTGCAATGGGATAAGCAAGCTCAAAAAACAAAACTTCAGAAATTGCAGTTTGTGAAATTAATTTCAATAACTTTTTAGTTTTTAATATATTTCATCATTCTTTTAGCTGCTCTATATTTTTCTGAGTAGTTGCTGTTCTTTAGATCTTTCTAGCTGAAAGTTTTTTCTCCAATTTTGTTTTGAAAACTCTGATGCTGTAAGAGTAGAAGTTATTAAAGATTTATCTTTGTATGATTGCAGCTAGTACAGTTTTCAAATTTTTTCTAATCATATTTGTTAAGAGAAGTTGTAAATAATTTTCAAATGGATTGCCTAATAGCAAGTGACAAAAGGGAATTCAACTCACTTGTAGAAGATTGATGGATTTGAGTTTTCCCCTGTGTTTTAGGCTTTGGATCTGTATTCACTTGTAGATCCTACTTCATGAGGTTGTTTATTTTATCTGTCATTAAAGTTACATATACCACAGCTCCCAAAAGCTTTACTGTTCTTGGAGGGCAGAGTGGGTAGGGTGTCAGTGTGACTCCTGGTGGACACAGCTGCAGTTCAAGTGATGCACAGCTGTGACTGAACTGTATCACATCAGCTTGCCATGTCCTAGTGTCCACCAGAAATGTAGATGCATACTTTTGCCTGTCCAATTTATTCTTTATTAAGCTGAGCCTTTCTGGGGTGCAGAAATATTTTGGTTCCACAAGTATATGCCAAGTGGCTGCCATTTTCATTTCCATGCCACCTCAAAACTTTCTCAGCCCCTCTGGCTCATCAGAAGCCTGGCTAAGCCTGCTTGGATGGCTTAGAAGAGCACAGTAGGTCTTTTTCAAGGCCAGGGATATGGCCTGCCTATCAGAGGTTTAAATTTGGTATTACATAGCATAATCCACCAAATGCTTTGGCTGTTATATTCCCTGTAAAAATAAAGCAGATTTTGTTGAACTAGACAGCCCCATCAGATCATGTACTTGCAAACGATTTATGATAAAAACATAAGCATGAAATTGTAGCTGCATTTCCAAATTACAGGCTGAGGAATAGTCAAGAGAGTCCTAATCCTTGAATGCTGCTCTTAGGTACTATTGCAATTGAACCAATATAGTGCTGTCTAGAGTCTAACTTGGTGGACTGACAATGCTTTATTGAGCAGGAGAGCTCTGCTTTAGGACTTGTGGCGTGTTTCTGCTGTTTTTTTTTAACTGTTTTTATAGCTTCACAGAATTTAGAATGAATAATTACCATTACAACATCTAATGCAGCCTGCTATTTATCACAGTCCATTCAGTGACATGCTGTTAATTTGTTATTGAGCTCAATAACTTGTATTAGTGAAGAACATCTCGTGCTTTATCAAAGGGCATTTCTTGAAAGGCATCCAGAATTTGTGTGAAGGAGAGATGAGAATCTATGATGTCTCTTAAAAGTTCATTTAAATGGATGATTTCTGTTGTCATTTAAGGTGAGGATTTACATTCAAAACATTCATCTAGCCTTGCATGTGTTTTAAGCCTTCATCTTGAAAGATACAGTCTTAATTTTATGCATTCTAAATCATCCTGGTAAAGTCAGTGGTACTATTCTTAAAACATGAGTTTTTGCATTTGCCTAAGACTGTGTGTGAAGAGAAATAGAGAGCAACACTCATAGTTATATGTAATCTGGGCTCCTAGGATTACTGCAAGTGGTAAAACTTTATCTCATTAAACTTGAATACATCTTCATTAATAATTACGAGGACTGAGCCTATCTAAAAAAGACAAAATAACCTTAGTTCAACACCTAAATGGATCTCCTAACTGCTCTGCTCTGGAGTTCAGCTAGATGTCTTTTTTATCTTTTAATATGAGAAGTTTTGAATTAAAAAGATGCGAAGAAATAAGCAGAACAGATTATACTGTGTTTTAATTATAGAATGATATTTATGGTTGAGACTATGCATTGCTGTGTGCCTCTGGCTGATTTGAACTGGATGGTTTGTTTTAGGATTTCAACATAGTCTAGATGTTGTGAGCTAACAACCTATAAATAGATTAATATTGTTTAAAGAGGAATATTAAAATTAGATAAAAGTTTACATAGGAGAAGGTTTACAGAGAAGAGAACAATAGGGTTTTTTTGGAAGAAAATTTCAAAAACAATTGCATTTAGAGTAAGTTCTTTCCTTCTCTTTAAAATGAGAATCCAAGAAAATGGTTTTCTATCATTACCATACCAGGAATAAGAGAGAATAAGTTATATGATGTAATAATGTATCTACTTATTTTATTAGAAAAAAAAAGCTTAGTGAATTTAAAATCAGCGAGGAGAGGCAGTTCTAAAATTATGTGAGGAGAAAATAGAGATTCATAAATTAGGCTCAAATTATTCATTAAATATGTTTTGTGTACTTGAAAATTGGATATTTACTTGGAATTACTGAATTAATGACTGTTGAAGTTCAGAAGTTCAATACAGTATTTTGCTACATCAAATCTAGAAGCTGTATTAATTTGATGGAACAGTCAGATAACATTTAAAAGGGAAAAAATGGGGTTTATGACAACTGAAAGTCAAATATTGAAGAAAGAAAAAGAGCTCGATTTCATAATCTATTTCCTGTTGAATGCATTTGTCAAAGAGTGAGAACCTGTGAACTGCAGAGGAGCTTCTGTTCTTTCAGATTTTATTTTCTTCCCCTGCAGGTTTTGTTGCTGACCAGCACACTGTATGGTACGGGGCACCCCTTTGGTCAAGCTAGGGCCAGCTGTCCCAGCTGTGTCCCCTCCCAGCTTCTCATGCACCCTCAGCCTCTTTGCTGGTGGGATGGGCTGAGAAGTGGGAAAACAGTCCCTTGCCAGCTCTTATGGGGCAGACACTGAGCTTCTGGTGGCACAGGGGATCCTGCAGCAGGCTGATGCCAGGGAGGGTTTGTGCTGAACGCACGTTCCTTCCTGTCAGTGTGAGCAGATAACACCTGCTTGAAGGAGCACAGGTTGAAATGCTTGGTGAGGGTACTTCTACCTTAAAGTGCATGCAATGAACTAAAGCAAAAAATATTTATGTAAACTGTGGATACTCAATAAACATCACATACTCTGTGAGGCCTTTTCATATAGAAATGACATATTGAGACTATTAAAATAAATGAAGTATTTCATGTTTGCTGAAAGAACTGAATTTTCTGTGTCTCTAAGACTGCTGTATTGTGTTACTTGGATTGGCTTGAATTTCTAACAAGATGCAAATGAGTAAAATTAGCAATTGAATGTATCCTCAGAGGTAAGTGCCAGCCCCTTGTGTGCTCTGAACTAGAGCAGCATTTGCCATCAGCCATTTCTACACGTCTGTGTGTGACTGGTAATGAACTCAATAGAGTGGCTGGGGTTACCAGCATGATCACAGTTTGCATAAATACAATTATGCCCTTTCCAACTGAGGGTTTGTTTGTGCATCTTTGGCAGAAGTGGTAGAAGAAGAAAGCATGTCGGACTTTGCAGCTGATTGTGTAGATAATGTCTTGGATGAATTTCAGGACTAATCTAAGTAGGCAGCAGCCCAGAATAATTAGGGTTGGTGAAATTGCCCAGTTGATTATTTTGCATGCTGAGCTTGCTGTTGCTGCTGTAAGAGAGGTTAGTGTTTGGTGCAGTGGCTGCTGCTGAAGACAGGGAGAGGATGAGCTGAGTGGTTGCCTCAGACTGCAGTGACAGCCATGGCCTGAAGGAAGCAGGAGCAAACCTGGCCCTGAATCCTTAACCCTCACCTCCATCTCCTCTGCCTCCTCCTCCTGAAATGCAGGACACCACTAGCCCTCAGTGCAGAAAATTTCACTTCTCTCCACAAAATTGAGAAACGTTTCTTTGGCTCTGTACATGTCTGCTAACATTTCTGGTCTCCTGCAGAACGGAGGAGATCAAAGGATGAGTAGATGACTTTCTAATGAATTTTTTCAGATCATAATCTTAACCAGCACATTGAATACCCTCCCTTTGTCTCTATAGATGATACCTATTATAATAATATGTGTAAACGTACTGTTGCAGCAACAGAACAACTCTTTATGGTTGGTGGGCCCTTAAAAACAGATTTTTCTTCCACATAAATAATTTTTTTAAAGTTATTGCTACTGACATCTAAAATATCTATGGTCAAAACCAGAAAATGAATTGATGACTGGAATATTAAAGTGAAATAATGAATGACTCTTTTTCTTTCGTATTCTATAACATCCTCAGAAGGAAAAAAATCCCATCTGTTAAAGGGACTCTCGTATGTGCAAATTGCTACTGCTGGGGAAAAGGAGAGGCAATAAAATGAGGATTTTTGGCTCATTTGTATTTGCTAACTTTATTTCTTCAGTTTAGGACCATAGTACTCATTAAAAAAGAAAAAAAGAAAAAACAAATAAGGTAACTCCTTTCTCATTGGTGTTTTTTGTTTTTTTGTTGGTGCAATAGGTACAGGAATATGAAAACATAATATTTGAGAATAGGTAGGCTTTAATTTTACGGCTTTAGTTTGGGGCTACACTAATTGCTTTGCTTTTCTTCTTCTTTCCTTTTGCTATCATTCTGGACAATATTGCTAACTATGTCTGCATTTCTCATACTAGTTATGGCGGTGGTGGTGATAGCATTAAATCAATTCAGAAACTGGGCAGCTTTGGAACTGGTTATATAGAAGTCAAGAAAATGACAGAGAAGGAGATTGAATGTGGTGAAGGAGAAAAGGTAAACTTGTGAGTGTATTCCTGAAGGCTGTTTCACCAGCCAGACACCTCACAGGTTTCTGGTGTGACCCATACAGGCAATCAGCAGGAAGAGCAGTACCATCAGGAGCGGTGAGTAAAGCAGTCTGAAAGCAAAGATTTGGTCCCTGAGACGACAAGATGGGAGCTGCAGATCCCTGATGGCCAGTGGCATCTCCATGGTACTCTGCAATAGAGAAATCTAGGCTCTGCAGTCAGTGGGAGTTCTGTTCCTTTTTTAGGTGTAGCCAACTTTATTTATTGAGAGGGGCATTATCATTGATTATAAAACCATCAAAGTCTGTTTCCTACATTTAATTTTAACATAAATTTATATTTTAAATGTGTATTTGAAGAGTTTGCACAAAGACCTAGACAATAAGATTGTTTTCTGTTGAATTAATCTGGTCAGAATATTTTTGGCTTCCCTGATTTTAGTAGGAAGTCTCTCATATGCATCATTTGGAGTGAGAATTTGTGTTTTAATTACAAAAAATGAATTCAGTTAACTTAAGCACTTTCAAGATAACTTATTTTAACAAATGCAAATGCTCCACCACTTTCTGGCAAAGACTAATGTGTGCAGACTAGATTGTTCTGCTAGAAGCCAATAGAAGCTGAACAGTAAAGTTTGTGTAAGTTTTAAGTAGTCATTTTACTCAAATTTCTTAAGAAATCTTCTCAAGTAAAACAACATAAGAATTGAAAGTGGTAGAAAATTTTAATATCAGGCACAATCATGAATGAAAAAAGATTGTTAAGTAATAAATATTTAAATATCTGACTTTGAAGCAAGTTGACATTTATGTGGAGGACATGTAAAATACCTGGAACAACTTCTGCTTGGTATATACTACAAAACTTTAAAAAAGAAAAACAGAAGAAAGTATTTTGCTTGCTTGTGCACTTTCAATGACAATATTTATATTTTCTTAATTTTTACTTGGAAAAAGTTTTGAAAGTCAAACCTGTTTTTCCTGGGAGCCATAATTTTGAATTAAATATTTTTTGCGTTTAAGAAAAGTTTGAATTATTTTCTTTAAGAGTAAATCAAAACTATGATTAATTATTAGTATGATAAACCTTTGCTATGATAATGTATTGGCATACCAGGTAAGGTCTGCTCTCAAATGTCTGTGCAGATGTGATTAAGTAAAGCACTTACACATCTGCTGTGAAAATCATCTGCACATAATTATTAATTGCATCTGTGCCAAGACCAGAATGTTTTTGCAAAGCTCTGCCTCATCACTGATTGAAATTTTTAGTCTTCTTTCCAAATACGTTGATTTTTTTGAGGAGGTGTTTGAATTACATATATACAAATACTTCAATAGGAAGGTTGGTGAGTTATCTTTATGATTTTCTGAAAGTTCCTTTCTATGAGCATATTTAGAAAAAAAAAATCATCATGAATGTAGTTTCAACACTGCAAAAGAGAAAGTGTATTGGTGGAAGAATAAGATTCAAACCAGGGAAATTCTGACTGGTGGTGGATAGCAGATGGACTTTTGAAGTCCATGGTTAAAATATCTCTCTGATAAGAAGGTTGTAAGGATTACATCTTTTTATAGCATCACACATATGACTAAGCAGTAAAAAGCATGTCATCTCCATTCTTTTTTCTAAATAGGTTGTGCTGTAAAACTTGATTTATGTCATGATACAATGCGGGATTGTAATGCAGTTGAAAATTGTGCATATGATATGTTTTGCTTCCATGATGTGCATTCTTCACAAAAGAAAAGGCTTACAGTCTGCATAAATTATAGATGAGAAAAAATTTAAGTCACATGTTGCTTTTAGCCAGATGCTTCAGCTAGAAAATAATAAAAAAGTGTTTTGGTACTACAGGTCCTTATGTATTATAAGGCTAAGATAATGTAATTTCAGAATTTAAATTTTTCATACTATGCTCAGGTAAAGTGACAATAAAATATAGTGTTTAATCCAAATTAACCTCAAGGTTTTCTATCCCAGATTTTATTTTTGCAGTTGTAGATATTTATATCTACAGGGAATTTAATTTTTCATAATTAGCTTCTTTATTCAACTTATTAGTAAACAACCTACACATTCTTATCTTTTGTTTGACATTACTCACATTTGCAGAACAAGTTCATTTGAGATGGAATGCTCTCCTAAGCCAGTGAGGAGAGCAATGCAACACATTACTTTTTAAAAATGGAAAGAATGAGAGAATACAATCATTACAATGTAGTGCTCATTGGCTGAGGTGAACTTCAAAGGGCAGACTTGTTCGTTGTGACCTTCTTTCTATGCTATAATTTCTCTGAGTGTTAATGATTTTCCTTTTGAATGCAGCTTGTCAAGATTTGCCACACAGGAACACTTGCAGTGTAACACTTATAAACTGCTGCAAAGAGATGGGGGATATAACTGAAAACTGAGAAACAAAACCCCTTAGTGCCTTTGCAAAGTCTGTAACAATCCAGAGTTTGTTGAGTGGTTTTGAAGAATGCCTATCTAGGATGTGAGAGTCTTTACTCAGTGAAAGATTATTAATTTTCCTCCCTCTGTTTACTTTTTATGTCCTGCGACATGAATAAACAACCATCTGCCCTACAGAAGCCCCATAATCCTCTAATTCAAGTCTTTGGGATTAACCACCTTTTATCCAAACATATTTCTGTGTCTAGGCTTTAGTCTTTTTCATGTTCTGGCCTTTTTTTCCCCACTAGTCTTGGTTAAAGCATTGCCTTTAAGAGATTTTTCAAGTAATAACTTTCTTAGAAGATGTAAGCACCACCATTAAAATTTCTTCTGTTTTTTCTTACATTAATATTTTTACTTCTTAACAAACAGAGAAAGTAGGGATTTTGTTTGTTTGAGAGGAAGAAAACGGCTATGTGTGACTTAATTAAATAAAAAAAATTGACACAGCATAAGATTGGATCAAACAAAGTAATCACATTCACATAAGAAACTTAATTAGGGAACAAACAAGTTAGAACCTTTATATTACGGATAAAAATTTATGTTGGTTTGCTTGCAATTTATTCACAGTGGATTCATTCCTGTGCTATTTTGGTGGTAAAACACTTGGCAAGTAATTTCCTTACATTGATGGTTTAATTATGTGAAAAATATGAATAATGAAGTAGTCAGAAAATATCTACCAACCTGAGGAATCAGAATCATAGAACAGGATCTGTCTTTGCATTTTCTGGCATCCTAGTAAAGAAAGGGAGATAAAACATTTGGAAGAGAGAGCAGAGGGTAGAAAAAAATAATAGTGGTAGCAAGGAAAAGAGAGAAAAATGGAACAGTGTGAACCTGGCAAGAGGCATTTGCAAGGCAGAGAACTGGGACACGGGGCTGATGTAGGTCTATGCAGTAGGACAGGAGGGCAGTAAATCCGGGCTAACACCCTGGATTCACACGTAAGAGCACAGAAGTGCAGTGCAGCAAACAGAGCAATCATGAAGATAATGCCTGTCATTGACATGAGTCAGACTGATAAAATGGCTCAAAGCATTTCTAATGCAAATCTTCCAAGTTCTCCCACGGCTGCTCACTGCATGGCCCTTGTGAAAGATAATTCAAATTATCTGTTTCTGGAACTTTGTATCTTTTACTGCAATTTCAGCTTCTTGAAACAGCTGTTCTGTTTTTCTGAAGTTCAGTGCTGGTTTGGCCAACAAATAGGATGGAATGACATATGTTTTTGAAGAGAAAGTGAATATCAGAGGGGATGAGACATATTTTCTACTCTGAACATTTATCCTTTTGCTTGTGTGTATCAGATCAAAATAATCCCACTGACAGCTTAGCAATTAAAAGAGAGATACAAATAAGCAGTTCTACATATAAAGAAGGTAAAGGGATACTTTCTTTTCAACTTTTGAATGATAAATTTTGAGAAAATTAATGAAGCAACATTTGCAGTTTATTTCTCTTCATAGCTGTTAGATTCTATACTCTTAAGTAAGTCTATACAAATTCCCTCTGTTTTGCTCTTCCTTACCTAATATTTCTATTTGAAATATTTTGTGAATGAGATGTGGGATCCAGTGCACTCTCACAAATCTGTAGACACCAATAAAAACCCAAAAAACCAAAAACACCCCCCCAAAAATAAAACAAAAAACAAAACAACAACAAAAAAAAGGTGTTGTTAAAACACTTGAAGGATGGGATGCCATCCAGAGGGACCTGGTCAAGCTCAAGAAGAAGTCCATGGGAGCATCATGAGTTTCAAGAAAGCCAAGTGTGCTTGTGCTGCATCCAGGTCAGGGCAACTCTGGTATTGATCCAGGCTGGAGGGTGATGATTGAGAGCAGCCCTGCCCAGAAGGACCTGGGGATGCTGATTGGTGAGAGGCTGGACATGACCCACCAATGGTCACTCACAGCCCAGAAAGCCAAACCTGTTCTGGGCTGCATGCAGAGCCCTGTGGGCAGCAGGGGTGGGTGTGAGAGGGGATTCTGCCCCTCTGCTCTAATGAGACCCCACCTGTACAAGAAGGGGTCCATGGGAGCATTATGAGTTTCAAGAAAGCCACGTGCTTGTGCTGTATCCAGATCAGGGCAACCCTGGTATTGATCCAGGCTGGGGAGTGAAGATTGAGAGCAGCCCTGCCCAGAAGGACCTGGGGGTGCTGGTGGATGAGAGGCTGGACATGACCCAGCAATGGTCACTCACAGCCCAGAAAGCCAAACCTGTCCTGGGCTGCATGCAGAGCCCTGTGGGCAGCAGGGGTGGGTGTGAGAGGGGATTCTGCCCCTCTGCTCTAATGAGATCCTACCTGTAACACTGCATCCAGCTCTGAGCATCCCAAAATAAGGATGTGGACCTGTTGGAAAAAGTCCAGAGGAGGCCACCAAGATAATCAGAGAGCTGAAGCACTTCTCCTGTGGAGAGAGGCTGAGAGAATTGGGGCTGTTCAGCCTGGAGAAGAGAAGGCTCTGAAGAGACCTTAGAGCACCTTCCAGTACCTGAAAGGGGCCTACAGAAAAGATGGAGATGGATTTTTTACAAGGGCAGGTAGTGATTGAATAAGGAGGAATGGTTTTCAAATAGAAGAGGATAGTTTTAAGCTACATGTGAGGAAGAAATTTTTTTTAAAAAGGACGGTAAAATGCTAGGACATGATGCCCAGAGATGTGCTAGATGGGAATGGGGATCCCTGGAGATTTTCAAGGTCAGGTGGGATGGGCCTCTGAGCAACTGGGTGCAGTAGAAAATATCCCTGCCTACTGCAGTGGGGTTAGTCTAGGAGTTTTAGAGATCCATTACAAGCCAAACCATTCTATGAACCTACAGGATTATATTTTTAAAGTATTCTGAGATTAAATGGTGAAATGTGCTATACTGGTGTTTGATAAAGAAAATAGGTGAGTATATGACAGTAGCCCTGGTAATGCTGTAAATCCATGTTGCATACTACCAGCATTTTAAAACAATTTTTAAAATATATTAAATGAGTCCATTAAACCAGAGGGATTTATTTGTTAAGGCCTTCATTGCAATGTGAGTTGCAATATGAATATTTTTTGTATTATTTCAAAAGATAAAACTTACTAGCATCAATAAATTCATGAACATCCAGAAAAATCCACGGTTTCAGAAATGTTTCCTAAACAGTCAATCACTAGAAAAAAATGCAGATTGTATACTATGCAGTAATCTAAGCTGGTATACACTTCACCTGTTTTGCTTACATCTCTGCATTGTTACACAGAACTCACAACTAAAAAAGCAGAAAACAGAAACAAAGCAGAGAACTTGACACTACCAAAGCATTTGCCACTTCTTATTAATTATTTTGTGACTGTCATGATTTATAACTAAAATTGTTTTCATATATTTCATTATGTTAGTGATAAATCCTATTATTATTTGATTTATATGTAAATTTATAAATAAATTAAAATATGGGGAACAAATAAACTCTGAAGTTACTTTCTCTTTCAATGTAGAAAAAATTCAGAAAAGCAAAATCTCAATCTTATGAGATTGTATTCTTAGCCCAATATATTTGTTTAATACCAGTTGTATTATTCCTTCTTTAGCCTGAAAGTGTTTTATTTCCTCTGAAAAATTATTTTAAAATTGGTGTCTTAGTGAAAAGAGCTGCCATCCCTGTCCAATCTCTTCACTCCACTAGTGCTCTTTTGCTGTGCTCATTGTAAACACCCCAGAGATGTGGGAGAAAAAAATGGTTTATTTCTCAATTCCAAAAAACAGAAAAATTCTGCTTGCAAAGCAAGTTCCAGTTGGAGTCGTACAAGCTTGAAGAGGCTCCTGAGGTATAGGCTGATTTTCCTGTGGAAACAGTGCCTTTTACACTTGCAGTATGGGCAGATTTCATCCAGAAATCACCAGACTTCAGTATGGAGCTCCACATTTTTGTAGTTACTTTCAGCTGAACAATGACTGGAAATATTAGTTCTATTTGTGATGTTCGTTGGCAACTGTTGCGTTTTGTCTGGGCAAAGGTGACTTTCTGAAATTCTTGTTTTGAAAGTTAGAGTTATATGAGTTCCACTCATGCGAGCTTCTAAGAAATTAAATGCTAGATATTTTTTACCCAACATCAGGCCTTTACAACTCTGCAAAGAAAATGGCTGAAAAGTACCAGCAATTGATAGTGGAAATCCAGCATGGCAAGTGCACGTGATTCTTAATGTTGCCATATTGAAAGTTCTTCATTGAAGTATGGAACTTGCTTTAGGGAAAGATTTTAATATGCACTGAAAGATACTTTTTGCCTGTAGTTGAGAAGTATTTCTACTGGTAGGAAAGTGTATGAAAATTGAATTTTCTTTTCAATTTGAAATGTTAATGTGTCCTGGTATCTGTTATCCTCAGTCATGAATAATGAACAAGGCAGAGCAAAGGGCAAAATATGCAAGTCATGAATTCAGAAGTCAGCTGAGAATTTTTCTATTTCCTTTGGAGGCATTTATACAGATTATGGTTATCTTTTCTACTAAGTATAATGTTAATGCACAGTCAAAGCTAGAAACCTAGTGAGCTTGTTAATATCCGTAACTTATCTGTTGTCATGGCAGCAAACAATGTGAAACAATATGGTAATATGAAATAATAGGATATAAATTTCCAGGAATAAGTATTGAAACAATGTGGTAATATTTTAAAATGTTGACTGTTTATAGTAATGTGAAGCAGACATGATACTATCATTTTTCTTTATCAAGTGCATTGTGTTCTCCATAGTGTGCACAGTGTAGTGCAGATTTTGGAGGAAGTTCTAATGACAAAGAGGCTGGGGATTTATGTGCATTGTGTGCAGAATGGCTAAATACTGAAGACAATTGATGTAGAACTGATTAACAAAGCAGTATTCAACATCTGAAAAATGAGTATTGTTTTACTGCAATCAGATCTTCATTGTGAAATTCTGGAACAATTCCATTAAAAACAGCATTAGCTGCTTACAGAAAGACCAAAAGTTTGCAAATTTTCACAAAAGACTTTTGTAACAATGCACATTCTGGCATAATATACCTCATGTGACCCTAGTCACCAAAGGCAAATTGTTTCAAGCTACAAAAGTAATTACTCTTGACAGATGAAAGTGATGTACTATAATTTTTACTGTATTTTATAAATTAAAAAATGAGACTTTTGTATATGAAGAAATACATTTTTCCTCTCAATTGTAAAAAAAAAAAAGTGTCTATGAATACCTTCAGTGTATTTAATGTAGTTTAATGAGGGGCATACTTTTCTTACAATGATCCTAATTTCTGCAATGTTAGCAGAAAGCAAAACAAAAGCTGTTTTCCTCACATCTAGTTTAAAACTATTCTCTTCTACTTGAAAACCATTCCCCCTTATTCCCATCAACACTTACTTAAAAGGGCTATATCTGTATAAAACAAAGTATTTTCCTAAGCCAGAAGAAATAAACTACTCCATAAACACAACACAAGAAATGCCAGCCAAATTCTTTCTCACATCTGAACTTGGAATGCAATCTGACGTTTTGGGTGATGTCAAATATGGACTGAGAATCGTATTTTGATGTTAGTAAATGCAACATAATATTTGCTAAGGTA
Source organism: Passer montanus (assembly GCF_014805655.1). NCBI lineage: Eukaryota > Metazoa > Chordata > Aves > Passeriformes > Passeridae > Passer > Passer montanus. The sequence goes on from NW_024366480.1 coordinate 5,379,490, forward strand.
TAATTAATGCTTTTATAATATTGACATTAACAATATCTGAATTGAGTAAAAAAGTATGTGTGTATACTCCCAAGCATCATCGCTGTGATCACATTTATTTATTTATTCTTTTATTTTATTTATACATAGACTAATTTAATTTACATTAGATTTGACTGAAATAGAAGAACTAGGTGTATTTTTAATATAATTTCTTTCTCTTTTCCAAGATATCATTTTAGATTGTGATTTAACTCCAAAACAAACAAGAGCTGTAAAGAAGAGCTTTTAAAAAAAAGTTACTGGTGTAAAAAATTAAGGTCACTCTTGAAAATTAAATTCATAGTGTGCCAAAAAAAGATTCTACATATCAGCCAGATGAATCTAAACTCTGGGCATTCACCTTTGAGAAGATATTTGCTCCTTTGTGCACAGAATTAGAACCTATCTCTCATTACTTCTTCCCTTGAACAGCACTGTTGTGTTTCAGAATCATGTGTGAATTAAAAAATGTAAGTAAGTAGACTGCATGGTCAGCTATATTTTGCTTCCTGAAATATTTGATTTGTACCAGTCTCTTTTTGGTTATTCCACTATAGTCCTTTTTCAGCATCTGCCTTTTTCACTGTAGGAAATGGATGGTATCTGGAGAAATGAGACATACTTATTCTTTTAATTCTTATTAAAAGAGCCTGGATTATTTTAATGGCCCAATCTTTTAATGGTCCTTAGCAGAACACTCATCACAGTAGTGTTTGAATGGCTTCCATTCACTTCTTTATCTCTGTAAGTGGAAGAAAGCTTTATTATCTTGGTTTTATGGACTGGAAATCAATGGATCACTGTCAGAGCTAAGCTTAGCATTCAAATCCCTTGTATTTTGAATACTTTTCTCATTACTCTTTTGTGAAGAACCGAAGTTCCACATTTCAGCTAACTGTTTTTATAATTATTAGATTTCAGTTGAGGTCGTTTGCTAAAATCTGAGTTCTGTTCAGGCATGAAGCATTTAAACAAAGCAAAAGATCAATTTTTTTTTTCCTTCCTTCAGTTCACTTGCCTCCAACTGCCTGGCTTGCTCCTTCAACTTTCTGCGTGACTTCTTCTGAAGTCTGAAGTCTTTTTCCTTCTTCTGGGTCTTGTAAATTTTGCAAAAATCAAAATCTCTAAATTCTTAAACTCTGATATGCATTTCACTCTCTTCTATTAGCATTTGTTCATTCGTGTGCATTGACTTCATACCCCTTTTTTGGTGTTCAAAGCTCTCCCATATTTTATGATTAATCTCTTCTAGCAGATTAAGTAACGAAAGCATTGTACAAGGCCAGGGCTGGGGACAGGGCCTGAAGTCTCCAATGTGGAATGTCTGGCTTTGTTACACAGTGTTTGAGGAGGAACAACCCACATCCTTGTGCAATCTGCCAGCTAGTTCTCTTGATGGGTGCCTTTAAACCAGGGGAAGAATTGCAGACTTGACATCCACCATACCCCATTTGCTGGTTACAAAACAGCCCTGGAGTGTTTGTTACTGGGGTAGAGAGCTTTCACAGAAGCTAAAAAGGAATGAATCTTGCAGAGTCAACTATTTTATTATGCCTGTCTTAGATGACATAGCTCCCATTCCTCAGTGTACCCAAGCTGGCAGGATGAGGTCAGTGGTCCTGTAGGTCTTCTGTTACCCTGTGGATTGGTAGCTCATAAGCTGTGGTTTACTCTAAGGTGTCACCTGGAATGCTTCCTTGACATGTGCAGGGACACAAAGAATGAAGTATGAAAGCAGCAGCTGCCAGTGAGAAGACTCTGGCATTGTACTGGGTCAGAAACTTGTGGTTTGATGCAGGTTGAGACAAGCAGATGAGTAAAATTGTATCCAAAGTTGTCTTGCTCTAGGATTGCACTTGCCTATTTATTTAACTCCCATGTCTGAAGTTTTAGTTTCCCCACACTGGAACATTGTTATACTTGGAAATATATGATGGTTGGGAAATAGGATTTTTTTAATTGTAAAATTTTATTGCTCCTGATTTTACTTCAAGAAATAACAAATTCCTTATTATACTTTCCTTATAAAATAAAGGATGTTGCAAAAACAAGCAAAGAAGAAAATTATAAGAAACATCTTAATAACACAGTCATTTATGAAATTGAATGTTGAATCTAGAGAATCTTCCCATCCAAATAATTCTATCATTCTATGAAATGTAGAAACCATTTTTAATGGCATAAGATCTCATTTGAAATCAACAATGAAAAAGAAAAGATGTTGAATTGTGGCAGAGAAACAGTTAAAATCTGTAACTGTTTACACTGATATGAGTAGTTTGCTAAAGTTGTTATTCCCAAAGCATATCATACTTTCCAGTTCTTTATCGGATTTGACAGACAATGATCTAAAAAAAAGGAAAAGCAGAACAGCAATGTCACCCTAAAAAGTCATTAACTGCTTGTGTTGTATACTGTGTATAGCTGTAAGCATAGCCAATTCTACATTTGCAAAATCCAGTGGTGTCTCTTTATTTCAACAAATTAATCTCTACATTTGCAAAAATGTGGTATATCCTTATTTCAACAAATTCAAGAAAGGAAATTACAAATCATAGTCCATTATAAAATGTAAAATAATAAATGTTAATGGTGTCACTATTTGTATATTTTCAGTATTATCAATCAAAATTTCATTTGAATCCAATTTTATTTTCTTTTCATAGATATGAATAGGCCAAATTTACTTGCATGATAATAAGCAGCAACAGAAATATACTGACAGCTAAAATTATTTCGAATCACCATAAAATAAGTAAAATATTATCACAGACTTTTAAAAAATGGCAGATTCAGGTAGTACCATAGTCTAATCATAATAAATTTATTATAACTTATTCATGCTCTGCATTTTCATAAAACCTTCACTCTGACAAGACTGCAGTTGTTCCAGTACAGCAAAGATGCTCTGTGCAATTTTGTCTGCACTGAGCAGACAGAGGCAGAAGAGTGTTTTGGGAAGTCTAAGAAAAATTTAGTCTTCCAAGGGACTAATGGAGGCATTTCCAAGTGTTCACTGCCAGATTTAAATCAGGGGAATGATCCTTTTGTTGTTCACAAATCAGCTGGCCATATCTGTAAGGTCATTGTGTTGACACCTGTGCCAGCTGGAACCCACACCTGTTTTTTTCACATCTGAGTGTTATACTCATTCATATTAAGAATGCATAATGAAAAGAGGCAGCTTCTTTAATGTAAAATGGAAAAAAAACCCCAACCCAAAACCCTCCAATCAATCAAAAATATTTACATGTATTTTTCATATTTCTTGCTATGTTTCTTCATTAAGGACTTTCAGCTTCATGCTGCGTAGAGATTAATACGTAGTTCATGAATGAAGTGCATAACTCTCTGGACAAATTATGGAGATAACATGATGCCTTTTCTGTTAGTCTTCTTTAGGCAGTAGCAGGTTAGTTCGCTAGCAGTTTATCTGAAAATAAAATTGCACAGCCACCAGACAAATGTAAATCTTTGGTTTGAAGAGTTGTGTTAATCTGGATAAATTATATTGCCAAGTAAGATGCACCTCTAAGGAAATGAGCAAATGAAGAAAGGGAGAGGATGGTTTGAAACTGGCTGTACTGCAAGTGTCTTACTCAACTCAATCTGAAGTCAATGGGAACCTTTTGAAGTATATTATTGTCTTAAATACATTTGTAACAAGAATAGGTTACAGACCTCCCTTTAAGCAGTAGTCTCTGTGTTTATATCACAATTATACAGCTTCTATTTTGTGATGTAGCTCTTCTACCTGGAAAAGAGAAGGCTGGTCCAGCCTCCGCCACACAGTGTGTTTCCTTCTGAAAACCTCTGTGACCCAGATAAGTTACATTGTCTGAAGGACTGCTTTGAGCATGAGAGCCTCCATAGCGTAGGGCCTGGTCCAATTTATGAGGCAGAATTCCCTGGTGGTTTTGCAAGCATTAAGTATTATGACTTTGTTTTCTTCTCTTATCACAAATTTCCAGAAATTTAAACATGAACAAGTAGAGGATGTGAGGGAATTTTCCTTGAAAAGTAGTGGAAAATACTGACCTTTTACTTAAACTTGTTCTGGAAATATTTAGCCTCAGGAGATATATTTTTGGGTAATTGTGATCATACAAAAACAAGACTGAGATTAAATCCCTTATGTAACTTTTATTACAGCTTCAGCTACCATGAAGGCTATAATTATGAGTGTAGTTCTTGTTGACTGTGGAAAGGTCCCTGAGCAATGTGCTTTTTTATGTATTCAGCGAAATGAAATAATTGCAGAGCTAACATCCACTATTCTTCTGTGGACACTTCTTCCATTGTTCTTTATTCTTCTGAAATAATGAAGACAGAGCAAATTACAATGAAAAAAAAATACCTCTTTTCAGTAGGATTCTAAATTAATTTAAAATGCAAATTGCATCTGTATCTCTCTATTTATTACTTTAACAATCTTACCCTTAAATCTCCACAGCATTTTTTAAGCCATATTGGTTTTCTTTGAAGTACGTTCTTAGGGAATTTCTGTTTGAAGGAGGTTTCCATCCAGCTTGTATACATAGACATGAGCAATCTTGGATAAATGTTGGGAATATGATTCTTTTCTGTTTGTTTTAATCATATAGTAAAATTTACTGCATATTTTTGTGGGTAGATTTGTGTAAATTCTTGCCATTTTCTAAGAATAGGTATAATAGAGCAGAGCAAAGGCAGAGAACTAAAATCCTAAAAAATATTAGAACAAAAAAATCAAGCTCTGTATTTCTTATGTTTGGCAATGAAAATTGTTTGGAACATTTCAAAGTGGTGGTACATCTGTATGTCAGCAGCTCATTTTAAGAGGTTAATTGTAGCATCTTGTTCATTTCATTATACAGACAGTCCACAAAGAACAATTCCTTGAATTTAAACCTGAATCCTGGAGAATATCCTCACAGCACCAGAGCTCTCAAGAGACAAATAATTTTGTGTTAGATCTGCATTTAGATTATGTTCAGTAACCAATGAAAGGGGTCATTAACTGAGGAAATAATGATATGAACTAGTTATTTATTTAAGTTACATCTTTCTTTCGGTGCACAGAAGATCCATTGTGGGGATGGGGGACTTTACCACAGTATTATGAAATATTATACATAAATGCTTTTGTATAGGGACTAAATAAATGCTTCATGACAAGCTAAGTCTTGTACCACCCTTACCTTCTGATTATTTAATTTTTCAGTCTGACCTTCCTCTTAATGTAATGTGTATGGGAATTTTCCTGCATGTATGTATAAACCTGTATACATAAGCAAAATAACCTTCATTGTGCTTAAGTATCTTAAAAAACAACCACCACCACCATCATTGGTATTTTATTTTTGCACATCTGTTCTTTAAGCTGTAACCCAGGTGTAACAGATCATTGCTCTGAACTAATTTGATTATACAGTATCACACTGTCAAGCCCATGCACAGTAGGTATGAAACTAAATTAGACAGTTGGATATGATTTTTACTTCTGGGATCCACCAGAGTTTCATTTTGAGATTTTCTCTTCCTCTTTAAAGAGGTAATTAATTTGCTTCAAAAGAAGGTGGTTTGACAAAAATAACATGTAACCAAACTCAAAACAATAGGTATTTTTACATATACCAAATTACTTTCTTCATCATGACTGCTAAAGGGGAGATCAATAATTAACGATCCAATTACTGGTTTACAAAGGCTTTTATTGCAGTGTCGAGGTGATGAAAGAGCCTCTTGCACTGTTTTTTTTTTTTTTTTTTTTCCTTCCGCTACAGCTAACTGAATCAGCAGATGCACTGCGTATTTCTAGATCATTTATGGCATGTGTGCTGCCAGGGATGGATGTTGCTTTGGACTTACACCTGCTATTGAGCTTTTGTTTCTTAAAGCAAATAATTTTAAAACCAAAGTGAATGTATGTTGTATCTCCTGCAGTTTAGATTTGAGAAGGTAGCAAGTTAAAAATTATACTTGTTTGGACAAGCAGAAAGTTATTTATACTGAAATGCTAGGTTTAAAGGGAAAAAAAACCCTTCTATGACTGGTAAAGAAGTGCTGTATTTCTTTGTTATACACAGTTTGAAAGGTGACATTTGCCACAGAAGTTTTATTTCCCTCTTGATTGTTAGGTTGAATTTTGAAATTTGCCCATGTCTTTCTGCATAATGTAAACTGAGAATTTCAGACAAGAAAATGAATCAGTTTAACTTCTGGATGATGATTTATTATTTAAATACTAGTTGTTCAAATATGTAATACAGAGGATTTTTTAAAGGTTATTTTTATTTCTGTTCTTAAATGTACACTTCCTCATCAGTGATCAAGACATTTAGAGTGAATTCAGTCTTCTTCTGTACCCACTGAGAGTTTGTAAGAAATTATTGGTAATACTATGCTTAAAAGCATGAACTGGACCTTTTTTGCATTACCCTTTCCCTTCAGTTTTCTATGTAGGATTACAGCCATGTCCAAGGGTAAAAGTAAAGATATATTTTCATCCCAAAGAAAATCTAAAAACCAAACAGAAAAAACCAGCAAGTATATGGAACTTAGATACTGGTTTGGTTATTTTGTAAGACTGTTTCACCTCAAAAATGTAAAAGCTTTTATATTTTTAATTTATATTTTATATTTTAAATTTATTATTGTTGTTTTTGATGATGATTTTTTCTATTATATAAAATAATTATATACATTATTTTTATATTGCTTATCTCTTACTGAAAATCACAAAACGAGTAATTCTTAATATCACATTTTGTTGGCAAAATGTCAGTGATCTTGACTGGAAGTAGTGGAGAGAAAGGAAAAAGATGTGATCAATGAAACAGCTGGGTGATCCTCAGTCATGATATATGGGTGGCTGCTGGGCTGATGATGGAAATTGATTCTAGATAATGATGTGCCTATGAAAGGAGCTATCTCTATGTTAGTAATGTCTCCTTTCATTAGGATTAGTTCTACATGACATTGGGGATAAAAGATAGGAAATTGTTATGAATAAATAGATTTATGTTTCTTTAAACCTGAGCTAAGACGACTTTCCTTCCTGACATGTTCACTATTTCAGTTTTACTTATGGTTGATAATTCTCTTGATGAAATTAGTACAGCTCTGTCATGAATACAACTGGCATGTTAAGTCCATGTCCTTATTTGTGAATTTGATATTGTGCCTTGTGAAGAATCCATTCCTTTGCTGTCTTTCTTGGTCTCTTGTTGTCTTCATTTTGCAAATTTGAAGCTTACTTATTGATTAAGATATACTGATTCAAAGTAGCTTAGGGTTATTTTCTGTAGTAATTAGTGTTGGCATCAAAGCAGTAAAGATTGAAAGTAAGTAAGTACACAATCTAAGGGCATTTTTTTGTTTTTCTTTGTTGGCTTCTTTTTTCTTTTGTTAGTAAGTATTAGAAGGAACTATGCTTATAGAAAACATTATTATAGGCTCTCCATCAACATATGCCCATTACTGAAAGGAATGAAAATTTACCTGGTTATATACTGCCTCTCAAAGGTAGAGAGCTTATTTCTGTCCAAATAGAAATAGGGTCACATTTAGGATTCAGTACATGTGGATTAAATCCTATGGCCCTGAGACTTGGGGATGCCAGGCAGCCTTGTTGGAGCTACTCTGACAGTAATTTTGGCACAGTCACAACTTCAGGATATAGAAAGAGTGCATATCTGTGGAAAGCTGAGTATAGGGTAAGCCAGCACAAAGCGAATTGCATAAGCAAACGTGTCTACTAATGCTAAATAGAGTTCTCCTGAAGCTACTTATTTCTTCAGTTTAATCAAGCCTTCTTCAGTGAGTGTATATAAAGTGGTAATGAAATGTCTAATGGAAATAGGTACTGAGAGCACACAAACCCCCAAACCTGTTTCCTGACCTTGCAGCTGTTTCTCACAAATTTTCATAGTGCTCCAATTATGAACTGTCTTCACTTCCAGGGGGTGTAAGGCTTGTTTCCAACTGGCTTGTCAGGTTTTACTGTTGCCTTCCTCTTGGCAGCAAAACAGTTGAATTTGCCTGGACTGGTTTCAAAGTCTGAGGACAGAATTTCTTGTGCATGTGTGGTTTGGTTCCCAGTTGTGCAGCAGCTCCAACACATCACAGAACCGTTGGATCTATGCTTCCTTAGCACTTGTCAAGATGGATCATTTTTCTGATTCAGGATTTCAGTGATTCAGGAAATACAGGGTTTTTCCTCACCTTCTAGACGCCAAATAATTCCTCTGCGCATTACATCCAAGAACTTGTTAACTTTCAGTAGACTAGTCTGTGAAAAAGGTTGGGCTCACTGCGAGCACCTAAATGGGCTACCTGGTTTTAGTTGATGAGAACAATTTCACAGTATTACACAACACTAAGCTACTGAAACAAGGGCCAGATATGAGATTCTTTAATAGGATTATTCTCCCCTGCATTGTTTCACCTTTATATGAGTCCCTCATTCAGGTATAGGCAAGCTGGTATTGCTGATTCTGGTTGCAGGCCTGAGATGGTGAAGAGCTTGTGATGAAGCTGTCAGTTTCAGTGCTAAGGGGAAGGGATGCATGGTCATAACACACAATCAGGGAAGATGTGTGAGGTCAGCCCAGGAATACATGTGTGGTGTTTGTGGATGTGAATAGAGAAGAAAAAGGAAAAAAGACAGTTTAAAAATAATAACGAAAGAGAAATAAATCGATTTTGATTACTTGCCACTGGACATGTGGCCTTTGTGGATGCGAATAGGGAAGAAAAAGGAAAAAAGACATAGTTTAAAAATAATAACGAAAGAGAAATAAATCGGTTTTGATTACTTGCCACTGGACATTATCCAAAAATACTGTCTTATTGAAACTTTGCAATATGTGTTTTCCTTTGCATTCTGCCAAAAGAACTTCCTTTTTTCAGGTACAGGCTCTAAATTTTGTAATGGCAGAAGGAAGAAGGGAAAAAGTGAAAATGCTACAAGTAGGGTAAAAAGCATAATTTGAAATGAGCATCTTCCTTAGATAAAATCTTAAAGATAATCAAGCAAGAGAGAAACCCATAGGATATTATACTTAATTAGTTCTAGTTTTCCCTGATCTTATTAAAGTAGCAAGGGATATGTAATATAGGTGTGCAAATCTGAAAAGTTTGAATCCTAATAAGGAAACAAACTGGGACCACAGTATAAAATGTCTGGCTGTCTCCCATAACTACACTGTATACCTGTCCATTTTCTTGTTGATTAAGTTTGTGTACTGAATCATATGATAGAGGTCATGGTGTGGCATATAGGTGTCATATGAGAGGCATAATTGTAAGTGTATAAGGTCATCCAGCTTGTGTACTGAGCTGTGACCAAGTGTATTTGCCATGTTGATATGCTTTCATTCAATTTATTCCAAGGAAAGACGTTTGTCAAGATATGTTTGACTAACAGACTGAGCATAATTTTATTTTAGAAAATGTAATTTTGAAGAAAGTATTTTCTCCAATTTACATCCTTCCAGCAAAACATAATTTAAAAAAAAAATACTTCCAGGAAATATTCTTCTATTAATAGTGATCCTAAATCTCAGTTTCATAAAGAGAACCAGAATGAAATAGACATGCTGAAACCCTTTCACCTTTACATTAGGTAAGTCTTTACATCAAGAGTAATATCTTTTCTGTTAAGCAGTTCTTGTAGTAGTACATAGTTTTTGAGGGTGAACCAGAGTCTTCAAGTAAAATCTTTCAGCATCCCTTAAAACAAACAAAAACCGAAAAAAAAGAAAAGAAATTCAGGATATTACTAAGTTCTCAGTGACTAGCCCGTGAGGTCCAGAGACATTTCTTTGGTAGCAGCATCTCTATTCTATTCAATAGTTGTATGGTGTCAATGTCATTATTCTTGCCACATGGGTATGCACTGTTACCTGCTCTCACGTCCCCCAGTCTTTTTTCTCACCTGCCTTGTGGAATGCACCACTCTGCTATTCACTAATGGAGATTTATATATTTTTCCTCTAATTGCTGCATTTCTCTGTATTTCATGTATTAATAGTCAAAATATATTTTATATCCTTTACATAAAAAAACAGCTTCTCTTTTTTTGCTTTGGTAGGACCAGATCCTTCAGACATTTTCCTAGGCTGTTCCATGTTGAAAGTTGATAAATCTAGAGAGATAATAGTTTTGCAAGAAGAAATGTTGAAATGTATGGTAGGAATTTTCAAAGCCTGCCGCAAGCCCTGCAGGAAGGTGCTTCTTTTTTTGTAATCAGTGCTCAAACTTCATCAGCGACTGTGTTGGAAAATATTGCTGTGCTTTACAGTCAGCTATGTGACAGGCAGCTTTACATTTGCTCCTGCACCAAAAGCTAGAATGTCCCTGAAATGTCCAGAGCTGACAAAGCAATTGTTTAAGCACTCATATAATCCCCTCCAGGCAGTTCCAGCAGTGTAGCTCCTCTTTGGAGTCACCCGCTGTGTGTGGCAGTCTGGATGGAGAGTATTGCAAACACAGAAAGTAGCCTGCTTAAATGGAAGTTCTTAATAGCTGTAGTTCACTTTTTACTTCACTCCAGAGACCTTCTAGTACAGGGCTGCACTGGGAGCTGTGCAGTTAGGAGAAGGATATAGACACATGGAATGTGTTCAGCTCACTGTATCTTATGCTGAAAATTAGCTTCGAGGGGGAAAATGCTCAATTGTAAAGTTAAATAATTTGCAGTTTTGAGTAATGACATATATGTACCATTATTGGCTCAAGTAGTCAGAAGTATGTATTCAGTACACACCATGCAGTCAGGTAGTCTCCTCAGGCTGAACAATTTAAGGTTGTATGACCTGTCCTTTTTGGCAATGAGATTTGAATTTGAGGACAAGTTTTTGGTTTATTTGGTTCAAAGCAAGATTATGTTTTTAGTTCACTAAGGGAAACAGTTGACAGTTCAGAGAAGTCTTGGTTTAGGTAGAAAGGACCTGAGTTGTGCTTAAATCCTGTGTGAAGATTTTGAGCACTTTAGAGCATCCAAATAACTCTGTATGAGTAGAACGGCCGATAACATAGAGTGCTTTATGTCTAGCCTGTTTGGAAGATAAATGGCTTTGGACTTGACCATGAACTTAAACAGCATTCATAAAAGAGTAGACATACTCCTTGTATGTTAGATACAACCTCCTTAACGCTTCATAAAAAATACTCAATTATCATATTTCTGTGGGAAAGCCATTATGGGAAACAAAAAAACTACATAACCAAACATTAAAATACAAGGGAAACAGAAACTGACCAAAATTATTTTAAAATATACTCTAACATTCAAAGTTGCCATTTCTACAGGAAGGTCCCATTGCTGGGGGTTCCCAAATGTAGAAGAAAAAAAAAAGTTTTCCTCTGCCTTTTGGTTTTGTCTAGAGAAAATAAGAAAAGCACACTGAACACCAGTGAGGTTACAAAGGCTTCCAGCAAGGTTACAAAGTAAGGTTACAGTGAGGTTACCAATAAGGTTACAAAGGCTTCAGCTTAATCCTGTTTCTGCAGAAGGGCAAGGTTACTGATGTTGTGGTTCTCCCAGCCTGATTAGTCCATGAAAGCTTTCCATATACACATAGAACTCATTGACATTAATAAGAGCAGACCTCACATATGTCCTTTCCTATATCCAGCTGCACTCCTGAACTCAAAAGGCATCTGAATATTGTTATAATGGCATGAACTAGGATTGTATCTTTCTTAGTAATATATTAGATCCCTTTTCCATGAATTATGATTTTGATATTATATCTTTTGTAATTTATCAATGAAGTGACATTTTTTTTCCTGTGTAATTTCTGCTGCATACCCTAAATGTATAAAGTATTTTCTATAGTGGATGATTAATTTCTAAGAGAGCAGCAAATGTGTTTTCTGGTACTCTTACATGGTTTAACTTTTATTTTATTTCTTTACTTTTTTTTTTTAGTTTATTTACTTATAGCTTTTCGTTTTCTGGTACTCTTACAACTATGGTGTCTGTGTTACACAAGATCATGGTTTAACTTTTATTTTATTTCTTTACTTTTTTTTTTTAGTTTATTTACTTATAGCTTTTTTTTTGTGTGCAAAACTATGGGCTTTACATATATTACTTTTAATTTTACAAGATTTCAAAAATCATTTACCTAGTCAAGATTTTAGTATTTCTAGAACTTCCATTGAAAAACTGATGTCCAGTGACTTTATCAAACTATTCGCTTTATTTCAAAAAGTTGTAGGTATAACTTGCTTAGCATTTATGCCTGTCATTTAGATCAATTAATGCAGTATTAAGGGCAAAATCTGTAAGATCTACAGGGGCTTTAAAACTTCTAATTTATATGATAATTTTTGGAAACCTATAACTGCATATTTTACACAGATAAAACCAAAATAGCTTTTGGATGGAGTTGCTTATTTTAATTTTTTCATTTTATAAATGCCAATTATTTAGTATTTACTGTGAGATACATCTACAATAAAAAAAAAGCCTTCTACGTCTTGTTTAAAAAGGAGATACATCTACAATAAAAAAAAAAGCCTACATCTTGTTTAAAAAGGAGAAGGGAAAATGGTCAAGCAAGAAGAGGGAGTGCTTTTATCAGGTAACAGGATCAATTTTACAAGCATTCCTCTGTGCAGCTTTAGTTCCAGGGCTTATCATTTGATGAAAAGTAACTATTTTTGCAAAATGACTGAGTCTACTCTTGGACATATACTGTTTGTGGATACAGTAGTAAATGGGTAGGAGGCCTTGGAGTAAGCAGAAACCAGCTATACCAGCAGATGAGTCTGGGACCAATGCTTAAAGGCCCCAGGGAATTTGTAAAACAGGCTGGAACTCTTGCTATCTTCTGGATATCTCTAAATGTATATTTATGAATAAGGGCTAGATCTTCATGAGCTCACTGATGATTTCACTCAGTACCCCTTGAAGAAATGTCTGGAGGCAAAAGTTGCCCTGGAAATTCCATTGCAGAAGTAGCTTTAGCGAAATGTTACCAGCTTTCAAAATAGTGTTTCTTTCCCCTTTGGCAGGAGATAGCCACACTTTTATATGTAATACAGGCAATATGTTAACATTCATGGCAAAGCAGTTTTGGTAAGAATTTGCTATTTTTAAATGTTATCTTCCTTTCAAGTGTCAAGAAACATAGTTAAGAGATTTACAGCCTATTTATTATTTAGAAAATATGAGTTAATTGATGCCTCAGAATAATTCTGTGAAGTTACTTTATCACTGTTTTTATGAAAGAAAAGGCTACAAGACAATATGCTACAAGATTTCTGCAATGTGTAAGGGACTAAGTTCAAAGTATCTTTTTGAAAACAAAGCCTTTGTATTTTGAATATTTCCTTTTTTAAAATGGAAATGAGACTTGATTTTTTTTCTTCATACAGCATATGCAAGCCTCTATTTTAGGAGGAAACAAGTGAAAAAATTGCATTTCTCATTGTACATATACAATATACTCAGTGGGACTTGATGATCTCAAAGGGCTTTTCCAACCTACTTAATTCTGTGATACCTCTCCAAGGAGAATGTTTTACTTTACTAAAGCCTGTATTGGTTTTTTGTAGTTCTATGGGGCTGTATCTTCACATCCTTTCTGTAAAGTTTTCTAGACAAGTGTTAAGACAGTGCTAAGACTTGTTAGTTACATTTCACCACCCTACTGATGTAGTTCCAGAGGAATAGCCTCAGCAGTGCTGAAGCAGGACCTGAAGTAACAGAAATAGAAAAATGTTTTTTGAGGTATTGAGGAAACCTCAATACCAAAAACTGTATTGAGGAACCTTGAACTACTTTGCTTTAGTTTGATCAAATTTGACAGAAAATGAAACATTTGTTTCCTGCACATAGTACTGTAAAAATATTATGCAGCATTCAGTAACAAAATATTTTTCATGTAGCACATAGTAACACTGGTAAGGGGAGAAAAAAGAGAGAAACATAATAGTGCAGAATGTGTGGGCATAATTTACAGTTTGAAGTACCTACATAAAAGAGAATATTTTATTAAAATACATGAGTCATTTCCTAATTCTTTGGACAGCAGCATTAATTTAGATCTCTTCTTGAACTGTTTTTCAAACTTTCCTTTCTACAGTGTGTCTGCCATGGAGGGTAAACTCTGACTGTATGAAATATTTATATTTTGTCAAAACCCTAAACACTCCTATTTGTAGGGTATCTGTACTTACTAGAATTCATCCTTATATTTGACCAGTAGACAAAACAAAGTTAATATGCTTTTTATTCTCAATATATTTTCTAGATTTTTTTTTCATTTAACCTTCCTTAACATCATCTACTGTAAAGTGAATACACAGTATCATTGTTTTAAGTATTGCATTGATGTGATTAGAATAAATATTAATTTGTGTTAGAAAAGCAAAGAAATAAGTTCCTCAAGACTTTCCGTATTCAAATGCTTTTCCTTCTGGATATTCTATTAGAAATACAATTTGCCTTTTTGTTTAATTTACTGTAAATAATTTTATAGGGACAGTTAATAAATCTGGCCCAAGGGTGCTTTGCTCTGTACATAATTTTAAGCACACCTAGACACACACAAATATATCTCCTTCCTCACTGCTTTTCATATTCCATGTACTCTGTTGTTGGAGCCTTAACTTTTTCTTGGAAGCCCTTTGCAAGTCCTCCTGGCAGAGTTTACGAATCAGATAGGATAATTAGAAGTCTTTACAATTTTACTGTACCTTTGTCCTTTCTTTCACCTTTCCTTTACTGCACTATCTTGTCTGTCTGATTCTCGCAGGAGACATGGATTACAACTGGTTGGACCATACGTCTTGGCATAGCAGTGAGGCATCCCCAATGTCTTTGGTGAGACATGTGGAGCCTTACCATTTAGTTTCCTTTATCATTTTACATTTCCTTGGTTTTATTTACTGTTTTTGCATGTTTTCTTTTTTTGTATCCTTTTTTTATCCCACACCTATAGGGGACAGTCAAAGGGGAAAAAGAAAAACTAGTGAGCAGGCAGTTTTGTCGGATTCTAACACCTTATCCGAGAGGCAAAAGAAAATGGTCTGCTTTGGTGGCCACTCTTTGGAAGAGGACTTGGAATGGTCTGAGCCTCAGATAAAAGACTCTGGGGTAGATACGTGTAGTAGCACAACTCTAAACGAGGAACATAGCCATAGTGAGAAGGTACTGAGATTACGGAGCCTGCATTTTAACCTGCTCATTTGGTCTTTGTTTGCTCTCTGTCACTCATTAAAATAGTGCATAAAATAAAAGATAGGGTGTTTCTAGAGACAATATAGCATTTCTTAAGGTGCAGAAAAGAAAAACAAATGAAAAGTCTTTGCATGCTTGCAGCTTTTACTGTTTGGCAGCCTAAGAAAAAAACATTGAGAGGCATAAAGGAATGTTGTTCTTATGGTTGCAAATTAGCATATCTGGATATTACCTTAAAGAACAAAGTAATTAACAATAAGGATTCTACCAATTGGCTTATTTGATTTACTATTTCCAAACTCCTGGGGCTGCAATTAAATTAATAGTTTAAACCCCAGGTGAAAAAGGGAGAAAATTGGGTCTCTCTGCACAGAAAAGTTGTTTTTCTTTTTTCCCTTTAACTGTCATGGTTGTTAATTTGTTTTGTTGCCGTGTAATTTTTGTGCAGTACTGTGCAGAATTAAAGGCTTTGCCATCTGCTTTGGTATTTTTATTTTTGCTTTCTGTTTGGTGGAGATTATGAGAAATCTTTTTAGAGTTATTAGTTGTAATGGGAGCAGATTTATCTGTGCCTGCTAATTTTGCATGAAATAGAGCATGAAATAATATTTTTCTGTGAGAAAGTACTATGATTACACTAAAGAAAATCTTAACAATTCATTAATTAGGCCAATAGACAAGTATAACTGTGCCCATGTATAGTAATGGAGTAATAATGCTCACTGTAACTGTGCTTCATGTATGAATTAATTATTCTGAGAAAGAAACAGAATATTAAAATGAAGTAATGAAGCAACCTTTTAACAGTATTTTTAAATTTGAATCTACTACTACTGAGAGAAAGTAAAACACTAAAATATTTGTTGGTCTTGGATTAATTTTGAAATGTTTGAAGTAGTAGAAAAATAAGACCTTGTATCAAACTTTCAATTTGAGTTAAACTTCTTTCCCAGTATTAATGTTATACTAGACTTTTAGTAATGTTTTTCTCAGTACTCAAGAGTAAATCTCATTGAGTCTAGATAACGATGTGTACTTGTCTATATCTGTCAAATCAAGACTGAAAGATCATTCTAGATGTTTACAAATTGGATTTAGTAAAATAGATAATGTTATTAAATATTAGACATCCATTTTGATGAATGATATGTCCACATAAATATTTCTCAGCAGTTTTATGTCATTTTTTATATTAAATTTAGTGTGATCATAATACTTTCATAGCATTTTTAAAATATATCAGCAAATGAAAAGTATTACTGAAATATTTTTCATTAAAATGCTATTCACTGTATTTTCCATGAACACCATATGATAGCATCCAGTAACTTGGCAACCATCCAAAGATGGAGATCGTCTCATTGGTCGGATTTTGTTAAATAAGCGACTAAAAGATGGAAGTGTGCCTAGAGATTCAGGAGCAATGCTTGGATTGAAGGTTGGTGCTAAACAATTTTGAAAGTAACATCTCTCCCAGTTAAACTAGCTACTTTTATAATTAAAGTATTCTCATACTGTATAGTGTATGCATAACAATGTTGATAATGCCTTATCATTCTCAAAATTACAATATAGACATTTTATATTCATTTACCTAGAGTAATTTTGCAGGGTTCTTGGCAGAATTTAAAAATTGTATTTTTCTGAAAGACTAAACACGTTTTCAGAAGTTTTCTGAGCATGTATTCTTAGCAAATCACGAATTGCACCCTTGCTATGCAAGTTGAGTCCTGTCTGTGTTCTTCAGTATGGAGCGTTGCACCATGGTATAACTTTTATTTCCCAAGAAAGAGAAGAAAAATGAAAAATAAATTATGTCTCTTGAAGACCTAATCTGTGAGTTGATGTCATTTTGATCCAGGTCAGAGTATGCCAATGGAACTTCCTATTTTTGAATTTTTCTCTCTGATTGTTTGATTTGCCACATTTTAAAAACATAAAATGGAAAGTTGTTTAATATTATTGAATTTTATCACAAAATAATGTACTCTTTTTTAATGTGTTAACATCTTTTTCATGATGCAGTGCTCTTAAACACATCATAAATTTCTAGCTCACATATTGATCTCAGTTTTGTGTGATATTATTATCTGCAGTTCCAGAAATACTAGTACAAGAATGAGAACAAACTATAAACAGTGAAAGAAACAAACTTGTATTAATTTTGATTCCATATCCTTGCAGTAAGATATTATTAAGAAGTTTAAATTTTCTGTTCTCTATTTAGCATGACTTCACCTCAGGTGTACAGATTAGGTTATTTTCACACCCTATGAGTAAGGATTAAATCAGTGTAGGTATGTATTACATATACTAACATGGAAAGATCTATAACTATATATATGTACTAATGCTAGAAAGATTTTAAATTTTTTATTTAATTAATAAATAATTTATTTTGAAGTTAGTGAGGAAGCCAGTTAAACATGAAGTTTTATATATTTATTTTTGTCTTATCAGAAAATGCAAGACATTAACAGTGCCATTAAGAAGCACTTTTTTTTAGAACATCTATGTTAAAATTTCTAAAATCTCATATTATGAAGATGAACTCTTCAGTGAGATTCATTAATAGTTCAGATTCAAGAGTAGCTACTTTTTAATTTCAATAGACATCTGGAAAGAGTGATTTCCAATACTGACCTGAATTTTCAATTATTTACATATTGAAAGTAAACTAAACTGGATTTAGTATTACAAATTTCAAATCCCACTATTAAGACTGTTAAGAAACCTTAAGAATTTGAAGATTATTCAGTTATGACTGATTCTGACATGTAAGTCTGATTCTAAGATAAATATTAAGGTCAAACTGTTGAAGTTCCCTGTAGAGAAATTTTCAGTGTGACAAGTGTTTTCACCTGACTTGCCAAAGGGAATTTCATTGCTTACTGTGAACATCCTGAGTTCTGTTACATTAATATATCTTTTTCCAGCTAAAAAAATAGTGAAGTGAGCATACAAATGATCAATAACTTACATTATTTTGGTTTATAATTTATAATATAATGAGATAATGTACGTGTATTTGCTAAAATTTAAAAGCTTTGGGATTCTCTATTTTCACTGTTTTTAAATTGTACAAATTTTCAGAATAGCTACAAAAATAACCTGTCATAGCCAAACTTCTGTGGTATTTTTTTCAAGTATATATGTCTTACCTGGACTACATAAAACCCAAGGAAAGAGCTGAATTCTTCTTTCTATTACCAGTACATTTAAATAATTTTAAGTAATTTTCATACTGTGAAAATACTTCCTATTTGAAACAGGTAGTAGGAGGAAAGATGACTGAATCAGGTCGACTCTGCGCATTTATCACCAAAGTTAAAAAAGGAAGCTTAGCTGATACAGTGGGGCATCTTAGACCAGGTATGTATCTACTATCGATCTATACTGCTGAGTTTCTTTTCTGAAGGTGATAACAACTGAGCAAGTTTAATTACATGTGAAATTATATTAAATAGATATGGTAAAATACTGCAGAATGTAACTGACACTGTTACTAGATGGTTGCTTTTATAAAATATATATTCTCATGTTGCTCAAAAATATTTTATCATTTTTGCTCATTTTTGTACTCAAAGTAATATTCCACTGATGTTCTCCCCAGTCATTTTGTGGTGTATATTTTGTTTAGAGCAAACCAAGCTATGACAAAGGCATGAGCAGAACCACCTTGGCTAGGAAGCTGCTTTGGTTCCGACACGCAAACCGTAGATTGCTACACTGGAGCATGTTCAAGAAATATTATCTATTAACATAAGAACTGTCTGAACTAAGTTGGTGAGATTTGATGTTTTAGTTATAAATTTTCTAAAGAGTGTGTTGGGATTTCTGTAAGCCACAGCTGCCAAACCAAGTAAGAGGAGCATCTAACTCAGTAGGGGTCCTACTGATTATATTATTGTTTTGCAGAATTTTACATGTTTGAAGCTGAGCTGCAGAAAACCTTTAACACTCAGGTTTTTCCTGCATTAAGGCCTCCAGACTTGTTCTATAACACCGGTTTCACAATCCAATAAACTGACAGTAGAGTGGCTTAAATCGTTATTATAAGTGCTGTCCACAGGAAACTTCCTAAGCAGGGTGTTATTACTTACAGGTGATGAAGTATTAGAATGGAATGGAAGGATACTACAAGGAGCCACCTTTGAGGAGGTGTATAATATAATTTTAGAATCCAAACCTGAGCCGCAAGTAGAGCTTGTAGTTTCAAGACCAATAGGGTAAGTAATTTTATGTATTTTTATATTAAATATGATAATATTGTTCACTTTTAAGATGGATTATATCAAACATTCATTAACATTGTAAACAGAAAAATCTTATGCAAAATTCTGTAAACCAAAAGTGTAGCTAGAGTGATAGATCATGCCAGCGAGTAAAAAGAGCTGGTGTGAAATCCTGTGCTCTCAGAGTCTCGGGCATCATCTGCTATTATGGTTAAAAATAGGTTCCCTTCTCTGGCTTTTCAGTTGGTGAGCCAGCCTATATTGGCTTTAAAACTGTGGATTTAAACTCGTTGTTGTAATTCTTGACTGTTGATTTTTATTTCTCCATTTCCATTTTTTATAATACATACATAAAATTATGAGATCATATTTGGTCTATGAACTGATGATGAACTCCATTTACTGAGAGAATATAGAATTTTGTGTGGAATATAGTATGCTAATGAAAGAAATCAATATGCTTGGAAAGTCTCAAATCCATATTCACACCACCTTCACCTATGGAACTATTAAATTATTGCTTGTTATATAATACAGAACACATCTGAATGAATAGTTAGAATTGTGTGGGACTTTATCTTTGGTGCTATATATTGCCCATTTTTATTAACCTTCAAACTTACCTCTCAATGTCTAAACTTAATTTATTCTTGCATAGCAGTAGTTGCTTTGTTGTGTTGGACTGTGAGTACTTCCTTTTCTTCAACTGTTCTTTTTCTTCCAAGTTCCTACACCCTAAAGGCACATCATTCATCACGTTTTTAATTCTCAATTGGAATGTGACCATGTCTGGTCACATGAGAATTGTGAAGAGGGGAATGATTATCACTGATTTTGAAGATATTTGCAGTCATTAAGAATTTTCTTTTGTTTCCCCAGAATTTTTTGTGACACAGGACACAACTGGACAGGGTGATAGGTAATACCATGTAGATTCCCTTTTCCATTTTAGGTTGGACCAGATGATCATTGATTATCACTTCCAACCTGGACTGTTTGAGGATGCTATAATTACATTTGAATAAATATATATATCTCTTTATTTTGTATAAGATGGACATTAACTTAATATAAGAAAACATGACTAAAAATTAAGAAGTACTAAAAAAATCAAGATGAGAACTATATAATCTAAGGATGGCAGTGAGGATGACTGTTATGGGTTCAGCTATAATAGGAACTTATGTTGGACACATCAGGAACTTAAGGTGTAGGAATTTAATTTGGTATGACAATTTTAAACAAACTTGATAATAACAAAAAAACAGCTTTATCTTGTCAGTGAGATGAGAGGTTATGTCCTGCATACATATGGAATTGCAACCCCTTTAGGGTAACGACTGTATCATCTGTCACGTCTTTGCACAACTTGAGAGGTGTAGGTATTATAGTAATGCTAAGGGACAGACTACATTACTTGTCTCAGAAAAGGAGGTCTCAAATCAATTTTATATACAAATCTTCCATATTATCTCCCAAATAGAAGTTTATAGCAAAAGTTTCAAGGAACAACTCACATCTTGAAAATACCAATTTTTAAAAATATTTTTGCATTGTTTTCATTGTGTAAAATCTTCTGTATTATTTCTTGTGCTTTTATATTTGCTGTCTCTTGTTCAGCTTCCTTATCATCATGCCTTCTGTTATGTTGCTGTCACTCGAGCAGCTCATCTATAATTCCTTAAGCAAAGTGGTGTGGGCTCTCAAGATGCCTTTTTCTGCATTAACCACTTGCCTCATAGTCTGAAGAACTGAGCTAGATCAGTGATAAAAGAGTTGTTCAATGTATTTGATTCCCAGTGTCATTTCACAGTAGATGCAGAAGAGTCTTAGTGATGAATACTTCCTACAAATTGGTAGGTTTTAGATTTTGGTTTGGTGTGTGTAACTCTTTGGAGTTTGGTATTAACAGCATAATGTCAGAAATGTTTTTCATGAGGTTAGAGCTGATGAACTGGAAAGACTATTACTTTTTCCAGTTTAGAAGATTTCAGTTCATAATGAAATGCACAACAAAAATTAATAGGTTATGTTTGTCCAAGGAGCTATAACTTCATAGGATTTTTTTCTGCTCTGGGAAATAAAGTTTCAGTGTATGTACAATACTTAAAAGTTCTTATTTCCTAGATATCAGGAGTGATATTTATTTCATTAGAATTATCGATGCCCAGTTGAAGGGTTTTGCTTTTGCATTGAGATAAATCCTATTATTTATAAGGAGAATTTCTTGATGGATTCATGGCAACACTTTAAATAGTTCAAGAAATCTTCAGTTACTAGCAAATAACTTAGCTGAGAACCTGTTCATATCCTGATATTCTGAGAACAAAATCAAATTCCAGTAAATACAGTTATTAGTTTTTCTCTTTATTGCAGGATGAGTGCTATGAAAACTGAAGATGACAAGCTAAGCTGACAAGGCAAATAAAATTGAAAGCCATTCTGAAAAAATCCCAACAAAACAAAACATGCCAGTTTGTCATGCAATTTACCACTTTTTTCATCTTAAAATAAAAATTGATGACCAAATTGCTAATCAGTGTGAGCTGGCTGTCCCTTATACAGAGGAATTTACCTGTTTTCTGCCTTATTATTCTCAGAAACAGATAATTTAAAATGCTTGTTATTTTCATGGTTTCTTCAGCTTTGAATTTGGAAGAAATAATACACTGTTTTAATAATTACTCTATACAACCTGTGTGCAGTGGAACATAACTTACTATGCAAAGTGTTTATGAAACTAATTTTACTTCTCCTCCATCTCTTTATCTCTGTGAGAGTTCCTTGTAAGAAAAAACATTCACACTACCATGAAATTCAGGGATCTGTGTGCTTCAGGAGCATGAATGACAATGTTCAAACCTCTCAAGTTTATTTTTTCAGCTATCTATAGAAATCTCCATTCTGTTCAGAATGATTTGTGTATTATATATATATATATATCTTTTTTTCCAAGGTTTTCTTTTCAGACTCACATGGTAGAAGAAATTGTTTTGTATTTATGAGTTCAGCTCAAGAGTGTAGTTTTGAGTCAATTACTAGGTGAGATTTGGATCCTATTATAAATTCTCCTTATATATAAACTTAAGTATTTGTTTCTTCAGTAGCGCTTGTGAGTTTCTCACAAGTTTTGGGTACTAACAACAGAGATTTTCTTCTTGTCCGTTGTAGGCACTTAGAGCAGATTCATGCCTGCTGGTTTATTTCATTTATTGGATACTGTGCATCAACTCGCTTGGAAAGATTCCTCAGTCTGCTTAGTAAAGCTGTCTTTCTAGTGACTCTTGAAAAATGTTTGGAAAAGATAGCCCAAAAGTATTCTGGAAAAGCTCTTCTGAAGAAAATAGATAAGCTATTTATGTATCATACTGAGTCTTTCATTGTATGAAACAGTAGATATCACTGGAACTTTTTCATTTCCCTTTCCTTTACCTTTGTGGTGGGTTGACCTTGACTGAGCACCAAAGACTTGCTCTCTGCATTTCCCTCCTCAGAAGGTCTTGGGGAGGAAATAAGATGAAAAAGTTTATGGGCCACTCAGCAGTTACCACTTGGGCAAAACAAACTTGAGGAAGATTAATTTGTTAGGAATTAATACAATAAAAGGATAGTGAGGAATAAAACCAAAACTGAAGCCCCCTTACCCTTACCTCTCTTCTTCCCAGGCTCAAATTTAGTTATTTTTCCCTGGTTTTTCTGCCTCCCTCTCTGCCAAGGCGTCCATGGCACACGGAAAGGGACTTGCAGCAAGTCGTCCTCCTCCACCTTCTTCTCTGACCTTGGTGTCTGCAACAACATTTCTCTCATGGCCTTTTTTCCTCATTGCTTTCTCTCAGAGCTGCTGCACAGCTGTTTTGTCCTTTATTAAATATGTTATCACAGAGGCACCCAAGGAGCCAGCTGGGCCCAGCACGGTGCAGCCCCAGCCTCTCCTGACCATGGCCACCCCTCAGGACTGGCTGTGGCCTTGGAGAAACCAAGTGCACTGAAACACACAACGGGATTGTAAATGTTGGTTTTGCTGTGACTCAGAACTGAAGCTCTTCATCTTGCTTGGTTTTGCTCAAATAGCTCTGGAATTGTTTATTAGCATATTGATAGTTTTTATTAGCATGCAGTAATGTTTGCCCTTCAGAGGAATAATATATTCCTTTGCCTGGGGGGATGTGATTGAGTGCTTTAAAATGATGTGGCTCTGCACACAATTTAATACAGGTGTTGCAACACGTTTTGTATATGAAAGAAGGCATTTTTGCCAAATGAACTTATAAATTTTATTTGGTTATGAAAAAGGTAAGGTTGATTAAATTTATTGTTCAAGTTCAGTAAAGAATGTCCTGGGATAGCCATGATTGGCAGCCGAGTATGTTTTGATGAGGGTCCACTAAATTTAATTAATGTATAATGTCATCATAAAAGCTACTACTCACAGTATTAGTCTACCATTAACTCTGAGATTGTTCTTTTATTTACTGAATAATTTCATTTGTGACTGTGCAGCTTGTCTCCTGCATCCACCAAATCTTTTCTGTAGGATTTAATTTGGCACTGAAATAATTTACACAGGATAACAGATAATCATACCAGTAGCTGAAGACAGCCAGCAGATCATGCACCATTTCTGAGGCATTCCATGGTGGCTTGGGAAGTGTTATAGTGTAACTGAAATTTAAAAATGCTTGTTAGATGAAGGATCAGCCTGTCTTAATTTTCCTGATTTCAGGGACATTCCCAGAATACCTGACAGCACACATGCACAGCTGGAGTCCAGTAAGTTTCAATTGTGGGGTAGGAAAATCTTCTGTCTCTTTTATGTAAGCACAAATAGAATGAAAAATGTCCTCTGCAGTCAGTATAGGTCTTGTCTTTTTGTGTATATTTGTCTCAATATGTCATCTTACTGTATTATCTATCTATCTTTGTTTAATAATAAGCTATCAAAACTCAGGATATTGTGATTTAGGTTTGACATTGGTTATAAGATTAGATGAGCTTGATTTCTAACTAATATATAAGAACATTAATAGCAATTTTTAATTTCCTGTTCTCTTACTTTGCATTTCAATTGCATCTTATAAACTAAAAATGAGAAAGAAATATTCTTTGTTTACAGCCTGAGTGATAGCTACTTTGAACTCAGAATGCCCTTACTTTATTAGAGCCACTCAGTGCTACTTAAATTGACTAAACCCATATTTCATGTAGGGAAGAATAACTTGTTCTTTGGCTTGGACCTGATAAGATGAATTTCAGCCTGGAGTTATTTTTTATCATTGTTTTAGAATGCTATTATAATAGAAGCTATGAATAAATGAAATGGCATAAGCTTGATTATAATAATATGAAAAACTCCTTCAATGACTTTTTACTCATTGCCCAATTCTTAAAATTAACTTTATGTTTTGAGATATGTAGATTGTCTTTTGTATTTATAAAAATACTTCACTTTTCCTCTATGTTTTGTATGTCAGAACTTGTCCTCTGACCATTTTCAGACCTTGTAAATTTGAAACAAAATGCACAAAAAACATAACATACATCTTGTTATTTTTGTAAAAATCTAATTAAAAATTAGTTGATTGTACAAGATAATAAGTCAGAAGACTGAATTCATTTGACTACAGTAAAGTGTTTATTTTTGGACCTTCAACTTACTGACATAATTACAGTCAGAAATATCTGAATAATCTATATTCCATTCTATAAATAAAAGCTCCTGATTGCATCTGATCACCAAAAGATTGAGTATCATCATTTGGTAATTTTAAATAGATTTTAAAAAGTGATATTTATCACAACTTTACTGCATGTTTGGTTATATTTCTGCAATTTCTGTTTAAAGAACGTTGAAATATACACATAACTACTACTATGTATAAAATATTTTTGTTTATAATTACAGGTTCTAGTTCATTTGAATCTCAAAAAATGGACCGACCTTCCATTTCAGTGACTTCTCCTATGAGTCCTGGCATGTTAAGGGATGTTCCACAGTTCTTGTCTGGACAACTTTCAGTATGTAAACATTTCATTGATATTAATGTTGTAGTTTTTGCAGCATATACAACTCTTACTGCAGTGCTAGCTACCTTTAACAGAAATTTCTTGTTAAACTAAACTAGCTACATTTTTTGTTTAATGCTATACATCTCAGTCGAGGCAGGAACAGAATTTCATAATCACATTCCATTTCATTAGCTTTTGGAAATTTGATATATACATACATATGTAGCTGGTAAGCTAGACTGGCAGAGTCAAATTTTCAGAGAGGTCTTATCTTGGCCTCCAGTTATGTTTGTGCTGTTCAGAGTAAACATTTTTCAACTGTCACACTTGTGAGTTGGTAGATTTTGTTACCTGTGTGCCTGGATGTTACAACTGCTTATTTCTTATGCACTAACTTTCATATATAACTTCCCCTGATATACCTCTGATATTTTACTCATGTTGTATTCTTTGTACTGATGTTCCTCAGTTTTGTTCTTCACTCTCACTGAGAAGAAAGTTCATTATGTGAATATTTTCTTTTAAAGGATACTTCTTTTATAATAAACTGAAAAAGTTGGGTTTTGTGCATCTTTCCATGTCATTTAAAATTCCAAAGTGTGATTTTTCAAAAGTGCTCAGTTGAGGTCCAACATATTGAAAAGGAAAGGCAAATGGAATGGAAGCAGTGCAAAACTGATGTTAAACAAGTTTGGAAATGTCACATTCAGGTTACTTCCAAGTTGTATATATTGAGTGTACCATAAAAATATGCCTAAAATCCAAGCAGACTGTTTTTAGGTCTCACAGAAATGGTTTATGGTATGGATAGAGGAGACAGAGAATATTTTGTCTCTTCAGTGGCCATGTTGGCTCCATCTTGCAGTGCATGAGACATTATTTGTTTGCTCATCAGAAAAACCATTTACAATGCATAATTTTCTGTAGTTGTTGTACTTAAAAACTTTGAAAGATTCAATGCTTTGGATAAATGGAAAACTAAAAATCTTGACTGTAGAATGCAGAGTGCTTTGCAAAAGTACAATGACAAGGGAACATGAACTGTCAAAATACACAGACCAAAGTTTCTAAAAACCCTCTTATTTTTACAAGACAGTAAAAATTGTTAATAGGGGAGACAGGGAAGAAAGAAATTCCTTTTTCCTAACCTTCATAAAAGATGAGGCTGTCAAAAAGTTGCCGTGCCTAGCTCCCATTAGGAAATTCAAGAGCCAGAGTTAGCTGCTCAGATGACCAGTGCACATACAGGATGGATTAATTGTCCAAATAGAAACCAAATAGAACTGACTTTCTCACTTTCTCACTTTCTCAGTTTCAGATCAAAATCATCATGAGTTTAAGATTAGGATTTTTTAGTAAAGTCAGTAAGTCTTTTGATTTAGTGGTTTCATAGGATACTGAAGTTTAAGGTATGTAATCATAGTATTGGGAAATTTTGAGGTATATTCTAATTTATTGAGAATAACAGAAATCTAAAGGTTTTATTTGTCAGAATGGCATATAAAATTCAGTGTTTAACTCAAGAAGGCATAAATCCTATTTTTATTTCTTTTTTGAATGTTTCAATATATAAATGCCTATTCTAAAAAGTTTCTTTGCATCTAAGGAAATTCAATAATATTATAAGACATTAGAAAATCTGTCCGTTTTTTTGGTACTTCCTTATCTACTGTTTGCAATTACATTCAATACTCCCTACTTCATATTATCTGTGTTACCCCCAGAGAGCAGGTGATATCTATCTGAGAATGCAAAGCTCCAGCTGGGTGAAACTGAAGTCATAAATACTCTGTAACTCTCTAAAGTTGCAATTTAGACATCTAAAAATAGTAGACATTTTGTAAGTTTGGATGCTTGTTTTGTCTCACCAGCTAATGAAACACTGGAAATAGCTGTATTTCATGTTAATCATGTTAAGGGTACAGCCCAGCTCCTGCTGCTGTTGGGTCAAGACTTTGGGAGGGAAGTACTAAACATTTTTCTTTGCTAGCAAAGGTGGCTCTCATAGTGTCTGAAGATGCTCTGCAGAGGTGGCAACATGGGATCTAACTGGGCAAATTGCAATGTATAGGCTAATATGCACTTTTAGAAATAGAGAAATACTTTATTAAGTATTCTACAGGAAAAGTGTTTTCAAAACCAATGTAGTTTCTTTTTGGTCTGATCCTTTAAGATAGACTTTATTAAGTATTCTACAGGAAAAGTCTTTTCAAAACAATGTAGTTTCTTTTTGGTCTGATCCTTTAAGATAGTTTTGAAGAATTTAAAATGTTGTGACATCAGATTTGGGTGTTTATGTTCTTGAAAGTAGTATGATGAATAGTTTTTCCTTTGCTTTTTAATATTTTGGTTTATCATTCTACAATTTTTAGAAGTTTTGAAACTTCAGAAGAGTTAGTGAAAAAATTCTGTTTTTAAAGTTGGAGATGTTTTGAAAAATTAGAATGGACTATGAGATTTTCTAATTTTGGACCTTTAACAAAGGTGAAGTAGTAAGGTAAAACTGAATTTTAAAGTTTAAAGTGAAAATATCTTATTTTGAATGCTTCAAAATGGATGTGCTTCAGTATTTTGGTTTTCCATATCTTAATCAGCTCTTTTCTAACAGAACAGTTGATGGATCACATATTCATTCAAAATAGCTGAGTAAGATAGAAATGAAAGGAAATACTAAATTCTGAATGTAATTGTGAACGTGCTCTTTATGGGGAGTGCCTAGACAAGAGAACAATTACAGAACCCTGGCAACAAATGAGGTGTAAATTAGTAAATGAAGATGGTGTTTGCCGTGGAAATACTGGGTCAATGATATTCTGGGTGATGGTGGCTGAAGTCAAGCAGGTGTGATGGATCTGAGCAAAGAGATGAAAGGCAAGATTTTGCAAGTGTTTTCTGTATTTTTCTGTGCCTTTGAACAGTAGCATGTATCCTGAGGGGCTGCTGTTAGTGCAGCTGCGGTTACTGGCATAGGCAGTGAAACACAGGAGTTGTAGGCAGAAATGGAGATACAACAGTTTGGATGAAAGTCTGAAGTATTTGAATGGACCCTTGAGTATAGGCTTATTCAGACAGTGTTCTAGATCCTTAAAGCATTTTTATATCTAAGTAGGATTTTGGAATCCATTTCTTTATGTTTGGTATGGATTTGGCTGGTTTACCTGCAGCAATGCCACTGAAACATTCAGGGATGTCTTCCTCTGTCTGTTCAGTCTTCCATGTTTTCCTCTATACTGGCATTGGTCTGTGTAAGTGTTTTCCTTGTGGAGGTTACAGTGTCAGTCTAGAGCTGACTAATAGGATTGACCACAAAGTAAACCATCACACATAGACAGGAAATCCTCTTTACATTAATAATTACTCTGTCCAAGTTCAATATTTAATTGAACAAATTATGTGCAACTACAGTAAACTATTGTGTGTTATTATTTGCTAATATAATTTATCCATATTACCTGTGTTTTATTTTATAGCACTTTTTATTCATGTTGTTTTTTAGGGGAGTATCTGACTGTTATTGCAATTATAGTTTTTCTATTATTTGCTTTGTCTCATTCCTGTTTCTGTATTTTTTTCACTGAGTTGTTTTTCCTTTAATGTCATTTTGAAAAAGTCAAAAGTATTCTTTGTATGTTGGTTCTCTTAGCTTAGGTTCTGATTTTTATCTACATTTTTGATACTGTATGAAAAGTATAATTGAAATTATTTTCCAATAGTTAGGATTAGGGAATAACAACATAACTATAAGACCATGTGATTGGATACAAGTATAAAATCACAGTATTAAATTTTTGTACTGGGGGAAGTTCTAGCAGAAAAAGGGTGTCATTTATAAAATTAATCTATTTCCCTGTACACTTGAACAACAGAACCACTTCAAAAGATTTTCCATACATATTCAGTTTATAAAGCAATGAAAATAAAGTTATAGTAAATATAGTTGTAATATGTGCAAACTAATTGAAAGCCTTTTTGGTACATTATGAAGGGCCTATATGTCAATGCACTGAGGGGATGAGATCAAGTACAACACATGCTACCCCTCCCCTTTCACATGTTCTTTTTCCTTTTCTTCCTTCCCTTTATATCTGTATAAAATTAAATTGCTGTTTCTCTTACTTCAAACCTTGGAAAGTTCTGGGTAGTGCACACAATGTGTTGATTTTCCTCCATTTCCTGGGCAGAATATGACAGGTGAGGACCCTTGGTGCATGGTGGGAGAGATTCTGCCCTCTTAGGATTGCAGTATCCTGTGAAAATCTATTTTTTCCCTTGTAAAATGGAGCTGAAGCAAGCTGAAGATCTACTTTTATTGTGACTAGGTCACATTCTGACACCCTCAAAATGGGGCTCTGCAGTCCTGCCTGTGCAGAGTGGCAGGCAGAGTGCAGCTGCTGCACCTTGCAGAACGCAGGGAGCACATCAGACAAAACCTGTGATCCAGACTGCCACATTTTTTAATGTATCCTCTTTTTTTGATGTAAGAACAGATTACCTCACACATTTTATGGAACAGATTTCTTGATCATCTGTGCATGCCAAATAAGCAAGGAGGGTGGCAGAACCATCATCACAGTGCCTATTTCCATGCTTTGAGTACATTTCTAATGGAAGCGAATATTGAGTAGTAGCTTCTTTTTATCAATTTGAATTAGATCAATAATCTCAGGAAAAGTGAGCAGAGATAAAGGAGATTCCAGCCTGTGAGATGGCTGTGATTGTTGTGACCTACTCCATGCCCCTGTTCTCCCACTCACCAGCCCTCTGAGGTATCACCACATGCTCCTTTTCCGTCCATGCCCCATGCTCTGCACCAGTTCTGTGCCACTCCATCAGCTGTTGCCCTAAGCTGAAGGTGGGGAGTGGTTGCTTGGAATTTGCAGCTAATCCAGGAATTTGAGTTGCCTGTACTCGGTGTAGTCTTGATGTAGCTGCTGGAGGCCACAAGGTTGTATGTGGTCTGAACTGGTACAGCATAAAAATGTTATGAATGCATCTATATGTGAGTTTGCTAAATTTTCTAGATCCCATTTCATGCAAGGATTTTGTGTGTATACCATACGTCATTTCTGTCATGATTGCTAGAGAATTGAAATACATAGATTGTACCTTCCCCATGTAAAGTTAATACCAGAGAGCACTAACTTTCTTTTAATTTTTTTCTAAGTATTTAGGAGGACTTTTAATAGACATGACTCTTAAAATTGCAAAAAACAAAAAACCTTTTATTTTACTCACTTTCCTAAGTAACCAAAGCTGTCAGTATGTGAATTGTACTTGTTTCTCTCTGAATATGCATGTACAATCTCCCTGAAAGACTTGATCTATCTTATGTTTCCAACCCCACTTTTAAATCACACTTTGCCTACTTGTTGTTTCTGTTACATGTTATTTCTAAATCTATTGTAAATATTGTCTATTGACTTGCAAAGAGAAATCCTTGCTCCTGGGGAATCAGTGGCAAAATTCCTGCTGACTTACCTAAGACAAGAATTTCCACTAAAGGGTTTTGATATGATTTGGTAACAGATTTGCATATTTAATTTATGCATCACATTAAAATACTTTTTGTTAGATAAATATGTTGTTGGTGTAAAGCTGTGTTTAAAGTAATAGTTATGTGTCTTTGTTTTTACTTTTGGTCTTTTAGTTTCCAGCGTGTTGTCGTTTTTGGTTTTGTTTTATTGCTTTTTCTTTAATTTTGCTTACCAGAGCCAAAGCCTTAGTAGAAGAACAACGCCTTTTGTTCCTAGGGTTCAGGTAAAGACTTCGTCTGCCTGACAGAAACTAAAGTTGTGGGTTTTTCTTTTGTTTGTTATGGAAAATGCATAGTAGGAAAACGTTGCATTATAGTCCGTTTTCCCATATTTTGAGTGTGTTGCTTTAAACCATTTTAACAATTTTCATGTCATCTTGTGAGCAGCTTGTAAAATTCTGCATGGGGGTTAAAATATTAGATTAAAATTTAAAGAGACATCTGTTTTTTCTAGCTGTCCAGTATTAAACTTATACAGTTTTCAATAGTGATGATGACTATGCATCCCAAATACAAAATTTGTGTATTGTGTAAGCAATAAATAATTTTGTACTTCAGTTTGTTGTATAAAGATGAATGTCTCTTTAAATCATTCATTATCATTTCTTAACTTTTTTTTTTTTTTTGCATTTTCCACATAATAGTAGCGCCTTGAGTAGAAGACGGGCAAAAAATTTGTACCCTGTACAAAAAGTTGCACCTTGTTCAAAAATTTGTACCTTATTGTTTGTAGAACTTGGTTCTTGCATTTTTATGTACAGCAATATAGACAAAACTTTACTTGAATGAAAAATGAATTCTCACATAGTCTTACTGAATTTATTTAGCTTTGATATTCTGTTTGGGTACAAGTTGTTTGCCTTTTTTTTCATTAGGAAGCTTCTAAGGTACTATAGATTTATGCAAAAATAGGTTTTACTAATATTTTACTATGCTTATCTTGCTTTGCTGCATGTTTTTCATTTATTTTAACCAGAATATTATCTGATTTTTTTACAAAATATCTTTATGGAGATGTTAATCTTTTGTGTGACAGCTTTATAAATGTTTTTCTTTGATTAATTGACCAAAATGTAAAGGATGATCTAAGTAATCAGAAAGAGATGACTGAATTTAATTATGAAATGGAAAAGAGATCCTATATGTATTTATGAAGGAATTCTAAATAAGACTGTAATTAAGACATCAAATATGACTCATATTGGATAAGGTACACTATTTTCACAACGCAGTATTCTCAAAAGTATTCCTTACAACTGCTTAAATATAGATTCAAAATTAAGAACTTCTAAAGAAAAAAGACATTATAAAATAATGCCTTGATTGTATGATTTAAAGCTAATATATTATGTGATATTGACATAAACTGGCTTTGTATGAAAAATTTAAAACATCCTTTAGCTTTATTAAGAAAGTTGGATTCTGCTCATGATAATGAAATCAGAGGTACAATTGCAAGTTGTTAAGTAGTTCATAGAGGTAAATATTATATATGTCATAAGTAGTTTTTTATATATTTATTTTCTTTTTATATATGTGCTAAATAAATTAAAAAATTATGTGATAATTGATTGTTCAATTTAAAAAGGAAATCTCTGCTTGAAACCCGCATGTTTCATGAAATACTGTAATGTAGAAATAACAAGTAGTAGTTCCTTATTTATTTATTCCATTTTACAAAATAAAGACATAGACATAAAAATTGTCTGTTCTACTTAGACTAATATCCTCTCATTAAGCAAAAAAAAACCCAAAAACTTTGCTCAAATGATTATAGTAGTTGAGAAAGGAAAAGAAGTCTCATGTTTGCTAGAAAATATCTAACGAGGTGAAAATGTTTAAGGCTTACTCGCTCACTCTCTGGATCCATTATTTTTTATATTGTAGGCAAGAATTCTCCTTAGCCCCAGTTTTGTCTACACAACCAGTGCCTGTGGAGTCCATGTGGACCTGTCTAACAGTTTTTTTTTGCAAAGCCTAGTAACAGTCAGTGCTAAACATAAGGATTTTGACAAGAGTTCCTGAAGAACTCAAAATTATGACCTTGGCGAAATCTTTACAATCTTTCTACTCTGAAACAAAAAGTCATCCATCTGCCCACTTTTAGTGGTGATAATAGATAGTAAAAAAAGATTAATGTTAGTATAGTTACCATGCAGGCTGCTGAAAGAAGAGGAATTCTCCAGTGATCTTCAAACAGGAGTATTAGTGCAGAACTCTGGTTACTTTTTTGGCATGACAAATTCACTAAATCAGAGCTCTGAGCTGCTGTTTATGGTTGTCAGGAAGTATACATTTCATTGTGGGCTGAGGTATAGCTCTGTCTGTAGTAGTCCTTACAAGAATGAGCATCTCCAGACATTCTGCTTATACTTATTTGTTTCATGGCTCTCAACAGGAAATTCATATCTTTATTCTTGCTTGCATCTTCTTTGCTTGTTAGTCTGAAACAGATCCTTTCTGGCAAAGCTCCTCTTCCACCCTTCCCTCCATGACATTCCATTAATCTTCTAGCTCACTGGATGATTTCATAGAATCATCATTATTTCATTGTGAGGAAAAACACTCAGTTTCTTTCCTATCAAATGCCCACTGAGCTTTTACTAATTTGAGAGTACTTGTAAAAGTACATCTTTATTTCCTGAACTTTTAGATTCAGTTTGGCATACCAGTAATTGTCGAACTTGCACAGTGATGCTTTATGAATCTTCCTAGGGAAAAATCTGTTCTTAAAATTGTGTTTTCTCTGCAGCATCTCTTGTTTACTAAGCAAAGCATTCTTTTGAGCCAGAGTTGCCTCTGGGTATTTTCTACCTTCAAAAATTTCAGCCATCCTTTTGGCTTTAATGCAGATCAATATATTTGATCATGTATAAAAATATGTAAAAGGTAAAACCACTGAAAAAGAGATTTAAAAAAGAAACATAGATTAGGGCAGCCTGAATACTTCTGTAATTTCCTGGCCTTTATATCCTACAAGCTTTTTCATTTGACAGCCTTTTCTTGTAGTTGTTCAAGCATATTAGATAGCAGCTGAAGCAGAAAGCAATAGTAGTTTGATTTAGCAACCCTCAGTGCTCAGGATTTTTTAGAGGTGTGTTTAACAACATTCAAAACTGGCCTCAGCTATGCCAAAGACATCACCACCTCAGGGCAGTTTCAGCATCTACATAAGCTAAAGTCCAATAAAAACATTACTGCAAGTTTTGGTTTTTTTTAATAAACTGAGATTTTTTTTTTCAAACAACAGATCCCACTGGTATATCTTTGGTTTCAGAACAATGTGAGAAAGAAAAGTAGTATAGAATTAAAAAATAATAAACATAATAAACATCTATCTAGGCTAAAAATTATAATGAGCAACAGAAGAAAAAAAATTGCCTGGCCAGCTGTCTCTAAAAGCCAGTGATGTTTGAGTAGGTTGTGGTGGTAAAAATCAGCTGTAGGGCAGATGGTCTCTCCCAGTGGCACAAGTTTTATCTCTTTTCATGAGATTCGTGAAGTAACCCTTATATAACAAAGACATAACTGTCGCATAGGATTTAAAGCTTCAAATATTCTCTGTTTCTAAATCTAAATTATGACTGAAGATATGTTTTGCCTTTATGTCCTGTATATAAAACTACATTAGAATTGCATAGTTGAGCAAACAGTCAAACATTCATGAGACAGGTCTATAGAAAGTGCAACAATAATATTATCTAGAATTTCTTAACTGATTCTCTTATCAGGGGGAATAAGAGTAGTTGTTCTTATACATGATTACTTTTCTAATTTTTAGTGAAGTTGAGATCTAATAGAAACAGATGAAATCTAGTAAGCTGAATTTATATCCTTAATTTATATAACTTATACTAACTTCAAATACATTTGAGGTGCCTTGAGGAAGAGCTTTCACTTATACACATGAAGGAAAGATCTAAGTACCTCAATACCTGCAGTGAGTGATTAACCCAAATAAAAGACACCTAAGCCCATTAACTCTATTTGAAACTAAGGCTGCTCCAGAGGGTGAGTTGATTCCCAGGGGAGGCACCTTCTCCTTAGGCTACAAAGGACCAATCATACCCATTATTCTGTGATTCTGTGAAACATGAGTGCCAGCTAGAGGTACTGAATACCTGCATCCTCACTTCTCAGAATGCAACACCAGCAGTCAGCTTTTATATACTGTTTGTGAAGGAAGATTATAGGAAGATTATTCCAGAAATAGGACACATGCTGGTTTAATACTGTTTAGACTGAAGAGGTTGAACCTGTGTATCAAAATAGTTCCTTTATCATCAAGCTATGCCACATCCCATTCTTTGGAGTACGAAGTCTCATGTGAAGCTGAGATACACTTTGGCTGGGAATAGAAGTGTGTGGTGTTATGAAAGCATGCTTCAGTTTAGCATAGCAGGTTCCAGACCTGACACCCTACATGAGTATTGCTCTTGTATTTGACCACTACTGGTTAAAAACCAGAAAGAATGAAACTGGGGTCAGACCCACATCTCTGTTTCCTTCAATCTTCTGAGTGCAGAAGAGTTCCTGTTTCCTGCAGTCTGTGACATTTATCCCTACCTGGCAGCCAGTCTGCAGCAGATGCACCCCTCTGTGAATAACAGACCATCTCAGTGCATCTCAGTATCAGGATGCACTGAATTCAGATGCCTGTTGGCCTGAATGTAGGTCACAGCAGAAGCTTAATAAAGCGTTAGGTGCATGTCTGGCTGCTGAAGGAGCCCAGGGAAGGAAAGTATATGAGCATGTGTGTGGTTAATTGGTCTCCAGGACTTCAGTGCAAAGTGGGAAAGTATTCAGGATGCACCACTTTCTAAGCGAATCTTAGGTGCCTACATCCTAAGTAATCTAGACAGACAAAATCCCATTCAAGAAGGTTTTGTTCAGGTGTTAGTCTTGACATTAGCATCAGCCAGCATGACTTTTTATATAGCTTATCTTATGTGTTGTTAGTTTAGCTTTTCCTTTCCTTGATTTAGAATTGCTTTGTTGGCTTTGTTGAAGTTTCTTAGATGTTCTAAACTTATTAAAGCGTGTGTGTGTGTGTGTGTGTAAAATCTTGCTAGATTTTTTGTTCATTCCAGTCTCTCTTTCAACATATTTTGTGCCAGTTAGCATGGCTAGTTCTTTTGTCACCTCATAGCATTTCTCTCATTCATTCTA
Source organism: Passer montanus (assembly GCF_014805655.1). NCBI lineage: Eukaryota > Metazoa > Chordata > Aves > Passeriformes > Passeridae > Passer > Passer montanus. The sequence continues at coordinate 5,415,632 of NW_024366480.1, forward strand.
CTTTTGCCCTTCTCTTAATCTCCGGTCCCTGACATTAGTGGTTCCGTCCTTCCCGTGTTTCACCAAGAAGTATCTTGTCTATTTTACTTTCACTGTAATTATAAAGCAGCTTTTTATTTTTCCCTTCTTCCTTCTTCTAATCCCATAAGAATGCAATCCCATTCTCCCCTGTGTGGCCTTCTTTGACCATTCTCTCACAGTTTCTTCCTTTTCTCTCCTTGCATCCCAGTCAAATGACTGCTTGGGTTACAAGTACCTGTGCTGTGCATTGGAGTGCTAGCAGTGTGAATAGAGGAGAGAGAGAGAGCTTTCTGGCCTTCATTCTGACTCCTGGCTTTTCCTGTAACAAGGCAAATCAAAGAACATTAGATGGAAACTATGCCCATTAAGTTAAAGTTTTTCCAATATTTTATTTCAGAACATCAAGGGAAAAGTAGAAGGTGCAAGTCAATGTGAATTTTGAGCTCTTGATCCAAACTACAGTTAAAGCATCTCAATGAAGTGGTGTCAGATGATTTCAGTTTTTGCTTAAGTAGTTCTCTAAATATTTTGACTGAAGTTTTCATGTAAAAATTTGGTCTGAAACAAATATATTTAGCTTGCATATGAACACACAATTCTGGTTGTATTTTTGATGCCTATATCTAGATGATTTCACATTCATCAGTCACAGTTTGTGATAGTGTCTGTATCACAAATATATTTAATTCTCCTTAAGCAAGCATAATTTTCCACAAAAAGCAAATGAAGAAGATTGTCTTCAGTGCTATTCCCCTTGTGATGTGGGACTAGCCAAATCTGCCTTTTGCTTCAGGACTCCCAAGGAAACCTGCGGGTGGATACATTTAGTGCCAAAGAACATTTAAGTTGAGTTGCACTTCAGAGGTCATTAAAGCTGTACTGTTGGTACAAAGCTTTCTGCTTTTGATCTGTAGCTGGATGGAGATAGCTAGAAGTCCAGATAATTCTCAATGTAGAAAAAATGATGTCAAAGCCCCTGGCTTGCAAGAATGTAGGAATGACATCTAAAATTCACACACAGATGAGTAGCCACAGGGCCCTTTAACTATTAGTACCAGAAACCTTTAAAGTTTATAGCAGGGACAATGACAGGGTAATGGAGGACAAATATCCCATTTTTAATATCCATTCCAATGGTTGTGGCTACAGGAATTGCAAGATCTGAAGCAGTGAAGGAAGTACACTGCCACCAATAATTGAGTTGGCATGTCTTAGTGTAATCTCACTTAGCAAAGTATTAGGAATGGCAGAGAGCTAAATCAGCCTCTTCTTTATGGGTTAAAAGTCTTTAGAATTACAATACAACCATTCTTTAGGAGACTGAAATATTGGAGATGAGGAGCTATGATAGTAGATGAAAACCCTGTCTCTGAAATTAAGTGAGATGGTTTCTACAGAAAGTGCACCTTCCCCACTTTATGTCTACCTTAGCTAGGGTATATTCATGCCTAAAGGTGTATTGTCTGGTTAGGTGTGCAGCTGGGCATTATCCTCTCTGATTCCCTTAAGTTCGGGCAAGGTCACTGTTTTCTTTAAATGTCCTAGTTTGTCCTGTCTCAGGCAAAGTCCTCATGAAGAGATCCTCCTCAGTGAGCTGCCGCTAGTGACACTGCAGTGCTACCACCATGTAGTGGCTCCCTGGCCGTTTGGAAGGCTGTGTTTTGCCCTAACTGCACCATTTCCCCCTTCTGCAGTGACTGCTCTGAAGCAGTGATATCCCTTTCTTGGCTGATGTACTTGCAGTCATAGAATTCAAACTGAAGTAGCTAAATAGCAGCTTGTAAAGACTGTAGTGAACAAGGATAGCAAATCAAGCCTTAGACTGATTAATAACAATTTCTGCAAATGAATAATAGTGTTTTTTTATCTTGTCACTGAGTTGGACTATGAAGAGGGTTGGATTACTGAGCCTTCCTCTCAGTATTTATGGAGGACTTATATGATTTCAGAATAAGTGTATATATGTTGAAAAATATTATGGGATGTGAAATATTTACAGGTTTATCCCATAGTCTCTTTAGCACAACAGCAGATGAAAAATTATTAATTCATTGTGCATAAACTCCTCAGAGATGTATATATATGAATATCATACATTAGTAATGAAAGTAATACAATACAAGGGAGAATAATCCTAACCAGGGCACCATGTGAAAAACAGTTAGTGTGAAGTAAGGTACTTATAGTACAGGGTTTTAGAAAAAGGGTAACTCCTGGTATATACTGAAGCTATTACAATATTAACTTATTTTTATTCTTTGTTATAAATGAAAAGTAGAATATAATATTTTCTGTTTAAGTAGCCAATATAAATAGAAGCTCATGAACAAAATTATTTTAAAGACTTAATATACAACTTCATTGTAGAAATGAGTTCACTAATTAATATTTTCTTCCTACAGATAAAACTGTGGTATGACAAGGTTGGTCATCAGTTAATAGTGACCATACTGGGAGCAAAGGATCTTCCTTCAAGGGAAGATGGGAGGCCAAGGAATCCTTATGTTAAAATTTACTTTCTTCCAGACAGAAGGTAGGGTGAACGCAAAGACAAGGAATATTTAAATTAATCTGATACTCAGGTGACATGCACAGCTGAGTTTATCAGCCATACTTACATGGAAAAAAGGTTGAGCTCTTGTGTTGAACATGGTGTGTAACAGCAAGGTGGCTTTGAACACTAAGTACAAACTTGCTTTCCCTGGTTATATTATAAAATACTGAATAGAAAAGGAAAGGTAAACATATGTCTTTGCATGGGGATCTGTTATTTGCAAAGAATGTTATTAGTGTATTATAATGCCTTTATTTCCTATGCCAGTTTTTCTTCTATAGAGCAAAGAAGATGCTACATGGTCAGGCTGATAAACTTCTGGACTGATGAGTCCAGCAGTTTGGTTTACCCCACCTTTATACAATAAAGCAGTAACAGGTTTGGCATCTGAAACCCACACATTCCCTAAAGCGCAGGACTCATGTTAATCTGGATGGTATCATATATGCACTTAGGAAAAATTAAACTGGACCGCTATTCCTGAAAAGCTCCTTCACTTCTTAGTCCATGGTTTTCTGTGTTTACATTTAGGTGTTAGGAAGAACAGCAGAAGAGATAGTGTGTTTTCCAGTTCATTTTTTTTTAAATTCATGTTTCCTCAGATTGTGTCAGCAGGGGAACGTGTTTACCTTTATTTTATCAACCAAATAATTCAAAGCTTTAATGTCACTCAAAATAATAGATCAGTGGATTGCTGAATCTGTAGAACAGAATGTAAGTTGTATTTTTAGATCCTTTGCTTTTCCCAATAGCTAAACTGGGAAGATGCTAGCTAAACTGGGAAGATGCTAGCTATCTCCATTACCATTTGGCTTCAGCAGGAATAAAGCTATTTTGTGTTTTGGAAGACTTTTCCAAGTTGCTTTTCCACTTTCATTGTATACCATATGTTGACAAGCAAATTTTCTGTGACTACCTAATTTGCTGTGTCATTGATGATTAAAAGGTTTTGGATAGATTTTCTCAGGCTCACCAGTATTTGAACAGTTGGTTTAGATCCCTAGTTTATTCAAATTGCTGCAGTGTGTTTGTAGCTGCTGAAGCTGTGCTAAACTGAGAATCAGGTCTGCTTCAATTATCTTACCTTCTTTTACAATAGTAATGAGTAATTAATAGGCTAAAAAAGTGTGTTCACAATGTTTTGCAATGCAAATTGTGATAACTAAAAATATATTAACATTAAATTTTATTAATCTATATTTTTCCCCATTTATGAGAAGTATTCAGAAATTTTCTTTGGTTGTTTTATGTGTTTATGATCAGCAATTTGTCTTACAGACTTGTGGGTTTTTTTCTGATGTGGAAATTCATTTTTCTTTCCTTAGATTTAAAAGCTAAGTAAGCAACAGTATATTTCTTGTGTAGTAGAAAGAAACATGCTGGAGGTAAAATACACTTAAGGAAGTCAAGCATTTAATTAGATGAAGATGCTGAATTCTCTTTGAATTAAGAAATTTAAGTGAAAAATGTTGTACAATATAACTTATTTCAGTTCACAAGGGTAAACAAATCTTTAGTATGCTAGAAATAATTTATGTTTTTTTTAACAGTGTGTCTAAAAATATTATTACTTAGGTAATTTTTTGATACAACTTCCAAGTAATAGTTCACAAATACAATGACTTTATTACAATTGCAAGTATTAACGAATGGACTACATCTGCATTGCCTATTAAAAAATCCTTATAAATTAGTATGGCAGCTGCATTATGCAGCAATCAGCAGGTTTAAAATAAGCATTGTTATGAGGACTCTTGTCAGTATTCTCAGTAGGAAGAGTGTGGGTGTTTTCCAGCGAAAATTGTTTCAATCAGAAAATATTAATTCTTTCAAGCAGAAATATTCTGCAAAAACATTGCTTTCAACAACGCCCTGGAGGCAGAGCCAAGGCTGCCAGGGTATCCTTGCCTGGCGACCTCACCTCACAGTGGAGGTGCACCTTCAGCCTGAGGGATTCATTGGAGTGTCCAGAGGATTTGGGAAGCAGTTTTGAGAACGCTGTTTGTTCCAGTGTTGCTGGAAAAGAACATGTAACTCATTTTTGGGGCTTCTGGTTTCCCAGGTGGATAAGGAGACTTTAGCCAGGGAAATCCTGCACTGCCCCAGCTCCCTGACCATTCCTCCGTGTGGGCCAGCTGCTCCTTCCTGCTCTGCAGTTGGAAGGAGCCGCTGTAGGACTGGAACTTGAGTGAACCAGCTGGATCAGGTTTTGAAATGCAGGTGTTTGCTATGCCCAGTGTTATCTGTAGAGATGATCTACTGTCAGACTGTGCCTTGTGGAAATCCCATTTATGGAAGTGCATTTTACTTTATAAAATGCTGCTTGCAAAATAAAGGAGAATACACCCAAAATCATAATAAAACATTTGTAGGTTTTGGGAAACATCTTAAAATTGGAATTGGCACATAAAATTGAAATTACCTAACCTTAGCTTTTAATATGAACTTATGAATTGTCCTCAATATATGCACTGACCATTGTAATAAAGGAAAATTTGTGATGTAGACTGTAGTACCCATGATTCTACAAACTGAACTGCTGATTTATGACTTCCTATTTTCCATTATATACTTAATGCAGTTTAATGGTGTTTTGAACATATTTAATATTTAACTGTTTTTTTCAGTGATAAAAATAAAAGAAGAACAAAAACAGTAAAGAAAACATTGGAACCTAAGTGGAATCAGACATTTATTTATTCTCCAGTTCATCGGAGAGAGTTTAGAGAACGAATGTTAGAAATCACTCTTTGGGACCAAGCACGAGTTCGAGAGGAAGAAAGTGAATTTTTAGGAGAGGTATACAAGTATTGGTAGTTGCTGTAGAAATATGGTTGCTCTCTCATACTCATGTATAGATACTTGTTTTTGAAAAAATTACTAACTGTGCAAAGCAAAGCTGGATTTATTGTTTTATTTTTTCTTTCACTTAACAAACAGTGATCTCACACATATCATATAATCCTGATATGAGATTCTTTCTGTGTTTTGTCTGTTTTAGTAACAGCATGAATGCGGTTTCTTAATTTCTAATTGTTCATTAAAATCCATATTATCCATAGTCATATTTTACTAAAACTTTGGAATGTTGCTCGTTTACTTATTTGAAAGCTGTAAAGGCTCTCATAAAGTAATAAGGGTTTTGTGAATGATTCTTTGGGTAATTTAGTGTTCTAAAAGGCACAGAAGATTCTTTCATATTTAAGCAAGGTTTTTATATAACTTCATACAAAGTCCTTAGCAGTGTAAGAATAATAGAATAACATTTATATCTATTTTAAAATATTCTGTCATGCAATGCTTTCCTACTTTTAACCATTCTTTCTTTTTCAGATTCTTATTGAGTTAGAGACAGCATTACTAGATGATGAACCCCACTGGTACAAGCTTCAAACACATGATGTCTCTTCATTGCCACTTCCCCATCCCTCACCATATTTGCCGCGCAGACAGCTCCATGGAGAGAGTCCCACACGGAGGTTACAAAGTAGGTTATTATTAGTTTTTCACACTGTGAATAGTTCATTTGAATTAATGCATAATAAAATCTATTAAATTCTTGCAAATGGAAAGCTGACAGAATTTTTATGTTAATTTGTAGCTGTTATGTATTAGATCATTGTGGTTACTGATGAGAGTCTGACACGCTACAAATGGTATCCACCACTGTGCATTGCACCATTTTTTTCTTATAAGACAACTCAGCTTGAGTAAATTATCTTGGTTTTTGCAATGTGCTCTTTTTATCATGAAGCTCTTTCTTTTGTATTATGCTCATAATTTATTATGAACATAATTTCATTATTTAAGCAAAAGTAGATTTGCAGGACCTCTCTCTTAGTAACCTCTATATAACATCATATGTAGATAAAGTAATACCATGGCCTGTTGTCTTGCTTTGGTATTATTTTATGCGCTTAGATTTAGAAATGGAATTTCTTTAAAAATTCTACTTTGTAGAGCTTGTTATACTTGGTCCATAGTAGTTATCAGTAGATTTTTTGAAACTAGAGTATATAAAATACGGTAATAAAAATAGATAGCTAAGAATAAGACAGCAAAAGGGAAAAATCTACTTCTTCAATACTTCATGGTTTCTCCAGTTTAACTATTCAATACTGCCAGTGATTTAAAGCTCTTCTTCACTGAAGAAAATTTATAAATACCATTTGGCAGTTATTTAAAAAAACCCAACAAACCAAATCAACCACTCAAATTAATAAAACACCCAGAAGACCCACCACCACCACAAAAACCCAACAAAATGAAACAAAAACCCCCAAACAAATAGAAAAACACTAAAACCACAACAACCCCAATGCAATTTTGAAGATTTTCTTGGAGTTTCTTTGAGTCATTGTATGTGAGTGTGTGTGCATGTTTCACACAAACTCACAGAAACTTATGTGTGTAGTCATGAAAACAAGTTTGGATATTTCATATATGCTATGTAGAGCCTTTATTGCATGACCCACTGTATACAAGTATTGCAAGCAGTTGATCTGTTTTGCTTCTGTGCACTTGATGATGAGAAGGATTAAAATGCTCCATATCATAATGTACTGAGATAGACACACTGTCAGGGACTTACACTGCATAACCTTGAAGTTGTAAGATTATACTTGTCCCCAAATGGATAAAATAAGTGATAGTTAAACGGTAAGGAGTTCTATTGCAATTCAATCTTTTTTCAGTCTTCTCATATGCCATGACTGTTATTTAACTAAAGTTTTAAAATTATACTTCTTATATGGTCTATGCAATTTTTTAACACATTTTAAGTTTCCATCTACAACTATTTTTACAGACCAGTTGGACTCTTTGTATGTGAAGTAAGTGAAGTTCTGGTTTTCAGGAAATATTCAGTCCTGCAAACAAACGCTGCTTGTCCATAAGAATTTCTGTCTGTGCAATAAGTAACTGCCATTAAGAATGAATTTATGATTTGTTTAAACAAATTTTTGTGATATTTGAGTAATGATCTTTTGGATTATATTGACTCAAAATTTGAAAGACATTCAGGTCTTTTTATATAGTAATCTTACTATGTACTAATAAATAATAAAAAATAACTAATAAATACTAATACTCATAATGTGAATAACTGAACAATTGTACATGCTTGTCTGTAAATATAGAGAAAAGAACTTAGCAAAACTTCTGTTTTGGTGAAATACTAAGATTTGGTATAGAAGTTCTGCTTTTCAATGGAGATGGTTAGCCTGACTGTTCCCAGAGCATTAGTTTTTCACCCTCTGGTTCTAAAAACTTCAATCAAATAACCAATTTCAGATGTTCACTAATATTGCTGGAGAATTCAGATGTTCCTACACTAAATTACCCCATTTCCTTTTGTACAGAGATAGACACCCAGTAATGAAGGATTTTCTCTAGTGGCCTAGGAATATATTCATGTCTAGAATCCTTGTGTATCATAAATAATTTTCAGTTTAAATAGAGAGTTTTAAATGTACAGAACAAGTTATCCTGGAATTAAAACCCTAGCTTCTGGGTCTGAAAAAGTATACAATTGGAAATTTAGCATCTGATCAGAGCTCAGCTATGGCAGCAGAATCCATTTAGCAGTGGGAAAATACAGTTTTTCTTTTATTGCTGTCACTCCTCTGAAATGAAAATAAAAGTACTTCTTGGTGTCCAAAGAGGTTGTGCAATATCCTACTGAGAGGTCCAGTACTCAACTGAAGAAGGCTGTAAACAATGCAGTGTAAGTTGGCCAGGCCTGAGACAGGCATTGCACCAGATGGGCTCCAAAAATGCTCTTCCCAATCTAAATGTCATCACCAGGGACTGGTGAAGGGCAGACAGCACCTCTTTAGCCTGTTTGCCTTCACTAAGTAAAATATTTATACTATATTAATAACACATAGAAGTCTAGGATTTTTACCTTTTTTGAGGTGTCAAAAGAGTATGAAGTCAATATATTAGTTTCTTGTGTCTGAAGATGTTTTTGTATCTTTCAATAACATTCTTGTATATGATGAAACAGATGTTATACAGCAGGACATTATGACAATGTGAAGAAAATCTCTAGAACAAGGCACATCTAGCATGTTTGTCAATGCTTTTCAAAGCATTTTTTAGAACATGTACTGGGCTGTTATTAAGCAGGCTGATTTCAATTTTTTGGGGGTGCAAAGTCTGAGCAGTTCAGTCCTCCTACCTTTTATTCTTTTTTGCATTGCCTCTATGTATAGAATTAGTGATGAAAGAATTTATATACTCCCAAAAACTGTTAGTGTGAGAAATGACAGGAGGGATATTTTGAATTACAAGGTTGTTTTTTGTTTGTATAAATACACATTACACTTTTAAGCTTTTTTATCTTTATGATTGTCGAGTAGGGATAAACATATTTATTTGAAGACAATACTTAAGTGTTACTCTCTAAATGTAGTTTAAAAGAACCACCTACACTTACCACTTCTATTCTCTTTTTAATATCACTGGATTGCAGTGTTCCTGAAGAAGAGCAGACTGTCAGCCCTGAGGAGTGAAGTTGTATTTACAGATTGCCAGTAGCAAAGTGCAAGCTTCCCACAGAGCCCCATATGCTGGTTTTTTAGGAGCCAGCTTTCAGAGACAGTGGCTTAGTTTCTACATATATTTATCTCTCAATATCTTTGAGTGGGCAGTGTGTTGTGGTACAGACTGATCTAAGTCAGCTGTCCACCTTCTCTTTCCCAGTCCTCTGATCCATACATTCCTTTAACTTCCTAATGATAAAGAATCATTCCCATACTTTCTCCTTTGTGTTTTTTGACAGGCATCTACTTAGAAACTGGAACTAATATAGAACATAGGATTATGACTTACTAGCTCTTTCAGCTAATTATATTTGAGATTTTCATAACCCGATCCAATGAGTGTATTTTAGGCTTTTTCTTATGAGAAATGTGGGGTAATCAGTAAGTCTGTTTTACTTATTGTGCTCAACTTTAAAAGTGAGTTTTTAAAATGACTTCATTTTCTCTAACATTTCCCATAAAATCAGCCATACACCCAGAATTCCAGACAACATTAATTAGAATTACAGCCAAACTGAAGTTCTTTTTATATTGCCTCTGAAAAAGATTGTAACCAGAACATTAAAAATAATTTTAGAGAATATTTAGGAATACCCATTTTTGGTAGGCTCTTTTTCTATCTCACATTAGCTAAGAATCTTATTGGAGAATACATACAAAACTGAATGTGCTTTTGGTGCTGTGTCCATGGTTATTAGGATCTGCAAGTTATTGTTGGTATTTCTATTTGTTGAGAAATGATACAGAAATCAAACAAAGTTAATACCATGGGATTGTGTATCTAAAATTAGTTCTTCCCATGAGCCCAGAATGTAGAGATAGAAATCAAATTGGATATCATGCATTTTTATTCCATCTTTTACAGTTATATCCATGTAATGTGAGCATTTGTGTAGTGTGAGCTGATATTGTTGAACTGAGAAAGAATATGGGGTTATTTTTTGTTTTGGAAAACAACAATATTTTAGTTTTATATTGATGCTGAATTTGTTTAGAAGCAGATTTTGTTTTACTCCAAGGTTTTAATCCAAATACTTTGGATTGAAAAGTAACTGACACTAGTTTTCTAAGTCAGATTCTGCAGCTTTAAAATGAAGCTGTCTGAATTACTGATCTGCAGCCCACAGAGTGTGCAATGTGCAGTGCAGGAAACAGCTAAGTGTGCAAAAGAGAAGAAATGTGAATATAGCAATAAACCCAGACATTTTCAGGTCTCTTGCTGCAGCATAGGTCTGTACAGCTGCAGGTCTCTACAGCTTTTGAATACTGTGAGAATTCACAATATGGTTTGAAAAAAAAAATTATATTTTGAGCATCCTCAGTAAGAGAGAAGTAATAAATGTATAGGAGATAAATTCTGCTGAGAACAAGATAGCAAAGATTTTAGAAATTACAGTGTCTGAAAACCAACATACAGAAGTCAAAAATGTTTTTTTTTCCCAAGATTTGAAGATCAGAAAAAATCAATCAAAATGAAAATAAATGTAAATAGTCTTTAGAGTAGTTTTCCTGTAAATGGAATACAATCGCTTTTAGAATGAAATTCATAAATTACTCCATTCATTGAATTTCATGATTTACCAGGTCCATAAAAAATCTGGAGGAAGAGAAATTACAGTAATGAGAATTTAAACTGTCAGGGCAAAATTTGGCTATGGTTACATTCTAAAAAAATCTGCATATGGTGTGCAGAAAGGTGTATATATAACTTTATTTTTTTCAAATTTTATTCATTCTTTGTATGGGAATAAAGAAAATCTATAATGTGTAAACAAAGTGTTTTGAGTAACATGAAAAATTTTGTCATTTTTTCATTTTTTTACTTTGTACATTTTTCCATCAGACTGTGTTTTCTGCACCTATGCTGAGACCTTAACATGATAAAAATTATTAAATCTGACTAGAAAAATTAAAACTGCTAGACTGAATTAAAAAATAGATAATGCCCTTACTTATTTAGTTTTGAAAAACATTTTCAGATGAACTTGTCATTGCTGAGTGCTGACAATTTTTAGTTTTTGAATGTCCTGTGTCTCTACCATCTGATCAAGGAGGAATGTCATAACTGTTAATTTGATCCCCCTCTTCCATTATTTAAATGGTAAAGCTATCAAGTCTATATTGTAGAACATCAAGATATACATTTCGTAGTACCAAAATCATTAAAGTTTAACAATAATTAATTACAAATGTATCTGAAACTTTAATCTGTGAAATATAAGCCCATGTGAAATGATGGCCAATGAAAATTATTCACTTCCTTGGAGCTCTGTAGAGTCTCACTTTACTGCAGAATCAGGATCTTGCTGTTTCAGCAATTTCCTGTGAGTTTGTTGTGAGTTTGGGAAGTCAGCACCATAATTTTCAGTGAATGTCACTGAACCTGACTTGAGGAAATGGTAATAATGCTGCTCACTAGTAGGTAAGTGAATTGTACTTAATGGACACATGTGTCAGAAACTTTTTTTCCAAATTATAATATGGAGCATTTTATGGTCAGTGGCACAGGCCATGATTAATTTATTATATGAATTTTACCCTAGAGAGACAAAATGACAATTAATTTTCTCTTTCATGCTTCTTCCTTAATTTTTTCTCTTTCTTTGAATGGAGCACAAGCCTTGAGCATGTTATCTTTTTTTGCATGCATTGATATTTTATTCACAGAATATGGATATATATACCAGTATTGTATTTATTGGGCATCTATTATTTATTTATTATATTTTATTGTACATCTATGGTTTATTAAATACTTTAAATAAAAGGTATTTAACATGATACAGGGATGTCTAAAAAGGCCTTCAACTGTCAAAATATTTTTATTTTTCTAATAAAAAAACTCATTTAGGATATTAATTTACTAAATTGTAATTAAACTACAAAAATACTTAAAAACCTGTTTTGAAGCAGTTTAAGAGAATTACTTTATTTTCTGATACTTGATAAAATCATGTTAATAAACTACTGTTCTGTTGTGTAATGAAGTTCGTGAAGTTTTCAGATGGTTTTTTAACTTCCTTTCTGTGCAGTGACCATATAGAAACAAATATTGCTTTCCTAGTCCTCAATCCCATTATAATCTCACTAACTTTATATTCTTGTGCTCTTCAAGAAGATCTGTGCTTTTGAAGATCTATCCAGCAGTTAAATTCAGAAAGTCCATAAGTTTTAACTGCATGAATAATTTCCAGACTGTGTTAATAGGTTTTTTTTTTGGTGGGCATGTGGCACGCTTCCACCTTTGGTGTTTAGGTAACACCTGTAAACCAGGCAAAGTCTCTAAACTGCGTTTTTCATAATTTTCTAGCCAGATGATTGTAATTTTTTAATGAAGTTCATAACCAGAAGAGATTAGTATTAAGGAATACAAATATTGGAGAAGTTACACAATAAATCACATCTAAAAGGTTTTAAGTGATGCTGAAAAAGCCCCTGTAATTCACTTTGAAATTAAATTGCTTAATGGAATTCTGGGTCTGAGACATAAAAATGTATTACATTTATCAAGAAACCAAAGTTGAAAATATAGAGTGCTAGAAACTGGAAGTAGTAGGTGATTTAGTAATATGATCCACATATTCAAATAGTTAGTACCTGGATGTCAGAAAAAGTGTGACTTGCCAGAAGGCACTTAGTCATCCAGTGAATCCATTAACAGCACCATTTGGCAAGAAATGGAAATTTTCTCTAACACTGTCATATCATATCATCTGAGGTGCATCATTTACTTACAGACTGGCACTCTTATTTGTTTAATATGGTGTCTATGAGCTTTTCAACTACAAGGAATAAAAATATTCACAAAATCTTGCTAATGACAAGGTATTATTAATGTTATGCTGGCTTCCTGCCTTCTTTGTATTATGACATCTTTTGGAAGTCATATTTCAAAATCTATGAATGTAATTAACATTTCCTGTTTCCAGAATTGTCCAGATATCCACATCCTATTCTTTGGTTCAGTTTAGAAAACTTGGTATGATTGTTTGGAAAGCTAAAATACATAAACCAGTCAGACTTAAGGAATGCAAACAAGAAATCAGGTATTGCAAGTATTTAATCATTGAGCTCATATCAGGATTCTAAAATTGAGTGGTAACAACAGTATGTAATTAAGATTCTCATGTATGTACGTGTTTGCCAGGTCAAGACCTAGCAGGAGGGAGAAGATTGGCACATCATTTCAGAGTCTGTTAAATTTAAAGTAGGATTGAAAGCTACATCTTGGGAAAGTTCTGCTAGTGCTGCAGTGCCAACAGAAATGTGCAATATTTTTAAGGGTAGCAGCTCATATTGTATGCCTAGAAGAATACACATTTTGCCCTTAAAAAGTTAAACACTGATAGCAAAATGTGCAACTGTATTTCAAAATCGGAAATTACTGAAATTGCACTAGATCTCTGTGGCTGTTGATCCAGAAGTGATTGGTATTTTTGTGGTTTAATTTCTCTTAGCTGCTTGAGTTTTATAATTTTGAAGGAGTGTGGCCTACACTATCAAATTCTTCCATCTCTGGCAGCAATTATAAAAATGTTTAAGGTTCTAATCATCCCTGTTACATGTGATAGTTCATGTATTTTTCCCTGACACTACTTCATTTCAATATTTTTTTTCCAGATAAAGGCTTATATTCATATAATTCAGGTAAATTTTCAGCATGCCAGAAATGCTTATTGCTTCCATATATGTGCAAAATTTAATTTGATATTTTATTGGTGTGCTTGTGCTACCTATTGTGCAGATACTAAATTGCATAAAAGTTCTTTGGCTTTTCTTGTCTGCTTTTCAGTAATAAGACATTTGTTGGCTTTCTTTCTCTATTCTAAATGTCTCAGTATTGGTATTGGAGCAATGTTGCAACACCATACTTGCTTTGCTTGCCTTTATTTTAGGTAGAGCTATGGTAGGAAAACTGTAGTGAGCCTTATTAACTATACTAGGAAAATGCTATCTAGCTTTAACTGGATTAAAAGAAGTGCTATTACATTACAGCTATTTGAGAACTAGTGTAAGTATTTTTAGAATACAGACATGGGGTAAGTGAAGTACTGGCAAAATCAGTATTTACACTGATATGTATTTTTACAGTTTCTTGTTGATATAAATCCTCATTACAAATCCAGCTCTATCTGAGGAGTTTGCCTTAATTAAATATAAGTAAATTAATAATATTCAGTTTTTACCAACTTAAATTTTGTAGTGCATTTCATTTGGGACATTTTGCAGTTTTTGCAGTTTTAATTATTGGAATCTCTTTGAGAATTGGTTCAACTAATTATCTTTTAGTTATGTTTAAAAAGGAAACTCACATTGTTATGAAAATAGATCCATACCATCATGGAGGGAAACAAAACCCCCTTAGGGCAGAACTTTCTTGAGAGAAGTACTAATAAAATCCATTTCCCATTACATCTAATGTCAGTCTCCCATATTTCTTCTTCTCCTTTCTCTCCTGAAATAATCCCACATTCTTCTCATGCTTTACAATATCTTCACAAGGGGAGAGACCAAATTTGGTGTGGCATCTGTGAGCCTGCATACACATGGATTAGCTGCAAATTTTAGCTGGATAAAGTTTGTTTTTGATTAAGGACTTCCAATTTGTCTCTTCTATCCAGAAGTTTTATCTCTCTCTTATCTTTCTCATCTGTCCTATTCTAACCATTTTCAAAGACCTGTAGGTATTTAATAGAATTTGTTATTTATACTCCTCTGTCAGTGTAGCTGTAGTTTGTTGAAAGCCTCTAAACCCCACAATTATGTGCAGGATGATAAAGTGACAGACTGACATGGAGACAGCAGGACTGCATGAGAAATTAGCTCACACTAAGGACCCTTGGGCACAGGCTGGATGAATATCAGAGAGCAAATTCTTAAAACAGTTGTTATGAGACTCTTTTGGGGGTGCTTATATGTCAGCTCTGAACACAGAAGAAATACAGGCAATGCTAAGTGACTTTAAGTGGTTGTGAAGGCCTTCTGTGAGCTCCAGGGAAGGAGGTGCAAGCATGCTTCACCAGCCTTGGTTGCCCCAGGGAGTCCACAAAACCTTGTAAAAGCTTCCTGCATTGTAAGAGACAGGATTGGGAGCCTGGTCTGCTTTCTTTTTCCTTTTTTATTTTTTCCAAGAAAAGCACAGGATTCCTGAGGCATAAATTTGGCACTTTCTTTTGTATTTAGGCTGATGCACACTAATTTTATTTCTCATTCTATCCCCTGTCCTAGTTCATTTTGATAACTGTGTTGGTTGGTCATATGTACTTTAGTAGAGCTTTGAAACTCCTATCTTAGTCTTCTCTTGAGGTCTATCATAAATGTCTGCAGGGAAAGTATTAAGCACAGAAGGTATTTTGTATTATTTCCTCTGCATATTAATGAAATTAGGACGAAAAGCTGTGTGCCAACTTCTGTTGTCATATGGAAGGCAGAAGGTTTTTTGGAACCCTCCACAGGTTTTGGTTGCTTTGTAAGAAAATGTTTTTATTTGCATATTGTTTCAATCATCTGGGAGAGTTCCAATTATTTAGAATGTTGTTATGGAGGGAAATGTGATTCTGGTGAAATAGAATCGAATATTCCAGTTGGCAGGGACCTACCACAATCATCGAGTCCAAGAGCCCAATCATTCAGTGCTGACCAAAAGCTAAATATGCTATTAAATACATCGTCCAAATGCTTTTTAAGCATGGACAGGTTTGGGAAAACCAAAGAATATTCTGTAAACATTTTTTCAATTGTGCCCGTATGATTTTTATTTAGAAGTTGTTAAAGCTTTCCATGGCCACCAACACTGCATCCCATGAAAAATTTACAAAAAAATAACTATTTCACTAATGAAAATGAATGAAACACCTCATTTTTTTCTTTACATTACTTCATCCCTGAGGATGAAAAATGGAAGTTTTTATACTAAGAAACTACTGTATTATAAATTCCTTTTCCATGTAATAGAAAGTAAAAATGCAAATAGTAAGAAATTAAATAATTAAATAGAAAGTACTTGCTAAATTGAAATTAAAATAATGGTCCTAATGGTTTTTAGGTGACAGGATTTCTCCCCAACCCTGAAAGTGCTGTGAACTTCCAGTTCTGCTGTGCACGTGTTCTCACAGAGCTGTCATGAGACCAGCTGGGTGAGGTGGTAGCCTGAGCAGCATTGCAGGGAAGGAGTGGAGAGGTGTGGAAGGGCAGGAGGATGCTGAACTTTGGCAAGTTCTGATGGGGAGCTTTTCCAGTGTCCCCAATATAAACTCTCCCCTGAAAAGTTTTATTGATAGCTTAAGGCTGTTAAACCCAAACTTGCTAAATGGAATTAAAAAAATAAATTTATTTCCCTGGGGCTATGCTGAATTAAGGCATTTTTGAGGATTACAGTAGCATGGGATCTATTTTGCCTTCAGTCCATAACTGTAATAATTTTTAATTTGGGTGGAAGGGATTTGAAAGTCTGTATTTACCATCTATTACTGCTGGGTTATCAGACAAAAGGTGAATAATACCTCCAAAAAACATTTATAAATAAACTACTTCTAGTGAATGGCATCAAAGAAAAAGTTAACTACAGGCAAACCATTGGCACCAATGCATTCATTTAATGTATACAGTATCCTGGAATATAAGATTTTTACTGAATTCTGAATTTATGTAAGAATGGACTTAAACTCCTTGCTCTTGATTTTTGGACCATATTTTATAATGTAAATGTCAAAGAGTTTAAGATATTAACTAAATACTAAATAACAGTTTCATTCACAATATTAATTTGCAATAATTTGTGAGAGTCTTCAAGTGTCCCATTTCACAGACAAGATATGAATTGTTGTTTCTCTTTTTTGTAATCAGTGGTCCAAATTACTTAATGAAGTACTACTTTGAAAGACATGGCTAAGGTGGGACATGTCTAAATCTTCACATTTACATTGTCAATAGATTAAAAAGAAAAGTACCATCTAAAATTAATATAAAGCAGGTGAAATTACTCTTGCAAAAACTCCAAGAAATATTAAACTAATCTGCTAGCAATTATACTGACATTAGAAATACTTGCTTCAATAAAAGGTTTTGACCTGTGCACTTTCTAGTTTGTTCCATTTCTGAAGTTAATGGAAGATGTTTTAAATATGTATAATATGATTTCTTTGCAGAAATTATGTATTCCAGGCAGCAGTTCTTGACATTACACATTTAATTGACATAGCTTTGCTTTCCTTTCCCCTTCCTGAAAGAACTGATTGCCAAAGATAAAACCAAATCATTAATTCTGCTTTAAATTTCTTCTGACATCTTTACTATAATTTAAATTTACATTTGTAAGAAGCTGAAAAATATTACTTAAACACTGGTTTTTTTTCAATAGGTTTAAGTCTGTAAAACCAGACATAGCTTAAGTCTGCTTAAAGTTCTGGTTAGCTCTTGTAGCAGCTTGAGGAGATAGAATGGATGATCTGAGCTGAACAAGCTTCATATCTCATTTTACAGATCAAGCTTTCATATTTAAGGATGTCAGGTGTTACAAGAGACTCTCTTCTTTTCAGTAGCAAAGACAGGTTGAGAAATCACTGAAATCTGATTATTCCCTTGCTTTTACTCTTTTTCTACTCCCATCCTTTGGGCAGGTCTCAGTCCTGGCCCATTCACTTTCTCTTGCACTGGCTCTTCCCTGAAGCTCGGATCTCTAGATCCTGGAAGATGATGTGGAGCTGAGGTATTAGGAGATTCTGGAACAGGTGGATGTGTCTTGAGAAGACAGAGAGAGAGAAAGAGAGAGAGAACCCTGTCCTTTATGCCTGTGCTCTGTTGAAGTTTAATCTCTCTTTTCTGCCAGATGTATCCTGTGACTACAACAATATATAATTTTAGCTACACAGCTGGGAAGTGTAGAGCCCACTGTGACAACAGCTGACTATTTTCATCCTCAAAGATGCAAATATCTCCTCCTGAATACAGAATATGATATTCTAAAAATATGTTAAAGCAGATGCACTTAGCTGTAAATATAAACATAAATAAAAAGCAACCTCAGTTGTAATTAATTAGATTCATTCATAAGAATGAATTAGTTGATGAGTAAATGACATCTATTCAAATCATAGTTGATTCAGCCTTTTTACATCTTTCATGATGAAAACCTTTCCAATCAGCCACGTGATGAGCATCAGCAAACTCAATTGCCCTCATCTTCCCATGCCACAATCCCCTCTCTGATAGTTCCTGAGTAACATTCATTGCATCTCTGCACAGCAGCCACAGACCCACTGCAAGATCAGTGTCAGGGCTACCCAAAGACAGAATCCCACTGCTCTGCACTCCCTTTGGGGGCTTCTGCCTTTCAGGTCCCAGCCAAAGCCCAGCCAGCTAGTAGGGCTCTCTTGCTTAGTGCTTGGTCACAAACATTGTCCTCTCTTAATGGACCTGTATTTGAATCAGTGAAGAAAGCAGACTAATCCCTCTTGCTCACTGACACTTGTATCACTACACCATTAGAGGCTTCTCCTGAAAATGGCAACAGGGTGGAATGGATGCTTTCTTTGGGGAAAAAAAAAAAAAGAGAGAGACTGGGTCATTGTAATACTATACTTAAGAAAACAGAGGAAGTTGAAACCTTTTCCTTCATTTCTGCCCTCATCTTCTAGATTTTCTTGAATGCTAATTGTCATCACTCGCTTGTAATTTTTTGTTTTAGAGAAAGACTACTTGTTATTTCTTATACCCTACCCATTGTAGCATAGCTATTTCTAAAATTTTATAATAAATGGAGCTTCCATATGAGAATTGCATGACTTCCTGTGAACTAATTTTGATTTCCTATTTGTGGGGCAAGCATCAACCTTTAGTTCAATTGAATAAAGACAATTAAAATTTCTTTAATGAAATTGCATAATGTATTGGCAGGCTAAATTGTTTTCTAAGAATTAGTACATATCACACTTACACCATTTTTTAGTTGAATGAGTTTTAAACTGAGAAATTTTTATCCTCAAAGAAATAGTCTGCAGTCTAGATTACAAATTCATACACCCACGTTTTAATTGCTGCAGCGACTTCTGACTTCTCATAAAAGGCACAGAAGAAATAGAAAATATACAAACAAAAACAGCAGGAACAATCAGAAATTTGGAAAGGTTCGCATGTGTAAAAGAACCAAAGAATGATATTTCAGCTCAAAAAAATGCAAACCAAAGAGATAACTCTAGCGGAAAACAGAATGCTGATTCATGTTTCTCAGAACACAAAAGCTTGGAGAGCATTGTTGGAAATGAGATAATGTAAATAAAGTATAGGGAATTTGATATCACATAATGCATACTCCCAACTGCAGAATTTACTGACATAGAATATTACAGAGGCCAAGAGAATACTGTGGCTAAAAATGAAATTATATGAATTTGTGGAGAATAAGTTGATTATTTATTGTAAACAGGATGGTTTAGGAGAAGTCTCAGATCTTGTAAGCACACTTTGCTAAAGAAAGACCTTCCACTATCCTCTAGTGGGTAGGTAAACAGATGTTCAACAGTCTAAAATGACAGCAGTTCTTGTAATTCAAATAATTTCTAAAGTTTTTTTAAATTGAAAACTCTTCATTTTTGTCAAAACCACTCTCAGTACACGATCTCCCAGTTTTTTGCTGGGAAAGGAGGGTAGACAGCCTTCTGTGCCAGTTGCTCAGATAGAGTGTTGAGACTGCTTTGTCCTGGGCCTCTTCAGGTTTACTCCAAGTTTTTTATTGATATTTTTGTGTCTACATTTTCCAAAAAATTGTCCTGAGGCAGGAAAAAAAAATCTTGCATGTGATTGGAGGTGTGGTGACAATTAAAGTTTCTGCGTTCTAATTACCCATTTTTTAGATGGTCAGAAAGTTAAAATAGACACACCATCTTGCTGAAAAACAGGGATTTTTTCACATTTAAAAGAAGTAAATGAATAATTATCAGTCACATGCCAGTGTTTAACCCTGATATCAGCAATTAAATACTGTTTTAAATATGCCACAGAAGACTGAAGTAAATTTAGGACGAACAAAACTTGCATATTTACTTTTCCTGTGTGACCTACATTTGGGTTCTAATTGTGGAAGTGGAATCTGCTTTTGCCAACTCAGCTCTAGATATTTTGGCAGGTATACATTTAATAGTTTGCTTGTGTTCCATGGCACACTACATGTGTGACGCTGCCTTTTCTCCCGATAATCCTTATTAAGAACTTGAAGAATGTACTACATGCATTTAATATTATTGCTATTAATAATCTTTCTGTTATTCAGAGACTTTGGGGAGGGATGGTGTCTTGTATATGAAAACTTGGAATATGAACATTGTGATACCAGTTTCTGTACAGAATGAATACAAATATCTGTGTATATGGAATGAATTTAAACTGTATGAAAATATTTCATAAGAGCAATATTGTAGAGATGTATTTCATCATTTCATTTTATATTACATTAAAGATTTAGCTGAAATAATTGGTGCAGTCATAGATGTTCGGCAGTTATAACATGAATAATTACCTTTATATGCTGATATTAATGCTTCATTGTATAGTATGAATTCCATACATTAATTTATGTATTATTGATAGAGGATAGTTTTAGCTTACAGGAAGGAAGATGATACATGTCTTTTCTTTTTCCAGGATCCAAAAGAATCAGTGACAGCGAAGTCTCTGATTATGACTGTGATGATGGAATTGGTGTTGTTTCAGGTACTGATGTTTGAATTTACTTCTCCAAGTTCAGTAGAAATATTTCTGATTTGTAATTTGTTATGAATTTTGCAATGTTTTCTGATTAAAAATAAGTGGAACTTAAGTATATATTTTTTAAGAGATGCAAAAGTAAATATCATGCATAATCTCAAAAATTACTAATGGGGGAAAAAAAGTCAGTGTGTGAATGTTCTCATTGCTTTTATATAATGATACAAATAGCATAATGGTAGTGTCATTCATTTTTAATGAATGTCAGAAATGTTAATTTCTTTTTTTTTTTGACAGGCATATGTTGGTATATCCTGTAAAATTTCATGTTGGAATAATAACACTACCAAAGGTCTGAAACATGAACATTTAAGGCAGGATAGGAGATAGCAGATAATCTGTTTCACTAAGTATTGGAATTGAGCCTATTTGAGAAAAAAGTTGTCATGTCAAAGAGTATGTCTCCCCTTCTAAGAGAAAAGATAACACCAGATTAAAAAATATTTATATCTGGAAACAATAAAGCACAACCATATGCTTTTCATTACTACAACAGAGAATATATTTAAGATTATAGAATCCAGGACACTTTTGAGTTGGATCAAGTCCAACTGCTAGAACTGGAAAGTTCGCTATTAAACCTTGCCCCTCAGCCACATGTCTTTTAAAGACCTGCAGGAGTGGTGACTCCAGCCCTTCCCAGCCTGTTCCATTGCTGGACAGCTCTTTCAGGAAGATTTTTCCCCAGTATCCAACCCAGAGGAGGCAGCTGTTCTGCCTGTAACCAGCACCGAGGGCTGCTGCTGTCAGCACAGATTGGGGTACTCCTCTCAGTGTATGTTCTATTGCCCTGCTGCTCTTCTGAGATTTTTAACACTCAGGGTTTCCTGTGCTAGACCGTTTCTGGTTCTCTTGGGTGAGGTCCAGCTCCAGTGTTAGACAGCGGGGTTTGGGAAAGGCTGAGCAGTATAATCTGTCTGGTCCACAGCAGCTGTGGGAGCGTGATCCGCTCAGGTCGGTCAAAGCCTGTTCCTGCCTCGCAGGCACCCATCAGCATATGGGGTACAGGATCTGCTGCTGGAGGCTAAGGAGGAGAGACAGGAAAGAGGAATGAGAGCAATACAGCTCACCTTGGAACTGAGAGCAAATAAAAAGAGGTGAGGTAGGCAATCCTGAATATTGCAAGATGCCTGTAAAATTTCATGTTGGAATAATAACACTACCAAAGGTCTGAAACATGAACATTTAAGGCAGGATAGGAGATAGCAGATAATCTGTTTAAGTATTGGAATTGAGCCTATTTGAGAAAAAAGTTGTCATGTCAAAGAGTATGTCTCCCCTTCTAAGAGAAAAGATAACACCAGATTAAAAAATATTTATATCTGGAAACAATAAAGCACAACCATATGCTTTTCATTACTACAACAGAGAATATATTTAAATTATAGAATCCGGGACACTTTCAAGTTGGATCAAGTCCAACTGCTAGAACTGGAAAGTTCGCTATTAAACCTTGCCCCTCAGCCACATGTCTTTTAAAGACCTGCAGGAGTGGTGACTCCAGCCCTTCCCAGCCTGTTCCATTGCTGGACAGCTCTTTCAGGAAGATTTTTCCCCAGTATCCAACCCAGAGGAGGCAGCTGTGCCGCCTGTAACCAGCACCGAGGGCTGCTGCTGTCAGCACAGAGTGGGGTACTCCTCTCAGTGTATGTTCTATTGCCCTGCTGCTCTTCTGAGATTTTTAACACTCGGTTTCCTGTGCTAGACAGTTTCTGGTTCTCTTGGGTGAGGTCCAGCTCCAGTGTTAGACAGCGGGGTTTGGGAAAGGCTGAGCAGTATAATCTGTCTGGTCCACAGCAGCTGTGGGAGCGTGATCCGCTCAGGTCGGTCAAAGCGTGTTCCTGCCTCGCAGGCACCCATCAGCATATGGGGTACAGGATCTGCTGCTGGAGGCTAAGGAGGGGAGACAGGAAAGAGGAATGAGAGCAATACAGCTCACCTTGGAACTGAGAGCAAATAAAAAGAGGTGAGGTAGGCAATCCTGAATATTGCAAGATGGTGTGAAGCCAAGTATTGATCAGTCTGGACATTTAGTGAACTATCTAATTATACGAGTTGGCCTAGTCCTGCTTTAAAATCTATTACCAGTCTGAGATGCATTTCTGTTTTGTCTACATAATCATGCTTTTATTTCCAGGCTATTTCATGGTTAGCTCATAGGCTGTGCTTAATTTTTGACCCTGGTATGTTACTATTCCATGCTATGCGTCTTGCACTTACTTTTTCTTTATTTTTACAATAGTAGACAGCTTGTAAATTTTATGAAAAAGCCCTTTTTATAAACGGATAAAATTTTACAGACTTTATGATATAAACAGGGCAAGTCATATTTGTGCTAAGGTTCCAGGAGTTTTACCAGATTTAAAAAAGAACACTAGGCCTGCAAAACCACTAAAATTTCTGTGTCCCTTAAAACATTTATCTTCAAACAGTAACAGGCTATTTGTTCAGATTATTGCGTTAATTAAAAATCTATTACGGCAAATTTACAGCTTTTTTATATTCCCACTCCCCTGTTTCCTTTCTTACAGTCAGAACACAGGAAGGACAGATAGCCAGTGGTGTGAAGTACCGGAACCAAAGAGGCAGCCATCCTCAGAAGCCCTTTGTTGCTATTTACTGTACTTTCAGTCTTTGATGAGCTTTCTGTCTGTGATTAGTAGTCTCTAAGGCATTCAAATTGCCTGTCCTCCCAAAAATAAGGGCTTTCATATTGCTGCGAATCAGTTAAATTAAAAATGTATCAATCTCATTTAGGAGCTTAAAAATAAAGGTAGGAAATAACCGGATTTAATGGATATATTTCTAGAGTGCCCAGTATAGCATCATTTTGAAAGTGATTTTTTTTCCTGTCCTGGAAAAAGGTACCAAGTTTTGCACAGTTTTTTTAGCAGGTGCTTGAATATCAGCAGGATTCTTATGAAACACCTAGGTTTACAAATTTGATTCAATAAACCTATCTTTTGACAACTTGTAAAATGATGGTCTTTACAGTTGAGTGAGCCTACTTCCCTTACCTGAGTTTCTGACATACCTTTAGTTTTTTAGGATCTTTAAGCTATTGAATTTTTGCTGAACAATTCTACACCTTAGTTGCATTTTAATTCAGCCTGGCTCTGTGGATAGGAAAATTTGATAGCTTTTAGGTTTTGAAATATTAATTTAGTGCCTTACTTTTCTTTTTGTGCTGCTACCACTATGTTTGTAAGTCTTCTGGTTTAGTCGTCTTACCCTCCACTCTCCTTATTCCCTCAATTTTTTTAAGTTGCTCTGTTTGTAGACTCATCAAAATCTTTGTTTAAATATGCACTATTTGCATGAAACCATTTGTCTCTCTTTCTTTGCTTCCTTTCTTACGTACCCCAGTTCTTTCATTTTGTATTTTCAGGTTTTATTTAACATGACACTTTGCTCTTCTTCTGTCTGCTATATAAATAGTGCATTACACAAATTAAGCTTGCCAACATCTTTCAAGTATTCTCAATGATCCTTTCCATAAAATTAATTCCTAGTATCACACCTGTGAACTAAAAAAACCTTTAAGAAGAAAAAAAAATATCTCTTTGCTCCTCTTCAGTTTACTTTCATTCATAATGGTTGACTAGATGTCCTTTAAAGTTCCCTTCCAGTTCAAACCATTCTGTGATTTTATGACCTCTCGGAAAAATTATTTACCAAATCTATCACTTCTTGTGGCATGGATCTGAGCCTGCTTAGATAAATGTAATAAACTTCAGTCTGTTGTTTCTGTCAACAGGAAAGGCCTTTAAAAAATAGTGATAAACAGATGGAAAAACTTCAGTGTCTTTTTTTCTGGCTACACATGTATTCTCCAACAGTAATTGTTACAAAGGGTTATAGCATATTACATATTTTAAAAGTGAATTTTTACTGGATTCTAAAATAGCTCTCTTCAAATATAATGTACATTCATCTTGGAAACGCTAGAATAGTCTCTATTAATATTTTATCTTTGCTGGCATTAATCTTACCATAGGATAGTGGAATGAGCACAATTCTGGTTATGTCTAGAGATTGGTTATACATAGCTCTCGAACAATTTAAAGCATTTATTTTGCTGTCCTGAACAATAAACCTTGGCCCTCAAAGTTGTCTGCCACCAGAAGTTCTTTGTGGGAGTACATAAGCATCTACACCTGCCCTTTGGAATGCTCTTACATCCTTTTTAATAAAAGCTCTACAGTACTTTTATATTGATTTTTTTAATGCCAGAAATGTTTAAAAAACATCATTTATATTCTAACAATGCATACAACACAGTGAAAGGCAGGTTGGCTTTTTGGGTGGGTTTTTTTTTCATTCTAGTGTCCAGAGTTAAGCATGCATTGCAGTTAACAAATTAAAGGAATATGGACTATAATTTCTAAATAGTTTTCTTCCCAGATACTTTCTGGTGTATGTTGAACCTAGGGAATACAAGCAGCCTATTGAGTCTGACTTTATGAACAGAGACATGTATTGTCAAGACCATTTAATCATAAAATTCTCACCTATTGTTTTTGTAACACTAAAATGTTAAGTAAGATAATAATGTTTAAAATTCAGGTCTACACCAATATCTCATCTGCATTACAGCAGATTATGTGTTATGAAACACTTGGAATCTGAGATATGTTTCAACAGAAGCAACAAATGAATCATGGAAGAATGTAGGCAGTGGATTCTACATAGACTGCATTGCAAGTCTCTATTATAGAGAAGAGCTTTTCTGAGTAAAAGAATGCAGTCTCCAGATTTGAGAAGAAAAACATTTATAGTGATAAGTTTTTTATCATTATGCAGAAGATAGCTGTATGTTTCAGGAGGAAATAAGAATACAAAGAAGATATTTATTCAGAGGATGGTTAGGTCCATGTGAATTAGGAAAAAATAGTAACTATCAGTACAGAAGTTATTACTGAACCTTCAAAAATATTTCTGTGTTTGAAGAAGAACAAAAAGAAATTATCCATTTTTGCTTCACCTCTCAAAACACCTGAGGAATCCTTTGTTCAAAAGAATGCTTTCACTGTCATGTTGCAGCCTTTGCTGTAGAGGAAATGTGTTTTTCTCTATTTGCTGATAACATGAGCTGAATTTTTATTCCTGAATCCTGTGATGATTGCTTCTCAAAGCAGATGCAGAAAACACACTTTGGTTACAGATTGAAACCAACTGCCTATAGAAGGACATCTTACAGCATTAGCACATAGAGTGGATTACTTCTATCCCTACTAAAATACAGATTTCATTGTATTACCAGATTACCAGCTACCCTAAATGGTAGCCCGTAGTGACCCAAAAGCCCAGTAACTTCAGATGTAAACACTGACAAGGTTTTTATTTTTTTGCATGTTGATACCAAGTGCCCTGCTCCAAAATCTGTTCTTTCTGGGCTCTCTCTTGATTTAAGAATGTTAGTCTGTGTATCATAAAAACCCCCCTTCCAAACTAAAATTCAAGCCATGTTAAATACTCCTTATGCTGACTGCCTAGATCATTGGATCTTTACCCATTTTTTTTCCTTTCAAACAAATAATTTATATATTTTTTACAACTTTTTGCCTGAAGGTCTTTACACATTATTATAATTCTTCAAGCTTTTCTTTAATTTATAGTTTTCTTTCTTAATATATGCTTTCCATTTTACATGTTTATTCTCTTATTTAAATTTTGAATGTAATACTTTTATTATTCAAAAAAATAAAGAAATTCTTCAGTATCATTTCCTCAGCTGACAAATCATCTTTCTCTTCAAAGCATTCTCTCAATGCTTTTCTTTAAACTAGTCAAAACTAGTCAAGACTATTTTTAAATATAAGCCATATTACCCCATTTTGAAAGTAAAGATGTAACTTGATTCAAGTTTTATTTTCAGATTATTACTAATTATCAATAGCACTCTCTTTGAGGAAAGTTAAGGAAATATGAACTCGGTGTGTTAGTTTATATTTTGCTACAGTCCTATATCTGTGGAGTGACAAAGGCATTAACAAACAATGAAAATTGCAATGATGTTGCATTCCTATCAGAGATGCTTTTAGTGAATACTTCTCACAAAGGGGGTCACTCGCTGGGGCGGGTTGCAATTGTGGTAATTTAGAAGAGCACTTCTAAAAAGGAAATGTAGCAATAAAGACAGATAAATTCCAATCAACAGTGTGAAGAGGAGGCTGATTGAGGGGACTTGCTGGACAGATGCAAATATACACGGATGAGTGCTTAACTAAGAAGAAACATTTTTATAGTACCTGTGGTGGTTTGGTTTGTTTTTTTGGTTTTTTTTTTTTTTTTTTTCCCCCAAGCTTTGCATGTCAAGCACTGAAAACTCAGCAAGGTCTAGTTACTGTTTGGGAATGCTTTTCCATAAGAAAAGAATTGTCTCAAGTGTAATGGGCCTATAAATACAATTAGTGCTGTAGAGCTAAATATACCTGTGAGGAACTGAGTTGCTATGCAGCAAGTAACCAGTTGTTCCTGCTGTAATGTTACTGGTTCCTTTCACTGTACATTCATTCTTCCCACATTTGCAGAATAATATTTAATACAAAAAAATTCTCCAAAGCAATTCATAATGTATCTCCAACTTATAAAGTATTCAGATATCAATAATTCAATTTGTTTGATCAGTGGCTGTCAGCAATTTTTTCAGACGATATCTAAATTCTTCATTTAGATGTGCAAATCACCCCAGAAGCTGAGCACATTTGTATGAAAGAACTGAACTCTCTCTAAAGTGCCCATATGTGAAATGTTGGTATGTTAAGCATTTCTGGCAATTTGATTATATAATTGTTTTTAATTAGTGCTTGTTTAAAGCCCAACCACTGTGAGTATTAAAAAGTTAAATATCTGAAAGCTTGATGTTTCAATCAAATACAGATGTTAAAGTGGAGAAAACATCACTTAACATCAGTGTCAGAAACAAGTCAATTATGTTGCCTGTGATGAGCAGCCATTCCAATACTGCCTTTCTAGAACAGTTTTCATACTAAGAGTTTCTTTCAAGTAAATCAAGCAGCAAGGCATCTAAATTAAAATCTTCATTAGTACACTTCTGTTAATTCTTTTCAGGGCTATTTTAGGGATGTTGATGTGAACCTAATATTTGGAAGTTTGTGATTTTCTGCAATTTTGGACCTGAAAGATTCATAATTTAATAGCAATTCAATCATTGGTATTTACTGAACATGTACCCTGCATAGCATAATATTAGCACAGTACAGCTATACTGTGTGGATTAATATTTTAAGTCAAATATATTAATAGTCTCTCTTAAATCAGATAAAACTAAAACTTCAGGTCTGAAGAAGCTGTATTTAGTGTGCTTTGTAAAATCCCTCTTTTCATATGTGTCAGTTTTTAATGAAACCTTCCCATGACAGAAGAAGGTGGTGGCATTGCAGTTGTCTTTGTCATGTGTCTGTCTTTTAGGTGTCTGCAGCTCACAGTTGTTTACCACTGATTATCTCTACACTGATTATCAGGTTTTGTGTACTCTCTATGTTGATTTAAGAGGCTTGCCATAGTTATAGAGCCTTTGATTCTATGGTAATGACTCAATATTTATAGCTCCAAGCAGGATAATATTTATCCTATTTTTACTACTGCTATAAATATCTGCTTTGCTCAATAGCAACTCATTGGTCACACTGCCCTTATGACCTATCTTTTCTGTCTATAATTTCTTTACAAAAGAAAATGTTTTTTACTTAACTTCTCTAACCTTATTTCCAGGATGTGCAATAGTTTTTGAAATTGGAAGTTAAATTATACCTATAGTACAGGCAGTTAAATCAGAGCTACATTAACTTTACAAAACTGAAGGATAACTTTGAAATCACCTCATTAACCCAAGTTAGAGGGTTATCTTACTTAAACAGTTGCTTTTCAATGGTATGGCCTGTTGGAAAAAGAGGAGTTTGTAATTATAATTATTTTTGTTTTAGACAAATAAATTATAAATGACATTTTTTTGGCAACAGTATTATTAGACAACATTAATCTATTTCTTTGATCACAGCTAAAACCCTCTAGTTTTCTTAAAAAAAGTAGCAAAAATTTATCAAAATTTAGCTAAATTGCTAGGAATGCTGATTGTTTCTGCAATTGTTATTGTCATAAGGAAGCAGTACCATTGTTAGTTACCAGAAAGCACTGCATGACTACCTCAAAACTAATGTAAAGCACATATTTGATCAGGACTAGACTTGACAATTAATTACAAAGTAATATATTTTGTTTTATTGCAACAATACAGCTCATTTTATCTGCAATAACAGATTAGAGCTGGAAAAGGCTTTTTGTTCCAAAGTAATTAATTTGTTTCTATGTGCAGATTTAATAAGTTCAATAATTTTGATTTTCTTGTTCTCGCTTCTAGGTTTTTTTCATCTTTTTTAGCATTTTTTAGAATTTTAAAGGAGGCTTTTGTTTGTGTTTTGTTAATTGATTACTTTGCCCTTCATTATGTTTATTCACCTAGAAAATCTTACAGTATTTCTCATTCCCCTCATATTTTGAGGTACATACTTCTGTATATACCAAATTTTATATAAACTGCTGATTTTTTCAAAGGATTTACCTATTTCTTCATCTTACTACTCTACATTGTTTTCCATCTCCAAATGCAACAAATTATCCTTGTGTATGGAGAATACAAAAATCATCTCTATGTTTTCTGTCAATAGATATGCATTATTAGGATAATATGACAATATTTCTCTCTGTTCCTGTACTGTAAATAATGGGTTTTTTAATTTCACTATCTGGATGTTTATAATAATTTGCTGCTCATTTATGTCTGGTGGATTGACCCTGGCTAGGTGCCAAGTGGCTGCCAAAACTGCTCCACCACTGCCCTCCTGACCTGGACATGGGAGAGAAAATATAACAGAAGGCTTGTGGTGGAGATAAGGACAGGAGGGGATCACTCCCCATTATGGTCATGGGCAAAACAGATGACCCAGAGAAATTATTTTATTGCCAATCAGAGTAGGATAATGAGAAAATAATCCCCTAAAATTTTAAAGCTTTGCCTCGATCCCTTCTCTCTGGTCTCAACTTCACCTCTGGTTCTCTACCTCCTCCCTCTCAGCGGCAGGGGGAGATGGGAATGGGGGTTGCAGTCAGTTCATCACATGTTGTCTCTGCTACTCCTTCCTCCTCAGGGGAGAACTCTTCAGTCTATCCCTCTGCTCCAGAGTGAGTCCCTCCCATAGGCTGCAGCCCCTGAAAATTGCTCCAGGCTGGGTCCCAAGTCCTGCCAGCAAACCTGCTCCACGGTGGGCTTCTCTCTCCACAAGTCCACAGGTCCTGCCAGGAGGATGCAGGATGGGCAGGATGGGCTGCTGATCTGCTGCAGGATGGTCCACTGCTGTTACTTTAGCTCTTTGACTTCTGGTTAAAGAATTGAAGAGTGTATTGATTTCCAGACTGACTTGCAAAAAATTTATCTCCTACACTTTAGTAGTGAGTGAATAACACCCTGTTTCAAATACAGACAAAATTTCCCCTGTTTTGCCTTTGGTGACCTCAGAATTACGTTGCACTGGCCGCTATATGTTTTGACAGTGCTTATAATAATAAATTTACTTTGTATATAGGGTAAAAGTCGGTATTTCATTACTGACTTCATTAGCTGAAGATACACATTACATGATTTGACTGTGGTGTAGTGAGGAGAGACTATGTCATCCCCAGCTTCATTATATTAGTGCAATGTGATGGTGATGTGCTTTTTTCCCCCCTCCTTTATGTATGCATACCAGATAGACAAAAAGCAGTTTACACCTAAACATAGGAGGAAGAAGTTGTTTACGAATTAGGATTGTTTATATACATCCCTGGATGTAAGGCCATGCAGTGAATATGAGTACTCAGTTGAAAGTATTGAGCATACTTGGAATCATAAAGTGGAATGAATTAATAAGGTTTTGTTTAGGTCTTAATGAACATTTTCCAGGAAGAAAAATAAGAAAATCATGAGCAGAAGATTATTCTACTCTTGGAAGATTCTCATGGGAAAAGTATAACAGTTGCATGAGCAAGAATTTTTCCAGTGCCGGGTGGATCTCTCTAAGTATTCTTTTCTTGGTTTCTGTCTTTGGAACAAAGAAATCAGTTATATCAATTGTCATAGCCACCAGGAACTCTCTAAAGACCTATTCCTGCTAAGCATTATAATCAAGTTAACAATTGCAAATCTTCAATTTTTTATCATTTATCGTTTTAATTTAATCCTTACAAAATTTGGGGAGACTTAGTTGAAATTGCTGTATATCTAGCATTTTTTTTTCCACAGAGTGTATTGCACCATGGGATGGTGAATTCAACTTTTTCAATTACATGAAGACCATCACTTTTAATACATCCAGCTTTTAAAACAGAATTTTATTAAAAGCCTGTGTTAAATGTCCATGTGGTTGCATTTTACTCCAGTGTAACTTGGAGACATTTCTTAGACCATTTATGCCTTCTATTAGGCTTATTTATGATTAGGCCAAGGTTCTTGCTATTCGTGAAGGAATTGTGAGTGAAATTCAGAATTGTGAGTGAAATCTGATGTCATTGAGTCATTGTTACTTTAATTATTTCTGAAATACAAATCTTTCTTGAATCCAATTTCATTATTTAACTACACAGTAACTTCCTGTCCCAAATTTGTAAACTTAATTTTGGATTAATTTTTAATTATGGACAGGACATTTCTGTTTGAAAAACATTATACACAACATTTGCAATATAATTTTAATTAAAAATGCCATAATTAGGGGTTTTATTATAAGGAAAAATCAGTTTAACTTGTTTTATTATTAATACATCATATTAAGTGTAAATGGTAAGTCTCCAGTTTGGTGCATGGTATTAATTTCTATACATTTAAAGTATAACTATGGGAACTGTAGTTGCACTTAAATAAAGCATCACAGGAGTCAACTTTATATAAATATGTTTTACTATAAAACCCAAGAAAACACGATAACATTCTTGATCAAATCCCATCTTTTATTGAGTTTCTCACTACTACAGATATGGCAGGAAGTTGAAAAGTGCAACTTCAGATTCACTGAATATTTGCATTTCTTTTTAGATTACCGACATAATGGGAGAGATCTTCAAAGTTCAACACTGTCAGTGCCAGAGCAAGTAATGTCATCTAACCATTGTTCTCGATCAGGGTCCCCTCACCGTGGAGATAGTATAGGACGGACTAGATCGTGGTCTCCCAGTGTCCCTCCCCCACAAAGGTAAACTCCTGTTGAACTGTGCAATTATATAAACTAAACTGGTACTGATCTTCTACCAATGCTGGAAATAATCTCCAGACTTTCAAAATGGCAATTAATTGGTTATATCTTACAAAATTATGTAAAGCTGAAAATGGATTTTTTTACATTATAGTGATGTGCCTATATATAAATATATATAAATTTAATAATATACAAAAATGTAATATGATGCCTACTTATAAATATATAAATTATATTACTTTATATATAATTATGTGTTATTTATTGTTTATTGTTACTATATTATTTATTATTATTATATGATTACATAATTGTATCTTACTTCTACCTATTTATATCTAGTTTTTAATCAAAATTCTGTACAGTTTAATCCAAGGAAAGAAAAATATCTCTCCACATTTTCATTTCTTAGAGCTATTTACAGGTGCCATGTTTTATAGTATGTGATAGATATTTCTTTAGCATTCATATGACAGTGAATGTTTTCAACCCTTTTATTTCTGTAGAATTAGGATTCTGGGGGACCTCCCTTGCTGCCTAGAGTATCTTCCTTTCTACTATTTCTTTCATACTTCTAAATCATCAAGAATAAACTGATAGACATACAGTTTTATAGTGACAGATATCAACTCCTCATCTTGGAAGATATCTGATAAGTATTTATCTTGAGAAAATTAGACCAGGAAGTTTCTTCCAAAAGCTAGTACACATAATAATTGATTTAATGCTCTGCAGGATAAGCTTTCTTAAGAGAAAGGAAGCAGAAGGATAGATGTAAATGGGAATGAAACCTGTTCTCCAGCCCTTTTGTTGCTATGTTTGGGTAGGTTTCCAGGTGATATAATTCAGTTGAAGTGAAAGTGGAAGTTTTCTCTTTTGCCCATAAAGTTCACAATTCCCCTTTGATACTGAAGATCTGTATCCCATATTTCCTGTCAGGTCCATGTTCCTTTCAGTTTCTTTCAGACATCCTGATTCTCTTGTCTTCTGCTTTCCTTTCTGTTATCTTTGTTCTTTTTGTTAAGTTAAAATTCTCTTGACTTCATAATATTTTACTTATGTTTTTACTTACCATTTCCTCTAAGGGATGTAGCCTATATGATATCCTTTTGCATTAGTGAGATATTAGGATTCCAAATTATCTCCCATCATCTCTTACAGCTAAGAGGCAGAAACTGTGTGTTTCTACTTGAAATCTAAACCCACCTAAAACCAAGTCAGCCTGACTTGAAATGCGACATAAGTGGTAGACACAAAGGGGCTTATTCTGATTTTTAATATACTGATTTCAGCCTAAGTAATTGCTATGCTGAATCTCCAGAGGTTATTTGTCTTGGATATAGACATAAATATGAGCAAAATCTCTGTGTGTGTATGTTTGTGTTTTTATGTTTTTCTGTCTGCATGCATGCTGTGTGCATTTTTAGCAGAACTTTTACCCAAGCTGGTGATTAACGCTTGTTTAACATCATTGAAAAATCTACTCTTCATTTTCTTGTAGTCTTGGATTTCTGTACATGTTCAAAATCACTTGCTTTTTAACTTTCCTAAAGCTAAATTTTTAAATATAGTTTTGAATTTATTGCAGCTGTTTCCTACAATGTCAGAATCAAATGCATTATTTGAGTAATATTTCCCTGCCCACGCACCAAACAGAGCCCAGAAAATTGGGTTATGAGAGTTTGAGGATTTGCAGAAGAAAAGTATAAGCTATGAGTTACATAAATATCAGTTTTAGTTTTACTGAAAATGCAGGTGTACTCAGGAAATCTACAAGAATTATCAATTACAGTTTGCACCCTGTTCAGGTGAATTTGTTATACATGTGCTAGTCTATAGATGTCCTAACTGCAGTGAGCATTCTGCATGCCCAGGGATTTCCTATTACTGACACCTCTGCAGCCAGGAGATTTTGGGCCATAGAAGTTGCTGTTATTTTTTAGAAACCATTTTGCAGTCCTCAATCCTACTTAGTTTTTTAATGAACTCCATCAAAGGCCCGCTGCGTGGTAGCTGACAAGATATTGTTACTGCTCTTGTTACTCTGTACTAGCCAGAGTAAACCCAGTATCTGGATTCATGAATGCCAGAGTGGAAAATGCTTTATGACAAATGAGGCGGAGCTGAAGGCAAAAGTTTATGTGTAATGAAACATCTTTATAGCACATATATGCAGAAATAAATAATGTCAGGGCAGCAGCTGTGAAGGATACATGTACAAGTTAACACTAGTCAGAAAGTGGTAAATGATTAAGGGTAGGAATGACAGGTACCAAAAGGGCAGACAAAGTGACAAGAAAGGAAAGGGGAACTGAGTGATATAAAACCAAAATAATAAAGGAAACTGAGGCTAACACTAGAGCAGATTGCAGTAAAGGACAGGAGACAGAAGAATTTATTGGTCTTTAACTTGTATGGAGGGAAGCATCCAATTTGTTATTTTCAAATCGATACAAAACAATTATGTTTACATTATTATGTAATAATAATTATTACAGTTAACAATTGTCTCCTATTTTCCTGTTCTTGTGGATTTGTTTTACAGAGCACAAAAAGTAATGTGTGTGTCAGTAGGTATTGATAGATAAACTAAGCAAAACAATCCATAAGCAAAGCTTTGGTCTCAATTAGTACAGGTGACCTTTACCCAAGCCTGCACTAACCCACTAAGTGGGTACCACATACAGTCCTATTTTTAAATTCAGATGACCATGCTTTCAGCAGGCTGCACTCTACTGTAACAGCCACAAGTGCCTCTTGTGTCTTATTACAGTTTACATCTTTATAATAAATCCAAAATCAAGAACTCGTGAAAAATTATTTACAGTGTATGTTTCCATCAGAAATGAATTTTTGCTTAAAGTCTGGAAAGACTAATGAAATGTTATGCAAGATTAACATTTTTAATGAAGGAAATGAAAAAGCTTTCCTCTTATTTCTAGAAGAAACACATTGGAACAAAAAAAGAAAACTCTATCCTTATCATGGACTTGGCACCATTTTCTACAGGAAAATTTATTTTTTTTTTACTTTAAGATTTAAAATTATTTTACTTCAAAAGTCTGGTCAGCTAACAGATCTTGTTACCAGCATGATTGCTGATAATTGTTTGTAGACACCAGTGAGAGGTGTCTACAATTATGTTTACATTATCCAATATGTTCACATTATCCAGTGAGAGGTGTCTACAGCAAATTTCAGGCTGTGATATGTTTTCTCCTCAGTCGGAATGTGGATCAGGGACTGCGAGGGACTCGATCCACTGCTGCGCATTACAACACCCTGAGCCGCATGGACAGGCACCGAGCTGTGGA
This sequence comes from Passer montanus, assembly GCF_014805655.1. Taxonomy (NCBI): domain Eukaryota; kingdom Metazoa; phylum Chordata; class Aves; order Passeriformes; family Passeridae; genus Passer; species Passer montanus. The sequence continues at coordinate 5,451,078 of NW_024366480.1, forward strand.
CGACCACTACTCCCCAGACAGAGAGAGGTAAGCACCTGGCTGGAATTAGGAACAGCTGCACAGGCATCAACGTGAGTAACTTCAGTCTGGTAGCTTGCTAAAATAAATTACATACCTAATCCCAGAGATTAGCATTTCTCCTTTATCCACTGGTCGCATGGCATACATTACAAAATATCAGTGCACATAAGGCTGGCAAAACTGTCCAGTGAGTGTGTGTTTGCCAGGAGGGAATCTGAAAAAATCTGTGAGACAATGTGTGATGTAATAGCTGAAGAGTTTAGTTATACTTTTTAATAAAAATATTTTTCTTTTGTGTGTTATATTAGTGAATTCTTTTAGTACTAAATATCTTTTAAAAAAATCCATCAGTAGACTTGGTCATTTTTACTGCTGAATAAAGAGGCATAAAAATAGATAATTTCATTCAGTATTAATGTAATGCTTCCTTTGGATACAGTGCAGTTCACACATGTAACAAAAGTATATTCTAGTACCGTGTTCTGTTTTTTATCTTTGCTCAACCTTCTGAGACACTTGGTAAAAAAGAAAAGAAAAAATTATTAGGACAGCATGTATGAAATCAGTCTTTGTGTTTAGAGGCACATCTGACTATGAATAATGTTTTGCCTAATGGAACTTCCCAAACAGTAAGCAGAGCTTTAGCAACCTCTGTGAATTTTAATGATGTAAAAAAGAATTTCAGCAATAATTGAACAGTATAGTTAATTTTACTGAATTAATTGTGGCAATGACTTTGCTACATTAAAAAAATATTGGTCTTTTCCACCTCATGTCTTCAGGTAGAAAATCAAACCAAAAAGAATTGATTACCTTTAATCTTTAAATATTTCAGCTCTTTTGCACCAAGTTGAAATTTCTGCACTTTATAATGAGAGGTATAATGCTAGCTTTTGTCTTATTTTATAACTGCATATACCAATGAGTAATACAGATATGTTTTGTAATCTTGAGGAATATAAGACTACTATTTGAAGTGAATGTTTTTACAGGTAGCTATCACAGGTTATTCTTCAAGTGGCATCAAAACACGTGTTTGGGGTTTCTAACAATTTGAGAAATTGGCTGCTTTTTGTTAGCAATATTGAACAGAAAATATAAATATTTCTTTAGAGACCAGTAATGTGATGGTCAGGGATTTTGTGGAATGCAAGACAGTACTTTTCAAAGGATTATAATATTTTAATTTCAGAAGATAAAAATAATAATTAATTTTCCCCAATGATATGTTACAAAAAAGTATCAAAAGGAATTAAAACCCATATCTAGTCAAAGTGGTTTGTAGTTTAATTTGGTGAATAAAAAAGTCAAATGGGCAAAAATAAAGCTAATGAAAAAACAGTGCAGTGTTTATCATCTTGAAGAGGAACTGTATTCATCACAAGTACAGTAGCTCATAAGTGAACCTCTTTTTTGCATTAAAATATTTAATATTCCTGTTTAAATATTGGGAAAAATCTATTCACTTGATTTATTATGATTTTCATACAGAAGGCAATAACTTGAAGATTTTGAGCTGTTTCTTTAAAAGAATATTACAGAATGCTTTTGGGATGCAATGTTATGTTGATTTTTAGACCAGTCATCCTTGAAGCAGGATCTAAACTCGTCCTTAGAGCCTGTGTATGCCTCATGGAATACTCTGCGTTTGCTCACTGTGCGAGTTTTCATTTGCTGCCTCCCAGATAAATACAAAGCTGTGCAAGGTTGCTTGAAGTTCGGTACCACAATGTTTTTCCATCCCTTCAATCAAATAATCCCTCCTGGACTGACTTGATTTAGAGAAAAATAATTGGGTTTTTCAGAATATGTCAGAAAAACAATGTCAGCAGGAGATGAGATTGGAGATTGAGACTATTGAATTTTCATGACCATTCTAGATTAATAGGGGTTTGCTTGAGAGGGGTGCTCTGAATCTCTGAACATGGTTTTATATGTTGTCTGTGTTTTCCAAAACACACAGAGAAACTCTCCTCTTTGCACATGGTGACTGGTTGCCTGTGCAATCAAGTTATTGACTAGTTATGTCTCTATTGTTATATGCAGTCTGTGAACAGGAGAACACTATTTCCAATAATAACAATGGATTTTTTTTAATATTCATAGCTAATTTGACAGTGATTTTGTGCATGGAAAGGTTATTAGATTTCTAATTTTTTAAATGAATATTTGCGATACTGTCACTGCTATATAATAAAACCCAGTGGTATCCCTAGAGTAGCTCTTTAATAGTATTGTTCCTGAAAACTTCTAGAACTGCAGGCAGTTGGGGGAAGTTGAAAACTGCATTTTTGTATAGGTTTGTAGTCTCTCTACAGGTTATCCACACTTGGTTCTGAAAACAAATCACATATTTCCCTCCCACAGCTCTGATGGCTTCTTGTTTCCATGAAACAGCTTTTGAAGCTGCTTGCAGAAAGCATAGACATGCTCAGTTGCTAGGTTAAAGTGTGACTGAGAATATGAGTAAGAAAATTCTTTCCTTCCTTTTCTATATAATTCAGCATTACGTTCTCTAAGAATATTGCACTGAGAAGTTAGTTGAAACCACATGGAAAAAGTCTGACCTCAAGTCTAATGGCAATGAAACATTCCTTCAAAACTGAATGCATAGTTAGAAAAGAAAATAAAATTATTTTTAAAAACCCTGCAAGACACATTTAGAGATAATTTAAATTTCAAACACCAAACCCTTAATTATGTAAAATATGGCCATATACTATACTTATTTTAGTAAAATGTGAGGGTAAATTAACAGTTTAAAAGTTCTCTAAGAATATTGCACTGAGGAGTTAGTTGAAACCACATGGAAAAAGTCTAATGACCTCAAGTCTAATGGCAATGAAACATTCCTTCAAAACTGAATGCATAGTTAGAAAAGAAAATAAAATTATTTTTAAAAACCCTGCAAGACACATTTAGAGATAATTTAAATTTCAAACACCAAACCCTTAATTATGTAAAATATGGCCATATACTATACTTATTTTAGTAAAATGTGAGGGTAAATTAACAGTTTAAATTTGTATCTGTTGCTGTATTAACAAAACTGTGAAATTGCACTGTGTATACTGCTAACTCAAATTGAGAAACCATGTAGATTTTTTACCTGGATGTTTAATATAGGTCTGCTAGTTAATTGTTATCAAAATGTGAGGGTTTTTGTGGGTACTCACACTCTTATGAAACAGCCAACATTTGAAATGTAAGGAAATATGAATACTTATGACATAATATGGACCCAAGTTCCATAAGAACATTTATATGTAATGGGATAATCTCATAAATGTCACTTGGACATGTTTTGATAAATTGTCTAAAACTGATTTTACCTCACTTGAGAAACTGAAACTAATCAAACCATAGAAACAATTGCGAAAATTTTGGAAACAGCTTGATTTAACATCAGAGTTTTATATTTAAACAATCAATGATTAGGTGAGTTAGAGGGAAAATGTGAGAATCTTAGCATAGTTCCAGAAAGAAAAAAAACCAAACAAAACAAAACCACCAAACTATATCTGTGTGTTTCTTTCTGAAAGGTATATCAACAGCTACAAACAAATACCAAGACAGTGTGAGAAAATTGTACACAGGCCCACAACTTCAACAATCTCAGATATTATTTAGCAGCTATTAATTTAACTATATTTGGTATTCAAGATGGATTCTCCCTGAGGAATAACATTCCTAATTGTGAATTTAGCATAGGTATGTTAAACCAGAGTATTCTAAGAATGCCTAACTCAAATAGTCCTGCAGGAGAAATGTATGAGAAAGCTCCTGAAGAGTTTTTCTGAGAGGCACTTAAAAGAAAGCAAGAGAAAAGGGAAATGATCCACTATTTGTTCATCAAAGCTATTGCACACTTTCCATTTGAAAGAGGAAAAGTTGCCACCTGTTTTGTTAAACTAATAGGGTAGTCATAAGCATGGTTATTTAGAGAAATATTGTCCATTATTTTGAAATCACATTAAAGATGTTATCTGGATGTGCTGGGACTAGCAGGACTATCACACCCCTGTTACTGAGAGGAGATTTCATTCACATATTTGAATACACACTTGGTTTTTTTTTTCATTCTGTTGAAAGCATGTAGCTTGGATTTTTCTAACATGAAGTAAATGTTGAAATACATGCCAAACAATTCAATTTGCTATAATCAAACCAGTGAGGACCAAAATAATTCACTACAATGAGGCTGTTAAATGTTAGCTAAAACACAATATAAATATCTTCTATTATTTGACACAAAATTAATGGTGGGCAATAGCAACATGAATTTTACATTTCTAAATGTCATCTTAAACCATGCAGTTGTTTTATCTATGGGTAGGAGGCTTCTAATCTAATACTCTTATTAAACAGATGCCAGATTAGGCCAAACTAGGTAAAGATTTTTTGATACATTTTTCCATATTAAAACACTGAAAATAACTGGTTTTTTTTCAGTCTTTATTGAATACAGACCTGGATAATATGTAACTAGGTAGCCACTTATGTATTATAGTTAAATTTTACTGTAAAATCATTTAAATGCAGTTTAAAATACAAAGATATTATAAAGTATAAAGGGTTCCTGATGCTTTATTTGGAAATTTTGGGATAATTTTTTCAGGTTTCAGTTGTGTGCATTATGTGGGTAATGTACCCACATGGGATATATAATGTCACTGCTTTGCTTCTTCGAATACCCAGTAAAGTAAAATAAATGCACTGCTGAAAATTTGCTTATAGCTATGGTATAAAATGTTTGCATCAGTTGGAATCTCAATAATTGCAGTGTGTCTTTAAGTTCTTTTTCTTCTTTCAAATCACTGTTTAATTGCACAATTATCTGCACCACCCACCTGGTGCTTCTATGAGTCTGCCGCAGGATGATTATCTCCAACAGGGATGGCAGAGTAGGAAGGTGGTAAAGAAGCTTTGAGTCAATTTTTTTTTAAAAACCTCACCACCAAGAGTCTTAGATGTATTCCTCAGAATAAAATGCACAAAATGCACACACACACACACACCACCTACCCCCAAAAAACCCAAAAACCAACAAAAAACCCAAATCCAAGCCTGTCTGATAAAAGACTTTGGTGTTGCACCTTTGGAGCAATGATTTAAAAAGCAGTATGGGGAGCACTTTGATAATGTGATACTGATTTTCTTATCTAAAGTCATCTTGATTGAATGTGTGTCAGCTGATAATTTTCTGCTGATAATTGCTATTGTTTCACAACTAAAGTCTTCAAATTGTCAGTTACATTCAGATGGAACATTTCTAGGATTTCATTTATTCTAGGAGATTAGCAGAAATTTCTATAGAATCGGTGTAACAAAAAGCATCCATACCATTAGTGGTGGAAAAATTGTTGATGTTTATCAATAAAGAAAATATGTTTTTTTCTTTAAAAAACCCAATTATTAAATAAACCATTCTATTAATGTATTCAATGAAATGTAGCAGGGGAAATTACATAACCAGTGCTTTATTCTTGTATGGCATTTGACATTTTCTAAGAGTTAAGAACTTGACTTCACATTTTGTTCACATAGTTTGCTGATGTGATTTGCCAGGTGTTTGGGAAGCTGCATGGAAAACATTTTAACACAGAGAACATTGACTGTTGGTTATTTCAGATAAGAATATAATCTTTCAGAATGGTATAACTGGACCCTGGAAAAAGTAGCTAGTTTTAGTAGTTGCTTTCCATTGTTGAAATGAGTAAGCTGCTCATAGAGCTGTGCCTTTTCTCTGAAACCTCATTACTTTATTATTTCTGGCTCCTTTTCCCTTGAACAATTCTGTGTTCAACCTCACAGTCAATGTGATCCCAAGCACAATTTTTTACTTCATTCCTTCTCACAGTACTTTCCCTAAATTTCATATGGCAGCTTTCTCTTGTCTGCCACTTTCAATGTCTCTTTCCCCCCTAAATTTCCAGCTGGTTGACCCCAAGAGCTACCTGTTTCTTACTCTGCAGTCTGATTAAGCTAATTTCTATTTTATCACATTGCTAGTTTTTCAGAAAATTATAGCTTGAGAAATTGGGGAGTATTTGGTTAAAGGCAAATTCATACCAGTAAAAAAAAATATTTATTTTTTAACAAGTTAAATAATTTTATAGTTTTCCTACTATGTATGTATAACATACTATACTTTAGTATGTTATTTCTGTTGAAAAATGTCAAGGAGTGCTATAAAAGTAGAGGATAATACTATTGCAAATGATACAATATATTGCTTTAATTGCAATCAGATAATACACTGGAAAAAGCTGAATATGGGAATAGATAAACAGTGATAAGATGAGAGAAATTTCTTGTGTCAACTGAGTTTCATTCATGCAGGCTCTAACAGAAAGGAACACAAAGACTTGTTTTGCATTCAGAATTATTTAGGGATATTCCAATAATATCAGGGTGTAATAATACACAGTAGTTTAGCCTTTCCACAAAAACACTTGGGGGTCTGCTGCCCACTGTAGTAGTGAAGCTGGAATCTCAATCAAATTTTAGGACCTGGTCACAGAGAGTGAAAATTGAAAGGAATAAATTATCTCCTAAATGCCTCTTATTTACTATTAAATAAAATATCCCAAGCAATAGAGAGCAGGTTAAACTCCCCTTGCAGCATAGGAAGAACAGGAAGGTATTCCATGAGGCTCAAGTGTGTGAGTGTTTTCAAGCATGCTTCTGAGGCTCTGCTGGTGTGCTAAGCCTGATCCTGGACACTAAGTACTTCCAATTTGGCAGCCTAATCAGTTGCTGAATCACTGATTTCTTACCCTAATGGTTCACTGAATTTTGTAAGAAAATGGACAAATAGGTGAGCAATATCAGAAAAAATTTAAGTAATTTTCTGTTCACGTTTAAAAAGGGAAAGCTATCCTGTTTACCTGTGTACCTGGATTCTTGTCAGAACAGTGGAAATCACTTTTCACCTGATAAGGTGTGGAGGGGGAGATGGTTCTCTGTGTGTGTATAATAATGATGATATTGCAAAACCTATAAAGCTACTTTATTAGACTAACTTCATTATTTTAAGAAAAATTAATTGTTGCAGCAAATTTTCTGTCTTTTCTATGTGTAACAAAATAGGTAATGTTTCATAACTCTGTGAGGACGCAGGTTAGGTTCATTTTGCCATACCATCTTTTTACATACTAGTGCCATGGACTACTATAATGTAGGAAGTAAAGAATGTGTGATAAGAGGCTAGAAATCAAATCAAGGTTAAAAAAAAAAATTAAAAAAAAAAGGTATCCTGGAGTTCTTTTGTCATATTAAAAATCTGACATATCTAAATTTTGTCCACGTCTCCATTGTCTTCTGAGAATGTCCACGTATATGTGCATATAGACTAACGATTTTTATTAACAGCTCAAATGATGTATTTAGTTGAGATGGATATCTGGAACATTACTGGAGTTCTTTTGCACTTCGGCAATGCAAAGCTTAATGTTTTTACTACATTATAATACATTTACTTTATGATTTTAAGCAGTTTATACTGGGGATTAGCTGAACAAATATGGTGTATGTTTCAGTTTTAGACATTGAGAATAAGTCATGGGCATTTTTGGTGTTGCTAACATATTTATAAAAGCAAAAGGAATTTATTTGAACCTAAATATATAAAAATGTATAGTAAAATATTTAATGATAAAAAACCAATTCGTGAGGTATTGGCTGGATGATCAGAAGAAAGATGGCATTGAAGCATTTTGCTCTGCATGTTGAATCAGGTTGGATATTAAGAAATATTTTTTCACTTAAAGAGAGGAGAGTATGCATTAGAACACACTCCCCAGGAAATGGTTGAGTCACCATTTCTGGAAGTGTCCAAAAAATGAGTAGAAGTGGCACTTGACAATATACTTCAGTGGGCATATTGGTATTTGGTCAAAGGTTGTGTTTGATTATCTTTGATAGTAATTCTATGATTCTATTAAGTTAGGTAGCATGGTTAACATGGGCTCTGAGAAAAAATAGCCAGTAATTCCAGAGGGTCAGGTCAAATATAAGCTCAAGCTGACCCCACTCCTATATATAGATAGGCAGAGTTCTGAGTGATGAAAAGCTTATTTTAGACTTGTTACAAGTTATTGCATATCAAATTGTATAAGTGGCTGTCTCTAAATGCTCTCTAAATGCTATCATACTCTGATTCTGAAATCCTGAACTGAATGAAAAAAAAGAAAAAAGAGAAAAGGTTGAACTCCCTGCCAGAAATTCCTAAGAAAAATTCCCAGAACTTGGTAAGGGCACTGGAGTTCTGAGTTTCTAGAAGTATTAGAACAAAACTCAATACCAGAAGTTGGGCAATCAACATAGTTTGGTGGAGATATGAAAAGTTGTTAGGACTGAAATCCTAAGCAGAACATGTACTGGTGGTGTCTCGTTCATGTACAAATAAGTGAAGTGAACAGTCTGGGGTGTTCCTTCTTATGGACAGTAAATAATCTGCTTGCAAATAGCACGTGCATTTCCATGCACATTCATGTTCTGCAACACGCGTTCTTCCTGAAGTCCTAGTTTTGTTTAAGACATTGGTTTTTAAATAATGGTTAATATATTGTATTTATTGATGTCATACATTTTTCAAAGACTACCAAGAAAACTTGTCAGCAGTTCACTGGAAAGATAAAGTGAATTGTTAAAATTAAAATGTCATCTACCAGCTGGAAACACTTCATTGCTTATTAATAGTAGAGCAAGGGTTTTGAGATGTTAATTCCAGGGTTGCACCTGTATAGTTTAAAGGCATATTCATGTGGACATAGCCTGGGAATGTATCCATGTAGTGGAGAGAATAACCTTGTATGCAGTTGTTTGCCATCATCCTACATTTAGCTCCTGAGGGGTAGACCCTTTTTATTTGATTGTTCTTTATATATTCCAAGGAATATATATTCCAAAGAATATTTTAAGATCGTGGTGAATATTTTTAATGTTTCTTGACAACATGCTGACTGACAGGCTGCTATGGGTAGACTGCTTTTGATACTTAGGTCTTGATATTACTTTAAAAACATTCATAGTTTTTCACAGCTTGCAGTGTAAACTCTATGACTATTTTAATAATTAGTAGTCCTTCTTTAAATTTTAACTATATTATGTCAAACTGGGCCCTGTTGAACTGTCTCCAGCTCCTCATTCTTGAAACAAACTGTAAAGTTTAAATTGCATAATCAGGGATTTAAGTGAGTTGTTTACAGTGGAAACTCCTTTGCATTTATTTGACAAGAAATGAACATGAAGACATCTTATACTATATATAATTGACGTAATATAAGGAATATTTTCATGCGTGTGATGGTGCATTTTATCCTCATGCAAGAGAGGCAAATATAATAAGTGTAGGTAATACACCTACTGGTAACCATGTGTTTGATTACTGGGAAAACAGTAATCATAAGCAAATTAAGATATGAGAAATAAAAATGAAGGGTGATCTTTCCATGTTTCTTGTGTAAACTCAGTTTACACTCCAGTGTGGACAGTTGTGATTAGCCTTCCCTTTGAAATATTCCAGCTTCATGGAAATTGTAGTCACTAACTCCTGGCTAATGGTAAACCCCTCTTTTTCCAAAGCCTTTCCCCTGTACTGTGTGCATATATTTATAGTAAAAGTAAAATTACTTTCTTCTATTTTGATAATTGGAGAATATCTAGCAAAACAAATATATTTAAAATATATAAATTTTGACATTGTTTCATAATACAAGCAAAATATAAACTGAGTTTTATTATATGAATTACATATGGGTTTTTTTGGCATATTCTGGTACTGATGTTATATCTCTTAATTATTTATTTAAATAATGAAACAATTTGATCTAAATTCACCTTTTATCACAATATGATCAGTATTAGGAGAACTTACACTTAGAAATGGGAAAGCTCTGGAGCTATGTGAGGACAGATTTCAAAATGGTAGTAGACTTTCAGACAGATTAGTTTCAAAGATATTATTCATACTGAAGTTATGACTGCTTTCAAACAAGGAAATAAGCAATCTGACTTCTTGACTTGCTTTCAGAGATTTATGCATTTTTTCTTCCTAACTGAAATACTGCAGAAAATCCCAAATTTTAGCTATCTTCTTGATCCATAATCTCCCACTGCCTTCTCAGAATAAATATGTGAATCATCTAGATAATTTTATGTTTAGAAACATATATCTTATTATTTTGTTAATAAGTCCAATGTTCTTAAACCATAATGTTATGATTATAATGTTTTCTGTTTTGTGTTGTGTATCATTCCTTCTCCATCTTATTGTCTCATATCTATTTTTCTTTCTGCCATCACCTCAGTCATTATGTTACTTTACCTCGTTCCCGGTACACCCAGTCCTCAGATCACCATTACAGGGATGTCAGGTATATGTTTTCCTCTGTGTGACTCTGTGTGGGTAATGCATGTACTGTGTACCTACATGTCCACTTCTGGTTTTATTTGTCTGTGTATAGTGGTAGAAAACTTAGAAGTTGAGTTAGTATCATCATTAGATTTGTTAACATAGCATGCATACAAACACTGGGTAATTCTTCCTGTCTTTCACTTGAATATTTTCTCACTGCCAATAGTCTATAATTGATGGTCCTCAAAGATAATTCTTTATTTATATCACTCCGATGTCTTTTAGAGAATATATAAAGTAAATAATTGAAACCAGCAAACACTAATACCTGCTAATACTGTGATTTTAGTGTGCATAAAATCATATATGACTGTGTTAAAGGTTATGATAAAACTGGAGAGTGATACCTTTCCTAGTCTTGTAGCTCTTGTAGCTGTGAGCTAATATACTTAAATTTTTAAAAGTAATTTTGCCAAGTTCACCGATGTTGCAGTCATGTTTTGTTCCAGTTTTTTGTTTTGTTGCTGACATTGCTTGTTTTTCATGGTGTTTGTCTTCATTTCATCTTTTTGTTGCTTTTCATTGTGTTCACCCATTCTGTTTTGGCAGCCAGGATCACACAATGTATCCTCTGTTTTGTGAAGATGCAATCAGATTGCTCCGCTCCCGTACGATGTGCCGTACCTATTCTGAGGGTGCTTACTATGATCTTGAGAGGTATAACTCATGTGGATACACCATTAGCTCTGCCACACTGACACTGCCATGTGTCATTTACAAACTGGGAACGTGATCTGTGTTTTAAGAGATAAACACATGCAGTGCATATGTTTTTATAATACTCTGAGTATGTATGCATCTAAAAACTGTCTACTTGGGGCCGTGGGTAAATCCCAAGAGGAACCAAATAGCTCTGGAGAAGCCAGTTTTAAATAGATTATATGGATATTATATATCTGTGTCTTTTATAACCCTTATTTTTGCTGGAATTTTCCAGAGTGCTTGTAGTATTTATTATTCTCTTTGAAATAATAAGGAAAAGCCTATCTACTTTAAAGTACACAGAAAGAGTGTCTTCTGAAGTCTTATACTTTTGTTAGCTGAAAAATAGAGTGAAAAGTAAAAGTGTATGCCTATATAAGCTTGGTTGTATATATTTATATATTGCATATTCTGTGACTTAGGAGTACTTGTACACACAATACCTGTGTGTGATTACAGAACATCATAGTTCCTATTTACACAGGAAATATATGGAGAGACAATTCGAGCCCATAACAATTTCTGTAAAATAACTTGCCACTTGAAATACAGTGGCCTTTAAGCTATGCCGCTCAAATACGGTAATTAAGATATTTTCAGAAATGTTGCAAACTGAAAAAGTTTACATAGTTGTGTGTAAATAGAAAGAAGAATATCAACCTAAATAAAAGGAATAAAAAGGAGGTGGTGACTTCAGATCAGATACAATATTCGATAGAGGCGTTGCTTTACAAGAGGGGTCATGTAAAAATTTCCAAAGCAAGAAGTAAAGAACTCTTTATGTATTAACTTCATGGCTGCCCTCTGGATATGAGTCTGGGAAGTTCATTAATGCTTGCTTTATATTCAGATCATATGTCACCACATTTTTAAGTGAATGTGAAATTACTTTTGGATGTAGAAACTAAAATGGATCTGAAAAATCCTTTGAAAGAAATATTTCTTTTTTAAAATTCTCCAAAGCTATAGCGTATTAAACATTTTAACATTTGGAACTCAGTCAAGCATTTGAAATTATGCTGTTTTACATGAAAACCTAATATTAAGGAAGTGTATAAATAGGTATGTCCACATGTAGCAACTTCGATAAGGAGAGGGATTTTTTGTTTGTTTTCTTAAAATGCATGATGAAATGTTTTCATTTGTATGCTATTTCAATAATTAATTTTTATATACTTGTTTTTTTTTTTTGCCTTAGACATATACTCTGATTTGCACTAGTTTCTCTGAACCTGTTTCACATTACTGGTTATGTCAGTGACTGGATATTAGTGAAAGTTGGAGCTATTCTCTCTGATTTGCACTAGTTTCTCTAAACCTGTTTCAGATTACTGGTTATGTCAGTGACTGGATATTAGTGAAAGTTGGAGCTATTCTCAAATTGTCTTACTTTGAGGTTCTTGATTTGTAAATCTCAATCTTTGTTTCTGAAATTAATCTCAAAAATAAAGTCAATGAAAGTAAAGGGCAAAAGTTACAGTACTTCATAAAGATGAAAAAGCTAGGATTTAAGCAGTTGGAGAATCTTTTCCAGGGCTTTATGGAGCAGAAGGCTATTCAAGCTAATTCTGCCTGGGATCAGAAATGAAAATCTGACATGAAGTGGAATATTTCTAGCTTACTGTTAGAACAGTACTGTTTCTCAATATTCCTTGGGCCTAGAAACTAATCCTGGATTCTATGATCCTCTTGAATCCAGGCTGCCTGAGGGTAACCTTAGTGTTCAAGTTACTTGAGTCATTCTACCAGATATGAACTCCTCTGAATACCTCCCAGCCACAATTGTAGCTCCTGGATTTTCATCCTTTTTTTCTTCCTGTATTCTAACAGCAATTTAAGAATAATTTATAGCATAATTGTTTTTCAGTTTCTCCATAGACATTTAAAAACACTAAGTAATTTTCTATTCCTAATTTTTTTTGGAAATATATGAGCAATTACTTTTTAAATAATATTTCCTCATTTATCTTTGCACTTTTCACCAGTTCAGTGCTTACTCTAAAATACATTATTTTCTAGGCCAAGGTGTTATTCCTGTCTTCTTTGTTTTACCTTCTTAATCAATGTCTTGTTGATATCAAGCAACCACATCTCCTCCAGTCTTCCACTTCATCATGCATATGAACTTTCCAGTTTCCACTATTCATCAAAATAGCAAATATTGCTCTGTACAGTCCAACATTCAGGAAAGAGTTTCTCATCTGGGACAGAGACTTTTTTTTATCTCATGTCACTCTGAATCCATCAGTGTCTGTGTCCTGCAGGCAAATAAATTATATAGACCTATGAGTCAAAATTACTTGCCTTTGTTATTCATGGCTTCATTGCTTGTCTTGTAGTCATTCACAGCCACCCCATTAACTCTGTGTTCTCTTCTAGCATTTTTTTCCTTTTGTTTTTTCCCCACAGAGTGACTACTTGGTTCTCTTTCATATTTCTCTGTTGAAGTTTGTGTCAGTCACTGTTTATCTGACAGACCTCCATTCACTAGCCCTAGAACACATTTACATTATCAAAAACCTTAATTCCTCAGGTCGTTCTTAGGTTATGGCATTCATGATTTTGCTTTCCTGATAGCTCCTCCCTTTTGAAGAAGTCCAGCTCTTTCCCTCCCAAAAGGAACAGCAGCATTGACAAGATATTTACTTCAGCATATGCCTAAGAAAGGCAGAAAGCACCTGTGCATCTTCAGGGACTTCAGAGCCCTTAGGACCTGGGGTCTTCCCAAGAACATCCTGCTGCTCAGTGCCCCATGTTCCCTTGGCTGTTCAGAGTTACAGTCAGCACAGCAGCACCAGCTGGGATCAGCTCACCCCGCTGCAGCTACTCACACTGCATGTGCACAAGGCACCATGGCTGGACATGCTGAGCTTTACTTGCACTTTCATTTATAGCCCCCAGTTCAGAATCCTGCAGAGTTATATGGGCTAATTCATAATTTGACAGTAACACATTTAAAATTGTCTGACACACCAACGACCTCAAAACCACTGTAATGTTCTCAAAGTTCTTATTCTTAACCTTGTCCTGGTATTTAAAAAAATATTAGCAATTCATTCCAAATAAAATTATGCTGCAAACCTCACTCTATGAAATTCTTTCTCAACTTACCTACCTCAGAGCTCAGCTTAATCAGCAAGAACATGACACTGTGCAATTCATTTTTTCCACTTAGCCTTTAAGTTTAGTGTCTGTAGGTCCATAAAAGCTGGTTTGTGAATGTTTTGTGCAGGTTGTGATGTTTCTTTCAGGCAGAATTTCTGTTGTTCCACTTAAGGAAATTAGATTTTTCTTCTGTCTTCTTTCCTGACTTTTGTTTTACCCAGCAGACATTTTCTAACATCCAAATCTTACTTTTAGTGAACATTCTCTGTTGTTCAACTACTAGTTTTCTGTCAATGCAAGTTTTTTCTTCTGTGAAATATGTGTGCATTGATCAAATGTTCTTAGTAAGTTGTTAATTATTTCTGAATAGAATTTGAAAGCAGAATTTTAAATTTCATATATATATATATGAAAATATATGTTCAGAGTATATAGCTGAATTGAAGATAAATGAGCTCTATCTTCATCACAACTTAATAATACAGTAAAGGAATACATAATGAAATAAGCACCCTCTAAAGTATCTGAAATATCTGTGCTATTTATTCCATATTCAGGAGGACTAGGCAGGAGAGAAGAGTGCCTAATTCATATTATGATGACACAGCCTATACTCCTGAAAGGTATTTTAATTTATATAGTAAAAATAGATAGAGTTGACTAATAAATTTTTATGAAGCGTAGTCTAAAATTCTAATTGACCTAGACTAATGATATTTAAATTTACAGTGCACTTTATGCCATATTTCTCTAAATACAGAACAACTAATCTCCATAGTTTTAAGTACCTCATTTTCTTTTTAGCCCTCCATTAATTTGACTTTGGATTTTTTGGAGCATAATTCCTAACTTGAAAAATTTTTATTCATTAGATGTGGGAGGAAAACTGAATAGTACAGAGGATCTTAGGTACAACTGAAGGTTTTTTCTCAGCTTAACTGCACCATAATTCTAATGGCTAACCTTCTCTGTCACTAGAAGTGATTCTAGGTCAATTTACAGTCCTTATTTTCATTCTTTCAATAACCTGAGTACCCTCAGATGGTACTCAGTTTTTAGTGTGTCACTGCCCACACTGACTTAAAAAAGGACTAAGCAAATGCCTTCAAATTGGTTTTGAGTGTTTGTTGTGCTAGGAGCCAAAGTACTATTGTTCTTCCTAAATTTTGTTACGTGTATAATGTATCACAATGAGCATAGTATCTCTAAAATCTGGCATGTAATCTGAAAAGTTTCAGAGTGTCTCTAGAAAGAGTTATTTGATAACAGCTTTTCATGTTTAAACAGCTAGGCCAAAAGAGAAGGAAATCTGAAGAAAAGAGCAAATCAGTTGTCCTCTCTTTAAAATTAGATGTTTTATACTTCTCTGTCCATTTTAAAATCAATGTCTCATTTTTGTCTACGTTATGGGAATAGGTAAAACAGGGATTTTTTCCTAACAAATGGCAAGGAATTTTCCTTTTATTTGATTGCTATAAATAAATACATATTTAAGAAAAAATAAAGTGCACTGCAATTTTAACCCCATATTTATGTATTTATGGTGTCTGCAATATAGTAGATTTATCAAAAACTCTTATTTAAAATACTGGTTAACTGGAGAGACTGGCTTCAGTTTTGAGGATATGGATTATCAGAGAGAGTGTAATGATGTACCTGTCATACTCCAGCAGTATTCTAATTTATATGGGATTAAATCTAAATCTAATCTAAAACTCAATTAGATTAAACTGAAATGACTTTCATCCAGCCGTTGATCTGGCTATAAGCCATTAAAAAACCAAAAAAGTCACTCCACATACCATCCAGTTGGAGAGAGAATAAACAAGAGTAGCTGATTGACATTCACATATATTGCACCCCATATGGTCTTCCCTCAATATAATATCCAGGAGATGTGGGGTTATTAAGTTTGTAAACATGATGTAAATGCTCAGATTCTGCAGTGTGAGAAGTTTGGAGAGAAGGCAGACAAGGACAAAATACTGCTGTGATTCCCAGGAACAGATTCATCAAAATTCTTGGATCTGTGTCCTTTAGCCTATGGCTAATATTTTAAGTACATATAAATAGGGTGGGTTTTTTACCAAATTGATGATATAGAGTGTCTCGATATTTTCTGATAATCCCTGTCTTCTCACTCACTGTCATGTGGAAATCATTGAATACAGACAATGTAGGAGTTCCATGGCTTTACCCTAGAGAGATCCTGAAAGTACAAAACTCCAGAGATTTAGTTGAAACTCCTTAGCCAAATGGTGGATGATTTGTATCTAGTTTTAATACACTGAAGTAGTGGCACATAAGCAGTTTATCCCCTGATTTCTTAAAGCAGCTTTTTTGTTGCATTATTTATTTTCTTGATGTTTTTTTCTTAAAATAAAATACTTCTATATGTGTTTTTGGTTGTCTTCAACTGGTATGCTGAAGTGCTGCTACCAATGCTTGGGCAGCCCATATTCAGTACTGGGAAGAACAATACCACTTTAAATTTTACTTAGTTTTCATTGATCATTGAAGCAAATTTTCTTCTGCTTCTTACATACCTGTGAGAAACCAACTACCCTATCAAACAGAAAAAAAAAATTACTTGCAAGGTTATGTATTTGAAGTTAAAAGCAATATTTTAAACTCTTAATGCACATTGTTATTTTTGTTCAGGTTTTGTCTCCATAATTAGTTTTTTTTTATTATTCCACAAGCTCAATGGCCATTAAAAACATGAAGACATTTATGTATGCAAAGATAAGCAATCAATTAGTCTTCATGTAACTAAAGTTTATGGCTTAACTGCTGAAAAGACTAGAGGTAAAAATATAATAATTCTATAAGGAAAAAAGCCCTATAAGTATCTTGGTGTTTGGTTTTGAAAAGTTGGTTTTCTTCATACCTGAAAGAAAATATGAAATGTACAAAATTAATTTAAAACATTTGGAAATCTTCCCATTTTGTTAGGACTTGGTCATGTCACATGAATTAGAGTGTTAATAGTAATACATCACTTTTTAATAACACTTCTTTATTTTGACTGCATTGTAAAGGTGGTACAATGGTGCAAGTTCATGGGCAGATGATATAGTCAATGGTTCAGCTGAAAAATATGGGTAAGTAAAGAGTGTAGTGTTGCAGATAAAACTAAAATGTATTTTGGATCTTTATAATAATTGTACCAAATTTATTCCTAATAAATGTATTTTTCTTGATGTCTTTCTTTCTTGACTCAGAACTAAAGCACTTATGTTCTAGTCTTTTTTGCAATATTGAACTTTTATTCAGTTACAAATAGAAAAAGAACATTAATTATGTTCAAACTATTTTTAAAACATGTTCTCACTGTTCAGGGCCACTTTAATGAAAAATGGCTTTTTAGTGATACCTGCCTACATCTGCAGTGTTGGGGAAGGTGTCTTTGAGACCTGATATTTTTTTACTTTTAAAAATAATCCCACTCCTATCTGTCTAACCTATCTTCCTTTGTGATTGATGCATAACCCATGTAAAGTGCTTTGTGCCTTAGAATCTGTACTTCTTCCCAGTTGTAGCTGGCTTCTGATCAAGAAAGCACACAAATGTTCCTTGCTTTTAGTTCATTGACTTTACTGCTTCCCCCTCATTTTCTTATTGCTCTTGCAACAATTTTCTTTTTTTTTTACTTCCTTCCTTTGTGAATGTGAACAGAGAACATGAGAGACTGTTAAACTGAAATGCAAAAAATCTGATAAAATCCAGAATGAATCTGTCAATATTTTAATGTGGGCTTCTCTCTTTAGAGAGGAGTGATTTGTGAGGGTCTTTAGGCTAAACATTATTGCAGTTGCATGGACTTGAGACTGTATATATTTTCTAGCTTTTTCAACCATGGTGCCATTGTTCATTGGCTCTTCATTTTTAAGTGCACAGCAAAGGCCATATTTATCACTTCATCCTGGAAACTGTATAGGCAAACTGAAAATGAAGAGCATTTAAATAAGGTTGGAAAGTGCTTGGTATAACTAAAGCTTTTGCTTTTGACAGTCACATGAAATAGTCCTGTCTTACTTCCCTTTTCTTACTTTTTATCCTGAATAGATGCTAACATAGGTAAATATCAGGGGTCAATATCTAAAAATAGTTTTTTTAACATGAAAAAGAAACTTATTAGTTACTACTCTCCTTCTTCATTTAAATATAGTTCCTAAAATGTTTGGCGAAAGAAAAAAAAATTTGTGAATGTGAACCATTTCATAATGGTTCACATGATTTCATAATGTGAACCATTATGACTTTTAAATAAAACATAAGGCCCAGATATTATATCTATGCCTTATAACTATTATAAGGCATCTATTATAACTTTAATAGAGTAAAGACTGCTGAAATGGATCAGATTCTGTAGAGATCAATGGATTTAGAGAATGCCTTTAACAGAAACTGAATGCTATTTTGCTCATTCATAATTTAAGAACTTAAAAAGATTATAAAGTCTTACATACCTGTTCCTGTTTGAATGATCTGATTGAAATCCTGGTCTCATCAAGGGACAAAACTCTTGATGTCAAGGAGGTCAGAATTACAGATCTGTTGGTAAAAGTTATGAAGAAAACCACGTAGCTGCAGTATATATACACAATAACTGCATAGTTTCAACTCTGGTTGTGGTAATTTACTATTTGAACATCTGCCATATTATGGGTGTTTAAAAATGTCACTGAAAAAAAAAGCCAACTAAGTATATGTGCCATATAGAAATAAAGTTATATTTAAGATCTGAGGAAAAAAATCCCAGAAAATCCATCAAGAACCAAGTACTTCTCAAATTGTGCATTTAGTACTGCATTTAAAAAGACATATTTAAGTTACATGATTGGTTTCAATCCTACAGCTACTTCAATTGATTAGTCTGTAGCCTAGGTGCTCTGCTGAACTACATTTGAATGTTCAAGATTTACTAGGAAATTCTTCTTTTTCATTGCTTCCCTCTCAAGGTCCTCTCTGCATTGTCTTATGTACCACTATACTTCAGTCATGAGACATGTTAATTTAAACCCAGGCCTGTTCCTGGTTTTGCTCATACATGGTAGTATAATATTCAAGTTGAGTGGTGAAATATTGTGTTTTGAAATGGGAAAAACTGTGGAATATATTTATGATATAAAGCTGAAAGTGTTATATTTTGGAATTTTTCCAGTACTTTAATGGAAGTTTAGACTATTATCTAGAGAGAATCACTGCAGTAGATTCAGTTATAAAACTGAGCTGGGGTGAAGGAGAGGAGAGGATTTCAGCTCTCATCTTTGAGAATTTTGAATTCCCAGCTTTTGAATCCTAATCAGCTTTATCATGATCTTCAGTGAGTCATCTCATGAACATAGAGATGTGTATTCCTGCAGGGTGATTCTTTTACATGTGTCAGTTGAGGGTCTGTGTTAAGGATGTTGAGAGTTAGAAGTAGCTGGCAAAATACAAGATACTATATAAGGCAGCTGGCTATATAAGTGAAAAGGTACATTGCAGTAGAAACAATAAAGTAAAAACCCTCTACAATTTTTTTGCACATAAAAATGGTATGGAATGCTTATAATTTCAGTCTTTCATGGATTTACAATAGTTATGTGTTTTATTGATATTTTATTGTAATATCTAGTATAAAGCTCTAACTGCATCAGAAGAATCATAAAATAATTTGGGTTGGAAAAAGCATTGTCTGGTCCAGCTCTCACTGTGGAGCATGACTTTGCCATTCCTCAGCAAATATATCAATGATGACACATATTTTGGAGAGTAAATCTCAACAGGTGTAGATATATATGCTTTCCTTAAGCATTTTTATGATTGTGCCATGCCATGTGTTAGCAAGGTCAGCTGTGTCGACAGCAGTCATGAAGTGAGTGCAGTGTCAGGTGCAGACACCTGAGCAAGCTGTGAACAATTGCAGCTCTGTGGCTGCAGCAGAACACAGGAGTGTGGAGCACAACGTGCCTGGGATCATGGCAGAGTTCCCTGCTTCATCTGCTCAGCTGAGTTAGCAGAATAGTTCAGACTCTGTCATGTTGCAGTTTAATCATGCCTGTCACTGGCATGGAGATATACTGGTAGTTATCCCATATACCACAGGGTAATATGGATGTGACCATATCATACAGTGTATGGATGCATGTATATATGTGTATATGTGTGTGTGTGTGCATATATATTACATATATAAAAAAATTATAGACTATTACATATAATTCTTGAAAAATTATATTACTATTACAGTATTATATTACTATTGCAGTACACTATTACAACAAAAATATCTCACTTTACCTTTTTTTTTTAAACCAGTGTACTTAAAAGTTTTACAGTCCTGTCCTTTAAAAACTAAAGCAGCGTATGATTTTATATTAGGTTCCTTTATGAGTATAAATGAGTTTTCCTTTATGAGTATAGATGAGTTATTTGCTGAGATATCCTGTCTCCAGTTTTTCTAGAGATTTGACAGTGTGCTGCTCTTTTCCATTTTCCATTGCAATATTTATGACTCAAATTTAAGTTGTTTTGGTACTAGAAATATCATTTGTTTTTAGACATGCTTATCTATGTTATGCTAACAGAGGATCTTGTGTCTGTGACTAAACAGCAAAGTTCCTATAGCTAGTAGAAGAATAACATGTCCAAGGATTGAAATCCAGCAGCCATCCACAGACACTGACAGGTATTGCCATTGTGTATTAGCTGGAGTTTGAAATTATGATACTTAGAAAGTGTGTTGTTGTAATTTTCTTGTTCTGTTCAGTGTTTCTAGATGAAAAAGATGCACTAGGAACTGTATTGTAGTGTACTGTAATCCTACAGCAATTCTATTTTTAGTTCTTCAGTTTTTTGTTACAAGAAAAACCTAATGTTAAAATGATGATTGGCATGATCTCATAATTTTTACAGAGTAAAAGAATTTAACATGGGCTTTTAAATAAATAGTTTTCAACCATTTGGGGGGAAAAAAAAGATCTATTTGTTATGTAAACTGTTACAATTGCTTACTGTTGGAAAATGTTAATCTTTTATAAAACTTTCTCTATCCATAAGTTCAGATCAATGACTATAATAATTTGTTGAAAATTCTTTTTATTTGTTAAGAAAAGTAGCAAATCTGAAAAATTAAAAATCAGAAAGTCTTATTTACTGCATTGGGAAAAGAGTTCACATTTGAAATTTGCAGTGTACATATATATATACATATATATAAATCAAGATAAATCAGTATATAAAATAAATTTTTTTAGGATGTTTGGTTAGGTACTACAGCAACTAGAGTTTACAGTGGTACCTAAATGACATTACATTCTAGTTCTAATACTTGATGGATTTGGAACATGAAGTTAGACTGTGAATACTCACAGAGCTTTCTGTGTAGTGACTTACAGAGAACTCTGACAGTCTCACAGGGATTGGCTTGCTTGGTTTAGAAGCAAACACTGCTGTACCTTTTCCTAAGAGTAAGGGAGACTTATGCTTACAAGTCTTGCAGACTTTGGCATGGAAATTAACCATCTACCATGTCTGTCTTCCCTAGCAAACGTAGAAGGCTGCTACAATAGGCAGTACTAGATGGAGGAGGCCATTATTTGACATTTCATTAACTGCATTTTCATAAAGAAAAGTCTGTTAGCAAAGGTAAACAGTGCTAGTGTCCATTAAAATATTATATGGATGTTGAATAATTTAACTAAGACAACCATATTTCCCTCTTTAAAAATCAGTAATTCATATTATATTATTTGTAATGAGAAAAGAAGAAATTTTCATCTCGATAATTTGTAAGCATAAATCTTTAAGAATGATATCTGAAAAGTTAGAAAATTGAATTTTTAATTTAGCTTAGTTCCATAAGTATTGCTGGATTTTTACCATATTTCCCTCTTTAAATCAGTAATTCATATTATATTATTTGTTTATGTTATGTTTATTATGTTTATATTATATTATTTGTAATGAGAAAAGAAGAAATTTTCATCTCGATAATTTGTAAGCATAAATCTTTAAGAATGATATCTGAAAAGTTAGCAAATTGAATTTTTAATTTAGCTTAGTTCCATAAGTATTGCTGGATTTTGATTTTCATGCATAATTGTTTACAGTGGTAAGCAAGGGGTGTCACTGCACAAGCAGGTTATCAGATAGTTTTCCTGTAAAAGGGACAGTTGCTGAAGACTGGGATCATGTAGTACATGTGTTCACTGTTAAAAGGATAAAAGAATAAGTGAGGATGAAGACCAGAGAGTAAAACTATTTTTTTAATTGCTCTTTATATGTGTATGATGTAAAATCACAAAGTGAAGCTTTCAAGTGGCAGACTGTCCCCTCAACATAGCCCTCCATTTGCTGTAGTGCTTATTGAGAGGATTGCAGCCTGTAGCCTGAGGGGGACAATCAGTTGGACCTCAGGACTCAACTTAGTCTCCAAATCCTTCAGTCTACAAAGCAGCATTGCCTCAGCTTCAAAGGTTTACTGCCAAAATCCACCCTCTCCTTCACTTCGGGGAACTCCCAGCTGTAATTGCACTTGAAGGAAATGCCCACTGGAAGTTGTAGCAAACTTAGCTACTGAGTGTGACATTTTTGAGGCCTTTACCTGTTTAGCTGCAGTTGCTCCATGATGTTCTGCAGAGCATAAAACCTGCCTGCTAAGCCATTAGTATTGATCCCAGTGGAAAGAATGCCTCCTTCCTTCTAATCAGGCAATAGGTCAGACCTCTAATATCCTAAAAACTACTTTTTATACCTATAGACCTAAAGAGAATGAGGCCTTAAGAGTAACAAATGGGAGCCTTAACTTCTCATGAAGCCTTTATGAGAAACATGTGCTTGCCACCCACCTGTTCCTCTGTGTGTCCTACTGGCTGTTGGAAGGAGAGAGGAATGGAGCATGGAGTGACACCCTTACCATACTGCCCAGTCCCTGCTGCTGGGTGCTCCAGCAATCCTCTACTCACTGACAGGACAAATGCCCACAGACCCAAAAAAGTCTCTGTAGGCTCATAAATATTCTTAAATATGTGGATAAAAAAGATAAGGGTGGATTTTGCAAGACCTGGAAAGAATTATTTGTAATTTTGTTGAACTTAGGAGTATTTTTTCTTGAAATTTATTCCCATAGTCAAAGAATGTATTCTATGGTCATTTCTTGCCATCATGCAGATGGGTGACATTTTTCTCACCTTCCATAACACTGAAACCTCACTTAAACTGTTACCTAAACTAAACAGCATTCCTATCAAAGCTAAGGTTGTGTTTCTCTGTCTATCAACAATGTAAAAGAAGCGAGACAGTGGATGTTTTTGCTGATGAAGCTTCCTATTCAGAAACAGAACTGATAGAAGAAGAAGTGAGGTAATGTTGTGGTTTTGTACCAGGCTCATTGTACTTTTCCTACAATCTTTAGTGCCTCAGCTTATAATTACCATTTATGTGTCTCACTGTGGTGTGTTTGCTTGTTAGGAGCTTATAGATGTAGGTTCATGATGTATGGTATTATTCTGTATCTGTCTGTGGCAAGTCATTTGTATGCTCTAGGAGTGCAATTATGACCTCATGGAAGGCCTGAAAATACTTTTTAATGAATACTTTATAAACTCATTCAGCAAAATCAGCCACTATACTATTTTTCAATGTTTTTAGAAATAAAATGCTGTTACTAACATACAAGTCTTCATAATAAGGCTGTGGTATGTCTCTCTCCTTTTTGATACTAATTAAAATTTGACTTCTTGTTACACTTAATCACCATCAAGCCACTCATTGTATTAACTGACTTCATTGTAAAATGCATGACTTCACTCAAGGAAAAGTCCTGAAGGGTACACATTCCCCATTTGTATTCTGTATCTGTTCAGTTATTCAAGGAGAGCTGGGAGGAGTGTGGTTTTAATAAACAGCTCCATTAGGGTCTGGATTTTACTTTTTAAATTGCCTTGATTTAATGTATTTCAGGATATTGCTAACAAATATTACTCCTTGAAAACAGACCAATTCCATTGAGAAAAAAGGTGGGGCTTGATTAATTTCTGAAAGTAATGGCCTGATTAATAGACTAAGATAGTAGAAGATATCACTGCTTGATCAAGAAATTCTCTTTTACTCAGTCTAATTTCTTCCCATTACATCTCTAACAATAACTTTTTCCACTGCTGTTTTGGTACAGTTCCATAGGCTATGGGTTAAAAGGATTTTTGAATTACAAACCAATTTTTTTCTAGTTGTTGGAACCTCTGTAAGTACTAATGACGTAGATTTTCATCTGGTTACAGTCTCAGCACCACATATGAACCTATCACTTATTGACTAGCATATATATAACAGACATCCCCAAGTCTAATAATAGTTAATAGTACTACATGGTAATTATAACATCTAGATTGTGGACTTTTCTACAAACGAGAGTGCTACTTCTATTGTCTAGAGACAATGCAATCTCTAAGAAACCTGTAAAAATCTATTCATATGAGAAAAAATGCACAATTAAACTGCACTATTAATGAGTTCTTAGCTTTATTGAGACTTAATATTATGTCAGCTACTCTTTTATTCACAGGTTGATACATTAATAGACAAAATAACAATATTTTAACCCAGAAGTTTTCAGGAAACAGACTATTGCATGGATAGTCATAACTGAGACATTGGAAACATTTCAGCCCATTTATCAAGAGTATGGAGCAAGTCAAATCATACGTGTAAAGAAACTATATGTTATCAGGAAGTTATCTCAGAAAATTTATTCCCCCTAAAAATGTATGTAATAAAATGATTTGCTCCAAACCAGTATCATGCAGCATATTTTATAACTAATAGAAAAGTCAAAGTTCAACTGAGCTGCTTTTTGACTAACATTACAGGAATTGTGAAGCAGCAGATAGACAGCCATATCAAAGATCCAGATCAACAGAGCAACGTCCTGTGCTAGAGCGGACCAACTCCCGCTCCCGATCCACAGAGCGTCCTGACTCAAACCTCATCAGGTCGATGCCTTCATTAATGACTGGAAGATCTGCCCCTCCTTCACCTGCCTTACCGAGGTGAAACAGACAAATCAATCGGACTAAACCCCTTCTGCCCCACCAGCTCACCATTTTATTTTCCCAGTAGCTAATTGGTATCGCCTCATCCTTAGCTGATTGCTAGCAGCAATAGATACTAACCCTTTCAGTGTGAACACACTATTTATATTCTACTCTGGATATAATGGTGTGGCTACCATTGCAAATTGCTTGCTAACAGTATTTAACTATGTTTGTTTATGATTTCTCATTTGTCAGGAATCCTGGATGGTTTCCACATAAAGCACCTCATAACTATCATATTCTTCTCTTACAGAATGAGTAATTATTTGTGTTCATCAGACATTGCTTATGGAGCAACCATCATAACATCAAATGAAACTATTTTTTTAAAAAAAAAGTTTCTTTAGATGCACTGTACTAACTTTGTCTCTTACTTTTCATTTTAACCACCATTTTCTCTGACTACATTTTACTGTGCCATAGTCTGTACTGTTCCTGTTTGAGTACCCCTTATCGATATTTTGAGAATTTCTGTATATTATTCTTAGCTTAAACAAGCATAATACAATAAAAAGATGAGCACATTCTGATCTAGATCATGTTCAGGAAAACCCCTCTGTATTTTAGAACTGCAGAATACCTTCTTTTGTTTTCTGAAAGTTAGAGTTAGTATCATCAAATCCCCAGTGAAAGTTGAGTCGAATATCATTGTCTTTCCTCAGTTCATTACTCTGTTTAGACAAATTCACGTAAGCTCACTGCAACTCAAAGGTAATTTAAAAAACAAGCTGAGTAAAGATAATTGAATTTGACTTGTGAATAAATTTATGTGTATGTGGCTATTATATCCATATGCACGTGAATATGCACACAACACATTTTCTGGCTTGACTGTGTGAAAAACCTTCTTATGGAAGCATCCTCGGCCTTAATTTGGCTTCCTTTTAATGGAGAGATTTCTCTTTTTAATCAGGTCTTTTTCTGAATAGAGATAATAGTTTCCCTCTTGGACTGCAAGAGTCCCAAGTGATGTAAAGTCTATTTAGTCACATTATCAGTTCTTGATGATATTTAAGAATGACTTTGTCATTTAATGGCTGTGGTTTGTTTTGATATGTGTCTCATAGGTCACATCCTCGAACTGGGTCTGTCCAGACAAGTCCATCAAGTACTCCAGTAGTGGGGCGAAGGGGCAGGCAGCTACCACAGCTCCCACCAAAGGGGACGTTGGAGAGAAGTAAGTGGATGCTTTTCTCCCTAATGATATTACCAAATTGCTCATCAAGGTCGATTATATTCATTATTTTTCTTTTGCCATTACAGTTGAAATCTCTTGCGTTTTTGTGTACAGAGTTGGGATTTGGTAATGGTATTGCGTTTTCTACTGTGTTTTCAATTATGTTTTAACACCTATGAGACTCTTGGCTGACATGAATAATCAGCAGTATAATGCACACAAGGTGGACTATTACCATGATCCTGTTCCTTTTGAACTCAGTAGGTGTTTTGTCATTGACTTCAACAGGCACAGGAAATTATCCTTAGTATGTTGTTTAGTGACAAAATTCTGGCTCTTTTGGGAGTCAGGAACCTAGTTGATGACTTGTGGGCTCCCCTGGAGTGTATTACAGAATGCTTATATAAAACCTCTGCATCTTGAGAGAGGAAGAGCAAGAAGACAGGTAATAATCTTTAAAACAAGAAATGTCAGATATTTTCTGATTTACGTTTTACTGGTACTGTAATTGTGCCTATCTTTAATGTCTGTTAAAAGCACTGGTTGATGGAGATATTTTCTGAAATGTTTAGAAACAAAGGTATATAAATGCATTCTTGACAGCAAATACATTTTCACGATTCTGTTTCTACTAACTAGGCGTGCCGTGCAAAATCAGTCTAAATGGCCATAAACACTCCTTTTTTTTAATCCTTCTTAACATGTATATTGTATCTTTAAAAAAATTCTGTTGTTTTTAACCCCTGTACTTTGGTTCCTTTTTTTGTTTTGTTTTTGTTTTTGTTTGTTTTGTTTTTTGTGACTTTCCGTAGACAATGGAGACAAGGAGATAGAGTCTTATGAAGGTCTGTACATAAAGAAGGGCTTGTTTTTCACCTGAAAGCCTTTTTTCAGAGGCTGTATAGGGAAAAACAAACCCAACTGCAATTGATGTTACTTGATTACACAGACATAGTCAGAATTATTGTCATAATGATTTAGTCTTTATTTTTAGACCTGTGGCTCAAAAATTTTACAGGATTCTGTATAAAAAAGGACAATATAAATAATACTATCTAAATATGATTGTCATTATAAAAGTACCCAAGCCTGTACTCATTTTTAAAAACCTAGAATTTACCCTATGGCAAATAAAAGCATTTCAGCAGTTATGTATGTACATTTCCAGGATTAGCAGATATTCAGGCACATGTTTATATATAAACATTGGAGGATATTTCACATGCTTTATGTTAGCCATTCATTTAATCAGAATAATGTTTTTATTGCAAATATTTTATTTTTTATAGTGTGATACATTTGCTGAATTAGTAGGCAATTTGAAAATATTTTGGGAAAAAATATTGCATTGAGATAGTCTTTCAAAAAGTTAAAATATTTTTGCTTAAAATAAAATCCCCTTATATTTTACAGTATTAAAACAATTTAATTTCCTTAATAACAAGCCACAAGATATCAATTGCAGTCCTTGGTTGTACCACTGAGGGTCTTTATGTAGTATTACTGTGTTTGTCTCATCAGACTTTTTAATTTAGTATTTCCAATGTTTACAGTATTTATTTCCATTTTGGAAACAAAACTTCATGAAAAGAAAACTCTTGTTTTTTCAGATCATCGCTCTATTATATTAATTTCTTTGTCACCTTATGTGTTGTGAATTGCTTATATGAAATAGAGTCTAGATATTCCAGGAAATAATCACATCTAATCACATGATGTTTGCTGTCATTGCTCTATATGCTTTTATGTTTTTCCACTCTTCCCTGCTCTTTGCTTAGTATATCTATTTAGACTCTGAGCTCCTCAGAGCAGCAATTGTGAAGTGCTGTATATTTTTACTGCGTTTGATTAGAGTGGGTTGAAGTCTTATTTATTATTTACATCATAGGTTCTATAGAGAGAAATGTAATAAATACAATAAAATAACTATTTTTATAGGAATTCTAGAATTTTTCCTATGGTAAGTACTGGTAGGACTTGAGGAAATGTCTTTTTATTCAAAAACTGAGCACTATTTTCCTTTTACTTTGTCTTTTGAAAAAAGTAGTCTTTTGGAAAATCTGGTTATGGAAAATTGTCAGATCCATAGATTCTGATGTTCTAATGTGCAATCAAAGCATCATAAGTGACTCAAGATACAGTAATAAGAAATTTCATATTGAACTTAGATATATAAAGATGGTAAACACTCTTAAAAACCTAATCCATAGGTACAGCTTTCATAGAATATTCTATGTAATTTTCTGTCATGAATTAAGATCTCATATTATAAAACCAATAGAGTTTTTCTTTGAGGATTTTTCCATCCTTCTCTAGGATTTTCTTTCAAGGGAGTAATAATTTTCCTTAAAAAG
The DNA here is from genome assembly GCF_014805655.1 of Passer montanus. Taxonomy (NCBI): domain Eukaryota; kingdom Metazoa; phylum Chordata; class Aves; order Passeriformes; family Passeridae; genus Passer; species Passer montanus. The sequence continues at coordinate 5,479,938 of NW_024366480.1, forward strand.
GGTAGTGCTGTGTAAGAACAGCAGATTACCTAACTTTGTTCAGTGACAGAATATAATTAAGATTAATAGCAGTCTTTTTACTGTGGAGAATTGAATTTTACAGGAAGTTATTTTAAGCAAATGAAGTACGAGTTACAAAAACTGAAATTTAATAGAATTCGAAATACTGACTATCATAGAAGCAGTTTATGTTAATATTTTACAAATACAGCATCAAGTAAACATGCAAATTTTGTATATATTTGAGTAATTTTCAACGCCTTTTTTTACGCCCCAGTGATAAAAACTTTTGTGTGTTGTTGGGAAGGCTACATGACCATACCAAACACTGTTGTCACAGAGTAGTCCTTTCTGCTCTTACAGAACTCATACTTGACTCAAATGAGAGAGGTGTTTCCATATTGCATGGAAATGTGCTGTGAAGGTTAAACTTTCTGTATTTTGAAATCAAGGATTTTATTGTCAACTGGATTAAGTTAAAACCAAACTAATTAAAAGAGTTAGTTAAAGGTATCTTATAGGCAATGATGAATTGGAAGTCATCTCAGCTTTGTAAAAGAGAAAAAGAAAGAAGGAAAAGCATATCTCTTGCAGACTCCTACAGTGGCTCATTTAGTTTGCATACATTTGAATAATTTGTATTTCCTGCAAGGTTGTATCTGCATACCTTTTCTTTAAATGTCGTACAAATGCCAGAACTCAAGTAGAAAGAAGGGAGTAATTTGCTGCTGGAGATAATTTTTGTTACAGGGCAGCACTCACTAGAATGTGGAATATGGTGTGTTTATTTATGTCTGACTAGAAATGCAAGGGAAGGAATCTACAGGGAAAACCCCAATGCTTTGGGTAATTGTTCTCCAAATTAGGATCAGAATCAAAAAACCATTGATTTGGATTAGATTTCTTTCCATGAACTGTATTATGAGGCTGGGAGTTTTTGCTCCAGGACGTGTAGGTGCTTCTTGAATACTTTATTTCAAAATAGCTCAAATTGTTTGCTTTCAAGAAAGCTACCTGGGAGTAGCTATGAAGGACCATACCTATCTGTGGTGTACTGATCCAAACGTTTTATTCAGTGTCCCATGTGCTCAGTAGAACATACAATATCCTTAGTTATGTTGCATTTAGAGCCTTTTATGGTCATGATATTTTTGTTAATTCCTTAGGTTGCCACTGCTCTATTTATTGCAGTATCAGAATTTCCTGTTCAGAAGAATGACTGGGTATTTCTGAAATGTATGTCATTGCCTTGTCTACCCAGGCTAAACCTTAGCATCTAGGCAGTTTGGGTTTTGCTTTAGATTTTATTACTTCAGTATATTTTCATGTTTTGTGGCTTGAAAATAGTTCTCTAAAGATGTCTGGGACCACCTAACAAATTACTACTTCTGAAATGCCAGAAGACATTTTTTCAGCTATACTTTTGCTTGTATATTTTTAAATTACACTAGAGATAGAAATATCTTGTTTAAATGAACATTTATAGAAAGTATTGTTAAATTGAACTTGGTTTTAGAGCTGAAACGTTGATGTACTCTTAGTGTTCTGTATTTTTCGCACTAGTTGACAAGAAATAAGTAGTGCAGTATATATAGTTCTTAAGGGTTAACATTATTTTTTCTTTATTTATATGTGGCTACAATGTATTTCTTTGTTCTTACTTGCCTTGGCAGAAGGATGAAATCACTGACTGCTTACTCCTAATTAAAATGGAACACCATACAGTGAAAGTTTTCAGTGCATTGTTAATTACTAATCAGAGAGAGTACTTTTTCCTGATATAGATTTTTACTTTTCCTTTTAAAAATAAGCATAGCCCTTTCTTTCTTCTTTCCACTAAAACATCCCCCCAACCATTCACCCAATCCTAAATAAATAGAAGATCATGTTAGGCCAAACAGATGTAATAAAACCTTAAAATTTGGAAATGAAGTGCTCAGAAATTTAACAAATAGTAGAACTCAGTAAGGATTTGCCTTTCTATTTATGCTCCATCATAAAGACTTTAATTATATGATCTCATAATAATCTCATGTCTTGGGAAAGTTATTTCAGAACCTGTTAAGGCCTGACATTAATGCTGATTAACTGTCCTCTTTTAACTTCAGGTGTGGGTAATCTTTTTCCAGAATAAAATTAGATATGAAAATTAACAGGAATATGGAATTAACAGGAATACTTGATTAGATTTAATCAGGGATAGCTAAAAACCATTAGTTAGTGTTTGTACCTCTCAGGTACAGATTTGAATCTCATAAAGGGACAGAGGTATAGTGACAATGTACTGTTGCAACTCATGCAGTCTGGAATGGAAGCTACAGAGACATTTTGATGGTTAGGAAAGCACAGATACTACTGACAGAAGTACATGCCATTTATTTTAAGGGGTTTTATCTCATTTAGAATATAATTTAAATGAGAATTCATTCTGCAAAATGAAAATTAATTTTATAGTTGTTTACATAGCCCTTCCCTACTTTGATGGGAGACACAGAAAGGTGGTTATAATAAAATTGCAGAGGACCAGTATTGAGACTGGTCAAGATACTTGATCAGCTATGATTTTGCAGGGTTTTAAAAATATATGGCATATGGGTATTTTGTTTGATAAAAATGGTTGATCAGATGCATAGAATATAGGATAGGAGCTTAGATTACCTTCAGCTTGGCTATAAACTTGATGGCTTAGGCAAACACTGCAGTCTAAAAGATAGAAATATAGAACTTTGCACCATCTTTTTTGTGTGGATACTTCTGTGGCACTGGCCGTACTATGTTAGGAACCTTCATTCTTGCACAGTGTAATTTGCATTTTGTGTGCTTGACAGCAAGTGAACAGAATAGGTTGGTTAACATCAGTAACATGGCTTCCTTGGAATACTTTCTGAGTTTGGGGTTTTGATTTCAACTATGAATTTGCAGAAATACACCTTTGGAATGTGACTGTGGATGCTTAGTTCACTTTCCTGAGAGGCAGCAGAGTCCTCAGACCCTGAAGAGTATTAAAATATTTAAGTTGAATTGGTACAATTTCCATAGAAAAACTTGAACAAACTTTACCTATAACCCAGAGTTTAAAGTGCTTAATTAAAAGGTTCTGACTTTTTAAGGGACATCATAGCTTATAAATTTCTCTTGGATTGGCAAAAGCAGAAATTAAACAGCTTTATGAAATTTGAAGTTCTTACTGTATAGGTCTGAGATTACAAAAGGCATAAAAGGAAAATGACTGCTTATGGCAGCTATTGTTCATTTACCTTTCAGGGTATTTACATTAAAAAACCCCATTTTAATTCAACTCTACTGAAAATGGTTTTTAGACACATCTTCTATACATTTGTTTCTATGAGAGAAGGTTGACTGTATAGATGATATCCCTGCTGAATATTTTATTCGAAATTTTCAATGTCCTGATTTCAATTGGAGTTTAAATGTCCTGGTTTTATCATGGAGTTGTAGAGCAGAAATCTAAGCACAGAGTAGTTTGCATTGCACTGCATTGATTATAGCCTGAATTTCTCTATTAACAATACCCTCCTAGAACCAGTAGTTTTAAAATTACTATTACATGCTAGCTAAATCTAAAGTCAAGTAATTCAATGAGCTATTTAATTGAACATAAACTTGTACATGTAATGAGAAAACTGGAAAGAATTCTGGAAACAGAGAACATGAAAAATCAATAAGCAATCAAAATCTGAGTCTTGAAAAACTACACTATATTGAATCCTAGCAAAGCTGTTTTATAAATAATTGACATTTAAATTAAAGCAGACATATGGTATATCAGTAATTCAGTTTGACACTCTTCAATATTATTACTGTTGTTACCCTCATGAGCTTTGTCACAAAAAAAAGCTGTGGTTCTTTATTAATGACATTAAAAATATATTGGTGTTTCTTATCATTAATGGCACTTTCACTGTTGTTCCCAACAGTATTTTCTAGTATTTAAATATGCTCTAGGCAACTGTAGGTACTAGTGGAAAATGTCTTTCTTTTTGTGTTCTAACTACTCTGAAATCCAAGTTAAAAAAGCATAGTATCTGGCAAATTGAGGATATTTTTTTTCCAAGCTGAAAAAGCATTTTCGTTGTTTCTTCTGCTCTTTCTAGGCTACCAAGTATATCCACTAGCTTATGATTAATATACTATTTAAAATATGCTGTTTGAGAATGGAGGCTTGGACTTTATTCCCAGAAAAACTAAAACAAAGCCAAGCAGAAGATTTAAACTAATTATCTACCAATATCTGTCTGTTTTCTCTGCTTTGCTACTTATTTTCTGCTTTCCAGTGCTTAAAAGTTTTGTAAGAAATTGGTGACAAAGAACATTAAGGGCTGCATACAAGCATCATTACTTGCAGAAAGATCTCAAGGGAATTAGCTAGAAATATAAAGGAAAACTAGTACAACAATTTATTTCATCTTTGATTCACTAAAAAAAATTATTTCTGCCACAGACTGAGGGTTTGTATGTGATTGTGGATGTCTTTTGTTTGATGTTTTTCTTTTATTTGAACAGCTTGTAACAAAGCATGTGTGTTTTTTGTCTCGCTTTTTCTCCCATCCCTTGCTTATATAATGCAGCAGGACCTGAAGAAAACAAGCATGCTGGAGTTGAGGAGGCAGAGGTTGAGGCAGGTCTGTCTGACCACAAGTGCCTATCTCCTTTAGATATGTTTTCCCCTGAGTATATAAGGAAGCTTTACCAGCCAGCTTGTAAATATATTGAGCATAAAAACCCCAGAGTATATTTATATCATTTTTTGAAAGAACAACACAAATTCATTGAGTTTATTTGTCAGTTGTGAATGCTTAAAATAATTCAACACAACAAAAAGTACCCAACTATTTTACTCTTTTTTCTTCTTTTTTATGTAATTACTCTGTCACTATGCTCAAATAACAGACTTAGCAGATCTGGGTGGGTACCTCTTAGCTGTGGTACAATCTACTTTGCATTAATAATTTTTACATGCAGGAAGTAAACTTTTTTGTATCATGACAGGTTTTTTTCCCCTTAGTTTGTATAAGCAGACTGATGCTGGACAAAAATAGTAGGCAACTACATTAAATGGAAATACGTCAATCGTTTTGTATGATGTCCTGCATCCTGCTTGGAAGACAGTTCAGTTATTAGTGTGATGACAACTGACAGTTCATGATCAAATCAAACAGTTGCAGATACTTTTTCCACTCAAATATGGTGTGTTTAAAACATAAATTTAATTTCTAATTTCAGGAAACAGCCAGTACTGGTTCAAAAATATGCAGAGATCTAAAGATATAATTGCTCTGTTCTTCAGTTTCCTTTTCAAAGGAAGAATCATAAATGCATACATTTGCATTTACATGCCGTGTTAATAGGTTACATTCTGTTGTCCGTAATTAATTAACAGGTAATAATTTCAAAAAGTGGTGGAAGTGTGGTGTACAAAAAAAAAAAAGATGAGTTGATCAAGAAACACGTTTAGTACTAGCTGGTAGGAAAAATTACTGGCTGACAAATGTATGCCTAGGATGCTAAATCCTGCTTAAAAGTGTAAATGTCTGAATCCTGCATCCTGAACCCTCTTCCCATTGTTATTTAAGAGAAGAAAATAGAGATTAGTATTTTCTTCTTTAAAAAACTTAGGAGTAATTACTGTGATGGGACTCATTACTTGTTCAAAACTCTGGATGCTAGAGTAATTTCATTTTTATTTCAGTGGTGCAAAGCAGGTTTACTTTTTTAAAATTTTAATTCTCAGTTAAGCATCCAAAGTGTTCTTTAAGATCTTCGCCTTCCCGTTTTTTGTTATAGTACAGTTTGTTTTTTTATTGCTGTTGTTATGCTTCTGTCTCTGTGGTGTTCAGTGGGGTGTGTGCTGTGTGCTCTTCACTCTGTGTTTTGTGGAAACTCAAGCCTACTGCATGGAGTTTTGCTCACAGGTTGCAACAGGTTTCTGTGTGCTTGTAGTTACATCGTTCTTCATCGTAACTGTTCCAACTGTTAATTATCATTGTCTGTTTTTAATGTTGTAAAGACTGTGAGGAAAAACATCAAACCCCACCTGTTAATGGGCGAAAAGGCAAGTTGATTATGATATTGCTTATGAATTGTGGATGCTTGAGAAATTGAATTTATTTTTTTGCTGCATGTGTGTGTGTCGCTTAGTCCTACTAGCTCAAAATTAGTAAGTTCACATATGTTCAATTCCAGTGTGTTGTTTTACTTCTCGGATATAATTATTTTGAACTGAATTTTAAAAATATTTCTTGGAATCAAAATCTCCAGATGTTTATGTTTTTGCAGCTAACTGTGTTACAGAAGATATAGTTTACACTAGGCAGATATGTGATCAGGTTGGCTTTGGAGAGCTAAGGGGGTAGGTTTATATTTCTTCTTATTTTGGAATTCCTAGTCTGCCTTGCCCTAAGAAACCAAAGACAGTTTGCAAACACCCACAAAATTGTCTGCATTGACTGCATTGTCTTCCACTTTTATATTGGGTCTATATTCTTTTACATTGCTTGGATATAAATTTTAAAAGCTTGGCACTTTTCAATGTGACTAGAAAAAACTGACCATTTTAATTATCATGTACTTCTAGAGAAAGGCTTATGTTATTAGCAATCATTTCTATTGTCTAGTTTGTAGTAATGTTTGATGTTTTCTTTCAAATGCTGTAGAAATAAGCTTAAGTCAAAGCACTGAAATATTAACATGAAGATTTAGGTTTCATATCTAAAAAACAGAACAAGAAAGTTGCAAAAAAAAAACGTACTTTGAAGTTTTGCTCGAGTTCACGCTTCTAAATTGCTTTGATAATTTTGAAGAAGTATATTACTACTTTTCCATGTACTTCTAAGACCTTATTACATGTAGATTTTGTGTCATTCATGTCTTCTGCCAGTGAATGAAATATAAACTAGGTAATGTCTTGGATTTATTAAAATTTGGGTATTCACTCTTACAGTTTCATCTCTACCAGGAGCCTACAAGGGGTATAGACCCAGTTACACTGTCATGGACCATTCCTAGCTGTCTATTCCCCAGAACAACTTAGCAGAGGGAATACAGATATCAGGAGAACAGGGATTGTATTTTGCCTGTGCTAGCTAGTTCATTGTCTGGGAAGGACAATCACACTATTTTTTTTTCTCTTATACCAAGTGTAGACAAGACCAAATGGAGTGCCTTTGCAGAGAAGGGGCTGTGTCACCAGCCTGTCAGAGCAGTCTGAGGGGTCACCTCTCTTGCTCTGGTGGCTGTGCCACTGTAGTCCTGAATGAATCCAAATCTGGGAGTCTACTGTTGTAACTGTAATCCGTGCTACTTACCAGACAGTTCAGTGTCTTACTTTTAAGATCTAAATTCCAATTGTAATAAGATTGGAGGCTTTTGCCACTGACCTGACAAAGCTGACAAAACAATTGATAGTGATTTAGTCAGACTAAAGTTGGTTGTGTTCTTGGTTTATCTTCCACTCCTTCAACAAAACCATTATTTTATACACTTATAGAGCCTGAAAGATATACATTGCACAATAAACTAACTACTACTAACCTCTTTTTAGACAATGTGTTTCATACTTTTATTAAGTTCTCTAAGGCATCCATAGTGTCTACTATTGAATTTCAAATATTTATTACCCAAACTGTCATCCCTTTCCAGTGTTCCTCAGGTCTTTTGCATTTCTCTTTCATGTATTTTGTATTACATCTTTTGATCATTTGAGTTTGTGAGAAAAGGATCCAGGTAATTCTGCCCTTTACTGTCTTAATTTAGGGTGCATAGATGATGTGGTTACCAAAGCAAAATTTTACATGTTTCCTATTCCCTCACTCTTCAGAATATTTTATAGGATTACATTACAGATATATTATGGGAATCAGGAATGCTTTGCAGTTCTCATCTCCCAGACCAAGAAGTGTCTGGAGCATATTTGTGTCTTGAGTTTATAGCAAGTCAAGAGCCAAGTCTCTGAGTCCTGCCCTTTCTGTGCACTCTGATTTCCAAATGCATGGGAGTCCCACCACTCTGTGAGCAGTCCGGATGCCTGAAGGAATAGAACTGAAATTGTTGTACTCCAGATTATTCTAAACTGTTGTGCAGTTTAGACACAAAGTAAAGAATTTAGGTGACTGAAGGGCAAACTAGGCAGAATAGAGGGACTCCAGTCAAGGAAGTAATGACAGATGGACCTGCTTAACTAACTTGCAGAAGTAGTGTTCAAATACACTTTTTTTGAAAAACAAGCAGGTTCCTGTCAGGGCAGAGGACGCTCTCATCTTGATGGCTGCTCCGAGCATCATCTTTTTCCATTCTAAGACCATTTGGATTTGTGCAATTAGGGCCTACACTTGCCTGAACTACTGAACATGATTGCTGTGGGTCTCCTAGGTGCTTTCTCTTCCTCTGGCTCACTGACTCCAGACTTCACTAAGGGACCACAACAGCTTCTGAATTTTGCATGAGAAATGATACTGGATGTGTTTCACGTGGGCTGTGAGAATACTTAACATATTCCTATGTGTTATGAGTACCTAGAGAAACACTGCATTTTAATTAAATTCTAGTTCAAGCAAAGTAAGGTTTAAATAAAGTATAGACCTGGTTAGATTGTGCTAGTTGTAGACAGGCACATAACTTCATGTTGCATGATGGGAAAAGAATGAAATTAGAAACCCCCCACAATACAACAACACAAACCAGTAAAAATAAAGTACCATTAAAATGCTGTAGGCTGAAGAACCTACATTCTGCTAAAATTCCGTATGATATATTATGATATTTTACAAATTTAGCTCTAAAACTACCAGGGAGATATTACAGATGAGAAAGAGTCTAGCTACTAATTGTCTGTAAATACCTTCAAATTTTATTTATTAAAAAGTTGAGTTTGTTTGCATTTTTCAAAAGTACATGGGAAAACCACATGTCATTTTTAAGACTGGTGTGTGAAAATGGGATGTCATTTTATCTGCTAGACAAACACAGTTTGTCTGGTTACTAACCCAATGTTTCAGAAGTAATGCAGAAGAATGAAACAGGCCTTTTGGTGCAGAGAGTATTTGCATGTAAAGATGTATGTACAGTTTCCATGTAAATTTGCATGCAAATTTGAGCAACAAGAAAACTTTTATGTTATTAAGTAACATTGGCATTCAGAAAAACCTAGAGCTTTCTGAAGAAACACATCTGTATTTTTCATCTTTGTGTAAGCTGTTGATTGTATTTTCTTTTCTTCTTGGTTGGTATTAGTGCTTACATCTACTGGCTTTCAGACCCTTTTTGTGAGCAGAATGGCTTTTTTTACATTTTAGAATGGTACCATAAGCTTCAATCTTAGCTGCATTTAGAAAGGGTAGAGCACCTGTGATTGCTTGCAGAGCTTTTAGTCTTTGTGTATGTGTTTGTGAGAGATGTATAATCATATAATACAAAATTATCTTTCTGCTTAGAAAATGTTTGAACACTTACTATAAGATTGCATCTTTTCAATAAATATAAAATAACATGGAAAGAAAATCCAGAACCCTTTATCAATCTAAACCTTACCCTCTGAATTCTGCAGACTGAATTTGTAGGCTGTTCACATTTCCTTGGATGCACAGAGTATTCCCTGACACACAGGGCATGGAAAACTGAGGAGACACTATGGAAAAGAGGTGTAGAGCAGAAGCTTGTACTTGGATCCATATTTATTTTGGACATTACTTTTACTTTTCTTTTTAAAAATATTCATTATTCATTAAATTCTGGAGATATTTTGATTTTTATTATGTTTACCTATTGCAGCAGTATGAGGATTGCCATATCAGCTCCTGACTAAAAATCCATGTAGCCCAGTGTCTGGTCTTCAGCAGACCAGGTGTGGATGCTGAGGGAAAGGGATATAAGCAGGACAAGTATTCCTGTGTTGGGAATGTGTGGCCAGCAGGAGCAGGGAAGTCATTCTTCCACTGTACTCGGCACTGGTGAGGCCACGCCTTGAGTGCTGTGTCCAGTTCTGGGCCCCTCCATTTAGGAAGGATGTTGAGATGAGGCTGGTGAAGAGTCTGGAACTCTTCAAGTCCTATGAGGAGCATCTGAAGGAGCTGGGGGTGTTTGGCCTGGAGAAAAGGAGACTCAGGGCTGACCTTATCACTCTCTGCAACTCCCTGAAAGGTGGCTGTGGTCAGGTGGGGATCGGTCTCTTTCTCCAGGCAGAAACTGACAGAACTAGAGGACACAGTCTTAAACTGTGCCGAGGGAAATACAGGTTGGATAGCAGGAAAAAGTTTTTCACAGAAAGAGTGATAAAGTACTGGAATGATCTGCCTGGGGAGGTGGTGGAGTCACCATTCCTGAATGTGTTTAAAAAAGACTGGATGTGGCACTCAGTGCCATGGTTTAGTTGAGGTGTTGGGGCATGGGTTGGACTTGATGATCTCGGAGGTCTCCTCCAACCTAGGGATTCTGTGAATTCTGTGAATTCTGTTCAAGTTTGTAGTGAAGCTTATCCAGGATCCTGGCTGCCCAGTCTCCTATGCCTTGTGCCTCAGGAATCTGCATAAACAACAGTGCTATCTTTGCAGGGTGTCTTCATCTCCCTCATAGGTTCTCTGTGCTGCTTCTTCCCCTTTAAATCGGTCCTTTCAAAATGCCCCCGGAGTTCTTATCCAAGCAGGGGACTTGGGGCAGCTGTCCTTCCAGATGTCCCAGAGAAGGCGATTGCGAGTGGCCCCGCTGCAGCACAGCCTGCCGTGGTGCAGGCGTGTATCCAGAAGAGGGAGCAAAGCTGCCGTGTTTTAAAAACATGGAAAAAGATGTGAAACAAACAACTCCTCCCCGTGCCCCAAATGGTACTGGAAAAAAAAAAGTCGTGATAGTGGCTGTCAAATAATATCTTTGCCTTATTTAAATATACTTTACTTAATAATTATGCACTCATCTTTAATATAACATTAACTGACTGTTTTCTTCTCAGCCATTTGGATATTATTATTTTTTTTTCTGGCGTTTCTTCATGTTTTACAAATCCATTGTATTTATAAAAGCAGCAACATGTTACTCTGATTTTTAGCTAAAGATAGACTATGAGTTTACTGATTGTTATTTCAACAAGGGGTCTCTGGGTCCTTGCTTGAGTATATCTAATTTTTTTTATAAAAATAAGCAGTAGAAGATTACAATCAATTTATTCCCCATATAGAGGGATCCACTAGCAAAAAATTTAAAATATAAATTTAAAATAGAATTGACTGAATTTGCAGGTAAAGAATATTATAAGATACTGCTACTGGACTAGACTTAAGTGATTTACAGTTACAAATAATGAATGTAGCCTTGGAGTCAGCTTGAAGAAAACATTTCTGGGGTAAGGAATAATCTGCAGTGCACTATTATGTTTTTAATGTTAGTAACAACAATATGAAATGTAGATATGTTGCAGTAGTTTTTATTGCTGACCTGATGATTTACATTGAAGTTCTTTTAATGTATTCCAACTACAGCCTCAGGAGATGAAGTTCAGGGTTTGGGTATTGGGGTTTTTTTGTTTTTTACTTTTTTAGCAGAATGTGTATGTAGTTCAGAAAGAAAGATGAAATCAAAACAATAAATAATTAAGATAGATCAGAAATTTTATACTCCATTCAGGAATACTCTATTTGTTATAAACCATTATATAAGCCATTTATGAACAAATTATTTATTTTAAATTTTTATAGCATTTCTTAGCATTCATCAGTTGATTTGGCACTAATTTGCAAATTATTTTCACGTGAAAGTTGTGTGTACATATGTGTATGTGTGTTCCTGCTTTTATACTGCCCACACTTTGTCAGCCTTCAGGGCAATGTTCTAAGGAGCATTTAAGATTTTGAAGGAAAGACAGGTCATCAGGTCTCAGATAAATGCCTTGATCTCTAAGGTACAGAAACATTCTGTCAAGTATTCTTTCACTGTATGGAGAAAAAAATGTAGATCAACTGTTACTGTGACAAAAGAGGAAGATAAAAGATTATGCCCACAGGTTGGCTGTGGTTACCTGGAGAGGCAGGAGGACTTGTTCTGTATTTGTCAGAAAAAAAGACTACATGTGTTCCTACTTGGTTTTGGGTACTGGATGAGTCTTGTTCCTGTTACATCAGGGTAGGGAAGCATCAACACTGTTTTAATGAGGCACCTGAAGGTTTTTTTCTGGTGTAGGAACATCAGCAGTCTGGCATAAAATCTTGATTGCTGACTTTGTGTCACTTTGAGTTGGCATTGATGCCATTAGCAGCACACTGGTGCTGCAAGGTGGGACTGGATTCATTCCAGATACAATTTAGTACATCTGGGATGATTAATATATCATGGTTGAAGCCATTTGCTTTCCCCTAGCAGAGGTTTGACACACTGAAAATATTTCTCTCTGTGTGAGCTCTACAGACTGATGTCTCTTTAATTTTCTTAGGGACCTTGTTTAGTAAAAATTAAAACTTGTATGCCATGAATTTAGTCTTAATTAATTCTTCTTCTTGCATTCTTAATGTTTGAGTTGAGATCTTGAGTATATGATTCAAAACTGTTTCTCATCTTTTGACAGTTTATCCCACAGTTTTAATGACTTCTTATTGTGCTGCATTGGTTTAAGAAGCACTAGCCAAATCCACTTTTGACTTATTTTTACAGTAGGTGTCACCATATATTATTAATAACATAATTTCTTTCTAAGCATTCTTCATATAAAATTAAAAATAGAAGTTCTGAGTACTTTTCATTTGCAGGAAAAAGATGACTAAATTAAGTATGTCCTAATGAAAAAGTGAAGACTTTATGATAACCTAATCAAGTCTAAAACTAGAAAGGCACTGATAAAAATTAGTTCTCAGAAATGTTAGGTGCTGAAAAAAAGATAAAAGCTGAAGTGGGTTTAATTAAAAAAAAAAAAAAAAAAGACAATCCAGTAAAAGAGAAAATCTAGAAAAATGTTTCAAGTGAAGGGTAGTTGTGAGAAACACTATGTCTACAAACACTACTGTTTGTAGTATTGGGAAGAGAAGGGAGGAGGCGAGTATTGGCATAAGAAAAATCCTCATCATTAGTGTCTGGTATTTTGCTGCATCATCTTGTACTTCTGCAGTTTGCTGCATCATTTCCAATTCAACTGCAACATTCCTGGTGCTAAGCTGGCGTGGTTAGAAATTCAGAAAAGCTATATATATGCAACTATTCTTCTCATATATCATTTCCACATTTTTAATATTTTTCATATTAAATATTCCAAACAAAAGTGTTAGAAATGTGGAGGTTGTACTTGCCACTGTGTGCTGGAGCACACCACGCCCCCTCTCCCAGGCAGCACAGGTGAGTGTCATTCTCACTGGGAATGGCACAACACCAAGTGTCACCCAGCTGCATTATTCACTGTGGTGGGCAGTGCCCGCGGGTAGGTGCAACAATTCAATCTCAAGAAATAACTGCATCTAAAGATTGTCCATTTCATTCTGGTGGGAACAATCTGCATCGGGCACCTGTCAAATCCTTCTAGCCCTAAACATGCATCAGCTGATTGAAATACTCTGATTCAAGAATCCCATATTTTATGTAATTTATATAAGATCCTTTTGTATAAATATTTAATTTTTTTTTTTTTTAATCTCTCTCTATACATAAATCAAAGCTGATTATTCACAACTGATGACAGGATGAAGTTTATGTTATGGGATGTGAGAGTGATAACAGGAGACTGATGATCTAGAAAATGTATGGTTTCTTTCAAAATATTTGCTAGTTGACTAAAGTTGGCTTTGGTTAAATCAAGGGAATAGACGGTGGTCCTTTGCCTTGGGGAAAAAAAGAGATTTTAGAAACTACATTGTGTGAAGTACATTTTTAACTAAACTTATTTGTCTAACCAGAGAATATATGGGCAACACTGACATTTTGACACTTTGAATAAGCATCAGCATCTCATGCTAGTTCCCAAACAGAAAGCTGTCCTTTAAGCTCTCCTTAAAAGATATTTTCTCATCTTTGTAAAACACAGAAATGGAAATGAAATTAGAAAATGTTGAAGAAAATGTCAAATGTTTGGTTAAATCCAATGGGTATATCTATTTTTATTTCTCAGATGAAGCAATAACTAATAAGAGTAAAACTCTTGCAATGTTCTAGAAGTTAATGAAGCTTTTCACTTCATCTGGAGTACTGCCAAACCCTATATACTCAATCTAAATGTTGTACTTAACTGCTGACAAAACTAAACAGCCATTTGAATTTAAAGCTGATATGCCATAAATATAACTGAAGCTGTAGAAAAGAGGTCATTTGGAACCTTTTCTGGAAGTGTCTGCATGCTCATGCTATGACTTTCCTCAAAAACATTCAGTAGCCTTTTGTAATGTTGTTAGTTTTTCTTTTTAACGTTAACATGAGGCAAAACTATTTATTCAAAGAATGGTATTTTTATTTGATTTTTATTTCCTCACTCTTGTCAGTTCAAGTGTTATTAACAGTGTTACTGAGAGGGTTAACTATTTTCTAGATAGTGAGCTCTCAAAGAACTGTCAAGATTTAGTAGAGCTTTTCTTTTGATAAGGAACTTTTTTATAATAAGTGATTTTGGCTGCTGAGACAACTACAGTTTTAGGTTCAGAACTAAACCAGGAGCTCTGAAAAGGACTCTGACCTAGAGTAAGAGAGAGAGAGAGAGACAGAGAGAATGTCTTCTAAAATTTGCATTAAAATAGCATGGAAATCACTGGACTTCCTGATATTCTTCAGTATTTAGATTATTTGTTGTATGTCATGAAAAATTCCTTTGGGTTACTATATGCCACTATTTGGCCTGAATTATAGTTAATGGTATTTTTTCCAAGAGTGACTATTCCTTAAATTAAAAAGCAGTTTTACTAAGGTTATTGAGTTTTTTGATTTGCTAGTTAATAAGATACTTCTGGACTCATTTGAGAAAAAGAAAGGATTGATGACATCAGTAGATATTTTACTGTGAACTGTGTGTATTCACAGAGAAAAAGAAAGAATCACATTCTCGCTAAGAATAATAATATTAAGATTTTATTTCCATGGTTTGGTAACAGAATGTTCTGTTTGACATTTCTCGTTTAGTACACATGGTACTTCAAAGATGATAGAGTCTGTTTGAGCTTGCATATCTGTGGTGTCATGAAATCATTACAATGACAATTTTACTTGAACCTACCTTTCCATCAGTTTCAAAAATCAAAGCAGCCTTTTATAGGACAGCAGCCTATGGACCAACAACATCCCCAGAGAAGAAGGCTGCGGAATGCACACAGATAACACTTTCACAAGTTTACATTTTGCATGTTAGATATCCAGCAGTTTTCTTGAAAAAGGAAAATAGCAATAATAATAATAAAATCATAGGCTAAAATACTTTGTGTCAGTTTACTTTGAATTGGTAAGATTAAAAATGTTTTCCAAATCTGTCATATTATTCTCCATCACTGGCTCTTTCTGTGACCATAAAAGTGATAACATCTGTGGGCAATGGTTGTGAAGAGCTTCACACTTAATGGGATAAGCAAAATAAGCAGATTCTTAACAGCCCAAAGCAAAAATGGAGCTTGGAGTATTGGATCTCTCCTGTTAATTGGTGTAGATTTGGGTTTGCCATGAGATTCCAAAGGGTTTAAAACCGATAATATTTATGCTAACTACCTAGTTTGTCAGAAGATAGAGAATTAAAGTGTAAAAAAAAATAAAATTTAACAACCTCAAAATGCTAACAGCTCTCAGGTCTAGAGAATGTATTTCTGTGGAGCAGTGTCCATGCTTCTTTCTATAGCTCTTTTCCTGAGAAGTTACATCAGAAATGCCAGTTTCAGATACAGAAATAATTGGTGCAAGAGTTCTTATTGAGTAGTTTAATCTGCCCAAATTAAAAACTTAATTTAAATCAAGTTCCAGATTTTGAAAATAAATATGACTTTATTTTGGCTTAAGAAATGATTGTTAAAAACATTTTTCAACTTAAATTTGGCATGCGTGGTTGCTTGTTCGGGCTTTTTGTTTGTTTGTTTGTTTGTTGATTTGTTTTGTTTGGTTAGTTATTTTTGTTAATTATATCTTTGCATAGACTTTTTTACCAAAATATTTCTAACTTCCTGTATAACTTACAGAAACACAATGATTATAAGAATCCATAGTAATAAGCTATATATATACTATAATCTATAGTAATAAGCTGTAGAATATAGAACACTAACTTTTAAAAATGGACCAAATTATTGTGTAAACAAGCCCCTGTTTCTTATGCCATTTGTTAAATATTAAAGACAGCAGAATATTTGACAAGTTACATGGATACTAACTTTTGGATAAGATGTTCTGTTCCAGAATGTTTAAGATGTGTAATAATTCTCTTCACCTCAGGCCTTTAAGAACTAATATAAATTTTATTGTTATTGATAATGCATTTGTTTAGATCAAGTTTTCCCAAATGATATTAGGTGTATTATAATGTAAGTTACATAATATTTCTGATTTTTGTTTTTGATTTACACTAGAAGTTACATGGGAAGACCAGCAGAAAAAGGTGAATGGTACAATAACTGATGACAAACCATTGCCGAAAAAGAAACACCATTCTGAGACAGGTTTGTCAGGGTTTGGAAAACCACATGAAAGCATGAGACTATAAAACCACATTTCATGCTTTTGTAATGTGTGTGTGCTTTATGTACCTTATTTTTTCACTTTGGTGTGAAATATTTAGCATGTAGAGACCATTTAGGTTATATAGTTCTGTTTTAGAATAGCCAAAATAGATCTGCTTTTGTAAGCAATTGTGTTAGAATGCACATAGATTAGAAGTGTTCTGGCACAATATTAGACATAGTTTCCTTTTAGTTTTCAATTTTGTTATGACTTAATATATTTATGCAAGCCTCAGGAATCCAAGTATAATCTATGCTGATTCTTATTTAGTTGACCAAACCAAGGTATCTATTGCATGCATGGTGGGAAAATCATCTTCTACAGAGTTAAATCTGAAACCTTCTTTTGCCATCACACATGGCAGAAATAATGTTCCAGTGTAATTTTTTATACAAGCTGCAGTTTATATCTTCATACTTGGAAACTCTCAAATCTAAAAAACCTCTTCTTTCCTCCATTCTGTACACAAATAGAATTCTTCTGAAACTAAAAACTGTCATAAACTTTCTTTCTCTCCAAATGACAAGTTCAATTATTCAGCTAGCTTTGTTCCTACAAATGCATAGCAATAAAATGTAAACCTAGTAATAATAACAATGTTCATAATAATAGTATTGTTCTGTCTTCATAATCAGAGAATAAAAGGTCCTAATCACATTAATTTATACATTTGCAAAGGGCAAGCACACTTTAAGGAGTAGAGAAGGTAGCGAGGAGAGAAGGAAGGGGAAGGGAAAGGAAAGGGAAATGGGATCTTTATATTGCAGATTTCATCCTGTATTTAAAGATTTATCCAATCTACTCAAGTGAATGGGATTTTTAATTTGCAGAAATACCTTAGTTCAGTATTGTGTTCCAAATAACTCTATTGGGCATATTAGTTGTATCACTCGAATAACAACACTTCTCCCAGTCACACAAATTAAAATTTACAAGACTGGCTGGCTGTGTCACCTCCTAAATTAATAGTGTAATCTCACCTACATAATAATATAATACTGATAATATCCAAATGTTTTGCTGAAGTTCAACTGCTGTGCAGCTGAAAGTGCAAGACTCAAAACTGAAGAAAACCCAGAAATCTGTCTTGATTCTAACCAGGGAATTAGATAACCTAGCTGTAAAAGTCCAGATGTGCCCTTGCATTTTCTGTTCCCCAACTTTTTGATGCAGAAGTTACAGATCAAACAAATACTGTTTATAAGAGTCAGGATCAGAATGTGATATATCTTCTTTTCCAGCTGTTTTAGCTGTTACATGATAGATTCAAAATACAATGTCTACACATCTGCACTGTTGTTTTTCCAGGGAGAGTTGAGCAGAATAGTGCCTCTGCCCTGACTTTTCCCTTATATAGGAACATAATCTCCATCTCCCAGCTGAGATGGGCTTAGGACTGTGTTCTAGACAGATAATTTATAGTTATTGACAGTACTTTTAGGGCCAATTTCTTCATATTTTAGAAAGAGGTACCATTTTTTAGATGGCTGTACTTGGGGCATTCTACATTTTGGAACATGAGTAAAATCTTATAATTGAAAGACAAAAACAGGCAGAAGAATAGAAATTGGAATCAAATATGAACAACAAAAAGTTCTCACTTTATAGGTGTTCTGTGTATTAAAATGGTAGTCATCTGATTTCTTTTTTTGTCTGGAACCACTGATCTCTAGTTAGAATTGGTTTAAAAAGCCACAGTCACATATTAAAATGGTAGTCATCTGATTTCTATCTCTTTTTTTGTCTGGAACCACTGATCTCTAGTTAGAATTGGTTTAAAAAGCCACAGTCACCATTATCAAAGTCTAAAATAGATACAAAGTTAAGTAAATTTGTGTTCTTCACTTAACAGTCCTAAGTTTTTCTGTGAGGGCTGATGCCTGATAAGAGCATAAATTCTGTTTTAATTTACATTATCAGTAATGTCTTGTAATCAGAAATGCATGGGATGGGGATACATGAGGAAGAAACATTGAGGTAGTTCTGAACAAGCTGCAATGGGCCTCAAATGGCACATCCCCACATTCCTCAGATGCTTTTCCAAACTGAATCTGTCAAAAAGCTTTATGAACTTCAGTGGTAGGAGTGGAGTAATGCAACTTCCAGGACTGGCATAATCCGCTATGTGTGCGCACTACTGTTCCCTGTAGACATCCCAGTATCATTTCAAACAGTTACCTTTCAAGGCATAGCAGTCAGGACATCTAGAAGAATGTGCCACAACACTGTACTCACATCTGGACATTGAGCTATATTATATCTATGACCATGATTTAACTAATGCTGCGTGACAGAAGCTACCTAAGGAAGCTTCAAATTCCTTGAACCCTTACAATATGGGATTTACCCTCTGCACAGGACTGCACTTTCATGTGAGAATACTTTCAATGTTCTGTCTGCAAAAAAACCAGTGAAGTGATACTAATGAAACTTAGTCCCTGAACACAGAGGGTGCAATGGAGGCAGGAAGGAACGGGGACACCTCATATTCCCCTGTTTTGATTGCCTTTTCATCTGTTTATAAGTTTTCTGATACGACCTGTTATGAAAGCTTTTACTGTCTTTAAGTGCAGGTTGTCTGTTTAGAATTTAACCTAACCAATGCCATGGAAATAGCCATGGCAGTAGTATAGCTAAGAAAACCTGGGAGAACAAATAGGCATTGATTACATGAGTACCATGAGTGCAGAACTGAGATCTGTGAGCAAATTGTGGAGAAAAGCATGAATAAATAACAAAAGTAATTTCAAAGCCCAGAAGAATAACAGTAATACTGTACCTTGTAAAGCATTAATATTCATGGAAATGGGATTAGCAAATTTATTGGAGGACAATTGAAGGTCATTAAATAACATAGTGAAATGGTTCTTGTGTTGCAGACTTTTCAATAGAAATTGATGATAAGGTTTCTCTTCCTGAATATCAGAAAGCAAAATTATGATTTTTTAACAGTGTCTTTAAACTCTAAGTTCTGATGCAATTTGCAGAATTAATGTTAAGCATATTTCAAAGACTCAATTGTATTTATGTAAATATTTTGAAGGATAGGAAGAGTAGAACTGCAGAATTGTAGGTAAGCATAGCACAAAAATTCAAGCCCTATTTTGAATGTGTGCCCTTCCTTTAGCTGATGTCAGTACTCTGTCAGAGAATACTGCATTCTAGACAACCCTAAATCAAAAAGCAGGAGAAACAAGTTACTTGTTCATACCTGAGAATATTAAGTACCTTCATCATTCACCACTGCGTCTGAGCTGTAATAGATGGTATTTGAAAGAAAGTGAATAAAACTCTGGTCCTTTAATCAGATTTCATTTTTCAGTGAATAGAAAAGAAAAAGCAGTACAGCAGGCAAACATTTTCATGTGGTTTTGCAATTTTATATATGAGGCCTTAAGAGAAGAAGTTGGAAAAGAAGGTTGTGTGTGGAGAATGTGTCCTGTACTGATACAGATAAGGCTAGGCAGGATACTGTTTTTCTTAAAAAGCAATTATTTTAATCAGTATCATCGCTAGTGTCTTTTGAGCCCATCAATGTAATTAAAATGGGAAAAGGACATAATTTAGGGTACCAGAGATACTCACTTCTGTTCTATTTCATGATCCAAAATATTGGAAGCTGAATATGGTCTAGCAACCTGTGTCTCCATCCAGAGGTGACAATACAGAAACTGCCTTTGTAGAATAGCAAAGAAGACAGTATTGGCTTTCCCTGTTTTTCCTACAGAGAGGGAGTAGATTTGATGGCTATTACCTGAAGCCATCCTGTAATGGTTTCATTATCACTGGCTGTTGAAAACATTGCAGTGTCACCAAACATCCAATCTTTACAACAGAAACTTTTGATTTCCAAGGAGCAGTTGAAGAACAGAACAGTGAGAAAGTGCTGAACATATATTAATATTGTTGAACAATTAACAATGAAAGGACACAGGGTAGTTAAAGTGGATTTATAAATCTTGGACTGGAATTAAGTAAAAATTGAGTGTCCTTGTATTTATTTTGGGGAAAGACATATTTCTGTAATATGGAAGTAAAATAAAGTCTTAGAGAAATCACAGCAATGGTAGGTTAAACACATCAGAAAATACAAAGTTAATGTGTGCTTACAAATGGTAAGTCTTCAGATGTGTATATTTGCTTTCCATTTAAAGAGAATCATGCTTATTTTTATCTATGGAACATTTAAGTCTCTCTCCTGAGTAGGACTATGCCATGACACCTACATACACAAAGACTCTCAGAATCTAATGTTATGTAATGAAAACTAATTGTAGCTTATCTATTACCATGAATTCAGTTGTAGTGTGAAAACAGTAGTCCAAAATCATTCAAAATTGTGTTTATTTTAATAGAAGTAGTCAGAATTCACAGTATGAGAGACTAAAAATTATGAAAAGGGAGATATGGTTAGAAATGAGTTGGAAAAGGCAAAGTAATGATAGGACAGAGAGAGAGAGAAGTAATTGCCTTCTCAGGATTCATAATAATTCCAATCCAATGTGTAACTATAGTGCATTAATATTTTGAAATGCTACTATTTTGTCTTTTTCTCCCCTTATAAAATTACCGTGTGATCTTTATTCAGAGAAGCAAAACAATAAAAGCTCTTTCTGGATTCTTCATTTAGTTTATCTTTCAAGATTTATGAAAATGTTATGCAATCTACATGGTTTAATTTGAATTAGGGATTTTATGATACTGAGAATATTTACAATTTCTTATTCTGTTATTTTCTACTGTTGTCTCTACTACCCTTATCTTTGGATAAGAGTAAGATTTTTTCATACTTACTGTCTTTACCTATTGTGTTTTTTATATGGTGTATATTACATACAGTCTATATTATGTAATTGCAGAATTAAATGTATTGCTTTACCCTTTCCTGTATTTTCTCACTATATTTTTGAGTAAAAATGTCAGCATACATCCAGTATACAGATGCTATTTTGTGTGTATAGGTTTATGCTTTAAGGTAAAGAACTATAACTAAGAGGGAACTACCTCATTAAAAAAAGTTCAGAAGTGTGGGACAAGCTCTGTATCTAGTTGTGGCTTAATGCTTTTGGAGAATATTAAGTACTGATTTTATTCACATCTCAATGTAGTAAAATGCCCTTTTTGTCTAAATCTTCTGCTAACAAATATTGGTACTCTCAGCTTTTCTATCTACTCTTGTATATATGTATGCTTAGCATTGCAGAGTTAGAATGGTGTCAGGGGATGTCTTCCCTGAGAGTTAAATGTATAATATCAGTCTTCAGGTCTAATTTCATCCACATTGACGACAAAAAATTTATGGAACATACAGACTCTATGGAGCATTTCTGTCTTAGAGTCTCTTCTGTGTTTTATGATGATGCTTATTTGATTGTGCCATTGCAGATCATATTTTGTGAAGAGTGTCCAGAAATGAGACTTTACAAATCTGAGCTTCTGTTTGCAGTGAAAGATCTTTGGTTCTTAGGAAAAGATAAGAACAAAATTAAGAAAACTCTTAAGGGAAAAAAAAATAGAGTAATTAACTTATGTCCCTCTGTCCTCTGCTGCTTTAAGAATTTTAGTTGGGTGTGTTTGCCATGTAAAGGTTTTTTGAACACTGAGTTCCTAAATACTTTTCTGTAATGGGTGACATTGCTTACAATGAGCAGTTCTGTGTCAAAGCGTGATAAAAGAGATGGTATTTATTTTGGGCAGGTTTCAGACTTAAAGTTTTTGTTAACCTTTTAGATTTATTTATTGAGATCTTAGTTTGTTTCTAAATCTGTATATAAAAGCCTACTACATACTACTGTCATACATCGAGATGAACAATTGATGCAAATAAATGCTAGTTCCACAAAAAAAGCAATAACTACAAATGGAGACTGACTACTGGCTTGATGTGAATTTAATAGAATTGGTGACATTGTTTTATTCTTGCATTTAAATGTATTTCTATCAAAAAGATTACTTTGTGGATTAAAAGCTACAGAAACAGAATTTTCAAATGATTGTTTGAGATTTATGGTATGGCATCTCAATCAGGAGGAAAAATGATTCACATAAGTTGCATTTTGAACTTAATCAGTCTGTTAGTACTTTCTTCTTCACATCATTATTTGAAAGAAGTTGATGCATTACCATGCCACAACTTCTACTAATTAATATTTCCAACATTAAATACAAAAATATTATAATCAATTTATCTCAGAAGATGAAGTAGCAGTTGATCAGGTATCCACAGAGAGATGGCAACTATTATCTTTTTTTCCCCTCTGGCTTCTATTAGAAATATTCTTCTAATTTGTTTGATTAGTAAAAATCTAAAATGGAAAAATATTTGTAATTAAGAATGATTTTTGGTTGCCCCTTTGATATGTAATTTTTTTTCATAACAAATACTTTGCATGAGGAATTTTAAAAAGGTTATTAAAAAAAATATTGGTATATGTGACTGATATGCATGCAAATACTGGTCATTTAATTCTAAAATATTCAAAGAGAGCTTCCTTGCTATTCAGTTGTGTCTGTCTGGCATTACTAGAATACCTTGCATTATCTTACCAGACATATTTCAAGTTTTGAAATTACGTGATTCAATACTTTGAAAATGTATAGAGAAGTATTTATCTTATTGCAGTATGTCTCAAAACTACTCATTCTTATGGATATTAAAAAAATAAACCAAGGATAGTGGGTCTTGGTAGATACTTTCTAATAACTGGCTTTGCTATAGTAGGAATGCTCACTTCAGGGCTATACATAAGTAATATAAAATATCTTCAGAACATTTTGAATATTTTTAGCTGTGTTTTGGTGGTGCAAATAATGATTTATTTAACACTTACAGCAATTATAGCTACATTATATTAGTATGAGTGTAATATGACATGGAGAAGTAGCTCTTTCTATTTGCTTATTTGTATTTCTTCCAATGGATTCTTTGTACTTGCCCAGATAAAAAAATATTTATACTCCATTATTATTTTTTAACATGCAAAGACATAGCAATCTTTGTCAAAACTGACAGCTACTTTCACACTACAGATCTCATATATAGCTCTAATGTGTGTTCATTCTGTAAGCAAATTTAATTGCCTAAAAATGCATTCTAGTTATGTATGTTTCAAGCTTCTTGGCTTTGCAACAATTTTGGTACAGTCTTGGCATTTGATAGTATATTAAAATATAATCTAACACTATAATATAAAATTGTTGAAGTATAGAAGACAATGGTTATCAGATAAAATTGGGTGTTGCCTTTAATTTTGTTTTACTGATTTATGTTGCTTATTCTAATTTTGCGTTTTTTTCAATGGTATCTTGATATTGAGTGTAAAATGCTGATAAAATTACAGATATTCTTGTGCTGTGTAAAACTTTCTGGACTTCTTTATCTAGTATCTTCAGCATTAATAATTTATGAGCAGTGTTTTGTGACTCATTAGAAAACTGCATGTTGAAATTAGACCAAGTTTATAGGATTTTTTGCTATTTCTGATGATTTTTGAGAGAAAGCATTTGTTCTGCTAGCAACAGTGGCTTCACAGTTCTTTGTAATTATTATTACTTTTCAAGATTAATTCCTCCCATTCCTTTGCTACAAATAGATTTTCAGTACATAGCATGGCACTGTCCCTCAGATGTTTTCCATGTCTAAAATGGCAGTGTGCTTTTGAATGTGAAGTTATAACGTAAGTAATGAGAGAGTTGCTTTGGCATTTGACTTGCATGCATTTGTAGTAACTTAGACTTCTGTGAGATGAGACCAACATTGATTCTGAAAAAGTTTCCTGAACTGACCATGAGAGTTAATGGCTATACATTCTCTTTTCACATTCTGTATTTTGGTCTTAATAATTTTGCCCTTGGCAGAGCATTACAATAATGCAATCCTTTCCAGAGTGTGTTATGTGGATTCTGAAATGTCTGAGCTTGTACAAACATTTGCAAAAAAAAACCAAAATTACTTTGTGGTTTGGGTATCTGATGTTTGGTTCAGCATAAATTACAATAATTTAATAATTGAAAAATCTAACAATAGAAGTCCCTTGAACATTAAACTGAGTGTTCAGCACTTGAAAGATAAAATTAATATTTGCATTCAAATAGATAATGTTCAAAAAATTGAACAATCATGAACAAAAGTATTTATGCTAGTTAACATACCTTTTACTATCCAGCTTTTTCTTCAGCATCATTACAGGGATTGACTTTGCTGTCAGTTATAACTTTTATTATTTCCTCAGCTTCTATACTAACTCTGTCTTTACTGTTCTTTTCCAACAACAGTAGTTTAACCGCTTCTTTCTCAGCTTTCTTTTTTCTTCTAGTGTCTTTTATTTATTTTTTTTTCTCCACTTACTAACTCTGCTCTGCAGACTTCTCTCTAAAACAATTTTTGGCCCTTTCCCTCAGTGTCAGTTTTAACCTTCTGAATACATCCTCTCACGCCCATCTCCTTTGTCTATGTCTGTACATTACACGATGTGATCACAGAAGAAGCGGAATCATCAAGGAGAACAAACTCAGGTCTGTCTCTTCTACTGCTTTTCTCTGTGTTATTTTTTTTATTTTACCTTTTCTGTAGATTTTATCACAGCTCACCTCACATACTTTTCCCTCTCTTCCCCCCCAATAAACTGGCAAAATATTGTCAAGGTGTAAGAATTTTAGTTTAAGACTCTTATGTAATTTCTATTACCTATAAACTATGAACTCTATAAAAAAAAAGTGATGAAAGGTAGCTGATGACAAGTAGGCTATACCTTAAGATTTTAGACTGATTTGAATTCTGTCACATCAGTTCTTATTTCCCATCTCAAATCATCTGAAAATTAGCCTTTAAAGTTCCAGTTAACACATGAAAACAATCTATAATTTGTTTTACCTATGCATTTGAAAACTGCCACAAAAACTGCTGAAACTCTTTTACAAATAGTTCTTTTTGACTGTGGGAGTATATAATTTCAAAACAGAAACATTTCAGTAAGTTAAATTTCATGCAATGGAATTTCAAACTTAGTGTTTGAATAAAACCTTTTTTTGAATAAAGCCTGTTTCAATTAGAAGTAGAGTTTTTAGTGAACAAAAGCTCTTTTCTCATACCAAAAAGTGCAAATCAAAAATTTATGATAGTATGAGAGCAAGAAGTCAGAACACTGAAGGAGTCCTCACTTAATTGCATTGTTTATGAGGCTTTTATTTCATATTGTACATTACTTATGTTTTTTCTTCATAACAAATTTTAAGCTGCCATTTTATTGAATTTTCCATGTACTTTATATTACTGGCAGAGAACTAGTATCTATCAAGGCATCCTAGCTCTGAAAATGCTGTATTTGTTCACATTTCCTTGCTTGTTCAGATGTGGTATGTAGAACAACAGCAAAATTCCCCATATTTAATTAAATTAAATTCAACTATAAAATTCAAATTTTACAATTACTGTGTAAAAGCTTTAATTAATTTCCTGTTTCTCTGCTGTTATCCCAACAAATTAGAGAAGCCACTTGGATGCCATTTAGGTTAGAAAATCTGGAGAAGTTTTGGGGTACATTGACTGGACCATTAAATTTAGGTGATATTTAGTGAAACATTTTTGTCTTTTCTCTACTGTGACTGGCTCCTTCAGAGCTCAGTTTTACCTTTCATATTGGTCTTGTCCTAATTAGAGTCAGAGATTATTTTTACAGAATTTTGCAGATGTTATTTGCTGTGGTTTTCATGTTAAACAAATCTCATGATAGAAATTGTTAAAATTACAAGGTAAAAATAGTTGAAGATGGGTAGGGAAGACAACTGGCAGGGTTTTCTGAAATTGCTCTTTTGTAAATCACTACTATTAGGAATTAATAAATTATTCCGTAGAAAGACTGAGTTTACTTACCTTGCGCTTATGATTCACTGCCAGTTCCTGTGCAATGATTCTGAATCTCTTTTATTACAAAAATGAACTTAGAAGATTGGTGACCCATTTCCTATCTGTTCTTAATAAAAGCTGTAGGCCTTTTTATTCAAAAACCTTCCTCTGAGTTATTGATTGAATCAATATATTAAATCAGAATATGGAATCAGTCCATATCTCTCTCGGTGCTGACCTTAAATTGGTCAGAAAATACCATTTATTTTCTTCACCTGTGTTTCTTGAACATATATAAGTAAGTAATGCTCTGTATTATTCATTTGCTTTATAACATTGCAATTCTGCAAAACACTACTTAGCTCACAGTGTAAAGTAAATGTGTTAGGCACTGATGAATTTAATTGTCTAGCACATAAATGTAAAAGCATGATCAGCTCTGCAGTTGCAATAGTTGTTATTACTGCCCTTAAACTCAGGAGAAAATTATTGCGTGTATAAGTAACACATTTTCAGATGCACATTTGAAGGTCCTCTTCCATGTTTGCCTTAGTAACAAATGAGATTACATGTTTCAGTACCAGGCACTTGGAGCACAGCTAAAAAGAAGGGTTTAATTTCAAAGGCATACTTTAGAACAAAGCATTTTCCCATTGCTTTAGTTTGCTTTAACAAGTGTGAATCTAGGATTATCACTTTATAGGTTTTCTTAGGAAATTATTTTCACATAGTTTATTTATCATAATTTATTTTTGATGCTACCCAAATTAATGTATTCCAGAGGATTAGCTATTCATTTGAGGTGTTATTAGACCAAGAAGTCTTGTGAAAGCTAAATAGCTGAATTTGTTACAATTCTATTGATAGAAAAATGTTGCAATTTCCTCTATCTGGATATTATAATCTATAATTATAAAAAATAAAATTTTGTTCCTTGAAAAACCAATATTTTTTATTCAAAAGTCTTATGAAAATGTGTGCAAAGCTTTTGCTGCATATTTCAAGCATAAAACATGTTCATAATGATAAGAATCAAAAGTATTTTAATATAAATGATGTTATCTGGCAGCAGTAGAGCTTGATAGCATCCTTAATGATTAAACCCTGTTTTTCTTGGATGAAGGAGGAGCTTTGCAATACATGCTTTTCACAAATGTGCTTTGAGATGCAGGGTTTTCATATTTTTTCAAATTAATATGTTTCATAGGTTTAGATGTTGTGAAAACTGTTGAGGAGATGTGTGCCTGTTCATAGTCCCATGTCTTCACAAAGAATACTTCCATTCAAGAGAAGTGGAAGTGAGCCCTTGTCTGCCCAAGAGCCTCAGTGAGAAGCAGACATCTTAATTTTCATCTAAGATGGGAGAGACCAACCAGTTATTATCATAGCAAAAATTACTGGCAATTGCACACTGTGTTCTTCAAACATATGAAATACAGAGAACATTCTTCAGAATTCCAGCAATTGATCTAGCTGACTCAAGTAACTGCCCAAAAAATGATCATCAAAACATTGCAAAGGCAGATCCATGCCAGTACAAAGGCAGTCAGTGCTCCTACAGCAAAAATAGTGCTGAGTGAGTAATTCTAAGATGAGAAGGGGTGGCATAGTGATGCCAAGGCATTCTAAACTTTCTAACATGAATGGAAGTTAGAAGATAGTGGGGACTGTTCCGTTTCTAAAGGGTCATGAAAGGCATGGAACTAGATATTGAAGTACTTTTTTGCAACCTCTGGTGTAAAGCTGTCATGTTCAGAGCACACAAAGGCTTGATTAGAGTTTTTGTTAAAGTTCAGAGTGAAATTCAAATAGACAAGGGCTTTGAGATACCTTTTTTTTTGTTTTTGGTGCTTTATTATGAAGTTTCTTTGTAATAACATAATTGATGGAAATGAAGCCTACAAAACCTAGCAAACGCTACTGAGTATGAGTGACCAAATTGAAAGCTCTCACAGACCTGGAAATTGGAGGGCCAAACAGTGAAAGGATGTGGCAAATTTACTCTAGGAGAAAACAAGGACAAAAAAATGGTACAGTTCAGTGTTTAAGATATCAGCTGCAGTAGAAGTCAAGGAGCACAGCTCTTTTAATTTATTCTTATCTTACAGAACTGTGAGAGATTTTTCAAGTCTTCCAAGAGTGAATCTTCTGTGATATACTTACCCTTTATAAACAGAACATGACACCCCTCTGCTTTGAGTTATTATTATAGTCAGTATTCTGTGACACACTTTCCTTTAAAGAGCAGGATGATGCCTTGTTCTGTTTCCATTTTCCTTATGTTGAAAAAACATTTCTGGGTAGTATTTGTAACATTTTAGCACAAATATGATTAAATTACTTGTGCATATCTGAACACTTCTGTGATATTTAGTTTGACAGGCTTATTTAAAATCTGATGCCTTAGACTGTGAAAGAGACATTTAAAGCACCAAAATCTGTATTTGGTCAACAAAACCCTAAGGGTAAACTCCAAATTCAGTCTAATTTTGTAAACTCTGAATTCAATCTACAGGTACTTAGCAGAGTAATAGATGTATCATATTGTATGGCTAGGCAGCTCTTTGTCCTTATTTTTTATTTTGTTTAGAATTAAATCCAGAAGCCAAAGACTTCCAAAGTAGCCATCTGTACTAAGCCACAAAAATAAAGACTGATGATCAGTCTGCTGAAGCTAAAATAGTAAATACATCAGATTATGTAATTTAAAATGACAGCATAACTTTGCAAAATGTTTGGTAGTTTAATTTGTAACTATTCTGAGTTCTAAATGCAGGTGATGATTTTGTGTTCCTTGGTTAAACCTTTGACTATCTTTCTAGTTATTGAGATGCTAATGAAT
Organism: Passer montanus; assembly: GCF_014805655.1. Taxonomy (NCBI): domain Eukaryota; kingdom Metazoa; phylum Chordata; class Aves; order Passeriformes; family Passeridae; genus Passer; species Passer montanus. The sequence continues at coordinate 5,509,286 of NW_024366480.1, forward strand.
ATATCTTGCATTTTTCGATGGCTGAAGAATCTCTATTAATACCTGTTAGCTTTTCTGAAAGCAGAGGCACCAAATGTTTATGCCTATGATTTGAAGTGGCTGTATTAGAATGTAAAATTCTCAGTGGTTATGCTGTGCAGTGTACCAGTGATGGGAACTCTGAGGTGCATGCTTAGCAAACAGGATATTGGAAAGCTTTATAATAAGACTGTGCTCAGGTTTTCCTGAAAACAATGAAGAGCTTATAGTGTGGCTGATCAGAATGGATATTTATGAGTACAAAATATAAGGGCCCACTGACCACTCAGATATTTTTCTTTCACACTTTCAAAATCCTATTTCATGTCATTTATATAGGGAGGATGTGCCAGAATTCTTGAGAGAAGCAAAATGGGATGTTTTAGCTAATATTTGACTTAGTACTTCTTTCTTCCATGCTTTTTCCACATAGACCTCAGTATTTTATGAAAGCTACCAAAATGTCTGTACACGTTTGTATGAGACACAGAAAAACATCACTGACTACCCTGCAAAAATCACCATGGAAAAGGATCTAGGCAGCATAAAAAAGGGCTAGTCATAGCCCTAATCATCACTTTAATAAATATGCAAAATAGAACTTTCCAACTTGCTTAGAAAGATATTTGTCCTTTACCATCTGCACTGATCTGTACCTAATGATGGAGACCTTAGCTGACCCTGTCAATTTATAAACCCAGGATTGTAGAGATTCTTTAACTTCCCTATTTAGATTACCATACAATTTTATTCAGTTCTTTTACTAAACAGTGCCATGTATTCTGCAAATAATCCAAAGAAACATTGTTAACATGCTTTTAGCATTGTGATAAAAATTTATTTAAGTGGCAAGAAATGTCCCCCGGGTTTTAGTCTTTCTTTAGTGCGTCAAGCCTGAAACCAACAAGAAAAAAAAACAACAAAAAAACAACCAAAAAAGCTGTCAAGCGATCCTCAAATAGAAAACAGGAATGTGAAGCCATGTTCCCTGCTAGGAAGCTGGCTGGCTGAAATAGTCTTCTTGAGCATGCCCTTTTAAGGGAAATAAGTTACATTTAAACAGTAATATTAAGTATCAAGAATATATAAGTAATATTAACAACAACCATTAATTATTTTTTCTTTTTATTCAGCCTGTGATGTGGATCACAGACTTGGAAAGAACTTGTTTGCTGCAGCAGTACTTTCTTTTTATATTTGCCACAGATCAGACAAGAAGGCCTGGAGTGAAGTTCAGTAACCATTTATATCACAGCATCTGATACTTTGTTAGACCTGTACCAGTTAGGCAGTTATATTTTTCACACTGTTGAAAGCCAGAATGACAAAATTTAGAGTTAATTCCTTAGAGGTAGACTTGAATTTAATAGCTCAGCAAACAGGAGGAAATGTAATCCTTTGAGTACAAGACCTTTAACTGCAAGTTTTGATGTTCAAAGCAAATACTTCTACATTTATGATTTACTTTCAGGAGACAATCATCTTTCCTTTGCTTGATTTGATAATAGGGCTATCAGGATGATGCAGGAGCTTGAGTAGGAGCCATGCAAGGAATGACTGAGGTGACTTGGTCTGTTCAGCCTGGAGGAGACTTAGGGAAGACCTTGTGGAAGTCTACAACTTCCTAGTGAGGGGAAGAGGAGAGGCAGACACTGATGTGGTGCCCAGTCACAAGACCTGAGGGAATGGCCTGAAGTTGTGTCAGGGGAGGTTTAGGTTGGATATTAGGGAAAATTTCTTCAGCCAGAGGCTGGTTGGGCACTGGAACAGCTCCCCAGGGTTGACAGCACCAAGCCTGACATGGTTCAAGAAATCTTTGGACAATACTCTCTGTCCATGGTGAAACTCTTGGGGCTGTCCTGTAAAGGGCCAGGAGTTGGATTCAATGATCCTTATGCGTCCCTTGCAGCTCAGAAGATTCTGTGATTTTGTGATTTAGGGAATTTTTTTCAGAATAAAATTGATTTTCCCATATTCTCATTAATAGCATTTCAAGAGAAATCTCTAGTGAGAAATCTCTAGCAAGAAATTCAGCTAGCATTTTTTGAAGTACTTACCCAAAGTTAGGATACTACATGTATATTCAATTTTAAAAATAAAATGTTATTTAATAATTTGGACTACTTTCAGAAATCAGACTCTATTTTCAAAAGTAGAGGAGCTAATTTGTCCACTGCATAAATTGAATTCCTAATCATATTGCTGATATTAAGTGTCTCAAATATGAAAAACAGAAGGATAAAACCTTTTATTAGTCACTGCCACATCTTATGCTTAAACTCAGAAACAAACGAGGACTTCCATGTCTGTCTCTTGCAGTGATATGTGTATCCTCCAGCACTGGAAGCTGCAATTTTTTTTTTTTCATTCAAAGCAAGGAGGTCAAGATTTATTTTAGACCTCTTTTCAGTTTATGCAAATCTCATTCACCTGGATCCCAGGTGAGCAAGAAGAGAAAGGTCAAGACAGAAAGGGAGAAACTCTGGGAAGGCCAGCACCTTCCATTTGTAACCTTAAGGCTGCAGAATCAGGCTGCCCCTTATCTGCACCAGGACGCCAGCAAGTTTGAGCAGTTGTTCAATGCTGCCATCAGTAATTTTTGAGCAATTGCTTAATACTGCCATCAATATCCTTGACTAGGGAGAAATCTGCTATCCTGCTTCCTCTGTGGAACTGCCATGCTATTCTCTCACCTGTTCCAAGGATCTTGGAGTCCCTGCTACATGAAACTTCTTGGTGTGATGTGGGTGAAGTCTGATGGGGCCCTGGCACCCCCAGGTACCCATCAGAAGAGCAAAGCTCATTGAATTAAGGCATTTCCAAGAAAATCAAGGCCATTTTAGATCAGTTTTAGTTCTTGACAAGCCTGCTATTGTATTCTTTTCTATTAATTTTATTCCGGATACATATTAGATTGTTAGATATCTCACAGATATATTAGGACCAGTTAGAAAAAAACAGGGAATTAGGGGAACACAGGAGCATGGCTGTGTCTACTATTAAATAAAATGTTAGTGGTCATTATAATAGCAATGTCTTCTGTGATGGTAGAAGAAGATTTTGAGAGAGGATATTTTAGCATTTCAATCTCTCTATATCTATAGTTCATTTCTATATTTCATCCATATACTTAAATATATCTGTATTGTGATCAAGAAGAAAACATACAGTTATTTTCTGTAATGTGCAGAAATATCTCCTTCGTGAAAGCATTGATTTGTTTTCTCCAAAGTACGTTGCTCTGAAAAAAATCAGTTCTTTAATTGAGAACATTACACCACAGGACACAATGTATGCTTTTCACTCTGAGAATCAAGGTTAAATTAAGTAATGTAGAAAAATAATGACTAATGTGATGATACTGGTCATTTGTAAAAAAAATCAGATCAAGATTTTTTAGGAATGACTGGTGACTTTGTCTTCTCATATTTTTCAGATTGAGACATTTTAAAATGATCTCATAGTGATTTATGGATTTTCAGCAGTTTCAAGACATTAAGACTCCTTAGAGCTTTTTCATTTTGAACACATTACAAACAAAAACATTAATTACTTTAGTATCAACATCCTGAACCTGCTCTGAATTCCTTTAGAGGTGATGAATGGGCCCATAGCCATAGTGATCTTTGCTGCTGTTAATATTGTTTTATTTCGTAAATGGATGATATCAGTTTTGTTCAGTTCTGCTGCTTCCACCCAAGTAAGATCTTTCTCAAGTCAATCTTCAGTCCTTTCTAGTGCTTCTTCAGGCAGCTCTTCACAATACATACGAAACTTCAGTTTGAAGAGTAGGATCCACTGTATTGAGCTTTCTACTAAAAATCTGAAGAATATACCTGTTGTGGAGATTTGTCACAGCACTTCAATTACACTTTTAAAGTTCCAGAATCTAATAGACTTTTGTGGTTTCTAATACTATGATATTAATTTCTACGGTCTGGTTTGAAAATATTTTTCTATATATTTTGTATATATAGAACAAGAATGAGTGAAAGTTGGACAGGTTTCAAACTTCTTTATTTTGACAATGCATTTATTTAAAGATACATGGTTGAAAGACATCTAGACATAAGGATGAATGGACTTATAGACTTCTTAAAAATTATTACCTTATATAAGATTTATATATTAAGATAATATTTAGGCAAAGTAAAGATTTCTTTTCACTATGCATATGGACCAACCTAGAAATGTCATCATTCTCTCTGAGCTCAAGCTCATGGGTGTTTTAATGACTCAATTCAATTTCCTCTATTGTGCATTATGTTGAATCAGTGATATTGCTATCAGATTGCTTTCTGCTTTAAAAAGCAATACAACAATAAAAGAAATTGTATTTGTAGATTTTATATTGGTAACAGCAATTTAAAACTAAAAGAAAAATAAAAATATCAAAAGGTTGAAAAGCAAACAAAACTATCATTCTCTGCTATTCTCCTAGCACTGTCCACAGCCCACATAGATAGTAAGGCTGCCCAAAGGCCAGCTCAGAAGAACACAAAAAGCCTTATTTTAAAATGGTGTAGAGTGTGGGGCAGGAAAGGTCAGGGAATGGGAGAAGTTCCAAGAACTGATCCAATACCAACTGATTGCTGAAAGTGTAGGCTTATGACCTGCCATATCTGTTTCCCATTACTTTGCCTAATAGTTCCACTAGAAATTGCCAGTAGAACAATAATCTTGATCCCACACAAGATAGGAAGCCAGGTCCTATTGAAGTGTAGCATATTATTTATGCTCTCTGTAGGAACACATTTTTCCTTAACACAACAGTTTCCTTTCCATAACAGTCTTATGATTCTACCTTGCTTGAGTATCATTTCTCTCTGAATTTGACTTCATCCTCTGCCTTGATATCCACCTACAAAACTCTGTTTCTTTAAAATACAGCAACTCTTGTTTTCTTCTTCAGTCTGTGTACTGTAAATTAGATCATAATTTTTTGAGCAAACCTCAATAACCAATAACTGGACAAACATTTAGTTCTAGTCATGCATACTATTTTTGGTGTGTAGCTTGGGGGCTGTTGCTCCATATTAATGGGATTGTTTTAATTGAATTTACTACAGTTTTGAAAAGGAAACAGAACCTATTTCAAAGTTAATGTATTTCTAATTAAAGTAAATTTCATTTGACTTAAAATTCTTTCACATTATTTACCAAAATGGTATTTCAGATTATTTATAGGCTGCCAAATTATTTGATAGAGATCCAGTGTATTTTCATTTCTTTGTGACAGATGAATGCCCTGAGCCATTTACAACCTTTGATATGTATTCAGAGTTGGCGTCAGTCAGCTGAGTTTATGTGCATGAACTGGGTTTCTGAGTATTGATTGTAGTGTCTTTTGTTCTTCATAATTTTTAACTCTAAGACAAGTTAAGTAATATCATTATTAAACCTTTTAACCTGTAGAAGCTATGAAAATTGATTAAACCAATGAAGATTTAAAGTAATTGCCAAAACCCATTCTGACACATTCAATTTTTATGCCTGAACCATTAGACTGTGTCTTGTGTGTGCACTGCATAAAACCTACAGCACAAGCAAATTTTTTTTTACTTCTATTTTTGTGTCATGCTGATTAAGAAAACTGGAAAGTAACTCTACCTGACACCTGCCTTGCTCTCTTTTTCTTGAGTGTGTTAATGATTCTGGAAGTGCACAAAATATCCATGGGTTCCCTTCAATAAATGTTTAATAACAGTACACAAATGTATGCACTAGCATGCAGTGAATATGCCTCTAGATTTAGAGCACCATACTTGGTTGGTTGACTAAATTCTTCATGTTTTATTAATTTGGTGAGTTTTGTTAATGTTTTCCTTTTTAATGCATTTTATATTACTTTTATTATTATTTCTGCATTTTTTTTTCTCTCCCCTTCTTTTTGCTTTACATATTGATTTCATTTGTAGAAGAAAAGAAAACAGATCCAGAGAATGGGGATACAGGTAGGGTGACTTATTAAAAATATTTTTGTGTTTCTCCCTTAAATTCTTTGATCTGTTGTGTTTGAGTAAATGTAGCAAAGAGTCAGAGTGCAATTTTTATGTATTTTGTAGATTTCAAAATCTAGACATTAGGAAATGGAACCTAAGAAAGGGCTTTCTCAAATGTATTTCCTTTGCTATTTTAAGAGTGTCAAATAAGGGTGAGAAATGGTAAGAAAGAGACCAGAATCAGCTAAATGCAGATACCATACACTTTAAGACCTCTGTTCTGTCCTCCCCCTTCCAGACACAGAACTTGCTCACCTGCACACATTTTTCTGCTCTATTAGAGGTTTCTGATTTCCAAAATATCAGTCTTTATCAGACTTTAGTCCCGTCATCATAAGTTTTATTCCCCCATGCCTTAGTGGCTGTGCCTCCCAAATTTTCTATCCCTTTTGTTCATATGTATTCAAAACTAAAATCTGTTCTAATATTATAAGGGAAACTTCACTCTTCTTCCATACCAGATTCCCTTTAACTCTTTGTGCCACAGAAGCATCACTGTACAGCAAACTCCTCTTCCAAACTCAGATTCTGCAATAGGATCTCCATCACCAGCATCTCTAGGAGCTAGAATGGTTTAATAAGAGAGAAGACAATGAAAGAAAGAATGAAACACCAGAGGTCCCAGCTGGTTTTATTTTGGTTTTTAACCAGATAGATAATTTATTATCCAAACTGGATAATAAATCCAGTTTGTTGTCCCTTTTGTCTCTGGTGTGGATCAGAGGCTATCAGCTGAAGAATCTTACCCTAGAGAGGAGCCAGTATTTGTCCAGAAGAGCAAATAACAGTCTTTAGCTCTGGGCTGAATTCAATGACTGCTTATCTCCTTGTAAAACTGTGACTCAGTGAACAGCTCAGGGGTTAGGAAAAGTTAGGTATTAACCAAATCACTGATTACAGCCCTTCACTTTAGTGGTGAAGTAGCTGAATCTTATCTTGTTTCATCTTAGCTTATTTCAAGTTAAAACATGAAAATAATGGTTTTTTATTTGAAGCTGAAGCAGTGATTTTAGTTTTTGTCCTGAGTCCTGTTGTAGGAATGGAGTTATACAGCCACCACCTAGACCATGGCAGGAATTAAGTGGATCTTACCTCAACAGGGCTTATCCCTAGCTTCCACTTCAATAAAAGAATCAAGCAGAGTTCCTTTTCCTACTATGTTTAATAGGCAATAGTAGTTACAATTCATGCTGGGTGCCTCTTATTTGGGGCCCCGCCTGTTGCTTGTGACTGGATTTTATAGTCTCTATATGTGGCTTTATTTTCTGATTGCACTCCTGCACATGCAATCCTGTTTGCAGCATCTGGGGTTTTCTCTTCTGATTTACTCCCACAGCCTCCAGGCACCCTTTTGTCTGTGTCTTGAGAAATTTCCTACTTCTGTTACAAAATATCCTATAGCCAAAGTTGAAATTCTAGTTCATTGTCTAGTGGTTACATTTCCATAGATAAAAACAAGCATCAAATTCATGTGGCCTAAGGTTTAATTTACTGTAGCACTAGAGCTAAGCTCTGCCACAACAGTCTCTCACTGCAGTCCTTGTGGATCTGAGAGATTACAGGGCTGCACTGCATAGAACTTCTTGCTTACTCTCGCATTTCAGGAGTCTTTCCTGTGTAGTTATATTACTTTCCCTCAGCACATTCTCTTCTGAAAATATGGGGAATAGCTGGTAATGAATCAGCAGTTGTGTCTCTGTCAGCCAGGAATTGCCTTGTGCTCGTGAAAACGCCACTGAACTGACCTTTACGCCAAGGGTTTTTAATGCTAGAGAGTTCAAAACTCTAGAATGTTGCCTACAGTGCAATGACCCCAATTATGTCTGGTGAGCAGCACCAGGCTTTGTTCTTGCCTTCAGTCTTAATTTTTTGTGTTCATATGGCTGGAATTTTAGTGTCTCGTTGGGTATTTCTGTTGGAGGCACAACTACTATATATAAGCAAAATTCTGGAAGGACGTTCATGAAGAAATGAACTCATTTTACCTGGCCAAAATTTGGGTGCTTACACTTTGATACATTGTGGCAGTACTTCAGTATATCAGAAGCAGCTTTAACTCTTCTAGTGCCAGTCTTTATAGTCCTGAAAACGTGATGTACTGGGCTCCAGCTCAGGATCTAACAACACAAGAACTCAGTCAGCCCAGCCCATGTCATTCAGGTGTGTGAAAGCTAATCCTCCTACATTTTAACCACTGTTGATAACTAATGGTTAGATTTAGGTTAATTCTGGTTTCTTGACACATGCTCCATGAACAGCTCCTGACTGCAGTGGAGTCCTTAGGGCAGGACCAATGTTCTGCCTTGGTTACCAAACTCATGTTAAAAGCTGAAGCTTTATTGCACCCCGACTGTTGCTGAACTCTCTAAAAGTATTTTCTTCTCCTGCTAAACCCTCCCATAGGTGGGAGCTAAGCAGAGATTTGCCAGCAGGAGTGGAGGTGATGACAGCCCCGCATTCCCACCACTCAGTGTGACATGCCTTTGTGCTGGGCCACGGGAATGGGAGGTGCTGTGACCCTCTCCAGCCTGTCCTGCTGCCATGCAGGTCCCAGCTGCATCTGGCTGAAGTCACAGTGAGCTCAGCCCGGGGCAGCAGCAGCCCTGCACTCTGCATGTCAGCTCCAGGCACAGCAGAACCAGAGCTTTCTTCTGCTTTATGGACTATCCACTGCCTCGGCTTTTCCTCTTTTTGCTCATAACTGAATTCACTCACTTGTTAGAGACAGTTTCAAAAATACAAATGAAGTCAGATTTTTCTTTAATAAGATTTTATGAGAATTTAATAAAATTTTTTCAACATTTTTCTGTCTTGTTTTTCTCTTGAGAAAAAAAGCTACAATTTTTGCTTGTTTTGTTGCAGAAGACACACCAAGACCTTATATCTTATTCTCCCCTTTTGAGTGACATATTTTGTACATATCATAGGCAATTGTATTTGTGGAAACCTAACTTTCACTTTGCCAACTGATCATAAATAAGAATGAATATTTTCTCAAGTAATTGTGAAGTTTCTAATTTATGCTCAGGAATTGTTATTTCTTCACTTGCACTTTCCTGAAATTTGGCAGAATGTCTGGGCACAGAGAAAGCATGTCATGATTTCATAATAAAACATAAGAAAAATTGAAAAATGTCCTTTTTGTGAAAAATGTCTCCTTTCTTACATTACTGAAAAAGGACAAGAAGATTTTGATTTCAGCAAAAGATGATTTCTTTCTTTGAGAAGAGGCTGGAGTATTTTACTTCAAAAAAAGTCTTACTTCTATCATTGAAAAAATGAAATATTTTCCAGTGTAACTTTTTGATTTTAATAGAAAAAAAAATAGAGCTTTTATAACTAGATGCTAAGAAGTTCACTTCATCTTAATGATAAATTGACAAACACTGCTATGGGTTCTATAATAATTGAGGAAAATTATGATAGGAAAAATGAACTGTAGTTTATTTTAGAAATTTTCATCTGCTGCTCTCTTTTTCATTATATTTCTCCCTATAAAACACCATTTATTTTTTTCTCATTAATTTTTCTTCATTTTCTCTTAGAATATTTGATGAAGTCTTTTCTTTCATGTTGTTTTAGGGTGTAAAGATAGAGTCAGAATACAAAAACTAGAAGCCAGAGGGTTTATAGGGAACAGAACAGCTTAGTGTTTTTGCATTCCCACTTCCTTTTACCTCCTCTCCTTCCAGATTTCCTATGAAGTGCCACACCATCTACCCGGCAACTCTCCTAGTAGGTGCTACCACCCCTATTGTTCTCAAGAGAGAAAACACAAAGCTGAGAGACACAAGTTCTGTGTCAAGCCTCACTTTGCTGTTAGATCATTACTTTCAGCTGAGGTTTAGAGTTTAAACCAGGTTTCTGTACTGTAGTACACTGGCATCTAATATTCCCATCTGAGTTCCATAGATGCAACCCATATTGCTCAATACTTACAATATACAGAAACTTCTTGTCATTAGCGGGATTCTGAAATTTTTATCCTAGACAACTTTTGCATTAAAATGATGGATATTTTAAGACAAATGTCATTCAAAATTAAAGCTTTTTAGCATTTGGTGGATAATGATTTATTCTTGACTTACACTAGGTTAAAGTGGAAAAGACTCCTACTTATGTGTGTATGATAGCTAATCATATTTTGTTTTCAAATCTTTTCTGAGCTGTTGTCTCCCTTTCAATTTTCTATTTCTCAATCTTCCAATTTAGCTTTGGCACTTCCTTATTATTTTACATTGTAAATCATGGTAAAGTACCAGTTTGTTGAAACCAGCTACTGCCTGAGTCATGTAGTGAGACCCCATCCCTGACTAAAGCTAATCACACATGGAGTGAATCCTGGAATTGTTCTTGAAGCTGTGTTTCATTAGACTGTAATACAGTGATGCCACTGGGTGGCTCTTTAAGATTCCATTAGTTGTTCTTGGAATTTTTTGAGCATACTAAGAATATACTCAAATAGTAAATGGAAGGTCTGCTAGTCTGTGGCTGTTATTGATTATTATTTTGATATGTCAGAATATGATAAATGCAGAACCAGAATCTCTACCCAAGATAAGCAGGTTATCTTTGCATTCCTCCTTATGAAATAAAAGACTCAATTTCTCTTGAATATTCTTAAAATAGTAAAATTATATTCTGTGGAAACACTGTGTTTCATTTATATTGAGTTTTTTTCACAAAGTTGGCTTTATTTGAATTGTGTAGATAATACAACACTTATTAAGATTCTGCTGAAATACTTTGCTATTTTTCTCCTGTTACATCTTTTTGGTTTTCTGCAAAATCATAATTCAGGAACTAAAATTACGTGCACGGAACTTAAATAAATCAAATTTCATCTCTTTCTGTTAAAACTTCCATGAGCTTAATTTTAACCTTGAAAATGATTACTGCTTGTGTATTTATTTTCTTTTTTTCCTTCTGTTTTTAACTTAACAGGTGCACTGGATGTAGAAGAAAGGAATCGCCAAATGAAAATGAGCAAGTACAAACAGGTAGCAGGATCAGATTCCAGGCTGGAACAAGATTATCATTCTAAGGCAAGGGAGTTTTGTTTTGAAAAGCAACAAAATATGCTAAACTGAAATATTCAACATCTTATCAGAAAGTAATAGATGAGTGCCAGGTTGTTTCTTCAGTAAAAGTTTCTTATGTGTCTATAATAAAATGTTGGAAATGTGCAGCAAAACTCTTAACACACAATGTTCTTGATTATTAAAATTTAAGAGGGATAAGTTAACGCAAATGAAAGAAGCAGTGTAATTGTCTATCAGAATGAACAATAGTGCCATGGTTTAAAAACTCAGAGAAGGAAAAAAATATGTTTATTGAGTGGCAGATGGCATGAGAGCTATTGAAACTTGTTCATGGCTTTCATATAGTTGAACAGAGTTATCTTGATCTATTGAAAGCTGGAAGATGCAGTTACTTAGTTCAATAGTGGCTTTTTAGCACCTGGAAAAGTATTTTTTACACTAACAAAAGCTTTTACCCCAGCTGTGGCAGATTGCCAAGAATCTGAATATCTATGTAGTAGTATAGCCTTAAATATACTATCCAAAATTTCCTGCTATCTGGAACAGGTCATGTCATATAGAGTATGTTAATTAAAATAATCAAGATACTTTCAATTTAAATTTCTATTATGCAAAAATAATTTAGTGTCCTCTAAAAGACTTCATTAATTGAGGTCACATTTTATGTGGAAAACACAAGACTTCTGACCTATAAAATTTGGCTGAGGAAAAGATATCTGGTTTAGACTTTTACTTCCAGGTTGTTTTTCCTTGCTCCCAGGACTGGCAAAGCTACTATAAAATGAGACATTTAGTATTTGAATGTAAATAAACCATCACATTTATTTAATATTAATTATTAACTATTATTATAATTAATTATTTGTTTTGCAGATAATTTAGACTAATACACTTCATATAATTAATTTGTAAAATATATATCAGTGTGAGAAAATAGAAGTGCTTTAGCAAAGTCCATTTCCAAATGGAAAGCCCCACTAATGAAAATAGAATTGACAAAACCCAGACCGTGAAAATGGCTTAAGATGCTTTAAAGCTTTGTAGATGTGCTGCATGGTTATTTGGGTATTTTGCAAATGTAATTTTAACTGCACAAGGCATAGGAATGTTTATTAACATGTAAGAGGGACTCGGATACTGTTGTGTTTAGCTGGTTTTTTTATTTTGACACTTATAGAAAGTATTTCTATATTGTTGGCTTTGAAAGGTGTTGCCTTTGAGAGATGAGCGTAATACTGTGAGTGGACCTTATCGTAAGTGTTGTGACTGTATGTACCACAAAAATATGACTTTATGTATTGTATGTATAACCAGACTTAATCTGCTGATTCTCCTGCTTCCTCAATGCTTAACTGAAATTTGAGTCAGAAGTAGGACTGGTGCAGATTAAATTGGTTCTCATGTAAAGGAGTGAGATAGAACATGACTACCTAAGGAAGTATTTACTACCCTTGTTTTTCCATTTCACTGACACCATACTATTGGGCATCACTCTACATCTTTTATCTTCAGTATTATTGGAATGTATTAAAGAGGAAAATTATAAATGGAATTATTTTATGAATATGGTGGTTTATTTATTGCACACATCAAACAATGTCTCCAGAAATAAACAGTTAATTTATTCTTCTGCTTAAGTGTAGTTTCAGTGCTTGAAAGTGAGTTATTTATTCTATCAATGAAACTGTGGAACTAGACACTGAATATTCACATATATGTAGTAATTCAACATGCATTCTTAAAATTGTGTAGTTTCAAAGCCATAAATGATGAGAACCATAATTGGTGAGAACCATAAATCTCATAAGCCATATGAGAGTTCTGTCTTCACTTTTTTACTACTACTGCTTCAATTCCCCTTAATTAAATTCCTATAATATCTAGAGACAGAAAACTAATAAGTAAAATTTATCTACCTGGTTTCTACAAAAATTCTTTTGAAATGATGAACTGAAACATGTATGTTGAATGCTGACTGTAATGTTCTGTACAGTGTACAGATTTGATTTGATTTTTTTAGACTTCTCAACTGGCACAACCAGGCACTCATGAGTGCCATGCCTGAGAAAAATATCATTAAGTAGGCATTAAGCCACATTCAGAAAAGCCAGTACATAGAATTTTCTTTTACCTTTTCTATTTCTTTATTTAAACAGAAGTCAAGAGGTCAACAGCATCCTTATGTCCCTCTTGATTACTTTAACTTAAGAAAAAATATCAAATATCTTTCTTTGCTGAGAAGGCAAAAGCTATAAACATAGAATTTATATTAAATATTGAAATATTAAAATAGAAATCCTGTGTTGTATCTCTCTAGCTTTGTTCTACCTCTGGTAATCACTACTAGAGGCTTTAGAGGAAGGTACATACCCTTTTGTGGTGCATAGTCTTACATTAAGAATTCTGTAGGAAAAGTTTAATTCCAGATCTCACTGTTCTTAGAAGCTGTTGAAATATGAAATTGATTTCCCTTATACATTTTCCTCAGGATTCATAAAGATTGTATTTCTATTATTCTTATACATGCCTCACTATTTTTGGAAGAATAATTATTCTGCTTCCATAATATTTCGTATACATTTAGTTTAGTAAGGTGAAAAAGACATTTTCTTAAATAACTTCCTTCAGAAGCTGCTGGTTTCAGGACAGACATATGGAAAGCAAGTGAAATATTAACTTTCATATAAATATTTACAGCTAAGTAGATGAGAGAAAAACACTGTAGGCACTAAGGATGAGGTAAATTAATTTCTGGTATTGAAACAACTATTTATTTCTGCTTATTGTGTAGTAGTAAACTTGTACTAAATAGGATATATACTAAAGTCTAAATTGCAGTGCTGGTAGATGCTGACATAATGGAAAACCTGAATTGTGGAAATAAAGAAAAAATGCTCAATAGCACAAGAGTGTTCCACCAGAGGCAAAATTAGCCATTTACCATACTGTGCCTCTGCAACCCCAGCCTGATTTGTGTCATTTCCCTCAAGCATCTTTCTGTGACTAGTTCATTGTTTTGCATAAGAGCTAAGCTTCCCAGTTCTAAATTGTAAAGCAAGATGTACTCTGAAGAGGGAAGGGCAAGATGGGAGCTGAGCGAGCCACATGCTGGACTCGCATGACTCACATTTGGTAGAGCTGGCTTTTGGAGTCACTTCCCAAGCTACCTCATCAAACCTCTCTGAACCTCTCTGCCTTGCTTCCTGCTTTTTACTCCCACCATTCTGGCAAACAAATTGGTAGTGCTGTGTTTGGTGAGCAGCATCTTCCTCTGGTCATTCCCACCAGTCCTCAGATACAGGAATTCCTGCTGACAAATTGAGGATGGAGGATGTGGGAAATCCTGGCATTCCTCCCTCCTTGCCCCATGACTAGAACATGCACAGTGGATCAGCTGAGTAGAGTTAAAAAGCTTTGTTGTTACTAAGAAAAAAAAAGAGATAAAATACTTCTGGTATAAAGAACCCTAGAAGTGTTTGCAATCAGTGTGAAATCAAGAGAGAATTCCATTAACTCAGGCTGATGTTAGCCACTACAGAGAAGTCTGGTCACTGATGTCACACTAAAGGGAGCTGGATTTATGTAAGAGTTGTAGCAGTGAAAAACTATGGCTTTCTTTAGGAACAAAGGTAAAACAGAGTTGACACACATTTAAACATCTAAGTATCTTGAGACTCGTTTTATTTGTTTTATTAGGAAAAAAATAATGACCTACAAAAAGACACAGAAATCCAGTTACATAATATAGCAATTAGTAATAGTCAGTAATGTAGTAATTAGCAATAGAGTATGTTAGAGCAACAAGGAATAAAGTTGGGATAAAAGAGGTAAAAGAGCAGATAAAAACTCGATTTTTTTGCTGAACAAGCTTATTTAGCCAATTGTAGAAAAGACTACATGAAATACAGCATTATACAGAACATCAAAGAGGATTTCCTAAATCCACCTTTAATGATTCATACTGATTATAAGACTGAAACTTTCTGCATCATCAGATATATGTAAAGCTGCATTTCCTAATAATCAATAACCAAATTCAGGTTTTAGATACAAGCATAATTCTCTGTGTTTGGTGTAGGAGAATAGTACAGTAAGGCATACTAGCATGATAGTTTGTGATCTCCTAGCCTGATAACAAGACCAAGACAAATTAAACTGTGGAAAAGAAGAGTCAAGCATGTGTTTAGCTTTTTGAATAGTGTAGATGCAGCATGCAGACACAGAACAGCTGCAGCTCTTCAGAATGAGACATTTTGATTCAGCAGTGAATCAAGTACAACCTTAGGGGATTTCTGTGTGAGAGAATGTGAAAAAGGTAAGATCTGAAGGTGGAAGAAGCTGAATTTTAGTGCCTCAGGAGCAGATCTTATTTGTAAGGTCTTGTAAAGTGCAAAAGTGCTGCCAAGAGTTGCCTTTTCCCTCTGAAAACTGCAGTAAGTAGGTTTGCCATGGGTACAGCTACATGTGGAATCCTTTGACCTCTGCTGTCAATTGAAAGATTTCATGTAATGATGTTTTGGAAATCCCTTTGTCTCCTCCTTTAAAATCAAAGCAGGGCAGTACACAGAGCAGCAAAGAGTGCTAGCAGAAGCACTTGCCACCTTTCTTCTTGAAACACTTGTGGAGAAGGGAGTTAAACAAACATTCAACTAAAGGAATGTTGGGAACTTTGATATTTGGCTGCACATAAGCTGTATTTGATTTATATTGGTTTTATGTTGACAATTGTTTTAGAGTTCTTGGAGGATCATGAGATGCCCAGTAATGATTTGATAATTTATAATAATTATGAATATACCTCTTTGATCTATAATTGTTTCTTACAACTGATGCTGTTAAGGATGTAATTAGAAATATTCAAAATACTAAATACAAAATATATCCATATGCCCTCAAAACAGTTCATAAATTGTTTTGTATATACTTATTTTTAATATACCAGTTTAAATTTTAAAATTTTAAGTATCTGAATAAAACTTGGAGAAACAAAATAATTGTAAAGGAGCTGTGCTGGAGAATAGTTAAGAAAGCAAACACTAGCACAGATAGGACCACACACAAATATTCAGTGCAATAAATTTCTGTGCCCATGTGGCTAAGGGCCTTTCCAGTAGAGTTTGGTAGGCTTACAAAGGGAATAGCACTGTGTAATTCCCTGCAACTTCCCATTGCCCACCCCCACACCGCTAAGCCCTTGTCTTTGGAAAATAAACCAAACACCAATTAGACCAATTGAGAACTTCCCAGGTGAGGAAACATTTTACTTATTGCCTGTTCCATGGCTTTTGTGCTTTCCTATGGACTAATGAGTATTGTTCTTTGGGTCATAAACTCGGTAGCTCCACCAGCTGGTCTGGAAGGACAGGTGCTGTCACTGCCAGCACCCGTGGGTGCTCTGCTCATCTAATCCATCATTCGTGTGTGATCTCTAATGAATTTTGCTGGTCAGTGGCAGAGAGTCTCTCTGGCCCATAGTGCTGGTGGCATTTATATTTTCAATCAAGTATCTCACTGTATTTTTAATATACAATTTTTTTAATAAATTGCTGAAATATAAGTTCTGGTTCCTATAAGTACAGGATTTAAAGCTCAGTTATAAGACTTAAAAATATGTCTAGATGAAATAAATTCAGAATTCTAAAACTGAATTCTATATACATGGTAATGTAGAAAATATCTCTTCTTTAATTTCTATTTTTACCAAACTGTATTTTGCTGATGTGTTAGAATTCATTTAGTGACTTTGAATATAGATATGAGTTGCTGTGATTTCCAGTATCTTCTTCAGTAAAAGATGTGCAAACTCTTAGAAAATATTTCTGTTCCTGTCATTTTTCTTTTTCATTAAATTCAAGCACTCTGTTTTTGCTTTGAAAATTTTTCAATTTATTTTTTTAATCTTGAGTAGCCATGTCTCTATTTGAAATTTAGGGTATTTTAAATGTAATACTGTGATTAACAAAAATACTGCATTCACATATGCTGCTTGTGGCTGAAATTTAACCATCTGAAAGGAAACTGATGCTGGTTGTCTTAAGCTGTTGACAGGTACTTTCTGTTGTCACATTTTCTTAGATTTTGTGTAAACTTCTATTGGTAATCATGTTTTGAAAGAAGAGGCTAAATACATTATAGAATGCTATTGAAGTACCTTATAATTTTACAATGAATCTCAAAGAGAAAAAATTACCCCAAAATTAAAAAAGTAAAACCATTATTCTATTTTGGCACTGAATTTTCATTAGTTATAGGAGTCTAATAGAGAAAAAAATGGGCTTTTCGGCCGCAGAGAATTGGGTTTCCATTAAAAAAGCACAAGTTCTAACTGCAACACAGCCTTGTGTTTTATAGCGATGAGTTAAATATTCTTTTGCAAAGAGCAAGTATTTTCAATAAAAAAAAGTTTTAGTAAGCACATAACATATATATATATATAATATACAGCAAAGTTTATACCAAAAGCTTTCTGTAAAAGATAGGTTCAATTGAGCATTGTAACCATTCCATTAATAATCACAATTTAAACTCACCTGTGAGATGTTTTGATCAACTTCCATCCAGAGCAATCACTGCAATCTATCTTAAATCCTGTTATACTTTATATAATAGAATGTATTTTTCTTTCTGAATGGCTTTGTATAGACAAGTGAATTGTTAAACTGTTAGTCTTTTGGTTCAGAGACACTGTCTTTTTGTAGTAAACTCAATTATTTCTGTGCACAGTTTTTATCTGAATTTAAGCTGTAAAATTCCAAGATGCTATTGAACTAAGTGTGCAAAATACTGTGACTATGCTTGAATTAATTATTTAAGTTGTTCTGAAACTAATGTTATGCTGATAATATGTGAGAAAATCTACAGGGAAAAAAAAAAAAAAAAAAAGGGAAATATGTGTTCAATATCTGGGTGCCAGGATGTGGCATTCAAAAATAGAGAACATATGAAGTTAATTGAATTGCTGCAACAATCAGGGAACTCTAAGAAATTGGAATAATAATCTGTGATGACATGTATCACACCAGTTTGTGCTACTTAATTCTGTGCAATACAAATATGTACAAAAAAGTCATTGTTCACATTTGAAGTACAAAAGAGCAGAGGCTCCATGATAGAAACAGGTTTGCTAGATCAATCTGCTAGACTGCTGACCTTGAAAAATTGAGGAAAGTGTGGCACACTTAGAAAGGACAGACCTAAAATCTCAGTGCAGGGCTTGCATGGAGCCTGTTTAAATGTGTAGGATTCAAAATGAACCACAGAATCATAGAATGACCTGAGTTGGAAAGGACCTTAAAGATCATCTGCTTCCTATCCTCCTGATTTGGGCAGGGACACCTTCCACTAGACCAGGCTGCTCAGAGCTCCACCCAGCTGTGTCTTGATCATTTGCATGTGTGGGGCATGCACAATTTCTCTGGACAACCTGTTCCAGTGCCTCACCACCCTCACAATACAGAATTTCTTCCCAATATCTTATCTATTCTTTCAGTTTAAAGCCATTACCCCTCATTCTTTCTCTACAGGGTCTTATAGAAAAATCCTTCTCTGTCATTTTTTACTGAAGGCTTCTCTAAGTTCTCCCTGGAGCCTTCTCTTCTCCAAGCTGAAGAAGCAGGACCTTTGTCTGCTTCCCAGAGGGTGGCTCAGAAGGGACAAGGCACTGTCAGATTTGCAGGCAGGAATGCTGGCTGGCCCCACACCCCTCCTGCCCTGCCCTGCTCCAGGAGCTGCTCCCTGTGGTTTAACTAAGTACACCTTAGAGGATGGATTTGCCCAGAATTTACTGTTATCATTAGGCTATAATAATGTTTTAGTGGTGTGGATGTTTTATTCACATCTGGGAGTTCTCCTCTTTATTAAATAGGTTGATTTTCTTTGATAGCAACCCCAAAATTATCAATGAACATTTAATCAGCTTATCAACTTTTTTCCAAGCAATAGGTTTGTGGTTTTGGGGAATTTTTGCCAGCTGTTACACTGGAAAGAATGCTATATGGGTCTATCAGATTTCTCTGTGGATTTTTGATTCTTATTTTATTAAGTACCTTAACTACCTAAACTCTTAAAGTTATTTTTCATTAATATAACTGTGGCTTCAAGCACCTGTACTGCAAGTAGCTTATATGAAGGATTTACAGATATGTACCACAGAGTCATTATTGTGAAAAAGGTGGTTCTGCACAATGGAGCTAATCAAAGTAGTGTCAGGACCTTGGAGTCTCAGCATAGGGAGGGTTTTGTAAAGCCTCAATGCCTTCAACAACACTCACAGTGAGAGTGCTACAAAGACATAAAATTACCTCTGTGTCCTTTCTAACCTGTGGTATTTTTCATAGTTGTTTCTGGGAACTAAAGGCTTTGCTTACAAGAACTAGTATTTTTTAGTGCTAGGAGAATATTTTCTTTAGTAATTTATCAAGAGGAGTATTATCCTCCTTCTGCAGATGGCAATCATTGTTCTACCAGAGATTTAATTGACAGTCTGGAGTCAGTGAATGATAGCAGGAAATAACAAAATTTTGTCTGAGGTTCTGCTTGTTCTATCAAGTAAAATTATATATATATATATATCTTTTTTCTTCAAACTGTGTAAAATCCTTGAAGGATGGTATATTTTTTGCAGCATATAGAGCATCTTAGATACATTAATTTCAGAGAAGCAGGATGCATAATTCTGTTTCTGCTCTCTCTCGAGTGACATATGGCATCATGTAAAAAACAGTTGTGGTGATTTGCATCGTTCTGCAGTTTAATCTGAAACTACTAGCTAATTGATAATATATGAACTTTAATTAGCATCTGATTTTCTATTAAAAAAGTTCAAACCACTGTGACATAGAGTTCTGGAAGTGAGGGACAATAACTTAAATTCACTTCTGGCTAATAGGCTGACTGTCATTTTCAAGAATTGTAAAGATGCAGATTGGATGATAAGTAGGAGGCATTTTTGAATGTTTCCTATCTATCATCTAAGCTAGTTTCTAGTCACATAATTTTGGGAAATATGCTAAAGCTATGCTGAGGAAATGTTTGTAAAATGAAAACAGCTTCAAGATCTGAAGTTATTCCAAGTATTCATAGACATTAAAGATCTTCAAAACTGTTTGTTGTAGAAGTTTTGATCTCAGAATAGTTCCAATCCAAGTGCCTGTCTTGCGAAATGAACTAAATTCCTCATGTGGTTTCAATTGATATTTTTATTGTTTCTTTTCTGCAAATGTTAGGTATTATTGCCCTACTGTTTAAGTGGTTTCTGTTGTGAAGATGAAATTGTAAATAATATTCATAGATATTGCATGTTTTCAGTAAAAGTAAACTCAGATTAACCTTACAAGTGAGCAAAGGTAAATCACAGTATTTAAAAGGAGATATGGGAGACATAAGTAGTAAATGTTTTCTTATTACTCCCTTGAGGACAATGACTGAGAAAAAAAAAGAATTCAGTTTTTCTGATCTGTAGGAGCTGTTTGCCTGCTCAGGATCTCCCTGCAGCCTTTTTGTTTTCCTAGTTGCAATAAAACAAGAGTAAAGCTGCTGAGGAAATATGTTTTAAGGAAAATAATGTTTTCTAAGCAGTTTACCTTGTTTATGGATTGATAAGGAAATGATGGTATCTATCTTGCAGATTTGTTTCTCCTTTAGCTTGACATGAATCAGCAGAAAATTTTCAGGAAAGTTATCAGCTGAGCTTATGTTTTCTTATTGTGCAGAGATTTTCCAAGATGTATCCTAATAATCAGTGAAAACAAAAGATTAAGAAAAAACATTATGTGATGTCCCCTCAAAACATACTTGATTTCACAGGCTATCCTCTGATATCTATAGATTTAAGGACTTGGAAAGTGAAATCATAGATGTACAAAGATATATTTATATCCTGTTCTTGAACAATTGTGGCCTTAGGCACTTCTGCTTACAGGAATAAGCGCTCACCAGATGGCCATGTGTCAATCCAGCTGTTCTCTTCAGCATGAATTCTTTTGAAGGTGCCATGTCCCAGCATAAATTTGGTGAAAGGCATATTAAATGTTACATAATGAAGGTAGGATTAGGGGAGAGTTTTTATTTCTGTTCTTAAGCCATCAGGTATGCTGAAATAGTTAACAGGCTTTTGGGTTGAAATAAAGAGTAATGAAATAGAAGTTCTGTGATAAGAAAAGATGGTTGCCTTGCCATCTTTTTATTTTATTTGTACTTGTTTTTGTGACATTAAAGGACTGAAATCAAATTATGGAAATAAAGTTTAAAAGCCAGGTTAATGTATAAAAAAATGCCTAAACTGCACATGATTTGATGTCCTAGCTTGCATTCACAAAGTAACTTGTCAAAGAAGCCCAAATTAGGTAGAACAACCAGAGACAAAAGAGGGGGTTTTCAAAACAGAAATTCTGCCTTGTTACTCTCTTTAAAAAATAAGCTTTTGACTGCATTCTAGAACTATATGAACTGCAAAAGACTTTGAGTGCAGTGGTGGCAGAAATGCCATGTGGACCACTTGAGGAATGGAAACAAATACAGGAAGCATGCTTTGATTTGTTTTATCCAAAGTGAGTAGGATGTACTAGTGTTAGAAGACCAATAAGGAGCAGAAAAAACAGATTTATCACTCAAACTGGACCCATTAAGCAAGTGTAGGCTCACCAGGCTGTCCTAGAAACATTCTGAAGTTCAGCAGGAGTTAAAGTACTGGAGATACTGTTAAATGTAATTGCACAGTAAATTGGGAAGTCCCTGGATACCTTTTGCAATTGCCCTGACTTGAACAGCCCAGACTTTTGACAGTGAACTGTGTCTGTGATGATGCATCTTCAGGAGTCTTGACATGGTGCTGTGGATTGCTAAAGGATTGCTGGTGTCTATTTTAAATAAATTTTCTTCCATGTAAGACAAAATAGTTAATGTGTGGCAGTCAAAAAGATTCTGGGAAGTGTGGGAAGATGTACTTATAGTTGATTACCCACCCTCACATAGCCAGATTGTGGACCCATTTCTCTAAAGTGCAACTTAGTAACTGACTTAGACCTGTTTTAAATAGGAGTTAAAATTCTGGTGGAGATCAATATGAAAGGGAAATTGGATAGTAAATGTTTCAAAGAAATCATTGGAAGAGCTTTGTTTTATTTTCCATTTTGTATACTTTTCTGAATTCTTTTCACGTTGGAAAAGGGGGAGTGATTGTTGAATATCCTTCTACCCTTAATTATGATTGCAAGGTTCTTCCTTTGAAGCTTTTATTTGTTCACCTTCATATTAGGTAGGCTCATATTTATTCAAGATCTTGGCTTTTTAAAAAAAATGTTGGGAATATTCTGGTTAGAGAAATGCATTCTGTGGTTCTCTTAATATTTGATACAAGGCATCAGCTCTTGTAACAAGATGGGCACATAAGGGCACATAAGATTTTGTATTCCTTGCAGCTTATATAGTCAATGATATCTGTTTCACCCTAGCCAACTGCTATATCTGGGTCTCTCTTTTGCCTCAATTAATCTGTCAGAATCAATTTTATTATTTCAACTGTCAAAACTCCTCCTAAACATCTCAATTTCCTTGATAAATAATAGAAAGCTGTTACCTTCACTTTTAAAGATGATCTCTGGTTGTCTAGTAGATGAGGCATACCACCAAAGGGGTCCATGGTGTTGCTGTGGTGTCATGTCCCAGAGTCCTATTTCAATTCTGTTTATGATTTAATGTAGAAGATTTCTCTATGTGTAATTATTTTGAGGTAGCTTTTGAAGAGATATTAGGAGACACCTGCTTGGCCATCATAAACCCTATGTTTTCACTCCAGTATGTAACACATCTTAGATTTCCTTTTAAGAATTGTTTGTGGTGATGTTATAATTATTCCTCTCTTGATTTGTTTTTTTGTTTATCTCAAACAACAGTTTTTCACCCACTGTGTTTTTCAAAAAAGAGATGGGATTTTAAACACTGTCTTTGTGATTTTGAACAGTCTGAAATAATGTGGTAACTTTATAAATTCCAGCAGAAAGTTTGCAGTTCTCTCTCCTTTCAGAATTTTTAAAATTTGGTCCTGACTTAAAGTAAGATTAAATAATAACATTTACTTCCCTAGACTAGATGGAAGTAATTTGTGAATTAATTCTGCATCAATAACAGCTTGATTTCGGAACAAGTATTAATGCAGTTGAAATTAGAGGTTGCCTTGATATTCTAAAAGTCATATTGTATGAAAAAAACCCATGAGAGAAAAAACTGCTTGGTGATTGAAAATTACTGCAGGAACATATTCTTTTGTAGGAAGACAAACTTCCTAGTTGACAAGCTAATTTTCAAGCTCACTTAAAGATACAAATACTTAAGAGCTGCCTTACTGCTCCTTACTTTACTAAATATTTACAGGGTCTAAAAGTTCTCTTGAAGTAATGCCAGAATATTTTCTAGTACTCTTCTGTATTTATATAACATTGTGCACTTTGAAAGTTCTTAAAAAAAATTATACCATATGCCAACATATGTGAAGGTGATGATTTTTTTGTCTCTTGATTTGGCTTGCATCTGGACTACTTCCCTCTAGATTTCCAGTTGTCCCTAGGCACTGAGACATTGGTGACTTCTGTATTACTTCTGCCCTTGAAATTTTAACTTCAGCTCCTGGATCACCCTGAGTAATTTGGGTGGGAAAGGACCTCAAAAGCTGTCTAGCCCAACCCTTAGCAGGAGTCCAAGGCAAGGTCAGTGTGACATCAATACAGCTTCCTCAGGGCTTTAGCTGGTCAGGTCTTGAATATATTCAAGGATCAAAACTGCACAACTTCTCTGGGTAACGTGATCCATTACTTCACTGTGCCTATGGTACAAATGTGCCTTCTCATGCCAGTCAGAGCTGCTGTGAATTGCTTGTCTCTGTCTTTTGGACATTCTCCCCTGTATGACCTGATAAACTGCTGTTAGACACTCCCATATGCATCACTGCTCCAGTCAGAACGAGCCCAGCTTCCCCAGCCAGCTTGGTGGCCTTCAAATAAACTCTATCTAGTTTATCGATGTCAGTGCTTCACTTTAGGTCTCAAAACTGCTTGCAATACTCTAGATACAGGCTAATGACTGCTGAACAGAGGGGAATTATTTCTCCTCTTGTTCTATTTGTGCTCAAGTCAGTACAACTGAGGCTGCCCTTTTTTCCTGCAAAGCCCCACTGTGGACTCAATCTTTTTCCTTGTTGTTTTCCTTCCCTAATTTAGCAGTAGGATGCTTTTTGCAGCATTGCTTAGTTCCATAGTGAAATCAGGTTTTAGGAACTCCTCTGTAAGACTGCATATGTGACTATTGGTTAGTGAAATTGATAAACAGATGACACCACACTCCAAAGGAAAGGATGTGAAAATTTGAAAAAAGTTTTTTTCACATGTTCAATAGAAATATGAATGCTCCTTTTTATTGATGTTTTAGTTGGTGGTCTAAATTTTTTAGAAATTTGGATGGTTTAGAAGGTGGGTTTGCAAATCAGATTACAGCCCGTTCTTTTTATTCAAGGTAGAATTGGATTGGAATGTTTTAAATACTGAGGGAAAAAAAATATTGCATAAGGAATGGGAGTGATGGATGAATGTCTAGATAACCACTGTACACCCAGCTAGATTTACTGGACCAGGCACTGTACTGCTCAAAAGTAGCAACACCATAGCTCTCTCCTTTATGTTACTGCAAGGCAAGAATTCCAGTAGAGGTGCACAGGGCCAGGCTCAGGAGATCAAAGGGCGCTGAATACAAAGCAAGAACTGGGTGAAGGGAGAAAAGCTGGAACAATGCCAATGTTCCAGTGACTCATTGGAATGAAGAAAATTATACGGTTTAAAAAGTAGCATCCAAGAATTAGAAATAAAAAAGGGAAGATAGGATAGGATCCAGGTCTACAAAGCAGAAGGAGAGGATCAGCAGCCAAAAATGAATCTAATGTAGTCTGGCTGCAGCTCCATATTGGGAAGCCCAAGGCAACTGTGGATCTCATTATATACCTAACATCTAATACAAGAGCAGTGCAAGAATTAATCTCCTGAGGGACTTCTGTGTGCCATGTGATAGCTAAATGAGAACTGGCAAAGGCAGACCTAGCTGGCTGTACCTAAATTTTCTTGATTGATCTTGACAGGAGTGACAAATGTAAACACAGATTACTGAGCTGGCTATGTATAAATTACATAAAAGGGCAGATTAATCATAGCCTTCATCTTGAGTTTGTGTGTATGCAAGATAAAGATAAACATATATTGTATGTATTCATCTGTATGTGGTATTTTGTAAAAATGTCTGATTTTTTTTTTTTTGCTTTATATAAGTCTATTTAATGTTATTGTTGTATTATTAGTAAGTATTTGGCTTTATTTTTAATGGCAGACTTCATTAGGGAACCTTAACAAAAGTTTTAGAAAGAATCAAACAATCCAGTAACATTCATTCAAATCATGTTTGGTAATAACTAAAATTTGCAATGCCTTTAGAGATTGTGAATTCACACCAAGAGGTATAGAACGTTTCAAATTGCTGTGCTCTGGCTGCTTGAGAGCTTTTGTTAGTGAGCCAAAGAACTATTGAAATAGTCCAGAATGCTTCTTTAATCTTCTGGTTGTAGCACAATAGACAATTGTCTGAAACATCTTCCCAAAATTTTGATCACTGAAAACATTGACCAGATTTGTATGTCCCTATGTAAATGCTAGCAAATAAAACCTGATGAGTAGACTATAAAAAAAGAAAAGATAATAAAATAGAGAGACAATGTCAATTGCCTGGACAACTGCATGACTGCATAGTCCAAGATGGAAGACTGGTAACAATAGAGTAAAGTAACATGATACACTTTAAAATTTCCTTTGAACTAGAAGTTCCAATCAGTTTCTTTTCAGAAATAAGAGCATCCCTGTCAGACGAGTTGCAGCTCTATGTGTTCTGTCAGCCATTTACTGGTAGTTCACAAAGAGGTCAAAATGTTTGCCTTGGTTGTTATTTTAGAAAGCAGAGTAGGTATTTGTTTTTCAGCTTTAATAGACGTGAATTTGTCACTAAAGGATGGTAATCTATTGAAGTTAAAAGGCATAGGTACTAACACCTAACTGTCCTTTTGTGAGGCTCTCCAGCTGATTATTCTGCTAACACAGATAAAAATGCTTTTAGAAACTTTGGAATACTTGTTTGATAGAATCTGTAATAATTAAATTATTCTCATTCTTCAACATTGCAAAATAGGAGAAAACCATCTTATTATTAAAATTTCAAAAGCAACTTTTAATCAATCCCCCTGCTTTCAGCAGACTTCCCATTTTTGAAGCAGCTTGAAGAGGTTGGGTTGACTGCTTAATGGGTCGTAAAGTCCAGAATCTTGCCTTTATTATATGAGTCTTTATTGGGGTGGAAATGAAAATTTAACCATATTCCAACAATATTTCCAGCCTGGGGAAAGTCAGGAGATAATTTTCCTACTGTTGAGGCTGGCATTTTAAAAAGAAAAAGAATCTGAAAGAAACCTTTTAGCTAATCTTTAGAGTGTGAAGGTACATTTCACCACCCCCTGACCACCTAATTGTTCAACCCAGGGGAGGTGTGATGCTCATTACTGTCCTTGCACTCATGTTTTCCATCTGAGGGATGCTGGAGCACAGGGTGGTTTCTGCAGCCAATGATCGAAAGCAGTGGCCATGCTGATCCAGCATGGGAACTGCAGTTCCCTGTCAATGTGCAGTCAGATGGTGCAAATCCTACAGACAGGACACAGGAAGAGCACTGGAGAGGGATGGGAAATGGTATCTGTTTTTCAGATATAATGGGGGGATAGCACTTGGCTAAAAATTACTTTTTCAGTCCAATAGTTGATCTTGTCATACAGTGGGTGACATTTAGGAAAAAAGGAAAGTGAAATTTGGAGAAAGAAAGAAATTTGGATGTGAAATATATGAAGATGTGATGCCTTGGGGCAACTTTAACTTAACACAAAAACTGAAAAAGCAGTAGCACAAAACTGAAAAAATGGTTGCATTTTGCAGGTGGAGTATATGACATGAGGACCGAATGCTTTTAAAAAATCAATATTCACACAGTGGAAATGCAATTTTACTCTTGAGGCAGTCAGCAAAGGAGCACTTGAAAAGCTGCCTTGTGTGAAGGTACATTTCACCACCCCCTGACCACCTAATTGTTCAACCCAGGGGAGGTGTGATGCTCATTACTGTCCTTGCACTCATGTTTTCATCTGAGGGATGCTGGAGCACAGGGTGGTTTCTGCAGCCGATGATTGAAAGCAGTGGCCATGCTGATCCAGCCATGGGAACTGCAGTTCCCTGTCACTGTGCAGTCAGATGGTGCAAATCCTACAGACAGGACACAGGAAGAGCACTGGAGAGGGATGGGAAATGGTATCTGTTTTTCAGATATAATGGGGGGATAGCACTTGGCTAAAAATTACTTTTTCAGTCCAATAGTTGATCTTGTCATACAGTGGGTGACATTTAGGAAAAAAGGAAAGTGAAATTTGGAGGAAGAAAGAAATTTGTATGTGAAATATATGAAGATGTGATGCCTTGGGGCAACTTTATCTTTAACTTAACACAAAAACTGAAAAATAAGTAGCACAAAACTGAAAAAATGGTTGCATTTTGCAGGTGGAGTATATGACATGAGGACCGAATGCTTTTAAAAAATCAATATTCACACAGTGGAAATGCAATTTTACTCTTGAGGCAGTCAGCAAAGGAGCACTTGAAAAGCTGCCTTGTATAGAACCGCAATTTAAGAAACAAATTCGAAACTAAAATGGAAGCATGGCTTCTCAGACAAACAATGTGGTTCCTTTGGTCTTCTGTGCTGGAGTAACAGAAAGACTAACATGCAATACCCTACTGTAATCAGCTTCCTAAACAAAATTAAGTCAGATATAAGGTTAAAATTACACCTCAGCAGCAGAATAAAGGGTAATTAGGAGCGGTGAATGAGTGAATGTGAGGTATCTGAACTTTGTCTCGCAAGAAAGACAATTTAATTTCATTTACATTTAATTTACATTTCTTTGGTAGGCAGCTTTTTTGTATATATTAGAGCAGGTAACTGTAACTCAGACAAGGTACAAGAGACTGTAACTCAGACAAGATATAAACAAAACCTTTAAAAATATTGTATATTAAGACATTCCAATTTAGTGAAAAGATCAATTAACTTTCCCAGTTTTAATCTTAAAACATCCTGAAGCTGTAGCAGTCAAATAAAATTTCAGTGACATCAGTCTCAACAAAAATTTAATAGGAAATACTTTTATGTACAACTGAGAGAAAAGAGACAAGGTAATGATTTGAAGACCTTTTCCATATTGTATTTCTAAAATTATTTACTTTTAAGTTCTCAGTCTTCGCTCTATATCACTAGATTATTACTATTGCATTGGCTAAAAAAAACGAACCAAATCAACAAAATAGGGGTATTTTTATTTATGGAAATGTCTGATTTATTATATACACCACATTGCTATGTAGTAGTTTAAAAACTGACATTCTCTAGGCATGTAAATGAAACAGAAAATCAAAACCACATATTTTTGACACTTTGTGTACTGCAGAATGACTCTACAATAACTGTGTTAAATGATTCTGTTCGCCACTTTCTGTTTAATTTAGAAGGGCTCATTTCCATGGACTGCTGGGCAAGCTCAGTGTAGGATCTGCAGGCCGAGTCCTGTTCTGAGAGTCACCACACCAATTATCCATCCCCCAGCTGCAATAGGATTAACAATTCCATCAATGGCTCACCCGTGGTGCTGTGCTCCCCAGAGCAGAGCCACGCCAGCTCTGTCACACCAGCAGTGCGCCCAGCAAGAGCCCTGCTCACACAGCCACTGATGTCTCGGCTGTCCCTTGGCTTGGTGGCAGCCAGTGGCAGTGTGGCCATGGCAGCACAGGCTTTGGCACAGCAGTGACATCTGCCTGGGGGCTCAGATGGTGCTGCAGGCCTGAGGGCAGCTCTGCGTTGCCTTTTCCATAGTGTGTGATGGTAGCCCACTACACCAGGCTGTATTCCCAGTCTTGGTAGCTTTAGGCTAAATCAGCAGAAACCACATTCATAACTTTGTCTTAAATGAAGAATCATCCTAGGGAAGGTTAGGTGGGGGGATAGGACTCAATACATGAACAATTCTCTAGGCATAATTATTTTATATTTCTCTAAAGGGCTAAGTAGTTGCTGATTTAAAAGGACACTCCTTTTATTCTGTTATAATATTCCATTATCTCTGATGATCAGGAAAGCTGTTTAATCATTGCTTTTTCATTCCAAATTGAATATATAAGTAATAATATGCGCTTCATCAAGCAAAACCATTAATGGGATCAATAGAACCAGTCAGTAAATATTAACATTTTGAACCTTATAATCACAGAGTTTACAATTTCTGAGTTTATGGGTAACTAAGTTCACTTTTATACTTAAAGGCTGGTAGGGACTTGAGTGGTTGTTGATGAATACAAGTATGGTAAATTAGTACAGATCGGGAAGAATGATAAAGTTTGGCATAGAATGTGCAACCATTTTTGTGAGTGTGGAGTTATGGCTATGATTGGTCACTTTCTGCAGCAGATGTACAGTCTAACTTGCATGAGTATTTTTGTCTTGTTCATTTCCCTGTCTTAAAATGAGCAAAATAACTTACTATTTCTACATGTAAAAATAATTTCTGAGGAAAGGCACTGAAATGCTATTTCGAAATCCTATTGAGATATATCTGAAATCCTATTCAGATACTGCACAGTCTTTCAGAATATTTCCCAGTGTAACATCCCTTGCAAGAGAGCAGAAACAAATGATCTGTGTAGCTCATGAAAGATAGTTCTTCTAAAACTATTAGAAAGGGAGCAGTTTAACAGCTAAACCTGGACACCCTTCTCTTGCAGTATACTACACAGGTCTGCCATTTTACGTTATGGTTTATTTTCTACATGTGGCTGAGTCCTATGTCGCTATCCCCAAGAGTTCAACAAGCCACTGATGTGTTAGGTAGATTATTTTTTCACATTGTTTTCTTTCAGTCCTGTCTGTGCTGCTCTTTGTCTGTACTGCTCTGTACTGTCTTATTTCCAAAGAATCACCTGGTGATCATTGAAAATTAATCTTGAAGTACTATTTCCCCGAAAAGGTTACCAGTAGCAACCCATCGATTTCTCTATACACAGAAATGCCTGTATATAAAGAGAAGGAAAAATATCTTTCTGCTATTTACTATATTTGCTTATAGTGCCATGCAGGGTGGCACAGATTTAACATTAATTTAGCATTAATGTGTAACAAAAACAAATATCCATCGTATATTGTTAAGATCAAACCTGAATACTGCTGCATGATACTGTCTATGTTGTATGGGCTTACTGCTCATCACCAGTCACCTGTCAGTTCTATGTTTGATATTACTGTTAACAAGTTCAAATACCTTTGTAATCTTTTAGTTTCTGAAGCAAATGTACATTTTCTCTACAAATCACCTCTTGTCCAGTCCCATCCTTTCAGACTTCCCAGCCCAGCAGTTCAGCAAGATGCGGGTTTGTTTGCACAGCTGCAACATCACTTTGTCTTTTGATTTGATAATCTTATCTATTTACTTAGAAAAGAAAAAAATTAACATTTGTCAGTTAGAAGTTCTTGTAAACAGGCTAGGCCCCAAAAGAGACTTGCACTTTATAGATAGCATGCAGCACATTCTGTCTCCTGTTTAATCTTTCATGAGCTCAATAATCATAGGCAAGTCACTAATCTCTCTGCTTTCCTTTCTGTACTGGTGAAACAGTTGTGGTAAGAATATTCTGTGAGGGTTTAGATGTCTTTTCTAAGCTTTGTGAAACTTCTGGACACGCTGGAAATTCTGTACAAGTTGAAATTAAGGACTGAGATAGTAAAGCAGAGTAAAATTAATAGATACCAAGACATAATTTCTATTCTGTATCAGGAAAAACTTCATTTCAAAAGTTCAGGCAGCGTGGTGACAAAGGCAGTTTAGATAGCAGGAGGGACCAGGTCCATAGCTGCTCTGTGGTCGCATGTCACAACAACACCATGTCTTTGTCCCTTTGCTCTTGCAGTACCGGTCAGGGCGGGATCCTCACCGAGGCTCAGACAATGTTTCCAACAAGTCCTCGGACAGCGACGTCAGCGACGTCTCGGCCGTGTCCCGGACCAGCAGCGCTTCCCGCTTCAGCAGCACGAGCTACATGTCCGTGCAGTCGGAGCGCCCAAGGGGAAACAAGAAAATCAGGTGAGCATGATCAGCTGTGGTGTCAGCCGTAGTAATGGAGCTGTGTCATTTTAGTAATGGAACACTTATCAATATTTGTATTTGACATGAGCATTTCGCCCAGAATGACATTTGCAGGGATTTTGCAAAATTCTGGCTTAAATGCCTTTTTTACGCAATGCTTCTTGAAGTCTTCATGGAATTTGTTTTTAGCCAAGTTTTGTTGTTTTGGATTATCTAACATACACTGAAATAACAAACATATGTTGTCAGCAAGCATTAGACACGCTTTCTGAAAACCATTTTGTAAAATATACTTAATATGGCTGAAAAGACGGTTTAACTCGAAAATTTGTGCCAGCAGAGGCATCTTATTTTTCTTTTCAGTAGAACACTGAACTTTTATAGATGTATTATTTAATACTTACAGAGACCCATTCAGTTTATTTAATACTTACACTAGTCCAATTCAACTGTAAGTGTCCAATCATTGAGCTGCTCTTCAACAAGATGAACATTGTGTATCTGTGACCAAAACACAGCATTTTCTTTGCCTGCACCCTGTGTGCACTCAGAGGAGCTTTGGGTTTCATTTGATGCACAAATTAAAGATAATTTTTCTGGAAGGTGTAGGCCACCTCCATCACCTATAATAATTCTCAGAAAATTGTCCTCTTAAAAGAAAGCATTTGCAAATTTAAGCATCTGCTCATATGAGCATTCTTAGGACCACACAGTTTCTGTCACACATTTCTTTCTAAATGTGAGGTATTGCCATGCAAATTTTATTTGAATAGGGCCTTACTAAGGAAATGCTCCAAAGCTCTCTAGTGTAGGCTGGACTCCTAGCAAGCATGACTTACATTATGTGTGCTTCTATTCTTTTGTTTTTATTTCATTTCTTTTGCATTTCCTTTCTTCATGCATGCTCTTCTCCTAACTAATTTAGTCTTTTCTTTTTTCTTTTTGCATGCCTTTTCAATTTTTGTTGACTTCAGAAGGACAAGGGATATAGAGGGGAAAAAAGAGGGAGGGCTGGAAGGGGATGAACAAGATGAAGTATTTCCTGAGGAGGAAGAAAAAGAGGAGAATGAAAAAGCAAAAGAGCAAGAAATTAATGAAAAAGGGGAAGGGCAAGAGGTGACAGAGAACTGTGATAAGGAGGAGATCAAAGAATCAGGGCATGATGAAAAAGGTCAAGACCAAGCTGAGGAAGGGAAAGAGGATGACAGGTAAAATATATTTCTGTTTATGTAGTTCTATTCTTTTTCCTTTACCAGCACCCTACTTGTCTTCCCTTTTTATTCCCTTTGCTTGCTTATTGCTTATGCTCTCTGCAGCTCTTTTTCTGTTTGTTTTTGCTTTCAGTCATCATGCTTTCATATTTAATCAAATTTCATTCTCAGCTTCAATGAACTTGTTCTGCATACCAAATGAGGCAGCACACCAACTTGACTCATTGATATGCATACAACTGCAGCATATTATTTTTTAAATTAGTTTAGACTAAAGTTTGGGTTTGACTGTAATAAACAGTTGAAATTGTAAGTTTCTTTATTAAATTTCCTACTTGAATTATTATTTAATGGAGAAATGCTTTGTTGAGTGAAAACTCAGCAATATCAAAATTATCTTTACTTATATTTATGGCCATACTAAAGAAGAAAAATTGGATTTTTTTTCCAGTCCTCTTTGTGTCTTTGTGGCGTATACTGATTGACAGTCAATGTGGATAAAGCAGAGTCTTCCTTTTTTTTTTTTTGTTTATTTTGGGTTTGTTTTTGTTTTTGTGAATAACTGTCAAGGATTTCTGTATTGTGGAAGGATCATGCACTTCAGCTGCTGTGTTGTACCCAGAAACATTGCAACACAACTGGCTCTGATTTTATCAGAAAATATTCTAGAATTATACATTTTGCCCCAAATCCTTAAAACAATGTAAATGTCTGACATTTTGTATTGAAAAATCCATGTATGTTGCATTGAGAGGAATACAACATTCCTCTTTTCTTCATTAGAAAAATTAGTTTCAGATTTTAGGAGTATTCTTGAACTCATTCTCAGTCACAAAAGAATGGCAGAAAATCTCAGAAAAAATACATTTTTTTTAGCCTGAAAATTCTGTACTACTTCTAAATAACTTATGTCTGTAAAATTGTACTCATATACATTAGGGTAAGCACAGAGCAATCCGTGGAAATCCATTTTCTTTCCTTGCTACACACGTACACATGTGCATGCTTGTATATGCTCACATACATAACATACTAAAACAAAGGGGATTCAAAGAGAGAATAAAAATGCCTAGTGTAGTCTTGGGTGATATGAACTAACATAGCCATACTACTGCCTTTATGTATTGTGCCATCATTTCTTCACTTATGTTCATGCTTTTTAGATTTTAGCAAAAACAGTTGTTTAGAACCAGCTGTCTTTAAGAGTGCCTTAGCATATGTGTTCCAGAGACTGTTGTATGGTAGTGTGTGAAAGAATTATTTAAAGACCGTTTTCTCTTCAATTTCCCACTAATTTCCCAGTCTGATAGATCTGAAAGTCCTGCCTTTCTGGGGCATGACTCTATTCCAGGTTTCTAGATTTCACTCAAGCTGGTGTTTAGCCAATATGCTGTCTCCCATAGAAAGTAAACTCCTTTTTGAGGAACAATTCCTTGTTTCCTGAGCCAGCTTGTTCTTCTGGTTGCTAGCTGCTCTCTGCCTTCAGGAAGAAGTGACATGAGTCAGGAATCTCTATAAAGAAAAAAGATGTTATTAAGTGACTGTTGTGTAGTGACTTTTGTTTGTGTTAGATTTTGGCTCCCTTCATGGAAACCAGTCTCTAACATTATTTCTCCACTTTGCACATTTTGACCACTTTTAGTATGCAAGTTGTGAAAGAACAGAAAAGTTTATATTCACCTCCTTTACTATGGTAGAGTCAGTGCTCATTTCTTAGCATTGTCTGAGCATTTTTCTAGGGTAAGAATGAAACAGAAAAGCCAGATTGATTCCTGAATAGGAGCAGCTTTAAATATATATACACATTTATATACACACATAGCTGTGCCTCCTTAACATATTGAAATATTATGACTTGTGTATTCAGTGGACAAGCCTGAAGGAAGGATCTGTTGTCAGCATTTTTGAGAATTCAGTGCCTTCTGCTCATTTCTCTGTCAATTTTTAAAATAACAGACACTTGGAAATTTTTAAGATAAGGTAATGACTTCAGTTTCCAAAAAATAATGTTTTCAGACACACAAATATTAAAAGTAACCAAATATATCAATTGAACATATCAATAGATATTTGAGAGACCCAGCAGAACAAAGGCAGCCAGTTCTTCCTTGATAGAATAGTAATAAATTATCATGTAGTTCTTGACATCTTGGGCATCAAGGAAAGTTATATTGCAGATGGGAGTTTTCAAGATGTTTTTTACTTCAGAGGTGCATCTGTAGTTGGACAGCAGCCACCTTTCCTCTGGGCACTGTGGAATGCAGGGGCTGCTCACAATCACTCCATCATCAAAAATTACCTTGTTAAGGATACCTAATACCTCTTGATGTTACTGTGTTTATGCACTTCAGGAGTAATGGTAATAGTCCCACTAAGGTCTTCAATCTGCTGAGATCATGGGTGGGTTGAAATGACTGTAAACACAGACGTACATCACTAATTCATCCCATGCCTATTTCAAAGAGTACCTTGGCACAATAAAAGGCATTTTGCTTTTGGAGCACTGGGGTACATCAAATCAGTTAAATTTTTTGGCAGAAATAGTTGCAGCATCAGATTTTGCCTTAATTAAACCTTGTAAAACTAAACTTTGGCATATGCTTGACATGTAGGGAAATCGTAATTCTGTTCTTTCTCTGCAGTACACGTTAGCAAGCAAAGGGTGGCTCAAGCTTTGCTGTTGAGTATTTATTGTATAGAGTTCACTAACTTTTTTTCTTACTCCATCTCCTTGATAATCTCAGGGCCAAAAATAAAACCTTTTTAGATACAATCTTTGATCATTAATACTTTTTATTGAAGGTAATCTGTTTAAGATTGCCCTAAATTTTATCCCGTCTTAATATTTTTTTAAATATCAATCCCGAGCATTAATTCTGATAGTCACAATAGTTTTGTTTTACCATGTGAGTACACAGCAAATGTAATGACAGAGCAGGATTTCACTGTTGAAATACAGTAGAAAAATAAAACTTCTTTTCCAAGCGCACAGAGTCTAATTAATGAAATAACATGAGTCCAGAGAGGGAAGCACTGAAGAAACAAGAGATGTTCTACAGGAGATAGATACAACACAGTGTTGGGGACATCTTGACAACAGAGAATAAATGCTAAGAGGATAATTGAGGAGACAAAATAAGATATCTTTGTGAATGTTTCTTGAGAGCTGTTTTCAAACATTCAAGACAATGAGGACAAAACATGAGGTGCTTGCTAAAAATATATCAAGAGCATGAGGGGCAAGTTGGATGATCAGGAGTTGATCTTTCAGTCTTGAATGAGAGATGATATATATGATTAGGAACAAGTATCAAGATACTAGGAAATAAGGATGAATTATGCACAACTGTATAAAAGAGAGTGCAACTTTTTACTGGTATGTGGAGGAAGATGAGACAACCAAATAGAAAGGCTATGAAACTTACCTCTTCTCTAGTATCCTGGAAGGGGTTATTGGGTAAATTGCCAGGGCTGGAGAAAAGCTCTGCAGTATCTGTCATTTGAAATGGTGAAAGAGAGTGGACAAATAAATTGTCTGTGTGGGTGGACAGAGAGGGCAGAGATGGGAACAAAAAGCATGTGCAAGTCACCAAGTTTTGCTATGTATTTGGAAGGAATTAGTGATATCCTGTTTGAGAAAAGAAAGTGAATTCTAAAAAGATTATATAACGAATAGAGCTGGCTAACTAAGAAGATGACACAACCAAGAAAGGAAAATTTGTAGTGGAAAAATTCAGCTGGGATGTAATTTTGTAGAGCACTTAAACATTCAAAAAACAGAGTGCAATGTATGGCTTTAACTAACTTATTTCTTCAGATGCAAAACTGTATCTCTTTCTAAAGGTTCTTGATGCTTTTTGTGCCCCTTCCATTGTTAGGTACAGAGGTTAATTTCAATTTTACTTTCTAGTTCTAGTTCATTCAGTAAAGATAATGCTTTAGAGAATTTAATTTGTAGGCTTTAAAACTGATTCCTGATGAGTATTTGTTCCTTAGTTTTTCATTAAATTGTAATTTTAGTATTTTAGTTTTATGACCCTTCCACTGTGACTGCAGCTATTAACAGTTAAAAGTAATATTTTTCTGGAAGAAAAAGCATGTCAATGCAGTCTTTGCAAGCTCCTTCACAGGGATGGAAGCCAGTAATGGTTTTGAAAGTCTTTATTCTGGTAAAAATATAAAAAATTTTCCAAAAGACAACAGACACTAAGAATCCATTTTCAATGTGTATGTGCTGTTTTGTTTCTTAAAGCTATTCCGAAAGTATTTCAATGACTGCTTCAACTGCCCTACTAGATGAAAGAAGTTAATTTTATATAAGCTTTGTAGCCAAACAGGCCACATGTTTGGAAGAGAAAATGGCAGCCTGAGACTCTTTCCCCACTGCATGGTCAATCTTTTAGCAGAATTGCAGTACAGGTAGTCTGTGGTTCCAACAGAGATAGATGAGATAGATAGATAGATAGATAGATAGATAAGGTTCACCCAAGTGAGCCTTCTGCCATGGAAGGAGGGAGAACCTGGTTCCAGTTACGTCAATGTTCATGTTGGTTTTTTGGGAAAGCTTGCCAGCATGCAGTTTCCTGCAGCTCTCAACAGAAGATGTTGGCCATTTTCAACTTTTTCAACATGACAACAAAGTGATCTTGCCATTCCTGGGATGAGAATGGCAGGTTGCAGTACAATGTTCACCAGCTCTTTTCAGCTGCAAAATGTTGCATTATCCAGGCAATTGGGGCAGGTGTGATGCACTGTGTCCTTCCACAAGAAGCAGCAACTTTGTTTTGTGTCTCTCTAACATAACTCTTCTGCACTGGTGACTAGATAAGCAGAGCTGCTTACATATTGCCAGTCTGTGTCTTTAAAAACAGAGGACTCAAAAAAAAAAGGTTTTTCCAGTAAAATTTTCCTAGTATTATTGATCTGGGTGGAATCTGTTAGGAATTTATGAAAAAACTTTTGCCCATTTTAAGAATACATTCAAAGCCACTACTTTTTAATGTAAG
Organism: Passer montanus; assembly: GCF_014805655.1. Classification (NCBI taxonomy): domain Eukaryota; kingdom Metazoa; phylum Chordata; class Aves; order Passeriformes; family Passeridae; genus Passer; species Passer montanus. The sequence continues at coordinate 5,546,816 of NW_024366480.1, forward strand.
ATTTTTGTCTTTAATTTTCTGCAGAAAGGCAAATATTCAAAAGCTATAAATTAATAGAGCTGCTGGGTCTGTACCAACACACATGGACAATAATTTAGCCATTTGGTTTTTTACATTTTCATAGGTGACATTTAGAAGGAAATTATCTGTAGCTTCCAGAAAAATATTATGGAAAAACATGCAGAAGATCAATGGTTCCAAACAGAATTATATGAACAAATATATTTGTTATGAAATCTGTACTGAGAATAGAATAAAAATAATTTAAGAAATCTAGTAAAGTCACCTGTTTCTAAGTTATTTGTCACTGTCTATAGAACCCTTGGAGACTTATTTTTTCCTGTTACTTTGGAGTAAATACAAGTAAATATAAGCTCCTTTACAGTTAGTAAATTCATTTTGATACACTGGGATATAATAAATTAATGAATTTGGAAGTACACATTAGTAACAGGTGAACAGTAAAAATAAGTCATTTGAAACAGTCTGCAGCTTTGATATAAGGCATCCAGCAGGGAACTCAGACATTTTTATTTTGACTGCAATGCAATATCTTTGAGACTGCTTCCCTCTCCATGAAATGAAGCCTGCACTTTTACCTCTGTTGTGCCAGCTTTGACCTGTGCTCCATAAAGCACTGATGCACTCCTGTTACTAAAGTTTATTTAAAAACTGTGCATCAGTAGTTTAAACAAAACCACCAGAAATGCAGGGAGAAAGCCCTGTAGACATTCAAGGAAGCAGAGGTGTAGGAAAAAATTAAAATTAGGGTTTGAAGCAAATATAAATGTTGAAATTAGTTTTTGCACTTTTAAGTGTTATAAAAAGATTCATTTTCTAAAAATATTTAAAACTAGATTGAATCACAAGGTTTTTAATAGACAGATTTTTTTATCTTTATTTGTACAGAATTGAGCACAACAGATCTAGTGACAAGAATAGCAACAGCAAAAAGTGGTGTAGAAACATATAAAAACAAGGGTTTGAATATTAAGGTTTATAAGGCTTTTCTTTTTTGGACATTATGATTGGACAGATATGGCTCTGCCTTAGTGATGCATGTTTTCACTCTTTTTACCTGAGTATTATTTTAATAGAAGAGTGACAAGGTTCTGTAAAATACAATACAAATTGCTAAAAATGTAGTTCCTTAAAAACTATTAATAAGCTTATCACTTAGCCTTCTAAGAAGCAAACATAAACTCCTTCATGTTACTTCTTAGAAGTATTTCTAAAACGCAGTTGCTGGGTTTGTGCTATTGCCTTTGAAACACACTGCCAGGCCCATCTAGCAAGTGCTTATTTAACTAAGGATAAGGGGCCCAGTGTGTGTTTAATAGCTATGGAAAGATAATGCTCCAGTGGTTGGGCATTGCCCATATATCTGTTTTTAATGGTTTTTCTCCAAACATCTTAACATTTTCAGTAATTTCACTGCGCCTGTTTTATGGTCATACTTCTCCTAAAGTCCATAAGGTGCTAGCTAAACAAGCTGGGAGATGTGTTATCAGGTAACCCTAGAAAGAAATCAAACTTCCTTACAAATACCACTGGGAGCCCAGCACTTCCCAGATAGCCATAACATAAACACGATTCCTATGGAGGCCCAAGGTAAAAAAAATGTGTACATGGTGTGCCTTGTACACATTGTCTCAGCAGGGACATTTGGTCATAAACCTGCCTTCTCCAGCTCAGAAAAACAAAGGTTTCAGGCTCATGTTCAGAAAGATGTGAGACACCTTTCCTCACATTTTCTTTTTTATGATGGTCTTAAGTTTTCTGTATGCTTTTATAATTTCCCCCAGAGACCAAAAGTGACTCAAAGTCATTTTGTCAAAGTGACAGAAGTCAGACAGGCAAGATCATGATGTCCCAGATAATGTCTCTTTGGTTGAAGTAATTACGGCTTCAGATCTCTTGCTCGTGTCCATTTAGTTCTGAGTCCCAGAAGATCAATTGAGAGACATGCTATGAGTTTTGGAGATGTTAGCAGTGCCTATTATGACCCTGATTTTTCAGAGTCCTCAAGCAACCTGCATTCACAAGGATGAAGGAAATGTTAGAGTTGTTTTATTCTTTAGACAGCCACTGCCAGATACAGGCACATAAGCATTAAAATGAGCCTGAGCATATTCCCTTTGTGCAGTCCTAATCAAAGAAATACAGTCTTTCATGAGTGAAGTATAGATGCAGCTATAGTGAGATCCATATTTCTGACAGCAATTTATTTAAATAAAGCCCTTTCAAGACATTGTGCTCTTCCCTCTGTATTATGTGACTTTTCTCTTAATATAATCTCAGTAGTGCATCCTGTCTAGTTCCCCTATGTCTATCTTACAAAGTTTTCTGTCAGTGAGTTTTCTAAATAAGTAAATCTCCCTCACAGCAATTTCAGTTTATCAAGATGATAAATCATGGTACTTCTTACCTTCAGGCAAAACATGATGTCTCTTACCTGTATATTTTTGAGCATTTCAGCCTTCAGGTCTGACATTTTTCTCACTTTCCTGACTCGATTTTACATTATTTCTCTAGTGATTTGAGGTCTGGGACACATACTGGATTTAATGTCTGGTTTAGCAATTCACTGCTTGCTTTCCATTTCATAGAGCTCTATTCAGCCCTTGAAGAAACAACACTGATCAGCACTAAGCAAGTTTGCAGTGTAGATTGTGACATAGCAGTATAAATACAGAAAACTGGGCCCTCTCCTCCCTCCCTGTTGGAAGACTATATAAACACCAGGTTTGAACAGGCACACAACATTTAACTCTCAGATTAAGTACATGCAAGGCACATTTCTGCCAGAGAACAGTCTCAATTAAATCAGGTTGCTCATGATCAATTTTAATTTAACAAGCTAGTTGGTACCCAGCTTTTACAAACTGTTTTGCAAACTTTTACAAACTTCTTTGCCAGGCTGGGTTAAAGAAGATGCTTTCTAAGCTCAAAGAATTTGGATGTTATTCAAAGTTCACTCGGTCTTTGACTGCAATGTCCTTTATTGCCAAAGCTTCAGAGCTCATATGGACTTATTTTATTACCACTGAATATGACAGCTGACTAATGCAAGACTTCTAGACCTCAGCTAATTTTCTTGCTAGACTTTTTTTGCATCCACATGGAGTAAATGACTGGTTTAGTTCACTGTATCAAAGAAAGGGATTTCATCACAGATTCATTGCTGTTAGCAGGGTAATAAAGCTTTTCTGTAAGAGGAAAACTTGAAAATTTATTAACACTAGATGAATATTAATATAATCTTCATTATAATTGTAATTTAAATTACCACAAAATATCAACTGTATTCTTATTTTTAAAAATATCCAATTATTCTATCAGAGAAGTGAGAAATTTTATGAAAAATCTCTGAAGCTCTGTGTATAATTCAGCTGCTACTATTTGGAAACAGCTAGCTGTTACAGTGTTTTTTCTTCATCATTCATTTTCTTTGGCTATGATTTGCAAATAATCTAATGCCCTGACACCAAATGATTTTGCTATTTGTTCATATTTGAATAAATTTTGCTTGAGATGGCATGGAATACTTCCATTAATTTATAATAATAGTGTGGACAGCTTTACACCCACCAGAAAGGGGGAAATACAGCTCAAGTCAACCTATGTACTGTAGCAGATGAGATATTCCTGATTTGTAATGGAAGAGACCTTTGAAAAAAGATATTTCATACCAAAATATTGCTACTTATATTGGAGATTTGACCACTAGTTTTATTTTAATAGCAATATACAAAACAAAATAGATTATAAACACTGTTCTGTTTTTCTCCCCAACTTTCTTGTTACAATTTCAATAAAATAAACCTAACAATCAAGTCAGTCCAGTAGCTATTAGAGATTTATACCACCAATAAGTTAATAGAATAATTTTTGACTAAGTGGATCTCCAGAGATTAAGTCATTACAATTTTGAACCTGCAGTGTCTCTCTTGGATGAGAATTGGCAGACGAGTACAAGTATTGGCCGGAAGCGTTGTTCCCATGGAAATGTTATTTCCTACATCACAGCTGTCCCCATAATGCTGGTTTTGTTAAATTTCTTCAGTAAATTAATGAAATAAGAGCATCTCTGATTGTGTTAACAAGTCTACTAAGAACGGCATTAAAATTCATCTCCTGCTTGTAAAAAGCAGTAAACAAAGTCTTCAGTGGGTCTCCCAGTCTCACAGGAGACATATATTAGAAAATATATTTTACAACAACTGAAAAATTGCTAAAATCCTTTCCCTGGGACATTGCATCCCTCAGCTGTACTACACAGTTGGCAACATGGATTTTCACTACTATGGATGCCTTATTTTCATTAGGGATCATTATTAACAGAGAACTAAGCTGGAAAGCAATAACATTAATTTTGCTTTGACTTTGAAATAAAGAAGTAAAGAGGTCTGCCAAATGACTTGCGTAAATCTGATCCTCTGATGCATATGTTTATGGCAGAGCAATGAGATTACAAGTTGTGATTTCCAATACTGGTGTAAAGATGACTGAAAAATACAAACAGCATCCTCAAAAATCCTACCAACAACATACAGTACAATGGATTGTATTGATATCTTCTCCTTCACATTTAAAAGTGTTAACAGCATTGTAGATTGGAAACCTGTGCATCATAACACTGGTTTTCATTTAATTTCAAGTGTATTCATTGATAAGTGAAAAAAATTAAGTTTTTCATAACAATTTTGGTTTATCAGTCACTGAAACAGATAAGATCTTAGTCTTTGTAGAATAAGTTATATTCTTTGTATTTGGTTAGTGATTACAGAGTCACTGGGTATAAGGATTCTGTACTGCTCTCTGTGCTGCTTTCTGCCACAGTCTGGTGTGGTTCAGAGCCAGGGCCTGATTTAAAAGACCCTAAAGATTTATAAATCTTTCTTTAGCAGTACCTCACTACTGCAGAACTTAGAAGGTTAGGGAAGAGAGAAGATGAAGCTGTGTGGCAGCTTTGGGGTTTCTGTCACTGGAACTTATTTTGAGCTGGCAGATGGATTGTGATATCAGTGTGGGGTTTTTAGTTTATGTTTTGGGGAGAGGTTTTTTTGTTGTTGTTGTTGTTGTTTTCTGGCCTAAACAAAGGATTCTTGGTGAGATTTGGCACTTACTGTATGAATCAGCCAGTTTTTAGAAAATATTTCTGTTTCTGTAGACAGGAATCTGACCACAATGCCTTCCAACTCTGCAACTAATTCAAAAACTGCAGCCAAAGACTGCAGGTTTTTACCTATGGCAACAGGACAAAATTTTCCATTTAGTACATATGTTACAATGAGCATTTATTGTGTCTGCACCTGCTTCATGGAAAATATAACAGCCAAAAATAGCAACAAATTATTCTAAAAATAGTATTTTCTTGTAAGATTGTTAAATGCTTTCAAGTCCATCAGAAAATGAGAGAGGTAGGATGAAGTTTCTGACTTGTTTTTTACAACTTAGCATCCAAAATATTGAGTAAACCAAGTTTTTATCTGGAACCTGTTTAGGATCTAGAACATTTGCCCACAGAGCAGTCCATCTTACCCAGTGCAAGAATTATAAGCCATACACTGTCCCACGTGAAGTGGCTTCAGATCAGTTTCACTGCCTTTAGGACAGGATTCTTTTGTATTGTGAAATCATCCCTCTCCTTATCCCAAACCTCACAAAGAGTTTCTTTCCATCTTGGTCAGATATCAAGGAAATGTTCTGCCTAAAGCAGCAGATACCAAGACTAAATCAAAGATTATGTAAGACCTATTTCTCTGCTTCTCTTCTGTGAAGGTTTCCTTAGGCACTTTATGGAATTCCTCTCTGGCTATGCAAAAATCCCAGAAAGAACTGTTTTCAAAGCAGACAATTCTAAGCATTGTTTTTTGAAAGTTTCTCTGGCAATGTTTTCTAATGTTTTTGCAATTCAGTATAAGTATTGACAAACTGGAGAGAGCAATCAGATCACTTCTGATTATCTGTCCTAGTAAGAGTCTGGGAGACTTTGAAAGCACATTTTTTTCCAGACAGTAATTACACTCTTGGTTTTGAAAACAGGTGAGTCTCTGCAAAAGACAGCAAAGATTAATGCCTTTAAGAAATCCAAAACCTTAACACTGCAATTCCAGAAGGCTGTGTTTGAACAACAGTTTTATAGTTGCTTACTGTTTTTCTTTAAAAGCATTCAGAAAAAGCTTATGGGCCAGAATTGAGCTGTTGAATATCATAATTTGAAAACAGATTTCTAATCTCATCAAGGAATTTAAGGCTACGTCTAGACCAGCAAGCAAAATAGGGCCAGGACATAGTCTTGATCATCTGTATTGTTTGAACAGCTTGTGTTCTCTTTGGCATAGGTTTGTGCTGGACACACTGAAAAGGTGCCCCTGATTCGGATCAGGGACAATTCAGGAGATGGCATAAATTGGGGTCCGTTTCCTCCAGGCAGGATGCCTGATAAAACCCTGTTTTGGGAAGGATGTAAGCTAGTGTAAGCTAGCCTGCTGTGTGTATGCAGACTGTCAAGGCCAGAGCACAGGCCTAACACATTTGATTAACTGCTCTAGGTGCGGCTCAGAACTCTTCATTAGATACAAGGACCATATTAAATTTAACAGAATCATAGAATCTCCTGAGCTGGAAGGCACCCAAAACAATCATCAAAGTTGAACTCCTGGCCCTGCACAGAACACCTCCAAGATTCACACCATGTGTCTGAGAGCATTATCCAAACACTTCTTGGACTCTGTCAGGCTTGGTGCTATGACCATTTCCCTGGGGAGCTGTTCCAGTGCCCAACCAGCCTCTGGGTGAAGAACGTTTTTATAATATCCAACCTAAACCTCCCCTGACACAGCTTCAGGCCATTCCCTCAGGTCCTGTCACTGAGGGACCACAGAGAAGAGATCAGTGTCTCCCCCTCCTCTTCCCCTTGCAAGGAAGCTCCAGATTGCAACGAGTTCTCCTCTCAGTCTCCTCTTCTCTGGAGTGAACACACCAAGTAACCTGATCTGCTTCTCATATGGCTTCTCCTCAAGGCCCTTCACCTTGTTCATTGCCATTGTTTGGGTGCTCTCTGATACCTTTGTATCTTTCTTATTTTGTGGTGCCCAAATTTGCCCCCAGCACTGGAGGTGAGGCTGCCCAGTGCAGAGCAGAGCAGGACAATCCCCTCCCTTGCCCAGCTGGTGATGCTGTGCCCGATGCCCCCCAGGACAATGCTGGACCTCCTGGCTGCGAGAGCACTGCTGGCTCATGGTCAACTTGTCTGTGACTCCCAGGTCCCTTTTTGTGGTGCCAGTCTCCAGACTCTTGTTTCCCAGTCTGTATGTACAATCCCCATCCCAGGTGCAGATTCCAGCACTTGTCTTTGCTAAACTTCATATGGTTGGTGATTTCCAAGATCTCTGATTTGTCAGTCTCTCTGCTGAGCCTTCTGCGTTCAAGGGAGTCAGGAGCTTCTCCTAATCTAGTGTCATCAGCAAACTTAGAATACCTTTGACATTCCAGCCTCTGATTTGTCAAAGTCTCTCTGTTGAGCCTTCTGTGTTCAAGGGAGCCAGGAGCATCTCCTAATCTAGTGTCATCAGCAAACTTAGAATACCTTTGACATTCCAGGTGTCTGTCAGTCTGACTCTCGTCAGCTGGCTAACATAGTATATTTTTAAGAATACTATTTCATGGCTAAGATTCTCATACTTCACCATTGGCTTTAAATTACAAATATATATAGATATCTTACTGTAATTTCTTTTCTAATGTCTTATTTTTCTCTTGTGGTTTTTTTTTTTTTTTAAAGAACCTTTTTCTTTATTTTTGAGAATACTATTTCGTGGCTAGGACTCTCATACTCCACCATTGGCTTAAATTACAAATATATATAGATATCTTACTGTAATTTCTTTTCTAATGTCTTATTTTTCTCTTGTGTTTTTTAAGGTCTTTCTTCTTTATCTTTGAGAATGTATTCCTCTAAAATTTATGCATCTTTCCTTTTCCTTTTTTCATTGGAAAACTGAAGTGTCTGAAAACATATTTACAATAAGACCTGCCTACAGCTCTTGGTTTCCTCAAGAGGTTTGCTGGATTTTGGATAGTCCAGAAAGCAATGTTCCTGTGTGAGCTTCGCCCTTTATCCTGCTCTTGTTCATAGTTTAGTGCTGTTAAGCCAAAGGAAACAGCCTGGCTGCCACCTTCACTCTGCTCTTGCTGTAGGCTGTGGGCTGCCACATAGCTGGGGTTGTGTGCTGATTTTGTTCTTCTTTTTGTTCGAATAATGGTATTGTTATGTCATTATGCACATATTATTTAGACTAGGATTTGTTTGGACTTTATTTCCCCCTTTATTTTATTCTTCCCCCTTTGCATCTGGCTGTACATTCTCTTTGGGGAGGACGTATTAAAAATTATTATTGTCTTATAAGACACCTTGAGAACCCTATTTTTACTGCATATCTATTCATTGACACATACAATTTCATAACTTGCTTTTACATAATGTCTGTTTTAAAATACTGTTGAACACATTTAACTGGATGTGTGTGAGATTAGATTCGTGTATATGTACATATAAAGAAAACTTCCAGTAATTTCTGTTTCCTGTTAAGGAAGAAGGTTGTATGGTTTACTCTCTAAATTTTACTCTGAAGTCAACCTTTCTATTAGCTCAGAAAGGAACCACATCTGACATAAAATACCCAGTTTTTCTGAGAATGATCCATTTGTGGCACTGCCAAAAGGCAGGCTGGGTAGAAGGATGGTTTCTACTGGAGAGGGTATCAAGTATCTGCCAAGAAAAATTAGTGAATGAGGGTTTGGATGGCCAGAAAGGATTCAGAGTGCTGATGAAGGAAGTGCTCATGACCACTCTGGATTTATTTTGAGGCACTATAAACCACTCATAACTCTCCTAGTATGTATTTCTCAATGGTTTTTTTGCTAAGAGAGGAATTGCAAAAAAACAAAGTCCCTGCTATGGGATGGCTTTCTCCAAGGGTTTTTTGCTGGTTAGGACTGTAGCAAAGATGTCTTCTCTGCTGCTTTTAGAGAAGGGGAAAACTCCCAAGCCTTTAATTGAAGAAAATAGTTTTAGAGCTCTACTGGGCAAAAAAAATAGAGGTTTGTGAATGAATTTTTAATATCAGCCATTTGTACTAATATTTGGTATATCCACTTAAATCTAGATCCTTTTCTTCTCATTTAAATTCCCTTTCCTACTTTTCTCAAAAAGATGGCCAAGAGAAGGTGTCTGACTGAAGTCTGCATCATTACTGGCAGGAGTACACAGCAAAACATTTTGTGGTACAGAAGCCTTTAGACAGCAGCCAAGAAGCAAACTTTAGTAATTCATAACACTTTCCTAGATAACTGCACAGTGAAACTGTAGCAACCAGCCTCTTTAAGGACACTGATTTCTTTAATAAGGGCAACTATTGTAATACATTCCACTTAAATAGAACTATACATCTTGGAAAGGACACAAAAAAAGGTGTCTCAAAGGCACATTCAACTCAGGAAATGGTGACTCTCTCTTCTGTGTAATTTTTATATTAAAATGCAAAATATTTCTGTTTCCACTGATGACATAGGACCTTTATTGAATGGTAATATCACTTATAAAACAATGCATTAATTACTGTTTTCTATAGGATAGGAACTCACGGATTCTCTGGGTATTATTTTTGAAAAAATGGATCATTGAAATAGGTTGTTCTGCAAGCAATGAAAAACTTACTTCCCCCACCAGCCTGTATCTGCAAATGAGCTTCCACTAAGAGAGATTCTATGACTTCTCCTGCAATCTTTCCCCAAAGAGGCATGCATAAGATCTCTCTCCAGGGATCTGTTTTCCAAACAGTTTTAGAAACTAAATAGCTTTAGTTTCCTACTGCTCTGTCAAATTTGATCTGATTTAGCCTTCAGACAGCAGCCAAGAAGCAAACTTTAGTAATTCATAACACTTTCCTAGATAACTGCACAGTGAAACTGTAGCAACCAGCCTCTTTAAGGACACTGATTTCTTTAATAAGGGCAACTATTGTAATACATTCCACTTAAATAGAACTATACATCTTGGAAAGGACACAAAAAAGGTGTCTCAAAGGCACATTCAACTCAGGAAATGGTGACTCTCTCTTCTGTGTAATTTTTATATTAAAATGCAAAATATTTCTGTTTCCACTGATGACATAGGACCTTTATTGAATGGTAATATCACTTATAAAACAATGCATTAATTACTGTTTTCTATAGGATAGGAACTCACTGATTCTCTGGGTATTATTTTTGAAAAATGGATCATTGAAATAGGTTCTTCTGCAAGCACTGAAAAACTTACTTCCCCCACCAGCCTGTATCTGCAAATGAGCTTCCACTAGGAGAGATTCTATGACTTCTCCTGCAATCTTTCCCCAAAGAGGCATGCATAAGATCTCTCTCCAGGGATCTGTTTTCCAAACAGTTTTAGAAACTAAATAGCTTTAGTTTCCTACTGCTCTGTCAAATTTGATCTGATTTTAAAAATACTGAAAAGAGAGACACATGACTAAAAGCACACATCAATCATATTTCCTTTGAGAACTTGGATTAAAAATAGCATTACTGGATAAGGAGCTCGAATTTTCTGATTCTTAGTAAAACTTTGCTTAAGATAAAGTTGAAGATACTAGCTCTTCACAGCCATGTTTTTCCTACACCTCTAGTATTTTTACACGCAAGATAACATTGAAACTGAGAACTGTTTTCTGTGTCATCTGTTTTCTTTGACTGAATTCTTAGAGGTTTTAGTTAATAAAAAATACAGCATGTGATGTTATCATCTGACATGTAAGTTAACATAATGTTAATAAGACACAGAAATACAAATTCTCTTTTACTATTTCCCTGCCTTCCTCTTTACCCACATCCGATCCCAATCCTCCCTGGTTGATAAATGTTCTAATGAGAGTCAGTGTGTACTAACACGTAACAACAAAGAGAACTGAAGGAAAAAACTTTCAGGTTACCACTTCGTTCAGTCTTTTGTGCTTGTGTGCCCATATCCACTCCTCCCTTGGTGATAAATGTACTGAGAGTCAGTGAGTACTAACACATAACAACAAAGAGAGCTGAAGGAAAAACCTTTCAGGTTACCACTTCGTTCAGTCTTTTGTGCTTGTGTGCCCAGGCAAGGCCATTATGGCTCTCTGAGTTTTGTTTTGTACCTCTCCATCTGCTGATCCAAACTCTCATTTATATTTTCCCTTGTAACTTCCCTGAGAAGTACACTCAGTATTTTTCAATGTCTACTTCTGTATGAACCAGCTCTTATCTTTCCCTCTGGGTTGTGGGTAAGCTGTAAGTCTTCATTTGCTTTTGAGTGCACTGCATTAATTCCATAGTTAAGTTACTGGCAGAATATGTATTGCAAAATCTTCATAAAGAAACAATAATGCCTTCCTTTTATGAAATCAATTTCAGGCCTTACTGATAGGTAGGGGAAAAGGAGTACACATTTTTTTCTACACTCAGAAAAATTTGCTCTAGAGACATTTGCTGAGCACTAAAGCTCTAGCAACAGCTTTTGCATGTATTTGAAAATCTGTTTAAGAAGCAAAAATATTCATTTTAGCCTTTATGTATTGGTGATTTAAAAAAAAAAATCATTTCCTCTGGGTTCCAGAAATATTCCACAGTTTTGTGGATTGTTTAAAATGGCATCTCATGGGAACTTTTTTGTAAGAAACACTGTACTGAAAAGAATAATAAAGGTCTAAGTTCTGTGCAAGAACTTCATTGAAATAGAAAATTCTCTATAAATTTTCAGGCCTACATGGACCCCATAGCTTCCAGTTCTGGTTAATTTTTCAGATATCTACTATTTAGATGTCAGAGCAAAATTTGGATAAGTGATATTGTCATCAGTGTAGAATGCCATTTCTGAGGAAAGGAAAGGTCTCTTATCCTGGACCACTGGTAGATCAGGTTCCCTTGGGACACCTGAAAGTATATATGTGAGAAGAAGAGGCGCACAGCACTGAGGGCAGAACTTCAATTTTCCAAACAATAAGTGTTTATATGATATATGGATGCATTAATTCTTTGGTATGCTTTTGCTGGTAATAAGTTTTAAGTCAATCAGTAAATAAGAGCTTATTATTTAAAACACAATTTTGATGAGTCAAGTACTTTTACGGTGGACCAATCAAGACCCTAGAATTAAAGTTTCTCCTTTTACCTCTTAAAACCAAACCCTACCTGTGTGATTAGCTGCTTTTACCCTCTAGTCTCCCAAAACCTTCCATCTGAAACCTGTCCTTTTCTGTCTTCCCCTTTTTACTCTTTGTCTGCACTGTTTATCCGTCAACTGGCTGACAGTGTCTTTACATCCAAAATGCAAAGCAGACAGATGGCCATCTCAGGAAAGAACATGACTAAGAGCACCAGCATCAGCGGGGAGATGTACACGCTGGAGAAGAACGACGGCAGCCAGTCAGACACGGCAGTGGGCACTGTTGGTGGTGGCAGCAAAAAGAGGCGCTCCAGCATTGGCGCGAAGATGGTCGCCATCGTGGGGCTGTCGAGAAAGAGCCGGAGCACGTCACAACTCAGCCAGACTGGTAGGAACTAGATTGTTTTTCTCTCTCTCAAATTATCAGTTAAATGTATGTAATACTTATGTATTTACAGTTTAATCATTTGAAAACCCTGTTGGAGTTGCCTCATCAGCAATATTCTATGGAATGAAGAAAATGGTCAATTATCTTTTTTCCTCTGAACATTTACCAAACCTTTTTTTTTTTTAAGCAAAGATCCTTTTCAGGTTGGACTGAAGCTTTTATCTTCTGCTTGCTGGAACCTGCTTAATACACTAATTCCTTACTTTTCAGCTTCTCAGGAAACGACATGAGCTGTACTTTCATTTGAGGGAATTCCTTACTGAAGTTTCTGAAGGGTCGCTGAAATGCTGCAAGATGCCTTTGGTTTTGTCACAGATAGCGTTTGTGTATTTCAACACGACATTTTTCCACCATTAAATATGCAACCTTATTTTGAAACAAGGAAATTTTCCTGAGCAAAATTATATGTTATGTTACTTCAGTGAAAATATTTTATTGTGTTTTAATTACTTTCTTTTCAGCCTACAAGTGTATTCGCCATTCATAGAAATTTTCCTCATTTCTGTTTCTCTTAATTCAAATTGGATACTTCAATGTGCTCCCTAGGAAAATGGAGAGTTTTTCTACTTTGATGCCTAAAGCATTTAAAATCTGACTCTTTTTTTTCTATTTCTTTCTATTCTGGGGAAAATCCATATAATGCACTCTGAAAAGCTCAATGTCAAATAATGACACTGTATAGGACAAGTGTATTTTACATGGAAAAAAATTACTTGTGTTTGAATAACATTCATATAAAAGAAGTATTTAAGCAATTTATATAAGTATGCATATATATAAAAAGTATACATTTCAAGGTATATACAGAAGATTTGTTGTATTCTCAGTATTTAAGAAAAAATTGTTGTGATGTTTTCATACAGTTCAACATAAGTTTACAGTGCCCTGATGTGTGAAGTACCATCTGAAGGTCTCCATTGTGCTAACCACCGCTCAAACATAGATAAGAGATTTCTCAGTTCTTTCCAAACCAAAGTGATAAGAGTTTTAATATACAACAAAATGGAGCAAAACAATGATTTGTACTGTCAGAAACTGTGGTAAATTTTTCAAGTAAACTTTTGGGAAGTGTGGGCAGGATTTCAAGTACTGTAAAGAGTAGAACTGAAAAAGAAAGGAAAGAAGGAAAGGTAACAATGTGGGAGAGAGTGGGAAGCTTGACTGTGTGACTTATTGAATGCAGTATGAACAGGAGGGAATGAAGAAGAGGGGAAAGAATGTCTGTAGAGAAAGCCCTGAATATCATGCAGACGCTGATGATCCATCAATAGGCAAGTCTTTGCAGCAGACTTATGTTTTATCAGTTCACTTGCAGGTTATGGAAAGGACAGGTCCATGTACATTTCTATTTTCTTTGAAATAAATGACAGATAAAAGATGAAGTCACCTTTAGACAAATCTGTGAAGTGCCTGGTTAGACAAGAAAAAAAATTAATCACTTGCTTACCTGGAAGTCTAAATTTCTTCCTTGTGATAGTACAGAGCTATGTAACTGTATAGATTATCATTTGAATATCAAATAATATGTAATGCACTACATTACTTTTCATTATCTAATCTGGTCTCTCTTGCCATAAGAGCTATTAAATGAAGGCTGTCAGCTCTTTGTACGTTGCTTAAGTATGTCTCAGCACTAGAGAGAGTCTGTATTGTGTGTCTGGTCTAGATCTGATTTAAATACCATGGTGTCTTTGTTATTTGGTACTTTTAAGCTGAAGTTTTTCTCTCTGTTATATCCAATCAGTTGCCCAGTGATTGATTAGATCCTCCAGTCAGGGACAAATGTGAAATATAACTGTCTCAAAGAGTTCTCAAAGTCTTTAGACCCACTGACCGTGAATAGGGTGTTGAGACAAACTCTTGGGTGAGGAGCTGTAAGTCGGTGCTGTTAGAGGAGCAGCAGGAGCTGGGGAGCTGGCATGGCTCTGGCTGGCAGCCTCTGTCCCTTGGCTGCTCCCCAGGACTGGCCTGTGCCTGGCCACGACCAGAGCAGCCAGAGCAGCTCCTGCTGCCGTCTCCTGGAAAAGCCCCTCGTGTTGGCTGGGTATGGGGATACAGGTATGGGAAAGGGTGGTTTTGTGGAGCTGTTACTGCACACCTGCTCCTGCTGCTCTATTGGACAAACATCTCCAAGAGGCCCTGTTTGGTGGCCGCATGTGGCTGCTGCTACAGGACAGCACAAGCACCTCTCAATAGCTGGGTCACATACGCATTGCTGGTTGTGGTGAGCAGGCCTGTGGCTGCATGTCAGGCCCTGGAGGAGCTGTGTGCATGGTGCTGTGTCTACAGTGACACACAATGTGATGGCTCGTTGGATTGGTGAGGGTGACGTCACACCATGAAGAAATACCTTGCATGTCTTCAGATCCCTCACAATGAAAATGGTGTGACACCAGAAGAGGTTGCCCTGTGGATGCCCCATCCCTGGAAATGTTAGAGGCAAGGTTAGATGGGGCTCTGAGCAACCCAAGTGGAAGGTGTCTCTGCCCCTCCTGCAGGGGGGTTGTAGCTAGAAGGAGTTTAATGTTCCTTCCAAACCAAAGTGTTCTGTTTCCATCCATTGGTACATCTTACAGAAAATGCTGGACAATAACATTGTACATTGATACCAGAGGATTAAAACCTGCAAATAAGGTTATTAATTTATAAAGGTTATTAACTTTATAAATTTCTCTGGCTTGTCTCATCATATTCCTTTTCTCGGATGATGGGTGCCTGCACAAGGAATCATGTATTGGTACAATCTGAAACCAAAACACTAATTTCCTCTAGGTGTCTTGTAAGCACAGTTTTCTGGAACTGAGAGGCAGGAGATATTCAGATGTCAGGGCACTGGTGCCATGTAGAAACTGGATTAAGTATGGAAAACTTTCTTAGGTACTTTCTGAAGATATATTGTTCAATGGACTGGCTAAGTATTTCCTTACATATCAGGCTTGAAAAAGCATACAAATATCAGAAGATAACAAATATCAGAAGGAATGGAAATCAGTGTAGAAATGTCTATTTGTATCTCTGAAGCTTTTTTCAAGTGTTTTGTAAAGTACAGTTTTACTTCAGTGGTTTTCTTCATTCATATTTTATAACTAAATCTATGTCAGAAGTTTTTCTGAAAGTAGGTCATCATAACTGTTTTCAGGACTGTGTATCAGACTTTCAATACATGCCTTATAAGGTCAGTCTAAAATGCCTTTTCAAATAATATTTATATTGTTTCTTGTTATTTCATAGTGCTAAGAACTTGACACTGAAAATAGATACAGAAATGTAGTTTCTACTCTGTCTGTATTCCTTTTCAGGTAGGAACACTTGTTTTATGGGTAAAGAGCATAACACAAAAGTAATTTTTCATAAGGTAGCTTTTACTTAAGACTTCAGCAAATGACAAGATTCTGAGGAGTAGAGTAGCAAGATAAATTAGAATTTATTTTATTTCTGGTTCCTGTACATTTCCTGTGCCCCAAAACCATCTAAAGGTATACCCTGCATTCTTGAGTCAAACTATCAATTGTGAAGCTAAAATTTGATGGGTTAGAATGAGTTTGTGTTGTAACGTTCAGGTCCTGAGTTCCACATGTGGAAAAGATGGCTTTCTTTACAGAAGAAGATAGAATGAAAAATGCAATTTTTGACAGGCTTAGCTATTCATATCTGGAATGAAATTGTTTTCCTGCTGGTCAGCTGTGAGGAAACTGATAGGAGTTCTGTAGAGATGCAGACCTAATTCTCAGTTATATTTCATTAATGAGTAAAATCTTTGTCATCCTCTTATCATGCCATCTTAGGCATTCCTTTCAATCTACACACACTGTCTCTGGCAGGCAGACACCTGGGTGCCTTCATTGCCCTTATTTAGCTGACATTTCTCTTTCAGCGAAGTAAATATTTTGTCTTTTCTTTAGTTAGCCAAAACCTATTGTGTTTGTAGGTTGATTATAGCCAAAAGCCAAAGCAGTTTAATGCATGTTTTCAGAATTTGGGGCACCCCATGGATCATATATACTAAGACATCACATGTGTATGTTGGGTCACCCCCATGAGTCCAGCGCACTCTCAGGGACTGAGTCCCATTCTGTCTTTGGGAATGCAATTACAATAGGTGGAATCTGTTAAAAGAGATGAAAAAAAGAAGTAACAGCACAACTTGAGAGTGACCAGTGCAGTAATGCCTGCAGAGAGGTGTAACTGTGTTTGGATAGAAATCAGAGCCTTCGTGTGTCTCTGCAGAGTGTTGCTCCACGTTGCTGCACATGTAAACATATCAGGTGGTGCTGGGGGCAGCTGATGCTGCATGAACTGCACTTGCTTTGTGCCAACATGATGCTCCATGTCACCTAAGAACCCTTGCTAGGATGTGAAATGTGGCATGAAGTTATAGTGCTGTGAAAGTGGAATTTTGAGACAGTGTTAGGAGGTATTCTGGCATCCTTCATAATTTTGCTGAGGTTAAGCTTTGCCATATATTATTGAAATTATAGTTCTCTATAGGAAAAGTACAAACAGCAGCTGATTCTGTGCCAAAAAAATGAAAAGTGATGTTGTGTGAACTCAATAGTTTTTATCAAAATGAGTTGTTTCCATTTAATAAATTCTGTAGAGGTCCCAAGTGAAAAGAGATTAAAGTATTTAGAAATGTTGACGTTTGATGGCTTCATCTTAGAAGAAATGCAAGAGAACTAGGTCTCATACCAAAACATTTGAATGAGATTTTATTTTATTTGTGTTTAAAACTAAATTTTGGATTCTGTATGGTTTGAAGAGTGTTGAAAATGCAGACTGAAGTGCTGTACTTATATGTTAGGAACCAATGACGTAGCTGTAGAGCAATTTCCTCAACTTATGGAATAATTGAGAGGAATCTATTGGTAATATTTGTCTTGGTGTGGTATAGAACTTCACTTTTCTCAAGTCAAAATTTGATTTATATAAAATAGTCTTCTACTACATATATAGTCAATGTTGTTCCTATTAAAAAGAGGGTGCTTAATCACTTGGAATCGTGGTGACTACAAGAGAAACTACACTGATTGCCTTTCATTGTCTAAAATGAGATAGCATATGGTAAGCATACAATTTACTGAATAAAAGTGTATGTGTTTACATAAGAGACATAATGGTTTACAATGTTTACATAATTGTTATTTTCTATCCCTAGAATTAATTTATGTGATCAAAGTGGCAACTGAAATTGTCATCTACTACTTTTAATTTGGACATGTATTTTAATTTTTTTTAAATTATATATATAATACAGGCAATTTGAAACAAGGCATTTGTTTGGGGGCTTATTTCCTCTTCTATTCCAGAGACAGACTGCTAATGTAATAGATTACTTAATGTGTAGTATTACACTTGCATCAATATTCTTGATGTGTATTCTGATTTACATTCAAAATTAACACATAATACATTGATAGAAATATAGAATTAGCAGTTACAAGAGATTAGGGTACATTTATCTTATTCATTAGTTGAGAATTGCAAACTGAATCCTTTACCAAACAGAAAGCACTGTTATAATAAATACATTACCAAGAGCATTAATCAGCTTTTACTAAATAAGCTCTGAAAAGTATGCTAATAAATAAAGAGACTCTAATTGCAAACTAAAAAGGCTATAAAATGTCATTAAAGTCTGTTGTTTACCTCTATGTGTAGGAAAAGACTAGAGAAGGAGATATGGTAGTACAAAATTGATGCAGCTCTCCTTAAGAGATTTTCTGTAGAGGAAGTAGGTGTATATTTGAGTCTTCACATGTTCACAAAGCTTTTCTGAGAGGTGGATGCAGTGACAACAAACACAGAGTTGAGATGCCAGAACCGAGCTCCAGCCAATGCTAGCTGTGATCTTACAGAAGTCCTCTGGAAGACATTTCTTACACACCAAGTGTGGGAGACACTTTACACCATATATGAAGTGAAATTCCAGGAAAATGAGAAGGAAGCCCTATGGTAAAACTAGGGAGTAAGAATAAAAGGCTTAATTTTAGGGGAAAAGGTGTAGATCATGTACACCATACTGCCTCAGTCACAAATAACTCACCAAACTTTCCTGCAATATAATTATCAATTCGGTATACACCTGTAAGATTCCCATCTGCCTGTGGTAGAAATAGAGCTAATCCCCTGGTTGTAGGCATTTATGATATTTAAAATCCTTACTTAGCATTAAAAAAAATTTTTTCTACATTTCTTTACTTAAAAAGAAAGTTTCTTATATTACTACCATTAATAAGGGGGAAAAAGGAGAAAGTTCGAAGTGAGATCAGAACATTTAGCTTGACCTTCCACAAGATTTTTTTCTTTCAATAATTAGAGGTAAAAATAGAGAGAAATGTAGGGTGATCTTTCTTGGTAAGAATACTGCTAAACTATTTTTCTTTTTCAGAGCAGAAGAATTCTCATAAGATTCCTGCTAAAAAAATATACATCTCATAAAAACTCCCAAACTATAAAGTTGTTTTACTTCTGCTTTTACAGTAAACAAGATGTGGGGGCTTTTTGTGTTGTTACATAAGAAAAAATTTAGGCTTTTCTTAAGAAAGTTTCCATTTAGAAACTCCTTTTGGGATTTTTTAGTCCCTTAGTTAACATGTGATATAATATATGAGAATTTCTTGTTCATTATTCAGTGAAGGAGGGCTCTGATTTCAGTCTACTGAAACTTGAGAGTGGAAAAAAAGAACTTTATAGGGCAATCTCATACCTTGGCAATTATTCAGTTTTCACTTTGCCTGAAATGTCTGCGATATTTATCTGTAGTTACAGTTCTGTGTATGTATGTAGTTCATACTTCAAGGAAGAGAATTCAGTTGGGTTTTTTCTCAGTTTAAATAATATCTCTAGTCTTGTCAATTTTGTACATAGCCACCTCAATGAATACTCTTTGTATTATTCTAGAAGGAAAATATTAATCTATCCATTGCTCTTTGAGCCATTGTCACTAAATAACATAGGGATGTAAAGGGAGATTTACTTCAGATCTCCAAAGGCCAGCAGGAAAAGTGCTGTAGTACTTTGCTGTTGAGCAGTTATCAGAGACATGGTTTGCACACAAAAAAAAAAAAATATTACAGTTATATTTACAGATTCGTTAGAGCTGCATATTTTTTTAATTTAACATATCATAATAATACAGGATTTCTTTCTTTGTACTTAAATGAAATGCAGTATTAAATGTCTTTTGGCAAGCTGTATCTTAAATTTATGTCTTTAACACTACCCATGCTATCAATGCTATTAATAATCCTTTGATAAATGGAATTCTCTTTCTAAGGATAGAAGTGAATTCATAGAATTACCTGAAAGTAAAAAAGTCATGAAAATAGCCTCAAAACAAAAGGTGGTAGTAGAGGCATGCTGTGCTGTGCAGACTAATTCAGGGCAGCTCTCTGGCCTTGCCTGGTGTGACACATCACTGTGTCACAGAAGTTCATTTGACTGCACTCTCCTGTTGCCCATTTTAGCTGCTGCTGGCTCTGCCTTACAGCACAGCAATCCGTGCTCTCTGTAGGACAAAATGGGGAGGGGAAAGTCACGCAACTCCTGCTTTTAAACACCCCACAGGATGTACAGCCTGTGGGACATCATGCAGGTACTGAGAATACAGTTGTGCTATTCATATTTCCAGGCACTTTGTGTATAATGGACTGGGCTATGACTCACAGTGCACCTCCAGGCTCTTTAGACTGGCTTTGTCTTCCATGGAACAAGTGTCACGATACTATCACCCAAAACTGGCATGTGCCACTAACAATAAGCTCTTAACAGAGAACTATACAGGAGAAATTATATTAACAGAGTAATTTAAAATTATTTAAATGTACCATTGATAAATACACAGGCAACCATTTGATCAGGAAGCTGAACCTTTTGCTCACAATTGAGAACCCTAACTATTAGCTTACAGTCACGTCTCTTATCCATTCTTTACTTCTCATACTGGGTCATCCTTTTTCTTTTTTTGGGTGCTAGCAAAAACTCCAGTTTGCAAAATAGTGCATCTCAGGTATGTGCCAAATGGTGTACGCCAGGTATGGTCCAAGAAACTGGAAACTTTTTATTTTCCTTCAGCAAGGAGGGGTTCTGCACACAGATCTCCAGTCACAGATATATGTTGGTTAGTTCCAATATGAGACAGACATTTGGTCTCTGCTTCTTTAGAGACAATAAAATAAAGCAGCAGTCAAAACTAAATTTCTTGAGCCAAGTTCTGCAGCTGCATTTTTAAAAGCTTGCCAGATCTGTCCCTGAGGCAGAATGTGCAGGACCTGTGTTTTCTGAATGCTCGTGGGCTCTGCCATCTCCATGGTGGCAAGTCACTTGTTTCTCAGTTAGTATAGAATCAAAATTAGCAGGAAAATTAGGATAAAAATACTGAATCTGAGGAACTTTTTTTTTTTTTACTTTAGAATGAGATTACAGATTCCTGTGCATTTTAGGAACTGGTATCCAATACTAAACTTTTTTTTACATTCATATGTGACTTTGCAGTCTGTATAGAGAAATGAAACAAGCACAGGGGATGATAAGTAAAGAAAAAAAAAAAAGATAAATTGCTTGAGACCAGCAGAAGTCAATGGAGTGCCATAGTATAAACTTAAAAACTTGTCAATACTCTCTGTTTTAGCACAATGAAGAGGATTTTATGAAATTATTTTTTCTGTCCTTCTGGATTGCACTTTGTGCTTCTTAACTATGCTATTGGAGAACTCCAGGTTAAAGTATTAGTGTTTTTAAAATTTGAGAAAGTAAAACACATCCTTATACTTTACAAATACCAAATGCTTTGGCAATGGATACTAAGGAAATGGTTAGATTAAAAACATCCCAAGTGCATCTAAATTAAGTGGAAACATGAGAATCTAGCTCAAGGAGTGCAGTGGCAAACTGTATTTTTGATGCAGTATTTTATATTCTGGTAGTTTACAACTGAGAAATTCTTCCACTTTTTATTCCTGAATGTCAGTACAGGTTTTCTTATTGCCTTTTGAGTATTGCTTGAACAAATGATACAATTTTCTCTAATTCTGTTAGGCATATGTGAGTTCAGTTAAACTTGCTTTTCATGCTCATGGAGCCAAAAATTGTCATGGAGAACATTTCATAGAAGGACAAAAACATTTAAGTTGTTTGCAAACCATTTGTAATGCAATTTGTCTAGGAAAAGATGAATTGCCTCTTAACAAATGTGAAAAAATACCTTTTTCCTTATCACCTAAATAATTTGTGCATGGTTCTTTGTCTACCTATATAAGATAAACAGATCCTTTGGGAGATTTTTTTAGCAGTCTTATATTTTTTTGGTAAACTAAGCAAAACAAAGTTTCCTTAATGGTGGAAGTGGGGATTTGTCCTTTTATATCTACTTTCAGGAGTTTTTTTCTATGCTTGCAAGTGCTTGTGTGAATGACATTCAAATTTAACTGTCATGATCATTTCATTTCATGAAATGTTAAACTATATGTTTTCTTATACTAATTAAATCTCTGCTCCAAAAGTTACAATCAGATTTTATTCATTTTTGTAACTATAGTACTCTAATACTTTGGGTTTGCCCTTGTCTTGGTTAGAATTTGGTGCCAGCAAAAAATTATTTTTAGCTCAGTCTATGAAATCATGTTGAGACTTAATTGAAAATATTCACAGTAATAAGTACTGTTCTTGTTACTATTTGCTGCAGTAAGATCTGTCAAGAACAAATTTGTACTGTGAAGGAAAAATTACTTCCCTCTGATTAACTAAATTAATTGTTACCAGCATTATGGATTTTTTCATAAGGTGGATATCTTTAATATTTTTTAAAATTTTAAATTAATGCAATATCTTTTGTATAACCTGCATTGTCAATGCACTGCCCATTTAAATATTTGTGTAGAAAAGATAATATAGTAACACATTAAAAGAGCAAAGCTAAGTTCTATAGAAACTTTCTGGTTTAGATGTCCTAAAATTTGTAACTTACATGTTCTAGCAAGGCAATATTCGACTTTTTGTTTTTAAACAGCATAGAAATATGTTATGATATATGAACATCAGAAAAATACCATTGAATTTGAAGATCTAGTGAGAAGCATTTTTTTTCTTGAACAGGACAAAGAACTTCTTCCTGCTACCAGCTGTATTTCCTTGTTCTGTCACTCTTTCCCAGTTGCTGTGTCCTCTTGTTTCACTAGCAGTGCTGAGCTCCCTGCTGCTCTTGGACCTACCTACAGAGCAAGCATTTGGTTCATTCCTTGGCTGAGTTTGTAGGTAACTGAAAAATTTCTGGTCCTAATCTCTCTATGCCATGACTTGCATTAGTGACTGAAAATTGAGCTCACATCCAAAGGATGAAAATAAAATTGGTTTGTATGAATCTTCATAACTTGAAAGAAGAAAAATATTTAGGCAGACTTTTTATTGTTTGTCTGCTTTACAGACATTCTGATTTTATTTCCGATGTTGATTTTATTTCTGAGCTTGAATATTTTTTATGTATGTTGGAAATTAGCTAAGTACAGTGGTTACTAAAAAGCATATGAGTAGCTCCACTCAAGTTAGTAGTTCATTTGAGGAAATCTGACCCTCACACAGGGGAGGAAGACGTGAATCCACTTTTCACACACAGACACGTTTCTGTTCTGCCCTCTTTCTTTGGTAAGACCACTAAGGGACAAGAATTAGATGAATCTTCTTCGTCTCTGTCACTGCTGCCATTGCTGTGCTTTGTGGTTTAACTTCACTACCCAATCAATAGCCAAAGTCATGTCTCATCTGGAGGAGGACAGAAATGCAGGGGAGCTTAGAAAATTAATTGCAGTCACATATCTTGCAGTTTTCTTGCAGTTAAATAATGCACATGCAAGTCTGGACAGAATGGTTCCCTGTGCTCTTCCATCAGTGGCTGGAGACCATTTTGCCATAGGAGTTACCTTTAAAAGCAGCACTTTCAGCAGTGTGCAGGCTGAGAGCCTCCTCATGTGCTGTTACTGCACTGCCAAAGCCAGGTGCCAGCAGCTGGTAGCCCTCAGAGGTCAGGCTGCATGGAAGTCCACAGATCAATCATTTCAGCAGCTTTCCTATGAAGTCTTAAGTGCTCAGTGCTCAGTAGAAGTCATTAACTTGCATGCCTTTTGCTATTCCACTTAAGCAAATGCTTTCATGCGGCGTGTTGGCCGATTATAGGAATTGTTGAACAGAACCCTACTGGGAAAAGAATTCTTTGTCATTTTGAAATGAATTTTTTTCAGATGGTTAAAGCTGGATCCTGGATTTTACTATGCTTGTCTTTTCTCAGTGGGCAGATGAATCTAAGCATGTGTCAGTTTTGTCTAAGTTGCATTTTCTAACCTCTTCAGGATTAAGACAGAAAATTTTTGTCATTTGATTTGACCTTAGTGTCATCCTATACTCATCTGGCATTTGAAGGTATGCAGTATATGTGGAACGGAACCTGAAGGTCTCCTTCTGGAAAGACCTCTAAAGCTCTCAATCTTATGATCATTTAAGGTTTTAACTGTAAGGATAAATAAAATTATCACAGTCTCTGGTATTTTAAACATAGCCTGAGAAAATTATTTTGAGCAGTCACCCGTACATGATGGAGGATTTATTTGTCTGCATGCACTGTCCATAACTCCTTTCAACTTTATAATGCCTTGGTTAATTTCATTTACGTATGAATAAGTAGACCACAAAAATAAATAACTTGAGGAGAATAAGGTAGATGGCAGAGCAATGTGCTCATAATGAGTACCTACATATAAATCCTATTGCAGGCTCTGTTTCCACATTTTTTATTCTGATTTATAGCTTTGTGTTTCCTAATTATTTTCTTTTACACACACATTCATATATATATATATATATATATATATATATATATATATAAGTGTATATATTGGAGGGTATTTTCCTTTTGAAAAAAAAGGGGGGATATATATATATATATATATATATATAAGTGTGAACAGGAAATCACAGTCAGTGATTTACACAGGTAAAACTCATTAAAATCCTTGAACTTATTTTCCATTTAAATTTTTGGCATATGACCAAGAATTCTGTTTCCATATGAAAATACTTTGTAGGCAGTTAGTTAGCCATTTTCAGCTAATTTAATCTCCTTCTCTTTAGCAGAGTTAACTGTGTTTTCCAGCTCCACCTTCAGCCCATCAATTCCTGCTTTTCCTCTAGCTCTCATCCTGAGTTCTGACATGTCTGTCCAGTGTCTGAGCACCAAACATATTTGGTTGCTTTTTTTGTTTTCAGCACAGACAGTTTAGATATCACCAAAAGTAAGTGTCCTTGACCTGATATCAGATATGAAAAAAGTGACATCCTAGGAATTTTCTAGATTTTAGAAAAAAAGTCTTATTAATTAAAAATATTAAGAAGAAACTTTTCTGTACTGTGAAAACAGGTCTTTAAGGCATGGGCCTTAAATCAGTATGAAGGGAAGTTGCTAATATTGTGGGATAATACTGGCATCAAAGGAAGGTGGTGAGGTAGATCTGCTCAGTAAAAGTGTACAGGTCCAGGCTGAAGGGCTCAGGTCAGTGGCTGGTAGCAGGGAGCCTGTTGAAAGAAAAGACTTTCAGCAAAGATGAGCCACAGTCTGAGAGCAGCAGTGATTGATGAGGATGAACCAGAGCAGGAGGCAGCAATGCAGACTTTAATAATGTGAGACAAAGTCAAGAGGTGAGGGAAGTGGAGTGTGGAGAAATCCAGCAATTATAGCAGTGAAAGAGGGAGAAGAAGGCACACACAGGAGGGGACTAAATGACAGCATGGCTCTGGCTGCACATTAGAGTGTGGGAATCAGGAACAAGGCAGTTAGAGGAAGACTAGCAGCTGGGAAAAATTATAGCAAAAGACAAAAGCTTTTGTGAAGGAGAATTGTGTAGGACAGTTTGGAGTGACCAGGGCAATCCTGAGAAAGCAGAGTACATGAGCAACTCAGAGAGCAATTCCTGTTCTTATGCTTTCTTCTTCCCCATTCCTTGTAAGACTTAATTAGCTTTCTGCTGTTGCTTTGGGTCAGTAAAAATATTTACAGATTGTCAATGTATCCCCTAAAGTAAATTTAATAATAAAAAAGTGTTGTTGTTTCTAATAAGCAAAAATAGTAATTGAAAATCATTGCTTTGTTGGGGACAGGAAATGAGATTATAGTTTCACAAAGCCATCCTCAACACATTAAAAAATAAGACAGCTGTGTTAAATTCTCTTTTTATTTTGATTTAAAAGTTCATCCGGGTTTTTGTGTTACCTTAAGATGCCTCTGAGGTGTTTTTTTTTTAATATCCCTTTTAATTTCATAATGAAAAATAGAAAATGTTTGATTACTTGAAAAATAAATTAGATTCAACAGTCTCAAAGCATACCTGATTTAAATGTGCTTGAGTGGTACACACTTCTATCATGGATTTCTAATAAATACACATATATGGGCATATATGTATTCTCTGTGTACATATTTTAAGCTTGTATTTCTTCCTAACTTCAGTTTTTCTACAAATATTAGAAGCACTGGAGGCTACATCTCTTGTTGGAACAATAAGATCACATCTCTACAGCAGTTCTGGTTCAAACCTTCTGCATCCATGGAGGTCTCTGAGCTCCCTCCCACGTGCCCTCCCTCCTGTGGGACACGAGCTGTGCAAATGGGGTCTGGCACAGTCCAGCCTGAGCTCAGGCTCCTTGGTTTCATGAAAACCCTAGGAAGTTAACACCTCCATCTACCATGGATGTAAATGAAAATGTTACTTGGGTTGAAAAGTTAGTTAGAGGAGAATGCCCCCATAGGAGGACAGGTAACTGTGTGAGAACCTTTTACTAGGGGATGCTGAGGAATTGCACCCCTGTCTTTTGTGCTGGGCAGCTGCAGTGACCCTGCCTGGCTGCAGCACTGGCACTGCTGGGTTCTTGGTGCATCAGGACAGGATAACCAATATTGGTGGCATACTTCAGTTCGGAAATGGAGCTTTTCTCACTGTCACTTTTCACTTCTGGGCTGAGCACAGAATAGCCAGCTGAATGTGTGAGTTGGCTCGGGTGTTTGGTCGTGGAGTTTGCAGTGTCTTTCTGAGAGACTATGCCATGAACTGGTTTCTGAGCCAAATTTAAAGCCAAATGTTTGTAAGTGAAGCCAGTAAATTAATGTCTTCCTCATATAACAATTAATAGTATATTGTAGAAAGGCTGAGTTATTTTTAGAAATGCAATTTGTGCAACATACAGTAACTAACAGCTTCATACTGATAGAATTTTTGCTCCTTTCCTGAATGGGCTTCCTGAGAGTATACAATCTGGCTCTGGCATTGACAGTGGGTAGCTGGATTAAGAGATTTCTCTGCTTCTAATTTCTATAAGTTTCTTGATGAAAAGATTCTATATATGTGATCGATATTATTCTAACTGAACTCCACTCCCATCTTCCAAACTGATATGAAGACATGATAAGAAAGTAGCAGTGCCTATGCTTATGCTTTCTCTGGAAGCCAAGCAACAGCTTCATTTCTGACTCATCCATGCAAGTTCATCTGCACCATAGTAGTTTTTCAGTTCATTTTGCAATAAATTGGCACTAAAAGGGTATGGGATTTTTTTCTTCTGATCTGTCAAGAGACAGCTTCAGGGACCATCTACTGATCAATGTCCATATGCAGTTCATATGCAATATAGAATACATTTCAGTCATGAGTGAAGAAGGCCCTAGAAGTGCTCCAAGAAAGAAGAGTGAGGTTTGCATGAGGGCATGGAAATGATTCCTTAATGGTGCCTATTACTTCCACCTACTCCTTACCAGATTGAAAACACACCAAAGCTTTGTTTTGCAAAAGCCTAAGCCCTAAGCAGGAAGAAGATAAATTGAAAGAATGACTGAAATTAAATTAAATTGAATTAAATTACATTAAATTAAAGACTTTGCCATTGATAATTCCTGGAGCTGTTTTTTTCCTGTTACTTCCTTCAGGACTTAATTGTAGATCCTTGCATATCTTCATAAGCGCAGAGTACTTATTTTTATTAGGATGGAATATGACAGACAGAGGAGAAATGATGAGACTTGATATTGGGCAAAAAGAGATTAGTTTTCGTAGAGAAAATTACAAGCAATTAATTTTTGAAGGCAAACAGTATTTTACAGTAACACTGTTTCCCAGAGTAGTCAAGTTCTATTGTTGTACGGTAGAGTTCTGTGCTGTATACACAGCTCAGCCCAGCATGTTTTGGTTTCTCCTGTCTGTCAGCAAACCCTCATGTACT